>NC_041827.1:17323880-18020467 GCF_900964775.1 Scleropages formosus
ACAAGGTCCTCCTGCCCCGTTTGACCAGGGCACAACAGCTTCCAGCAGTGGGCGTCTCTAGGAGACACAGGGAGACCCTGCTGTGTCAGCGTTTCCTGCATCGACTGAGACTGATGCCGCGACACATCGTCTCCCCGTTTTCTCCACCTTCCTTGGAAAATTGCCGTTTTAAAAAGAGCAGCAACAGGGGAAGCGCTGCCCCCTTAATCCTAGTAAGTGCATTAGTGCGGGACACACTGTTTAAGGTGCTTGTCTCCGAGGATTAGCCACGTCCGTGTGGAAAAGCGGATGAAGTAAACAAGCGTGCGAGAGCCCAGATTTTCCAGGAGGTGCAGGTCTCTTCCTGTGGAGCTGGGTTCGCCGTCCAGCTGGGTGCAGATCTCTGGGGTCCACTGGGTTGCATGGTGTGGAGGCCCCACGATGCTGCTGAGGTCCACAGCCACCGCAAGGTGTTTGATCCCAGTGCAGCTCCAGGCTGTGAGGGACGCAGAGGCGTGGCGTCTGGCTGGGCCGCTGGACGGATGTGGCAGGAGGGGGGCAGTGCTGATGTCCACTGATGTCTGCAGTCAGTGAGACAACCCTTGAGTGAAGGTCTCTTAGCAGGAAGGAGGTGAAAAATGTGGAGATCCTACTGGGGCTAGAAGCCTGGAGGGAGAGGAACAGAAATGGGCACTTCTAGCATTGCTGCAGATATAGATCCAGGCCCCCCAAAACCCTCATTGTCCTTGACCATTACTGTCTAAGGTGACTTGCCATGTTCAATTTATATACTAAACTGCAATAATTCATCCTTGACAGTGATTTTAGTGAAGTAGTTCAGGATAAGTGCTTTGCCCAACAGCTGCAACCCTCCTTCCACTAGCAGGGCAATAACTCTAACCGCTGTGCCACTGCTGCTCCACTTACTGAGAACAAGGAAGCGGGCAGTTTAAGTCTCACCAGGACTAGTCTACTTTGACATCAGCAGCTCACCCAACCGGTATGTGTTTGGATTGTAGTCCATGGCACCCTTGGACGGTTATAGAGTACGGTATGATTATTCCTTCGTTGGTGTTTGTTAATGAAAGTGTGAGACACACAAAAGTGATGAGCATGTGTTTGACGGAGGATCTGGAGACGTGTCTGTGGTTACAGTAATGTGTTTCTTGAAGGCTCTGTAGGGCCCTCACCTCTACTGCTCTTTCACTTTGTACTCCTTATGGGCCAGATGTTGCACAGAGCTGAAGACTAAGAGCGTCCCGTGCATTGTGGTGGACGCTATTCGTTCATTTGCCTCTCTGACGCTTTCCTCCTAAATGACTTCAAGTGTGAGGTTTGTGCACTGATTTTCGCACTTATACAGCAGGGTAAATTTTACTGAATCGATTCAGAATAAGTACCTTGATGAAGGGTACTACAGCAGGAGGTGGGATTTGAAGCTGGGTTCTTTAACTACTACGTGAGAACTCTAACCACTGCATCCCCCACCACCATCTTTCTCTACAGATTGATACCACAGCCTACTAAGTAGGTATGGTAACCAGGGTCTGGTGACAAAGAGGAGTGTTGCTGCCTTACAGCATAGGCTGTGGGTTTGAATTTTGTCTTTGTTATCGGTTTGGTGTTGAAGTTTTCCCTCTCTTTAGAGGCAGGGGAATCAGACACAAAGAGCAGTGGCACCTTCTTCCCATTTACACCAAACACTCTAATCATTTTCTTCTTTGCAGCTTCTGGCAGCGTCTTACTTTCCAGCATGTGGCACACTTGTTTGCGCGGAGCCGTGCAGCGCCGCTTCGGAGGACGAGCCGTGTCAGGAGCCCGGAGGAGCACAGCTGCGCCAGCGGCAGTGGGCACCTTGCAATGAGATGCCGCGCCGGAGAACTTTAGCCGAAACAGGATCTTAACACCGTTTACCACCCACTGATCATGTTCACGTATTATTTTGGGTGGTCAGTTTCCAGCGATCCTCATTAATGTGTAATAACCACACAATTCTAATTAATAATTGACATTTGCTGACTTCTTGGAAGCGGGCTTTCTATGTGGCGCCGTGTACTCCTGTGAGTGGGTGCTTCCTGCTGCTCTCGGCACCCTGTCATCTCCTCTTATGACTTTGAGTATAGCAGCGCAAACATAATATTGAAGTCAAAGAAAAATTCCAGCTACGCGGCGGCAATCGCTTTAATTGCATGAAGAGGAGGGGAAGTGGGGCAGCGGGTGGCGTAGTGGTTAGGGTGGTTTCAGTCTGAGGGTTTAAATCCCACCCCTTGGTTAAGGTACCCAAGTGATCCAGTAAAAATGGACCTGGTGTATACATGGACAAATCGCTGTAAGACACTTTGGAGAAAAGCATCAGATAAATGAACACATTTTGACACTGCAGGTTTGATACGTGTTGCTTTAGGGTCCTGTGATCAACGAACAGTGAGCTGTGGCTGCTCTGCTCTTGCTCCTTGTCTTGCCCTGCCCTGCAGGTAGGGGGCGCTGAATGAGGCTTCTGGTTGGTAGGCTCATGCGAGGGGTCTGCCATGGACTCGCGGTGCCCAGAAACGGAGCTTTCAGTTTAGAGAGACCCCAACAGCAAAGGTGGTTAATATTTGTGTATGTGTGGAGAGAATGCTATTATGAGGCTGTAGGCTTCTTCTGTGGAATATAACTCTAATGATGATTTTAACAAAAGCAGAAGAGTAATATGTATCTGTGTCAGAGATCATAATCACACACACACAAGCTAAAGCTGCTTGTCCCAAGCGGGGTTGCGACGCCCCGGAGCCTGACCCAGCAACACAGGGTGCAAGGCTGGAGAGGGAGGAGACACACCCAGGGCAGGACACCAGTCCATCACAAGGTGTCACAAGGCACCCCAAGCAGGACTTGAACCCCAAACCCACCAGAGAGCAGGACCTGGCCAAACCCACTGCACCACCACACCCCCCTGAGATCATAACCTGCTATCTGACTATTAATGCTAAGACAATAAGGGAACTTCCTGCCGTCACCCGTGTGGTGCCCACTTGCCCACACGCTCTTACTGTCTTATTTTTAGGCCTCCGGTACCATTGAGTGGCAAAGTGCACATTGGATTGACAGGCGCCTCCCGCAGGTGCCAGCTGAGGGTGTGGGGGCGGGGGAGAACCGTTCATTTGCCGTGTGACCGAGGTGTGAAAATTAAGGTTATTATGCCTACGGAGGAAGGGGTGTGGAGCCGAGCCGCCACACAGCGCTGATGTTGCGTGTAATTCCTTATCCGTAAGTGACAATGTGGGCAGAGGGGGGAGGGCGGCCTGTGGAGCTGTTTCGGGGGGGTGGGGGGTTCTCTGGCCCACCAGCCCCCTCTTGGGCTCCGGTGTTCCTCACAAGGACACCTACCCTGGTGCCAACAGGGGCAAACAGAAGAAAAAACCCCGGTGAACAGGAAGCAGTGCCACCAACGGGTCTGAAAGGGTCCTTCCTTATGAAATGGACTTATCTCAAGGATTTTTTTAATATATATATATATATATATATATATATATATATATATATAAGAATATAAAGGAAAATTCCAGTTGTCTAAAGCTGCTTTCTGGACTGCAGAGTAAATTGATACGAATTAAATTTGAGGTCTTTGTGTGAGGAGGGGGTCCTTTGGGCACAGAAATTGTTCAGCACAATGTTAGCACAGTTCCTTTTTTGTGTCCTGCTGCATCATGTTTTCTCATTGAGCGCAAATGCACACGCGCAGGTGGATAGCCGAAGTTCCTGGAGGTTGGTGGTGCTCGGACTGAATGCTGATGTTCCGTCTATAAAACGTATAAACGATTCCTTCCTGTTTAATGGCTCCTCGTTCTGAGGAGTCCTCTGCAGATCTATAAATCACCCCCTTTGTGCGCCTCTGATTTACCAAGTCTTTAGAAGCTCCTGTGATTCATTACAGTTACGAGATTTATTATTGTCATCACTGTTGATGATTGATTAGTTATTTTGTAATTAGCAGGGTTAATGTCTATAACACAACTAATGCCACTGAATTCCCAAAACCAACAAGAATAATTAAAGGAAGGGTATTATTGGGAACTCTAGCATGACTAATTTCTAATTAAATTTTTAAAATGTATAGTTTTAGCTATTCAGTGATTTACCCATTTTTTGTAGTTGGGTAATTTTTACTGTATCAATTCAGGGTAAGTGCCTTGACCAACCTTAACCCGATCCTTACTATAGCCGGAGGTGGGATTCAAATGAGGTACCTTCAGACTGTAAGGTGATGACCCTTAACCACTATGCCACCTCCTGCTCTCCTGGGGGTGGGGCAGTGGTTGTGGGATGTTTCCCAGCACCCCCAGCAATTAGCTGTAATTATTATAGGGTTCGAATTATAGGGTTAGAATTAAAAAAAAAAAAAAAGTCCCACATCTAAGATGCTCAACCGTCACAGGACAAGCTCATGGCACAGTGCTCTGTGCACGCTCGTGTGTGTGTATGTGTGTGCGCGCCACCGTAGCCACTCGCCTCTACTACTGTTATGAGGAAGAGTGTGTTATAGCAGTTGGACACGTTCCATCTCTTAGGCCTCCCTGGACTGAAAGCCGCCCGTCCTTATCTTCACATTGGACCCGTTTACTGTGGTATTTCACTGAGCATTACGGTGAATGTTGACGTCAGCTCTTGATCTGTCTTTAGTGTCCCCTTGACACTTGACAGGTTCCTTTCTGTCACCTTTCTTGGATGCCGTTGTCTTCGATAGTGCACGGTGACGCGCGGCAGCGGAACCCGAACCACGGCACCCTTGCGCGTGTTGCTGTGTCGCCGTGACCCGCTTCTCCCCCCTGCGGACCAGCGTCTGCTCCTGCCAGGAAAATTGCGGAAAGTGAGACGAGAGTGTTCTGTGTCTCCCCATCTCCAGGTGTAGGTTACCACACCGTTCTAAGAACCGCCTTGCCTTTGCCGCTTTGGCGGGGGGATTGTGTTTTATGTAATATATTATATTTCGGTGCTCCATTTCAGTTTTAGTGCCGTTCTGAGACAGTGACGGGGGGGCAGTGAGAGATGGTTGAGGATCGCAGTCTTATATTAAGGATCGGCTCTAACACTAACCACTATAATTACTTACTGTGCCAAAACCAGGTCCTTTGGACTGTCTCACATGTTGACAGCAGCAATTACTTTCTAAATCTTACTAAGTCAAAAAACCTGTGATGGACTGGCATCCAGTCCAGGGTGTGGCCCTCCTAGTCTGGTAACCAGTGACTCCAGGACAGGCTTTGAACTGTGCTGACCTTGATCAGGACCAGCAATTGATTAAAATGAGAGAGTGTTTTTTGATTTATTCATTCATTCTTCTAAGTATCTCTTCTTGTTGTTTTATAACATTATTTAAGGGGGGATGCTGGTAGTCTAATGGTTAGAGCTGTTGCCTTTGGACTCAACGGTTGCAGGCTTGCATCACACCTCCAGCCGTAAAACCCTTGAGCAGAGTACTTGCCCAAAAATTCCTCTAGTAAAAGTTACCCAGCTGTATAAACGGATAAATGCCTATAAGTGGCTTAATGCTATAAGTTGTTTTGGAGAAAAGTATCAGCTAAATTAAGTAATGTAATTTTCACTATTTTCATTTGTAAACATGCCAGGTCTTTCAATTTTAAACTTTGTTGCTTCCATTAATTCCCAGACCAAGACAGATGATTTCATGCTCAACTTGGTTGTTCATTCAAGGCTTACTTTTAATTTTTGAAATATACAGTACCGGTTCAACATTTGACACATGTCTGCGTTAAATAGAAGGAACTGGGTGCTTAAGGAGTGGAAGTCAATCTCATGGACCAGTGAATCAAGGGGAGAAATATTTGGGTTCAGCTGCTGTGTATTTCTAAGTGTGGAGAGGCTGTGCCTGTGTGGTTCCCACTTTACGGCATGGAGGTGGCAGCATCATGGTGTGGGGCTCCTTTTTATGGTCCATGGTGATCTCAACCAACATGGCTATCGTAGTGTTCAGACATAGTGCATTAAGATATAGTGTTCCATCAGGGTCATAGTGGGCAGCTACTTCAGAGACGCATGTCAAAGTTAAACTAAAGGAACTATCTGGAAAAGAAGGACAAGGAAAGACAATCACACAATGATGTGGATGAGAAATGTCTACTTGGGGAAAAAAATGTTCAAACCTTCGACCGAGACGGTACAGTTTCCATAAAACAGTTAATACCTGTTCTCAAACCCAGTGGAGTCTCACTGAAATTTTTCATGGAGCAGTTTTGTAAAGTTTTTAGCCATAATTTATACAAAGCCGAGCGTGAGTCATTTTTAAATTACGCTATATGGATTTTTAGCAGAGCCCACTGTTCAGAGCCACTTGAAAAGCTCTAGTATTTTCATCTTTCAATCAGAAATTGCACTCTAAACCACTCAGCCACTTGGCTTCCCATTTTTAGATGACTTCAGAAACCATACCATGGTGACCGTATGGCGAAGAGGTCCAGGGAACACAGATTGGGCGCAATGCTCTTGGCTTTTATTTACTTATTAATTCATTTAAAGTATATGATGCTTTTCTCCAAAGCTGCTTACAGTGTTAATCTTCTTACACTGATTTACCCATTTATACAGCAGGGTAATTTTTGTTTTATCAAATCAGGGCAAGTACCTTGACCAAGGGTACTACAGCAGGAGGTGGGATTCGGACCTGAGTTCTTTGAGTGTCAGCAGTTCTAACCACTATGCTGAGTGAGGCGGTTGGGATTTTACCTTCTCTGTTGCTCACAGCGCCACCTATGGCCAGGACTCAGCACTGCAATTGGATTCCACCTGTCCTCCAGGTGTGCTACATCACCTGTCGATCCATGTGGCCTGCAGGGTGAGAAGCAGCTCCCAGCGTGAGAATGGAGGGCCCGTATGCCCGTGCAGGTGTCGTGTTCAGAGACGCACAAGAGCAGCGTTCTGGCAGTCAGCGATCATGACTTTGACAGCGGAATTTGAGCAGCTGCTCGCTCACTGAAAGAGAGAGAGACACAGCCGTTCTCTGGGGACGCGGGCCGATAAGCCAAGTTGAATTGAAATGCTAATGGATGAATCTTTGGTGAGAAAGGTAATTAAATAATGCTCGGGCTGTCCACAGACGCACCAACAGCGTGACTCGGGAAGCTCCAGCTCTCATTTGTGCGTGGCGGTAACAGCTGCGTGCCGATTACACGCCATTAAAGCCATTACATTGTTAAAGTGCTTCGCCAACGGTGCCCACTTTTAATGGAGGGAGAGTTGCGTGTTGTGATTGATTTGGTCAGGAAGGTGTGTGTGTGTGTGTGTGTGTGTGTGTGTGTACAGATCCTACAGAGCTCACTGCAGTGCTACTCGACTAGGCAACACCTGTATGCTTCTTGGATGGATTCTGATCGGGACATCATGAGCTTACCACAAGTTTACCATATGATCTTACTGTATGTGGGTAATGGTTTTTGTTCTGGGAGGGAATTAAATATTGCCTGCGTCTCACCTCTGTAAATGATGTCCTGTTCAGTATTTAACAACCCCCCCAACAGCCCCGATGAACCCCGCCAACCTCAGAGGTTCCCCTATTGCAGTTTATGCCATTTTCACCACAAATCCAGCTCTGTTAACGCCCTTTGGCTGAAATGCCTTTCTGTCTACGTCTACGTATGCCCTGTTTTTTGCTAAGTGAGGAAATTTTAATCACAGCTGCTTTTAAATGTTTAATAAACACATTAATCATGTAGCAGCACATATGCACACATTACAAAATCAAATACGGTGCTTGGCTGTCCCGGTCTACCTTAAAAGGTGAGATGTGTATGAAAAATGGAAAAATAGAAATATGTAGGAGGGAAACACAAGCAAAGTGCCTGAGGGTTCTGTGTTTCAAATGCAAATTTTTTTCTATCCATCACACCCTCGAAAACAAGTTGCTGCAGTGAAACTCTGCTGAATGACGCTGAGGTGTGAGCAAAAGCCCAGTTTTTAGGGCCCTTGTGATGTGCCTGTACAGCGTAGGACGCAGCGGTACCTCCGAACAGGTGGAACCTACTGTATACCGGGTGTTTGTATGTTCGTCTCTCCAAAATGTCTTGCAGCGCTGGGTTTTTACACTGAGCCACTTACTCTGATTTACCCATTGAAATACCAGTGTCATTTTTGCTGTTTCAGTTCAGAGTAAGTACCTTGATCAAGGGTATTTCAGCAGGAGGTGGAATCTGAATGCAGGGCCTCCCGATTAACCACTGCGCCACCTGCTGGCCATACCTGCTGCCATTGGCAAGGAAGGATGGTTCACAGCAGCCCTGAGGGGTTTGTGCCTTAGTTTGGATGAATCTGGTCCGTGGCGCTCCATCCTGCAGGGATGCTGCTATCGCTGAACGCCTCACTTCCTGCATCGATAATCAGCGGGACCCCCACCCCCCCACTCCGCATCATCCCACTTGCCAAGCTCGTTTTTCGCTGTATGTGTCCGAGTCCCTCGGTCGCTTTCCAGTCAGTGTTTACTAGCAGCTGCCTTCGGAGACACTTTTGCACCCCAGCCGTTGAGGATCGTCGGCGTCCTCAGCGATACGGCCCATCCTCCAGTGGTGACGTGAGCTCTAACGATCTGAAGAGCACTTTACTGCAGTAAACGCTGAGGTGAAAATATGTCAGATGTTTATGGCTCCTGCAGTGTTTTCCTCTGCTGTGTTGATGGCAGGAGGACAATGTGTCAGTTGCTGAGGTATGTAAGGCGAATGGGTTCACGCCAACACGCACTGGACGCCTTCGTATTTATTCATTCATCTCTCCCTCTTCCCCGAGGTCACTTACCCTGGTTTACCCTTTGTGCAGCAGGGTCGTTCTTACTCCATCAATTTAGGGTACGTACCTTGACCGAGGCGCTGCAACAGGAGGTGGGATTCAAACATCACCGTCTAACCGCTACGCCCCCTGCTGCCCCTGCAGTTCTACATGATGGGCCAGTTTTTCAGAGTTGTGCGTTTCCTCAGACTCCGCCTCCTTAATAGCAGCTGGCTTGTGATCCTGTGTGAACGATGCTTCGTGGAAACGGCGGCCCCCTGCAGCACGGACTGTCTGTAAAGCTCACGGCTGCGGAGATCTTAATAACACGCTCATGCAATGATGGCTCCGTTAGAAAGGGAGTGCCGTTTGAGCCCACGCACTCACACAGACACACACAGACACACACACACACACACACACACACACACACACACACACACACACACACGCTCTCGGGAGAATGCGGCGAGAGCCCGAGGAAGGCAGCTCCGTCGTATTAGCGAACCCTGGAAACACAAATTGCCTGCTAATAATAGGGCAGCCGGTGGGGAGGGGCTCTATTAAAGGCGAACAGGCCATGGGAAGCGTGCTCCTGTGGTTGGCCCTGCTCGTCCTCCCCACAGGGCTCCTGGACCCGGGTCACATGGTCCCCACGGCGGCCACAGCGCAGCCCCTTGCTGTGCACTGGCTGCACGTACGGTGACCTTTGACCCTCTGTTGATGGAGGGGGACAGAGGGGCTGCTGTGGAGCAGCTGGTTCTGGGGTCACTTTACGGTGCGACGGTGACGCCGGTACCATGTGAGGACGGGCTCCCTTGCAGAACATTCAACCGAGGAGGGGGCATGGCCATGTTCCCGGGCCCAGTCATCTTGGTGTGACCGAAAGAGAGGCGCGGTGCCCGGAGCTGTTTGTCCTAGGAGTCCAGCCGTGGCCCTTGAGGTCCCCTGCAGAATATGTATGGCCTTCAGTGTAATAATTCAGGTAATGACCATTTCCTCAAAGCTACAACAGCAGGAGCTCCTGCTCCTTGACCGCTGTACCCGTGTGACACGTGTGTTGTCTCTTTGTTTATGTTGCCGTGATGGGTAATGACGCCCATGTGGAGTGTGGCGTAATGTTCCTGCGTGTGATGCGGTAAGTGACCCACCAGCGTGCTCCACATGTCGAACCCGGGACTGATTTTAGGCTGAATGCGCAGCGCCGTTTCGGGACACAGAACGACACCAGCAGTGGGGTGAGACTGAGCTGTCACCTTGTCAGGACCCGGGTTCCAATTTCACTCCTGCTGTGCTACCCAGCTCAAGGTACTTACTCTGAACTCATAGAGTAAAAATTACCCAGCTGTATGAAGGAGTAAATCAGTGCAAGTAGCTCTTTGTAAATAACAGTGCTGACCACAGGCGTTACCCATACACACAGTACTTGATACATTTCTGCCTGATATGATACATGATATGACACCTAGAATATGGTATTAATAATAATCAGAAACACTGGAGTGGAAGTGAGATGAGGGTCAAGCTGAATTATTTCCAGTTGCCCAGTAAGTTATTGAGAAAATGCATATGAAACATATTTAGTTATGTATTTATTTAGAAAACCAGTCTGAAAGCTGAGCCAGAACTGTCTTCTCTTCCAGAGACACCCCAACAGGGGCAGAGAGTCGTCGCTTTGGCCAAAAAGGGACACGTTTTGTTTTAGGAAAAAGCACACAGGAACATGGAAATATGTGCCACGAGTCCCTCTGTCTCTCGAAATGGAAAGCGAAGGGACTGTGGGAACGTCCGTGGTCCTCGTGAACAGGCCGAGGACGAGGACACGGCGGGAAGCGATGCACACCAGGGACAAGCCCAACGAGTCTTTAAATAGAGCTCTCGTGAAATGGGATAGGAAGGGGGTAAAAACGGGGTAGAAAGGGGTCTCTTCTGCTGCTCCTGGAAAATTGTGTTCACTGCAACGTGGACCTGGTCACAGCGGACACCGACCGTCCAAAACGGGATGTGTTCCTCAGTGGTCCTTGCATATAGAGTTGGGTTTCAGGGCGTTGGACTGTTACTACAAGGAGTAAATAAAGTTAAAATAAGTACATAAAAGTGCCAAACGGACACATGGTCACTGGATCTCTTGTGAAAAATGGGGTTTTAGGGTCTTTTCCTCAACCGCACAACTCGTACCACTGCACCCTCCTTGGCCCTGCTTTACCATGTTTGTCAGTGGACTTATTGCTGTGGAGACACCAGTTTTTATTGTGGCAACTTGTTCTGATTATGGGCCAGCAGGGGGCGCAGCGGTTAGAGGTGTCGCCCTGCAGTCTGGAGGTTCTGGGATAAAATCCCCTCCCGCTGTAGTGCCCTTCTACAAGATACTTACCCTGAGCTGATACTGTAAAGAGGAACCAGGTGCATAAATGTATAAATCGCTGTAAATATTGACAACTTAGTGCTATATATCACACTGGACAAAGATGTCAGCTAAATGTAATTGCAATGAATTCAGTGCCACATTTCCGCCCTTTGCTCCTTCCGCCAAGTGTAAGGAGAGCAACAGTGATGACCATCAGTTTCTCACTGTCATTCACCGTGGTTAAAGATGCACGCACCATCTGAAGCTGCTTGTCGCGGGGAGCCGGAGCCGAACCCAGGGCGAAAGGCCGGAGGGGGAGGGGACGCACCCAGGGCGGGACGCCAGTCCATTGCAAGGCACCCCGAGTGGGGCTCAAACCCCGGACCCACCGGAGAGCAGGACCCGGTCCAACCCACCGCGCCACCGTACCCCCCCCCCAGTTAAAGATGCCAGCTAAACAAATGTTAATAATAGCAGCAGCAGCGATGAAGGGCTTCTTAAAGAAGTAAGCGGTTGCTTTGGTGATGATGGCTGTTGCCCCCCCCAAACCAGGAAGAGAGAAGCACAGCCCTGCACTTGTACCACAACGAGGCGACCTTGAGCGTCACACGTCCCTGGGGTCCTGGCGCTCCGGCAGGAGGGGTAACAAAGCGCGTAATGAACTTTGGGCCAGAAAAGTGGGCCAGGCCTCCTGTGGTTAATTCAGATCAATATGAACTGTGATGGACACGCTCCGAGACACACTGCGGGGGGTACTGGCTGCAGCTGCTCGTACGATCGTTCTGGATCCAGTCGACTCTCTTCCGAAGGTAGGGAGGGTGTGCCGGATGTGGCGCTGCCGCCCTGCTCGTCGGACGGGGAGGAGCCGGCGTCCGCTGGCGATCGGACAGGCGGGACGCCGCACAAATCAATGCTCGGCGTGTAGAAGAGCTGCTCAGACAGTCAGGCCCTCAATCGCACCACACGCTTTGAGTTTATGCACCGATTTACCCTTTTTTCCAGCAGGATAATTTTTACTGTATCAAGTGATGAGAGGTGCTACAGTAGAAAGCGGTATTCAAACCTAGGATCTTTAGTTACACACTTACAGCTTTAACCACTGCGCCACCTACTGCCCCTTTAGTGAAAGGATGGAAGTGTAGTTCCCTTGACTAAGGGTTCTAAAGCACACCCAGGGATTTGAACCTAGAACCATCCAGTTGCTAGGAAACAGCTCTAATCACTGCGCCACCTGCTGGAAGCTTTTGTTTGTTATTTCCAGCATACAGTATTAGCAACAATATAGTGCATATCATCCCTAGATTATGTTTCATTGACCAGTGACTACCTTCGTTTTTACTGAGCCTACAGGTACAGGTGCGTGTGTTTCCGGAATTCCGGTAACAGTGCGGCCACACAGCAGCATCCATGGCTCTCCTTCCCAAACCTTGCTTTCCTCACTCATTCCACTTTAATATTCATATATCAATATGATTCGATGAGCCGCCATTTTTGGACCCAGAGGCACCGACTCGAACCCTTCGTTCACGTTCGCTCTTGGTTCGCTTTTCAGCGGGAGCGCTCGGGCCTGCGCTTGAACCGCGCTTACGGATGTACGGGGGGCCCTGCTGTTGTACGGTGGTAAAAACACTTTGAACTGCTTCAGCCAAAAAAAATTATCTGCACAAATTATCGTGGACAGTGTGAGTTTATTTCTTATGTGTTTATTTATTGATTTGTCTTTTATTTGATCTTCATTAATTTATCTGATTCTTCTACAAAGTGACTTAAGCTATGTACACTGATTTATCCACTTATACAACATGGTAATTTTTACTGTATCAGTTTAGGGTAAGTACCTTGGTCAATGGCACCAGAGCAGGAGTGGGATCGAAATCGGACACCTTCGGATTATAGGTGACAACCAGCCTGTTGTACATCATGAACACAGTACAGTGCAGTACAGTCAGGTAAAAGAGGGTATGGGAACAGGGAGCTCTCGGGCTGCTCTAAGCACGGTACGCTGCTGGCTGCTTAGTATGTCTTTCGCGCCGATGAACTCGGTGGCTCTCGGATTGGCCGCATTCAGCAGGAGGTCCGCCGGATTGTAGGGCACGGACCCCAGCTCATTAAGCATTCGTGCGTGCGCTTACGCCGACGAGCAGAGAACCGCAAAGCGGCGAAGCTGCTGCAGCCGATAAAGACAGGGCTGCGTTTTTGTGTTTGCGGAACGCGTTAAATCCCTCGACACGAAGCCCGTCTTGCGGGGGTACCGGGCCGACGCGGTCCCACGCGTGGCCTGCCAGCGCAGGAAATAATGGAAAATCGCGGCCGTGAATCAGATAGCGGCATCTCTGCGTGGGGAGCAGTGGAAAATGGTGCCCGATGGAAAGAGCCCTTCTGTCCCGGGGAATAAATAACCCGCTGATGCTAATGGCGGCCCGGCAGAGCGGCTCAGAGCCCATTAACGCGCGCGAGATGCCTATCGACGACACGGTGCCGACCGGGCCGCGGACGCCGCGGAGACCTGCACTTAACCGCCTCCCCTAAAAATAGCCAGGGGTTACTCCATCCGCTTGGGCTGCATAATTAATTATCTGTCCGTAGCGATTACGTAAGCAAGGAAGAGGCGCCGCCAGGAGCTGGGACACCGGGTGGGGTTTGGTTCTTTGAGACATCCCGGTCAACGTGCCCTAATCCAGTTATAGCGTGACGCTGTGGTGGCGCCGATGGCGGCTGCCGGACTGCGCAGTATATATAATCGTATTGCTCTACTCGCAGTCGCAGTGGAGCACAGCGTATCCTCTGTTCTTTTTAAATGTTTGAAGTTCATCAGTGACTGACAGATTTCAGGAAGACTATCTGTAATTATTATAACCATTATAACAAATGTTAACATTAATATTTTTATACTGTTCGTTAGGATTTTTGAAAAACTACTGCATTGTTATAACTGACTGTGTGTGCAGGCAGCCTCACAAACCTATATAATTACTATAGCTGCTGTTAGAATTAATTAAGATTATTAAATTTTGCATTGTTATGGCACTGTATATTGGAGGTGCGGTGGCGCAGTGGGTTGGACCGCAGTCCTACTCTCCGATGGGTCTGGGGTTCGAGTCCCGCTTGGGGTGCCTTGCGATGGACTGGCGTCCCGTCCTGGGTGTGTCCCCTCCCCCTCATGCCCTGTGTTACCGGGTAGGCTCCGGTTCCCTGCGACCCTGTATGGGACAAGCGGTTCCGAAATGTCGCTGTATATGTAGCATTGACAGTCAACCTCACAAAAGCTACAATATTATTAAGACAATTATTACAGATACTGTTATATCAATGTTTGTTATTTAAATTATTTTTTAAACTGACAACATACACACACACACATTTTCTGAACCGCTTGCCCCATACAGGGTCGCGGGGAACCGGAGCCTATCCGGCAACACAGGGCATAAGGCCGGAGGGGGAGGGGACACACCTAGGAGGGGACACACCCAGGAGGGGACGCCAGTCCGTCGCAAGGCACGCCAAGCAGGACTCCAACCCCAGACCCACTGGAGAGCAGGACCGTGGTCCAACACACTGCGCCACCGCACCCCCTTACTGACAACATACAGTGCATTATTATTTGATCAATTATTGTAATAAATAATGAATAAATTCATATTGGTTTTTTAAATAAAAACGTATTTCGTGTGCTGTGGGTCACCATGTTGACGGTCTGATCAGATTCGCAGTGAACATTTTCAATATTGTGGTTCCCTCCCTAACAGCGCAGGGGTTCGGATCCTGACTCCTCCTGTTAGACCATTGGAACCGCGGTGTTTGCTTCTGTCTCCGGTGCTCTCTTCCTTCTCATGGGTGGCAGAGCATGAAACACACTGAAGGGAGTTTTCTTTCTGTCAAGATCGGATGATCCGTAGAGCAGCCATGGCCCCGCGGGATGGGTCTCAACATCACATCTGGGTGCTCTGTCTCATATGGCAGTGGGTTGGCCCTCTACCCTGTGTTTCAGAAGGGGGATTTCTCTACCACCGTTGGCCACCTCATTTTAATAAGCCTTCACATGCGCGGTTAAAGGAACTGCAGTCGTTTGCCCTGCAGTAAAGACGCTTCTGCAGCGGTCGGCTGCTAAATGTCACATAATTAGGGGTGAGGGGTGGAGCCACATCCTCCCAATGGGCGGAGCTCCCAGAAAGGGGGTGTGGCTGTGCTGCCCTGGGGTCCTTCCCTCCGCTCTGTCCGCTGCGGGTCCGGTCCGTCTGGCGTGGCTCATATGTCTCACGCGTGTGTTGCTGTGATCTGAGTGGTGCAGTCTGACAGTGTTAGAGGTACTGTATTAGAGTGTTACCATGTTACAATCTCACAGTGCTATATTGTCAGGGTTACAGCAGTGCTGTGGGGGGTGGAGTGCACTCATGGCCTGTCTCAGAGTAAAGGGCAGCAGGTGATCAACTGTTTAGGGCAGTTGTTGGGCCGTCTGAATGTTGTTGGCTTGAACAGCCACATGTGCCGTAGATCCCTTGATCAAGGTCCTTACATTTACACTCATTCATTTAGCACACATTTTTCTCCGCTCATCTATATAACGCACACTCTCTCACACACATGCAACAAGGCGGTGAAGAAGGGGTGCGTGCTCGTGTCGCGCTGTCTGAATTTCTTCTTCCGGCAATCAAAAAAATCCAAGTGAGGAAAGCGATGGAGGAGGTTTGAGGCGGGAACTGAACCAAATCACTGCAGGTGCTCACCGTACCCACGTGCGGGGTGGTGGTCAGGACGAGTCCGAAAGAGGCTGAAAGGGCCCCAGTGGGTGCAGGGAGGAGGTACTGTGGAGGGACCCCACCCGCACGGGTGGGTCTCCCTCCATGCTTGGCCACGGTCGTCATTCGTTCATCTATTTATCCGTCTGGATACCATCGCTTCGGAAATGTCTCTTGGGAGGCGGACGATACAAGTAGTTTGGTCATCGTTAATGCAAACATTAATTTTTCGCTGCAAGTTTCTGACGGATATTATTTTTCATATATAATTAAATGTTCTGTTTAGAGGGAGTGCGGTGGCACAGTGGGTTGGACCACAGTCCTGCTCTCCAGTGGGTCTGGGGTGCGAGTCCCGCTTGGGGTGCCTTGTGACGGACTGGCGTCCCGTCCTGGGTGTGTCCCCTCCCCCTCCGGCCTTACGCCCTGTGTTACTGGGTTGGCTCCGGTTCCCCGTGACCCCGTATGGGACAAGCGGTTCTGAAAATGTGTGTGTGTGTGTGTTCTGTTTAGCTGTAGCTGAGAAAAGGGACATGGTGTGGAGTGCAGCGCTTAATGAGTGCGCCTCCTAGTGGAAAATGGGAGCTCAACACTGATTCCCATCACCTGCTTTTTCGAACATCATTTTCCAGCGATGTGGAAAACATCTTATTTGGTGAAAAGTAGTCAGCCGGTGCTGTATTAATATCACAAGTGAGTTCTCGGTCCCGCAGCTGAACTCTCCTTGACCGCATCGCCGTCCGTGATCGCGGGGTGCGGAAGGGGTGACGGGGGGGGGGGGTCGGAAACACACACTCGAGCGCCAGGGCCGTTTCTAGCTGTTTTGTTCCACACAAAGCCATAATCTGTTTATTTCATTAAGTTAATGCGGGTGACCACGAGCGGCGACTCATCTGCTTAGAGGTTCTAAGCTCTTTAGAAAGACCTGGAAGGTTTGGAGGGATCCCAGAGCACGTGATTGTTTGTGTCCGTTCAAACCCGGGTTGCGTTTCCCCGGTCGCCGCCCTGTTCGTCGCTGACTCCAGGACCGAAGGGAACGTCTTGCGCTTCCTCCATACGATACGATGTGCAGCGAGGACTCAAACGGCAGCAGCTCCATCCAGCGCTGCACCTTCACAGCTCCTCGGAGCGCCTGCAGCTCGGGGACCGCGGAGCACGTGGGCCGTTAGAAACACCTGTCACACACCTGTCCCAATATTTATATTCCGCTGAAACCGTGGGAGTCGGCGCAACGATGGCAGCGTTCCAGCACGGGTGAATGCGGCTTATGAAAGACATACAGAAATAAAATGTGCACGTTTTGCACCTTTGGATCTGAAAAATACCCTCAGAAATCTTGAGTTTGGTGCAGAAATAACTGGTTTCACTTCACCTCATCTGATGCTTATGCTTCCCACTGTATACACCGATATGTTTATATATTCATATACAGACAGAGTCGTGGTTTGAACTGCTGCCTCTGGGCTCAGAGGACCCAGGTTTTAATCTCACCTCCTGCTGTTGTACCCTTGAGTAAATCACTTGAACTGATGCAGTTAAAAATCGCGAAGTAAGAATATGGAAAAGCGGCACTCGGCTCAGTTTGCAATATTGCGACGATGGGACCCTTCCCGTTATCCCTTGCTGCGTGGCATGTGTGTGTTATTTTAATTAGGTGTAATAAGCACTTGGCGTATTGTGTTAATTGTCTTTGTGCTGAACTGTATGCAATCTATTAGAACAAAAGAGGGGGCAGCACTTCCAAACGCTCTCACGCACACACAGTCTGAAACCGCTTGTCCCATGCGGGGTCGTGGGGAGCTGGAGCCTAACCCAGCAACACAGGGCACAAGGCTGGAGGGGACACACCCAGGACAGGACACCAGTCCATCGCAAGGCACTCTAAGCAGGACTCGAACCCCAGACCCACCGGAGAGCAGGACCCAGTCAAATGCACTGCGCCACCGCGCCCCTCACTTCCAAACTATGTGAAGCAATTTAATTTGCACAAAACATGTGATGCATTTTGGGCATTCATCAGCGTACATGTGTGTCACATAACAGATGTACAGTACAGAGTATAGAGCATGTGTCAGGTTATGATGCTGTAACTGTTAAACAAGCAGCTGCCTGAACCCTGTAATTCAATATTACGCATAAATCATTGGAAACCGGGACACAATAATAACAATAGTTAAAATAATGGAATTTTTTAAGGGATTAGAGTAAAAATTACACTGCTGTATAAATGGGTAAATCAGTGTAAGGAGATTAGCATACAAGCCCCACAATGTAAGTGGCTTTGGACAAAACTATCAGATAAATCAATAAATGCTTTTTATGTTCAGTGTTCATTCAGTGCCTTTGCTCATCTTGGTTCTCATCACCTGATATGCTCCTTCCCTCCTGGACTGGAGGTGGATGCACTGCTGAGGTCCAGTCTCTTGTTTTCCATCTCCCACCTCCCTGCTCCACCGTCTCCGTCCCGTATCAGCGTCCTTGTTATGACACCCCTCGATTTTACAATAACTCCTATTCAGTTTGTACTAATGGAGTCCTTGTCTCAGCAGGGAGATGCCAAGCGCTCAACGATAGACAAAGCTGGACAGTTACGATAATAGTGATCCTGTGTGTGTATCATTTGGACAGGTAAGCGAGTGGGCAGCTGAGGAGAGGAAAACAAAAGTCTCCAGTTATGTAATTGTGCTTCAAGATGCCCCTCCGTCTATTACCTGTCAATTTTGTTTTTTGAAAGTCAAGTGAATTTGATCGTGAGACTTTTTTTTTCTTGACTAAACCGCGAACACCTCTCGCTCTTGTTGGCACCTTTCCGAAGCTACATCGCCGCGTCACGGGCATCGCTCGCATCACGGCCCGCTTTGTTGCGTAGCAACGATAACCGGGACTTGTCAGCACAGCGGAGCCCCGTGTCAGAGCAATGTGTCAAACAGCAGCACGGGGTCTGGCGTGAAAAAGCCGCTCGCACGCGTTCCTCGGGGGTTATTGGTGTAACGGCTTTAAAATGCGGCGTCACGGCTGGTGTTTTTAACGCGCTTTTATGTGGCATTTAGAGCTGAAGGGCCAGAAAGTCGCATGTATCCTGACGCTGAGTGCTGAAATCATGCAGCTCTGCTGGAGGCGAGGTGTGTCTACATGCTGCAGTGTGTGTGTGCGTGTGTATGCGGTCCATGATGGCCCTCTGTGAGAGGGTGGCAGAGTGAAAAGGCCCTCACCGTTGAGGACAACCTGCTGTGTGGAGACACGTTAGTCACAGATAAGCCCCAGAGTTTTATTCTCCTCACTGCTCTGCTCTGGGAGACTGGACCACATCTCTCCTGTTTTTTTCACTATTGTCATTATTTATTTTATTCTGATTTAGCAGACATCTTTTAATGATGTATCACCCATCCACATTATGGGGCAATACATAACACACACACACACACACACACACACTGGTTCTCATTCCAAGTGTTCTTCTCATTTCCGTCTTGCCTCGCTTGCCTTTAGTTCCAGGTTTGTGACTCTGCACTTCAGGCCATTTAGCCTTATTAATGGACTTTCCGGCGCTATTGATCCGAAAGGATGCACATTAATTACTCCTTCATAAATATGGGGCCATATTAAAGTAAAGTGGAAGAATGTGTACCGCAGGCACCAGTGTGTGAAGCGTGTGTGCGACGGGGGCGATGGAGCTGTTTTTGTTTCAGTCTCGCACTGACACAGCGCCGTCCCCCCCCACTGTCACATACAGGGTTTCGGGATCAGCTTCCCATTCACAGTCTGTGTGGTCAGAATTAGAGTTGACCGCTGTCAACGGTCTTGGGTCGACCATAGTTGGTGTTCTGGGTGGATGAATGCTATGTTTTGGATACTCAGTGGATGATGAGCAGCTGCGATCCAGTGAGGATTTCTCTGCGTTTTGGGTTTGACCGCAGTCCTAACTGCAACTGCTCCCTGTTTGTGGGACACTGCGAGTAGTGACCTCAGCTTGGTGTAGGTGGTCGTTCATGTCAGGATGGATGCCCTTATTCTGGCCTGGGCAGAGGTTCTGGCCACACACCCGAAACAGAGGTGTATATGACCGCTGAACCTCCTCACTATATCTGTACCGGAGGATCACCAGTGGCATCAGTACTCTGGTGTGGGAGGACAGGCAGACTCATAGACAGAATGCGTATATATAAATACTCTTGAATTAATTTTTTGTATAAAACTAATTACCTAGCATTGTTTCTGGTGCCTTGAAAGTGTACAACACACTACATATAAGTTTTTAAAATTTTCAACTTTAATAAAGATTTGTTACCTATGTCCAAAGCAGATTGTACAGTATTTTATATATAATTGCCACACCCACACACTGAAGCCGACGCAGAACACCTGGGACGCGGCGCAGGCTGGGGCATAAAAGGCTGCGTCAAACCAGCAGCTGATGCGGAACCTTGTCCATCCTTGTTGTCAGCGATCTCCTAGTCTCCTGCTTTCCTCCTTCCTGTTCCCTGACGCCTTCCCCGATCCCATCCCTTGTTCCCTCGATCCCGAACCTTTCAACGATCATCGACCTCTTGCCTGTGTACCGACCTTGCCTTTCGGATCGCCCCTTCAACGACGTTCGCGCCTCGAAGACCGATCGCCTGTCCCTTGACCTCCGCTCTTGGATTTCCTTGGAACAAACCACGAATTCCGCTCTGCACTTGGGTCCGCCACTTCCTTCCGGAGCCGGCCATGACAATAATAATAGTACAGTCTTTGTACAGTCACACCCTGAGGTACACCCATTTAACTTATGTGAATTTGACTTTATTAGGAGTTTGATGGAATAGCCATCTGTAGCATGCCGAGGCGGCGAGGAAGGGGGGCAGAGTCCAAGGTAAGACAGCCGCAGGTGGGACTAATTGCTGGCTCTATTTCTTCCCCCGGGCCCGCCAGTGAGGAGATAGAGAAAGAGGAGAGAGAGTGAGACAGACGGCGAACGACAAGGACGATCACAGACCCCGTTCCCGGTCCCGATCCTGACCCTGCCCTCGGTCCCGAGCCCCCGAACGACGCGGCCGTCTCCGAAGCACTAACCCGAAATATCTGTTCCTGGTTCCTCCGTCCCCCCTCCTTTTCTGTCACCTCACCTATGCTGCCATGAATAAAGAGTGTCGAGTTATCCGAGCACCTACCTGGTTCCGCCTCCGTCTGTTGCACCGTCCTATGGGCGTTTACTTTTTTAAATTGATTCATTCTACTGTGGGGCAGAAAAGACTGAGCTATAGACTTTGAGTGCTATAATTTGCTGTCCAGGCTCCAGGTTGCTGGTCCTGTTGTTTGAGTTATACAGCGGCTTTTGGCAGCTTAGAACACTGGTGGCCCAGGGAGAGACAACAGGTGGGATAAGTATTCTGTGTCCGTGTCCCGTGTCCCTCTAGGGTGTTGGTAAGAGACAGAAAAAGGGGCAGGTACTACTACCATGATAACAGGTGCCGATTCGTTACACTGGTAGCTTGCGGTTGGACATTTTGACTAACTGTGCAGCGGGCGCACAAAGGGGAACAGATGAGTCTTAAGGTGGGATTTAAAGTCTGAGACTGAAGGAACATCCCTGATGCTACATGACTGATTACTCCTGAAACTGAGTACCCTGCAGCTAAAGGCACACTGCCTTACCGAAACCTTATTAGTCATGGGACCTGGAAAATATCCAGCATCTAATGGAAAAAGTTTCCATTGTGTGGTCTGCAAGAACATTTGTCCATCCATCTATTTTAGTTTTAGTATATCTCCTACTAAGATACACATTTTACACACGTGATGCTCGGTCCAGTTCACAATAATGATGTGGCCCTGGATTTCAAAAGGTTATACACCCTGTTGTGAATGAATGAATGAATGAATGAATGAGCTTTATTGCCAAGTATGTTTACACATACAAGGAATTTGTCTTGGTGACAGAAACTGTAAACAGTGATCTGGAATGTAAGAATAACTAATGAATTAATATCAGTAATATCTATATTAGTAATGCTACATTTACATGTATTAATTTATCCATTTGTCTGACACTTTTCTCCAAAGTGTCTTAAAATGATGGCTATTATAGTATTTACTGACACCCATTTCTAAGGTAATTTACAGTGTCAGACACACAACAGTACAGTACCTACACTGATTTACACATCTATACCACAGAGCAATGTAACACACACACACACACACACACACACACACACAAGTGTGGTTTCATTTACCTAGTTTTCATAGATTTTTTTTTTTAACTGTCATGTTCTTTGCATTAAAGGTCAAATTAATAGATTAATATTGACATTGCAGCTCTAACCAATACGCCTCCTGCTGCCCTGTCTGGCGGGAGAACTGCCAGGCTGCTGTGGGAAGTGAAGTGAGTGGCTTAATCAGCACTAATAAGAGAGTGTGGTGTCAGAGGTCTGTTGGGAAGTGGTGTGAGAATACCGGACAGAGAACAAGTCACTGTGGGTTTACACTGGGTGCTCCAGTTTCCTCCCACAGTCCAAATAACATGCTGTTCAGGTGTATTGATCACTCTGAATCAACCATTGTGTGTATGAGTGACAGAGAGAAAGTGTGTTTCACTGGTCTATGGATGAGTGACTCATTGTAAGTAGTGTATGTCACCTTCGGTGATTAAGGTGCGGGCTGATAACACCACAAAGTGTTCATTGGAAGTCGCTTTGGTGAAAAACGTCTGCTAAATGAATAAATGTCAGTGTTATGCCGCTGGCCTCTCTGAAGGAGCTTTGATTTCTGCAGGTTTCAGAGACGGTCCACAGTCTGACCGGGTCCTGCTGTCACAGAAACTGATCGCTGCCCTCCAAAATTATAAACACTTAAGCTCAGATTTACATTCACTTAGCAGATTAGCAACTTACAATGGATACTATGCAGTGTTATCAGCCCGCCCGCCCATACACACACACACACACACACATCATCTGAAACTGCTTGTCCCATACGCCGGGGTTGCGGGGAGCCGAAGCCTAACCTGGCAACAAAGGGCAAAAGGCTGGAGGGGGAGGGGACACCTGCCAGTCCATCAGAAGGCGCCCCATGCAGGACTCAAACCCCAGACCCAACAGAGAGCAGGACCCAGTCCAACCCACTGCCCTCCCGTGTTACCAGCCCACACACCTTATTCACCAAGGTGACTTACACTGCTAGATACACTACTTACACTGGGTCCCTCATCCATGCATCAGTGGAACACACTCTCTCTCACTCACACACTATGGGGGAAACCTGAACAGCATGTCTTTGGACTGTGGGAGGAAACCAGAGCACCCAAAGGAAACCCACACAGACACAGGGAGAACATGCAAACTCCACACAGGCTGAGCAGGGATCAAACCCATATCCTCTCGCACCACCCAGGCGCTGTGAGACACCAGCGCTACTTGCTGTGCCGCCATGCCACACAGAGCTCTTCCCTGTGTCTATGAATGAGACAAAGAACATTTTTTATTTGCCCACTAACTTGGCCAGTGCTTTGCCAAGTGACTTTTTTCTGTTTGTCTTAAGGGCACTACAGCTACTTGTCACAGGAGTGTCTTTTAAGCAGAACAAGGAGGTGGGGTGTTGGGAGTGGGGGGGGGGGGGCAGGTTGGCCTTACAGACCTGCTACTGTACAGTAGTGACATGTGCATCTGTGTGTATGAGCATGTAATGTAACCTGTGACAGGTGTGTATTGGTGCTGAGCTTCTGCGCTGTTGGATCTTGAGCTGCAGCACCTGGAGGGTAATTGATGGGGGACGGTGCGGTTCTTACACACTCCGAGAGTTGGTACGGTTCGCTCACTGCACCCTCTGCACCGCCTCCTGCAGCATCTGAAATGCGGGCAGGAAGCAACTGACTGAGTGGAAATGGCCTTATCATACAGCTTAGTCTGCACTCGTTCCAAAAATGCAAAATTAGCCGAAGGAGCTCGCAATACAGTGATGTGGGGTGATGCCCCTGGTTGCAGCTCTGCCGTGATTGACTGTAATTAGCCCGCTATTGCCCTAACTTGCTATTTGCATGGTAAATTAAAAGCAAGTAAAATCAGGATCCCTTTCTGACACCATGCTGTCTCGGGGGCTCAGAACCACAGGAGGGCGGCTCTCATTTTCCCGAAGCAGAGCCCATTGTCCCATCGGCGGTGGCATCAGTCCCGGTCCGTCATCACGGAGCGCGCAGCCGCAAGGTCGGCGCGTCTCCGCAGAGTCGCTGCGCTGCAGCTGCAGCTCCTCTTTTCTGGCAGTGGACGACGGTGAGGACGGCGAGCGGTCGCCGCCGTCGCCGCGGTCCAGTCACACCGACCCGAGCAGCGCTTTCCCTTCCTTCTCCTATCATTTCACGTATTTCCAGAACTTTTTAGCACATTCTAGGCGGGCCCTGCAGAGCGGTCTCTTCCTCCCCTTTTTCTTGCTGACCGAGGAGCAGGTTGGATCACGCAGCGGTCATGATCATACCGCATACTGGGAGAACGCCCAGGTCAGGAATTACCCGGAGTTTGGAAGTGTGACTTATGTAAGTGTCTATTTGTAGAGAGGTACACTTTGCTCCCTTCCCTCACTAATTTAGTTGATTGTATCTTATGTAAACCAAGGCAGCTATTATGCTTGCAGGGAACAGCGATGTATTAATTGGTGTCCACTTGCTACAGGCGGTGGCAGGAGTGTCTGAAAACGTGGTACAGACATGATACGGGGAATGAGTACAGAGCAACGCTGCTCCCGATGAGTGTGTTTAGTAGTGTGAAGCCATGCCTTGTACCTGATGCGTGTCACATGGATCATAGTCATCAGCAGGCTCACGCTATGTGAACAGGGGTGTTCAGGACATGCGTTTCAATGGGTTCGAATCCTACCTCCTGCTGTAGTGCCCTTGATCGAGGCACTTGCCCTGAACTGATAGAGTAAAAATTACCCTGCTGTGTAAATGACTACTGTTAGCTTATTGTACAAACCTCAGACCGGAAGTGACCTTTGATCAAAGTGTTAGGTGAAAACTGACCAATACTATACATATGTTCCAAAGCATCTTCCCTCAAAAAAATCTCTATTCAGTCTTCCGTACAGTTTAGGGCAGCAGGTGGCGCTGTGGTTAGAGCTGTTACCTTCTAGTCATGACCTAGGTTCGAATTTTACTCTTGCTGTAGTACCCTTGATCAGGCTACTTACCCGGAACGGATAAAGTATAAGTTACCCTGCCCTATAAATGGGTAAATCAGTGCAGATGGCTTAACGCTGTAGGGTGCTTAAGAAAACAGCATCACAGAAATTAATGAATAATAATAACAGTTCATAGTAAAGGTGGTGCGGTGGTGCAACAGGTTTGGCCAGGGCCTGCTTTCTGCTGGGTCTGGTTCGAGTCCTGCTTGGGGTGCCTTGTGATGGACTGGCGTCCTGTCCTGGGTGTGTCCCCTCCCTTTCTAGCCCTGTGTTGCCAGGTTAGGCTCTGGCTTGCTGTGACCCTGCTTGGGACAAGCAGTTTCAGGTGATGTGTGTGAGTTTATAATAAAATGAGCACAAGATCTGAAGCATGAAGTTTGTTAAATTGTTCATATAGGCTACTGTGGTATCAGTGCCATGCCTCCGTTCTGCACCCTGTGGGTGTGAATTCGGTTCTGTAGATGCACCTCATGCCTCTGTGTACAGAGTTGGCAGTTCTAAGGTTGGGGTCAGTCTGTGCCTGATCCCCTGTACACAAACTGTAAATATTAAAGGGAAGAAAGTAAATATTAAATGAAAAATGGGTGCTGTATTTGAGAATATGTTCCATTTATTAATGTGTGGATGAACAGAACAGCATCCAGTATCGGTCAGTTCTTGGGATTCACAGGAAGTGCTTCTTCATGCTGGTTTGCAGTGTGAGCTCTAATGCATCTTCTAGGTTAAATAATCAGAAAGTGGGGGGCGTGGTAGTGCAGTGGGTTGGACCAGGTTCTGCTTTCCAGGGGGTCTGGGGTTCAAGTCCCGCTCGGGGTGCCTTGTGATGGACTGGTGTCCCATCCTGGGTGTGTCCCCTCCCCCTCCAGCCTTGTGTTGCCGGGTTAGGCTCTGGCTCCCCGTGACCTTGTATGGGACAGGTGGTTCAGACAGTGTGTGTGTGATTCGAAAGCTTTTCTGACTGAGGAATACAGACATGCCAGAATGTATCTATAAATATTAAAAAAACAGTTATGCTTATATGACCATAAATGGGATCTTGAAGTTTTTGGGGTAATTGGGAACCGAAGTACTTTCTGATTTCGTAACATCTCGTACGTCTTTTTTAACAGGTGTTGGTTGTGTATCTTGCTGTAATATTGTAAATGATGATGTGATGCTGCCAAGGACAAGCGGTTATTGATAGCGACTGAGTGAGTGAGTGAATGTGGGTGAACAGCCAGACAAAAGCTCTGAACTGCACATTCGTTCATACATGTGTGGACAAATGAGATGAAATGAAGGTAGGCTTCATGTATAAGTCCATGTGCCATGTGCCATCATGTTGATGATTCGTGAAAGATGCAGATGTTCTTCGTTTGAACGCTGCTGGACCGATGCTGCTCATTCAGCTGGTAGAACAATTCTTTTCCTTCATGTCTTTAGTTCCACTCGTGGCTGAGAGTTGCCGGTTCGAGCCCTACTCCCTGTTAGTGCTCTAGTTTAAACGCCCAGCTGTACAAATGGGTCAAATAATCACTGAAAATAATGGAGAAGAAGGATTAGATGAGCAATGAATTATTTAACACAAGTGACAACGAAAGGCAGAAGAGTCTCTTCTGGTCAGTAAATAAAGACAAAACAGGGCTCATGATGGTACTGTTTGCACAGGCATCACACACACATTTTCTGAACCACTTGTCCCATACCGGGTCACGGGGAACCAGAGCCTACCCGGTAACACAGGGCGTAAGGCCAGAGGGGGAGGGGACACACCCAGGACAGGACGCCAGTCCATCACAAGGCACCCCAAGCGGGACTCGAACCCCAGACCCACGAGAGAGCAAGACCCGGTCCAACCCACTGCACCACCACACCCCCACGGCATCAGACACTTAAAAAAAAAAAAAGATTCATATATAGGAGAGTAAGGACAGCCCACAAATTTCACTGTGGACACGCACATCGCCGGCACCTGTTTTTATAAACTAATTGCTGCAATCGGAAAAAAAGTGCTTTTCTGATTTCCTCCCAGCCAAACTGACTCTGTACGAATCTTAAACAGGATGTATTTTTTTTTTTGGGTGATTTACCAATATAATTTTTTAGGGCATTGTTTGTTAATCCTAGTGTACCAATT
This sequence comes from Scleropages formosus, assembly GCF_900964775.1. Taxonomy (NCBI): domain Eukaryota; kingdom Metazoa; phylum Chordata; class Actinopteri; order Osteoglossiformes; family Osteoglossidae; genus Scleropages; species Scleropages formosus. The sequence continues at coordinate 17,350,957 of NC_041827.1, forward strand.
TGGCTTGTTCCACATCAAAAAATGAGTGTTTTTTTTAACTGCAATCCTGCAGTGAACCTTATACGGCGGAGGTTCTGGCAGGCTGAATGTGCACAAGGGGGACCTACGCTGCGTTCCAGTGCATTTTCATATCCAGCAACTGTGAAATGTGAACCGGTTGTGGTAAGAACTTACATGTGGTTGTCGTAATTCAGCCGGAGCATCCCTTACGCTGCTTGGAGGATGTTCTCACTCGTGCATAAAGCTGCGCTCTGTCTCTGTGCGATTTATGAAACTAATCGTTACACACTGGCTTCCAGCGGTTAGGCCCGTATTGTAAACGATCCAGGAGGATCTCTCGTACCCGGCGCTGCCAGGGCAGATGCCGTTTCCTTCTCTTTCAGCAACTACAGTAATGTCTCCGCCCGGGTCTCGTCGCCAGGTGTCATTTGGTTAAAATTTAGGGTGTAAATATCTTGATCGGGAGCACTGGTGATGTGTTGTTCGGGCCAATTCTGCTTGTTAGTGCAATCGGTGCAGCGCATGTGAATGTGATTTTTTATTTTTAAATTTTACCTGAAGTCCTGCTCCTACCGCGGCCGGTGTCACGCGGAACCGAGGACGCGGGGACGGCTGGACCCAAGTGCAGGAACCAAGGGGTCGGGCGAGTTCTTGCTGTCACGGACGGGCGAAGAGTCGGGCAATCGGCGGTCAGAGCGGAAGCGAGGACGCGTGGACGTAGTCAGGAGACGAGGCGAATGGTCAGAAGCCGGGGAACGAAGAATAGGAGCTGGGAACGAAGGAGAACGGGCCATAGGCGCGAAAGGGACGGTTGTCTCGGTGAGATTCCGCGAGCGTGAAGGGGCTGAGGGGGGTCTTTTAAAGGAGAGTGCTTTCATTATCATCCAGTGCTTGATCTGTATCAGGTGCTGTTGATTGTGGTGCGGGCGTGGATGTGACAGGCGGTCCGTGACGGAGGATTTAAAATTCTTGGTAAAAAATTATTTTGATGAAGTACATTTATTTATCTAGCAGATGCTTTTCTCCAAAGCGATTCCCAATGAACTCTATGTAGTGTTATCCACCCACACACCTTATTCACAGCGGTGACTTACACTGCTAGATACACTACTTACACTGGGTCACTCATCCATACATCAGTGGAACACACACACACTCTCTCTGTCACTCACACACTATGGGGGAACCTGAACAGCATGTCTTTGGAGTGTGGGAGGAAACCAGAGCACCCAGAGGAAACCCTCAGACATGGGGAGAACATGCAAACTCCACACAGACTGAGCAGGGACCGAACCCCTATCCTCTCGTACCACCCAGCTACCGTGAGACAGCAGCGCTACTCACTGTGCCACCCAAGTACACTTGAAGTGCAACTTGAAATTAAAAAGTAAGCTGCTCTCACAGCAGCGGTGACACTTGTTTTCCACATTTCAACTGGAAATGAGTGGAATTGAAAGTTAGCAATGGCTGTGTCCCGAAAACCAGCTTTGATTGTCTTCTCCGGTCCGGGAATGTACCGCCAGGTGCCGTCATATCGTTCCTGGTCACGGCGACTGACGGACAGCACGGAGGTGGAGACAATGAGAGGGCTAGGCCTGCGAAATACTGGTGGGGCTTATGTTGTACTTGAGTCACTTAACCATAAAAGAGGGCCTTGAAATGGGGTAAAGTGGAGCTCTGCGTTCGTGGACCCGCTGGAGCTCCTCCTCCTTAAGGTGGGCACCTATCGGAGCTCGTGTTCCTCCTCCTCCGTCGTGTGGGTAGCTGTCGGAGATCCTCATCGCCCGTGTGGAGTCTCGTTAGAGCTCCGCCTCCTCCTCTTTAGCGTGAGGACCTGTCGGAGCTCCTCCTCCTGCCGGTGTGGGGACCTGTTGGAGCTCCTGGCAGGCTGCTCCTCCTCCTGGTGCCTGATTTTGGTGCACTGCAGCCCTCAGTTGCTGAGGCGGGCTGTGCATTTATATTCAGGTCCAGCCTCGGTCTCCCATCGCCGCCTCCGTGCTCTTCCCGGCTCCTCAGGAAGACGACCCTCCGTCGGATGGGTCCGCGGGACGAGTCTGGGGATGCGGGGCTGACAGGTAACCGTGTGCGCAAGGAGTCTTTGCAGAGGCGCTGCTGCGGTCCTGTATGAGCGTCTCGGTCCATTCAGGCTTTCTGATGGAGACCTCGAGGGAGAAGTGCAGGGGTGTGGTTCTGCGTCCAATCCTTCAGGTGGGATGCGAGGGGAAAGCGGGGCTTTGGTTTGACTGGGTCGGTACCGGGTGCAGCCGCACACGCCGCGTTCGGGCCGCGTCCCAGCCGCAACGGCAGCACACCTGCTGATCGAGGGGGGACGACGGCTCTGTAGCGTGAACAATGAATTGCACATCCCCCGTTCCTCGCGGGCACCAACCGATACGAGATGAAAACCTTTTACTTGAACTGAGTGTGTGCGACTGTGTGTCAGCTCACCCGTTTATATGTCTGTGCGCAGCATGCATGCATGCTGTGTGTATCTCGGGATAGATGTACGTGTGTGAGTGTGTAGGAGTGTGTGGGCATGCAGCTGATGGACCTCCTGTGCTCCGTCATGGGGGTGCACCTGCAGGACAGTGAGAATGGTGAGAAAGCTCCCCACAGTGTTTGTCCTTTGAATGTCCCCTACTCTGCCACCCCCCACAAAGTGACATCTTCTCCAGCAACCTCCCTGCTGCCTTCCCCCTCCAGTTTCGCGATTTGCCGAAAACCACGAGCAGAGCACAATCCCCCCCCCCGTTTGATCCTCCTCACAACCCTCCCACCAGCTGCTTGTCCATCGCGGTTTGGGAGACACTTCCAGCGTTGCTGCCGTGGCGCTTCGCTGTACCGTTCGGTGGCATCGCTCCCATCCGTGGGGCTGCTCGCACACCCCCCCCATGCGCTTCCTGACATGGTACAGGCTGTGCGGCACCTCTGGTACTGTTGCTCAGCTCATTGAGCCTTTACAGATGCTGAGTGGTGATTACTTCGCTGTGTAATTGAAATCATTCTGGATTTGCGATACCTTGTGGCAAGTAAGTAGCGATGCTCCTCTGCATGAAACGAAGGAGCAAACCTGCCCGCCCGCATCGGCTTCTGATGTCTCCTTCATTACTGTCACCTTCATTCTGTTGCGTGCCTTTATCCCTCCGTCTCGCCCGAGCGGCAGAAACCACCGGGGATGGTGCGAAACCGAATGGCAGTACTTAGCATTGACAGTTGCCGTGCATGTCTGCCGATGCTGGAGAGGAACGTGCTGTTTGGTGGTGGTGGTGTCAGCTGTGCTGTTGGGTTAGAGGGAGGTGTGTGTGTGTGTGTGTGTGTGTTTATGCCTGTGTTCATGTGTGGTGGGGGTTGTCATTGCGTTACGTTTCAGCATATGTCATATGTGTCTTCTCTAAAAATAAGCTTCCCAAAGTGAGCGATGTGCAGAACGTCTGTCGCTTCCCACAGATGAGCCCCTTTTCTGTCCCTCGTCGCCCTCCGCTGCGATCGGCTTTGCTTCGGATTAATGCAGACATGGTGTAGAAGGCACTGCGCCCGTCCCGTTCTCCTTGAACGCGCCGGACCGAAACACTCCGTTTGTTTACAAGTGACCAGGAGCAGCTGCGGTGCTGTCAGGGTTTCGATCAGGTTCAGGGATGTTCAGGGATGTTTAGGGATGGACTCTTCTGATGCAGATGCCTCCTGCTTCCAGCTCGTCCTCTGATGTTCTTTTTTTCCCTTTAAACCTGTGGTAGAAGAGCGGAGAAAATCGACCCTTTCCCCACGGGGATGACCGTGACCTCCGGCTCGGTATCTTCACTGCGTCAGAGCGGCCGTGCCGGGAGAGCGCTAGAGACGAGCGTGGTAAGAATGCTGATCGCTGTCAGAGGAAAAACAACGGGAGTCCCTGCTGTACGGACCTGTGCTCCGAGCGCCAGGATTGCAGCGCCGATCGGTGACCAAGGACAAACAGAGAACAGCTGTGCGGGCGTTCGGCTCGGCGCTATGGGCTTGTCCTTAGGGTCTAAAAATACTGCACTCTGGCAAGTTGTCCGCCAAATGTTTCACTCCGGGGAGCATCCCGTACGCAGAGGTCAGTCGCACGACCTTTCTGCTGTGCGAACACCTGTCTGCGAGGCGCTAAATGGTTAAATAGATTTGTCTCAGCGCCGGTTGACTTGCCGCTCTCCCGTTGGGGTTATTTGGAAAGGTGGCAGCGGCCGCTAAGCGGTCGACGCGCGGAGCGATCGCCAAGGCGGACGTCTGCAGGGAGGCTCGCAGGCAACGTCGGCAAGCGTTACCTCATTTACTTTGGAAGTTCCCTACGCTTCCTACATCGGCATGATTTATGGGGAAGGTCACACGTTATCGGTGGCGCACGTGACTACAGTGCCGCCCGGGGACGCTGGAATCGGAGCAGGTCCACGATGCCCCGTCTACAGCGCTTTAGCTTTCCGTAATGTTGCATGTTGATACGCACGTCATACAGGTGTTGGTTATGTTAGTATAAAGGTTTTTTCCAGATTTAGTTTTGCTGGTACGTATATATACATAAGTGCTCGCTTTCCTGTTAACACCCCCAGCTATGTCCTCACCGCAGACTGACCACTTGCCACAGTATAGAAAAACTGTCGACAGACCCTGCTGCAAGTGCTTCACCTGTAACGAAGGCGGGCAGAAAAAAGAAACGACGGGGAAAAAACAAGAGCGCCTCGCGGTCCTTTCGCACGTATTGCCGTACCAAACGCCGCAGCGTAAGACATCCGCGGGTGTCGTACGGCACGAGGCGCAGAGGCTCGAAGTGGAACGGCGGAGCTGTCGGCACGGAGCCGGTCTACGTCCTCCGAAACAATGGTCGTTGTCAGTGCGGCGAGAGAGGAGAGACAATGCGGCGTCTTGGCTGGTGGTCCCCGGCCGCCGCATTAACATGTTAATATACCTGCGAAGGGAGGCTCATTAGCTTAGAGCCGTCGCCTTCCGCTCGGAAGACCCAAGTTAAACGCAAACTGCCGCCGTAGGGCCACTGATCAAGATGCTTACCCTGAAGTGATACGGTAAAAATTACCCAGCTGTATTAATGGGTAAATCAGTGTAAGTAGCTCAGTGTACAAAGCTCACACTGCACATCACCTTGGAGAAGAGCGCACCCATTAATCACATAACAGGGTTAATTTGTTCCGTCAAATCACCCCATTAGACAAATACCTGTCCCGAGGGACTCGAAGTACCACTATTTCTTACTGTATAAAAAACAATAATAGGCTCCTGTATATGTCACCTCAACGAAGTAAAATATCAACACAACATGAAAGGTATTTTTAAGCAGCGCAGTGATAACATCTGCATATTTTGAGTATTTCTGGCAAACATTATTGAATTTCGTCAATTGTTATTTAAATTATTTAAACTGGTAACATACATTGTGCAGGAGATGTTATTGATTTTGGACCCTTGTGTCTCCTTCAGACTGATTCATAAACCACAAGAAAAACACTCGAAAAAATATGTGAGCGCTGCAGGGAAGCTCAGGGGTGACTGCGGGGTCAGTGTGTTTTTCGCTTACTTTCCTCCTTCTTGTGCCGCTCTCTTCCTCGTGCTTTTCTGCCCCCGCCGTCTTCTTCTTTAATTTTCTCATCTTCTCATTCCAAGATCGGGACCCCTTTGACAGTTTGTCACCACCGGGTTCCGCACCTTATTTTTTCTTTAGTTTGAAAAGCTGCGTAAATAGCAGAACCAGACATGATGCTGCAAAAATGGTGTTGAACTGAATAATACACCTGTTATGTGGAAAAAATGGTATGTATTTTCATAAGCTGTTGTAGCAGTTTTTCATTGTCCCTGTTATATGAGGGAAGAGGCATTAACTAAAATGGTAATAATAATAATCACACACACACACGCATTGACTGAAACTGCTTGTCCCATGCGGGGTCTCGGGGAGCCGGAGTCTAACCCGGCAACACAGGGCGTAAGGCTGGAGGTGAGGGGACGCACCAAGGACGGGATGCCGGTCCGTCACAAGGCACCCCAAGCGGGACTCGAACCCCAGACCCACTGCGCCACCGCGCCCCCGTATTATTATTATTATTATTATTATTATTATTATTATAGGCTACGCAAAGCACTTTGTAGGACTGTGCGTAGCGGACTGCCAGGGGAACTGGACTTATCTGCAGAAGGTTGCTGGCTTGAGTCCTGGGCTGTGTGGGGCTGGGGGCACCTTGATGTTGTGGTGAGTTAGTAGGAGAACGTGTAAAACTGTAAGGAGGGGAATCGTTGAAACGGATAAAAGTGTTTCTCAGCAGGCGAAGCACAGGAATTCATGACCGCCTCTACAAATCACCGGCGCCACATGTAACACGTCACATACGTATCCATTGGAGTCCTTCTGTTCAGGAGGAGAAAGAATCGGGAGATGAAGGAGTTAATCGGTCTCTTATTTTTTTACTTCACTTTACTTCGGAACGTTTGACCGTGCTGTGTGCGGTGCCTCGGGTCAGGGCAGGAGGATGGGCAGCTGTCCAACACGAGGACACTATTCTGGGAAACGTGGTATTTTTGTGCGTTTACCCTGTCCTTTCATCGTGAAGTGTGTACGAAACGGGATTCTGGGTGGAAATCGTTAATTTTGATTCGTCTGACACCCTTCTTCAAGGGCACTTAAAATATTATATTCGCATCTCCGTGGTCAAGGTGCTTGGTGATCTGAACAGATACAGTTAAAACGACTCATTCATACAGCGCGGTAATTTTTACTGTATCTGTTCAGGTCACCGAGTACCTTGATCAATGAAAATACAGCTGGAAGTGGGATTTGAACCTGCGATCTTCTGACTGCAGCGTGACAGCTCTGAGCACTCTGCCACCTGCTGCCCTTTGTTTATAGAAATTTATGTGGTACTCTTGGAAAATGAGATCATACATGTAAATATGATATCATAAATTCAGCTTTGCATTCAGGATTTTAGAAGTGAAATGAATGAAATTAATAACAAAGGGACACTTTGGGTTGGATCTTGTCAGAGCAGTTTCGCTGAATTGGCACAACGATGGATGTGTCTCCCATCGCAATGCTCCTGATGCTCTGTGCGCCATGAAGATGGCATCTCGTTGTACTTTTGGGGCAGCTTCTGTCCACGGACCTCACTGTCCCGGAGCACCAGTGCAGATGAGGGGCGCTTTCCAGTCCTTTAAGTGTAGTACAAATACTGTAACAACAGTGTAACACGGTGAAGATGATTTTGGGTGGCACAGCGAGTAGCGCTGCTGTCTCACAGTGCCTGGGTGGTGCGAGAGGATGTGGGTTTCATCCCTGCTCAGTCTGTGTGGAGTTTTTATGTCTGTGTGGGTTTCCGTGGGGTGCTCTGGTTTCCTCCCACAGTCAAAAGACATGCTGTTGAGGCTCACCCATAGTGTTTGAGTGACAGAGTGTATTCCACTGATGTATGGATGAGTGACCCAGTGTAAGTAGTGTATCTAGCAGTGTAAGTCACCGCGGTGAATAAGGTGTGTGGGCTGATAACACTACATAGAGTTCATTGGAAGTTGTTTTGGAGAAAAGCGTCTGCTAAATAAATAAATGTACATTGGATGTAAATTTAAGGACAAGGAGCTCCGAGGCTGCTGCGAACATCCAAAATCCCTTGTCTACCGGCAGGTTGTGGGTGCGCAACTGGGTGTGCGAGAGTATTTGTGAGCCAACAAACATGGTTCAGCACGGTCCCGCTCCTTCCTGCAAAATGTCTTTGCGTTCAGCATCTGCGTTACAGCTCTCCTCCAGCTGTTCTTCGCAGAACTTTCCAAGGCCTGTTGGTTCCCTGTGTGCTGCTGGGGAAGTGCGGTTTGCACTCACACAGAGGGCGAGAGGGTCGCGGCTCCAAAGTAACATGAAATGGATTCGGTCCCGGTTTTACACATCCATCGGAGCGGCTCATTAAAGCACAGCTGCCGCTCCTCGTTAGCTATTCATTAGCGGTACAAAGTGCACGAATCGCCACCCGCCGCAGGGGTCCCCGAGGGCCCGCATCGCCAAGTCCAAATAAAGCGAACCGGCGAAGCTGAACGTCTGAGCTCCCGTGGTTCGAAACGCTGCCGGGTCTCAGCGTGAGCGAACTCACGACTCGCAGCGGCTCCTCTCCTGTCTCCTCCCTCCCGGTCCTGGTGGGACAGGCACTGCGGTCACCTACGGTCAGAAAGCGAACGACCGCACGACTCTTACCGTGGTCCAGGAACCCTTTTGCAATGCGAACGGACGAACGCGGTCGTTCCCACCCCAACTGCATGCCTCCCCCAGGCTTCGCGTGTCCCGCTCCCTCTTGCAGATTTCTTTTATTTTTAGTTGCGGGGGGGGGGGGACCTTGGGGGTGTTTTTCTCGCTCCGAGAAACGAGCACAAATCCGTGGAGCAAATCCTCCTGGGTGCCGAGCGGCGGATCCGAGCGCGCGGCGTTTAAGTAGCTCGTGTTGTTAGAGCGCGGCGGTTCGGCCCTTTGGAGCACGTGTGCGTCACGCCGGCCGCGCCCCATTTCTCCTTCGCACTTTGTGCCCTCTGTGCCCAATTTAATTAGAACGGCGGCTCCCAGAGGTTTCGCACGGCGATCTGGAGCAAGGAGAAGCGCCGTTTCTTACTTCCCCTCCCTCCCGGTTACCTTGGGCTGCGAGACACGCTCTGCGTGTATGTGTGTGCGTTGTGTTTGTGTCTTCGTGTCACACGCTCTCCAACAGACCTCCGCTCTCTGAGGAGCTATGACAATGCGCTCGACTGGCTCACTGTAGAGACCAACCCCCCTAAATCAGCAGTGGAGGGGTCCTAGCTGGGTTTAACGCACAAGTCCAGGCCCCCCCCAAACAGGCAGCTCACGCTCCCGTTACTCGAACCCATAACAGTGTCGAGCTCTCTTGCCGTGATCCTGCCCTCTGCTCTCAACAGAGGGGCTGACAGATGTGACAGATGTTTCCCCTCACAGTGAGTGAGCGATGGGAAAGTGACACATCCTTTATGTACTCAACAGCAGGCGTTCGCATCTGTTCGCCACACTGAATTATGGCTCCGCCCCCTCGACACCTCGCTCCTTCCACACTCGTACCTCGGGCTCAGTGTCGTCCTTCGTCCTCCATCCATCCACCGTCAACAACCGCTCGTCCCGAGCGGGGTCGCGGCAACACGGGGCGCGAGGCCGAAGGGGAAACACCCTGGGTGGGACGCCCGTCCATCGCAAGGCACCCCAAGCAGGGCTCGAACCCCAGACCCGCTACGCAGTGGGCACTGGCTGGACCTGCTGCATCAGTGTTGTCCTGCAGCGTGATTTCATTTATAACAGCAGAAGATCTAGGCAAGTTTGGATTTTGAAATATTTTTTAAACATTTTTGGACGGAAATGATGTTTAACATTATGGGGATGTATTACAGAGGATGAGCTCTGCTTGGGAGCCTCATACACACACACACACACAGAGTCAGTTCTTGAAACACCATCTCTATCGAACATTCCAAGGATAATCAATATTCCCAAAATGAATCGCTCCGCTCTGTATTTCGTCCGTCGGCTCGAACTGGCACAGCGTCGCCGTCTGCAATGTGATCCGTCAGCGAGTTGCCGGCCCGGTGGCGGACAGCCTGATATTTTCTCCCTGTGAGGACAGCAGGGGGCGTAGCGGTAAGAGCTGCAGCTGTTCACTAAAAGGACTCGAGTTTGAACTCTCCCTTGTGCTGCCATACCCTTCGAGGTACTGATCCTAAACTGATCCATTTATTCATTTATCCGGCACTTTGCTCCAAACCACCTGCCACGTTACGCTGTTAAGCTACTTACACTGATTTACCCAATACTAGCTCTCGCCACTACGCTACCTGCTGCATACAGTAAAAATGACCTTGCTCTATGCACGGGTAAATCGCGGTAAACAGCTGATCGTTCCAAGTTGCTTTGGAGGAAGGGTGTCAGCAATTTGAATCAACGTGACCGTAAAGGCCGTTGGTTGAGCCGCCACTAGGGAACGCTGTGGTCCAGAGCGAGATGGTGAACAAGGTGCGCACTGCCCGAACTGAAGTTTGTTTTCAATGTTTTACAGAGGGATTTTGTGTTCTTGAAAACTGCAGTTGTTCGTTTTGGACTTTTCCTTAATATGTCCATCGATTTCCAGGGTGCGATTTAGATCCTCGGACTAATAAAATACATCCCCGGCTCTGCCGGGAAGCCTGCGGTGGTGTATTGCTGACACCTGCACCTGGGAGGGGGTGGGTGCCCTGGTTGCTGGGGGGGGGGCATGTATGCGGGATGTGCTCTGATTGGATGACCATTGGTGACCCTCAGATACAGCCTGAAGGGCCCTGGGCTGTGGACCCCCCCCTCCATCGCTCACTGCTGCTGCCTCCCCCACCTTATGAAGGTACCGTATTCCTGAGAAGCCCTTCATCAGGTGAAATCTCATAACTCAGAGACATAATTACCATTGATTGCAATGGTTAGAAATTGCATGAATTCCCAAAACTGTCAAGCATGTCAGCAAATTGCATTAAAATGGACGCAGTTACTTCAACAGTTAAAATTAATTGTCACACAACATAATAGAGCGCTTGGGGTGCCTTGCGATGGACTGGCGTCCCGTCCTGGGTGCGTCCCCTCCCCGTCCGGCCTTACGCCCTGTGCTGCCGGATTAGGCTCCGGCTCGCCGTCATCCAACTTGGGACGAGCAGCTTCAGCCACTGTGTGTGTGTGTGTGTGTGTGTGTGTGAGCGAGCCTATTACATTGCTCCATAGATGTGTAAACGGCTATAGGTGCTCTACCGCAGTGTATCTTACACTGTAAATGACTTTGGATGCAGGTGTCAGTAAATATAAGTTAACAATCGTTTTCCGACACTTTGGAAAGAAAGTGTGCGATAAATGAATAAACGAATAAATAAAGCAGCGACTTAATGTAAACCCGTTGCTCCGTTCAGCCGTCGGTGGGGGGCGATACCCAAAATTTGGTTCTTGCAAATGCGTAGAAACGCCTCGTGGGCCAAAGCAGGGGTGCTCGATGAAACTCCTGGTGAAGAGGAATTCTGTAATGGTAGGTGACCCCCCACCCCCCCACCGTCACTAGGGCGTGACGTCGCGGTACAAATCGATCGCGCCTCGAAGGGCTTGCTAAGAGGCGGGCGGCAGTCGCCCAGGGGCCGCACGGCAGGGTGTGTACCTGTGCGGCGCAGCGGTCCCTGCGCGTTCTCTCCCCCGCATCGCGCATGACCCGAACCAGCTGCGAACACCTGGCGCGAGCGCTCATAAGCGCACCTCTTCAGGTTCGTAATGAATCCTCCCCATGACCCGTTTACGGCGGTAAGCGGTACATAATTATCACACACAAATCCCTGCTTTTTACACTTTTCCACTCTTGTTTTTCGAACCGCTGCGGTGTTTGTCTCCTCATTTCCGCGTCCCGGTGCGAGTCCCGCGCCACCCTCGGGACACATTTTCGTAGGAGGCCGAGTTCCGAGAGGCGGCGGAGCGGCGCGCTGTCACCGTTACCGCATCATCCGGGAAATTAAGAGCGCAAAGAAAAGCGTCGTGCGGCTCTCGAGGACCCGACCGCAGCGGGGGCCAAAAGAGCTAGAGGAGGAGGAGGAGGAGGGTCTGCCGTTCTGCTGATCTCTCCATTTACGGCCATTTCACCTTGCGGGTGCTGCACATGCATGTGTCTTTGGACATCAGCGGGCAGTAGGTGGCGCAGCGGTTAGTGCCATCACTTCCCAGTTCAGATCTCACCTCCTGCTGTAGTGCCCTTGATCAAGGTACTTACTCTGAACTGGTGCAGTAAAAATTACCCTGCTCTGTAATGGGTAAATGGCTGCAAGTACCTTGTACTGATTGTGAGCTCATTTTGTTGATACATAATAACCAGACCAGCAGAGGGGGTGTTGACCACCCCGCTGCGGACGCCTGTCTGAAACGCTGGGTTGGACGAGCCGCGGGGACGTGTCTCACGGGCCCCCGTGAGCAGTTTTTAGGACGGCTCCCGGCGCCTCTCGCACCCTGTTCCAAAGTAGCTCCATCTCTGCTTGCTTACCGGCGGGCGGCGTTTGCGTGTCGCCATCACTTCCCGCCCCCCCAACTCAGATGTCCGCGTCACTCTTAAGTGTTTCGATGCCGCTGAACTTCCTGCGCGCAAACAAAACGGAGGGGAAACCTCATAAATCCCACGCGCTGCTTCTCGCATGGTCGCTGCGCCAGGAACGCCGCTGCCCTCGCGGGGAGCCAAGCACCTGCGCGCTCTCGTGTTTGTTTGCGGTCCGTTGCCGTTGGAGACCGCAGGGACTCCGGCTTGATGGCTGGAAAATACACAGGGGGCGCCCGCTTTGCATAAGGGGCACGAGCCAAAAAGGTCACCGTACCGACTGAGGCCTCGAGGCCTTTACACAGTTTAATGTTTGATTATTTAAATCCTTTTGCATCCACCGTGACGGACGAAACAGATTTATGCGCACAAATTGTTTCCGTGTTCTCGCGCGAGCGCCGGTGCTTTTGAACGCGAACGTCGCTTCTCAATTTGCGACTTGCTCTTCTGGGACGACGGATCCGGATTCGTGCTTTTCGCTTCCCTCCTGCAGCGATGAAGAGAGGAGAGAGAGTCATGGGAGGTGACTTCACCCGTCATTCCTTGAGAACCACAGTTTTTTTTTTTTTAATTTTTAAATTTATCCCGTTTTTCTCCAAGACAAAGTGTATAAACTGAACCCTGCGCACTGATTTAGACATATTTATACAGCAAGGTCAATTTACTGCATCACTTCAAGGTAAGAACCTTGATCAAGTAAATGACAGCAGAAGGTTGGATTTGAACCCAGGTACAAAGTCACCCCTCCAGCCACTACGCTCCCAACTGCCCCAAACTCCTGAATGTATAAGGGAGTTTCTGTGCACTCAACGGCTGCAGGAGGTGGGATTCAAACCCAGGACCTTCTTACCAGCTCTAGCCGCTACCCCCCGTGCTGCCCGTTGAAGGGCGCTTTAGTCAGCAGCGTAGGGCAGTCGAACGGTGGCCTTCAGCTGACCGCGCGAGGACTCTGCGAGGCCCCGGGGCCGAGCCTGCGGTGACGCATCTCCCGATCCGGCGTCAGATCTCGCCCCGACGCGGCACACGCGGGACAAACACAATCTGTCTCCGGCGCTTCAGAAGCTCCAGTTAGTGTCTCTTAGCAGCTGGTCTCCAGAGGCCAACTGAGCATCACAGGTTTTACTGCGGGGCTCGAGTAACCTCTCGAACCCCGTCGCTCCGGGGGCCCTTCGAGCTGCGGTTCGAGAGTCATCCCGCATCACTTCTGCTTCCTAAAGTCGGTAAATACACTTCAACAGACATCAGACATACCTTGCACTCAAACTTGCGCATCGTCGTACCTCGCAGACGTGCCGGTATACGAAGGGAACACGGTAACCGGCACTGCGCAAAGGTCTCAGCCGAGCAATAATAGTAACGATAATAGCAGCAATATGACATAAATACGGGTCACACATTCTGATAACATGCAGTGTCACAGTAGCGCTCGGATCAATGCTTTACTCGAACGCTTTAGGCGCATGTGAGGCCTGCTGATCAATCGGGTTGTGTTGACATCGGGCAGCTGGAGCGTTAACCGCTCCGGGGCTCCCTTTTCCAAGACTGTCGGGGACGGGTGGCAGTTGTCCAGACGCGAGGGGGTGGGACACTCTTAATGCTTCGGCTGGTGCGCGGCTTTATAGCGTGAAGGCGGTTGCTAAATTTGGCAGGTGTTTCGCCGGAGGCGCCGTAGAGCTCAGCTGCTGCAGTACCTCTCCCTGCCTCTAGGAGGCACTAGTGGTTTTGTGCTATTTTGTAGGCCTTTGAATTGCGACAAACCGAGTGTTTGGCGACGCAGCCCACGCACCACAGCGCGCCCATACAAGCGTTCCACAGCTGGAAAGTGATCAGATCAACTCGCTCCTTCCTAATTACGCAAGTTTTTTTTCTTTCTTTTTTTTTTTTTAAATGAAATGCTATTTTACTTTGGTGCCTCATTACCTGTCTCATCCCCCTTGCCTTAATTGCTAATACCTGTCATCAAGAAAATATTAAAGCGCATTTCTTGCCGCAGGTGAAATTGCGATTTTGAAAGGGGGTTACTTATAGCGTAATTACCGTAAACAATGGCACCGATGGTAAAGCCTGTCTTTTCATGGTAATTAGAGTAAATGGCAGTAAAATCGCCGATGAAAGAGAGAAGACTGTTGGGCTGCATTTCGAGGAGCTCCGTCATATCGGCGCCCTTGATTGCTCGTTCATCATTCGGGTCCCTTAACTACTTTACCGAAATAGGAACAGCCCGTATCCGAGTTCACGCAAAGGAGGCTGTCCTCGGGCTGGGCACCCACCCCACCCATCTGCAGATCCGAACTCGGTGGAGCCGTGATGCCCGAGCCCCACGAATTTCACTCTCTGGGACCCCTCCCCCACTCTTCCGGCTGCTCCGTTTTACCCTCCTTCTCTGCAGCTCGGTTTCCTCCCGCCCAGCTCTCTCCAGCTCCGGTGGAGATCTGTCAGTGCTCCACATTCCTGCACCGCGGGGGGAATCACAGCAGGTGGCCCCGGGCTCGAGGACCCCGGCACTATGTTTTTCACAACCGCGCACTATCACGTAGCGGTTTAGGGTCATGTGCCTCGACGAGAGGAGCGTCGTCGCCTCCCCCAGAGCCTGAAACGATGCACAGCATCTTAATTGCTTTGACCCCGTGTCCATGTGCGGGTTGGCTGACATCTGCACCTGTGTCACATGGCTCCTCCCATGTCACCGTTTCATACAGATTTTACTGGAGTGGTTTAGGAGTGGGGGTGCAGTGGCTTTGGCCAGGTCTCATTCACTGGTGGCTCTGGGGTTCAAGCCCTGCCTGGGGTGCCCCACGATGGACCGACATCCCACCCTGGCTGCATCCCCCCATCGCCCCCTGCTGCTGGGCCGGGCCCCGGGTCACCGTGACCCTGCTTAGGGCAAGTGGCTTCAGGCGGTGTGTGTGTGTGTTTGTGTGTGGTTCGCTCAGTGGCAGCCCCCATCCTCACAAGGTAACTTTAGTGCTGGGAAACATGTGTTTCTCACTCCCCACCCAGCAGGAAAAGCACTGCTCTCTTGAATTATTTAGTAGGTGTTCAATTACTTGGTGCACCTCACCAAAGCAGTTTACAATTATTTACCCACTTATACAGGTGGGTAATTTTTACTGGATCAATTTATTGTAAATACTTCACTCAGGGGTATTGCAGCCAGAGGTAGAAACTGAACCTGCAACCTTTGGATCTAAAGGCAGTTGCACTAACCACTACAACGCCAGCTGTCCCTGGCGCTTTTACTGTTAAGCCACTTACCCTGATTTACCCATTTATACAGCTGGGTAATTTTACAGTATTAATTGAGGATATGTAGCTTGATCAAGCGTACTGCAGCAGGAGCCGGGTTCAAACCCAGGTCTTTTCGCGCAGAAGGTGGCAGCTCTAAGTGCCGCGCTGCCTGCTGCCCCAGATGTCTCCAGTAAAACTGTAATCCGTGTAATTCACTTTATGCAAATGAGCCTGCCAGGTGTGAATTATGCCACCGAAATTCTGCGGCTGATCGGAGCGTTGAAAGCGGTGCCGCCGACACATTCGCTGCACTCGCTCATCAGCTCAGGCGTGCCGCTCGTTGACCGAGCGGCTCATTAAGGACCCGGTCAGTTTGGATACGAACCAGGGCACTTCGGGAGTCGCCGGAACTGGACTCCAAGCACCCAATGTTGGGCGGCGCCCTGCGGGGGCTGGATGAGCGGCCGGCGCTTTTGCGGGTCGCCACGTCTGCTCCGTAAGTGAAGAACGCAGCGGAATAGAGCTCCCCCTGTGTCCGTCTGAGCGACCGCCACTCGATCCACAGTTCCTGTTTAACGCCACCTCCGGAGTCTGCATCATCCTTCCAGTGGGTGCGGTTCGCAGGTGGTCGTGGGAGTAGATGGGTGGGCGGCTCACGGTGTCTGTGGTCATCGTTGAGCCTGCGATCCAGTGATAATATCTGCTGTGTTAATTATAATGCACAGTTTGGGTCAAGAAGCATTCTAACATTCGTAAAGGTGTGTATGGACAGTAGGTGGTGCTGCGGTTATTGACACGGTCTTGTGACGGAAGGGTTGTGGGGTAAATTACTGTGGGGGCTTCTCCTCCGCAACCCTGCAGGGTCATTCCTTACCTGTATGAATATAGTAAAAATATTCAGCTGCATAAATCACTGCAGTTGGAAGCTGCTTTTGGCCTTACACACACACACACACACACACCATCTGAAGCTGCTTGTCCCATACGGGGGGGTGCAGGGAGCCAGAGCCTAACCCGGCAACACAGAACGTAGGGTTGGAGGGGGAGGGGCCACACCCAGGACGGGACGTCAGTCCGTCGCAAGGCACCCCGAGCGGGACTCGAACCCCAGACCCGCTGGAGAGCAAGACCCAGTCCAACTCACTTCACCATCGCACCCCCCGCTTTTGCCCTTAAATGCCATATAATTATTACTGGTTACCTTGCCGACATCATTCTCCATGCTGATGTGCGGTGTGAGGTGTGTACGCTGATTTACTCATTTATACAGGGTAATTTTTACTGTACAAATCCAAGGTAAGTACCCTGATCAAGGGCACTACAGCAAGAGGTGGGAAATGAACCCGGGACCTTGTTCACCGTCAGCTCCAGTCACACCTTTTTCGCAGGGTTTCCTCACACCAGCAGCCGTGACGTCAGAGTGACCGTAGCCATCGCTGCGCGGACTGACTGCTGCGGAGCGGCGTCCTCAGCGGCGACTCCCACACATGGTCCAAAAACTCAGCGGCCGCAGCAGGACGTGCTGGACGCCGCAGACCTTTTCCGACCTTTTCCGACCTATCGGTGCAGAAAAATGATCCGCTTGATAAAGGATCCTTTAAAACCCTGTATTTAATGACAGTGTAAAAACCCTGTATTTAGTTACTTTTTAAAAACCCTCTATTAGCCCTGCAAAAAAACCCTGCATTTAATAACCTGGTGAAAACTGTCGATTAACCCTGTAAAAAAAACCTGTTTTTAATAACTGTGTAAAAACCCTGTATCTAATAACCCTGTTAACCCTTTACTGAATAACTGTTTAAAAAAATTAAATTCTCTTAAAAAATCAGGTTTCATTAAGAACAGTGGAGAGTGAACTGCAGTGTGGCCGTTTGAACAGCAGGTGGCCTAGTGGTTAAAGCTGCCCCCTTAGAGCAGAAGGACCCGAGTTCAGATTCCACCCCCTAGTGTCGTGCCCTTGCTCATCACCCTCAGTCGATACAGTAAAAATTACTGTATAAATGGGTAAAGTGCTGTAAATCAATCTGCTAAATGAACAAAGGTGCCAAACTAGTTATTATCGTGAGGATGTTTGCAGGTGTGTGGTGTTACTTTAATTGTTAACTGTAGATGTGACAAAACTGATCACTGGGAAGTGGTATCGGGACACCGATCATTGACCGCAGGCGATACGCAACGCAACGGACCCCCCGCGTAGAGCTCGGCCTCCGTCTACATACACGTCACGCGTGTTGGCGCCGCTGGTCGTTTTGCACAGGATGTTTTGGGGTCGCTGTGTCACACGTGAGTGCGGGACTGGAATCCTGCCAAACGCCCATCCACCCTTAGACGTCGTGTTCAGCTGGGTGTCCTTGTGACAGACCCCCCCCCCCCGGCCTTCGCAGCTCTGGCAAGGAGCCCTCGTGCTCACCGGAGCTGCTCCTGTCGCCGTTCGTTTCCGAAGCTCCGCTTGATTCCATCACAGGGAATTAACCGTGCAGATGCAGCACAGAGATGTGAAACTGACAGCTGCGCCCCGCCCTCCCCCCGCCACTGCCGCTCTGCCGCAAACGTCCCTTTCCCTGCTTTTTCTCGGTGTCCGTGTCCAGTTGTCAGGAAATTGTGCCGGGGGGCTCCCGTGTTGCAACGTCGAGCGCAGCCGCGGGTTCCTCCGTGTCGCTCGGCCGCAGTCGCGCTGCGAGGCAGCCGAAAGCCTCGGCCGCATAGCGGGCTCATTAATATTAATTAGGTGCCGTATTTAGCGCCGGACCCGGGGACGTCTCACTGCGTGGTGTCTCTGCTGCCGGCATCTGCCATGCGGTGCGACCAAAAGCGCGTACGCACACACATACACACACAACCCGCCCTCGTCATCTCACCGTCCTTTGTATGTGTGTGTGTGTGTGTGTGTGTGTGTGTGTGTCTCCCTGAGCTTCAGACTGAGTCCTCACCTCCCCATCTCTCTCTCTCTCTCTCTCTCTCTCTGTTGCACGCCCCCTCTCTCCCTGCAAAGGAATAATGGAGCGGAGCGCGGTGTAGACGGCGGCCGGCCGACACGAGCACAATGGGAAAGTTCACGTGGAGCGGCAGAGGACTGCAGCCCTGATCGCAGGAACCCGTGGGCCCTGCTGGAGGATCGCGGTCGTGCCCCTGACCCCTAGCAGACCGCACCTTCTCTCCCAAGCGCCCGTGCGAGGCATCGCCTGCGGTAGCATCGCTCCTCTCCGCTCCTCGCGTGTCCAAGAGGAGCACCGTGTGCGAGAGGCCCCCTCCGCAGCACCGCGCAGCCATGGGGGACATGACCAACAGCGGCTTCTACGCCAAGAACCAAAGACAGGATGACCAGCAGGGCGGCGCCTTCGGCTGCTCCCTCTCAGAGGTGCGCTCGCTCATGGAGCTGCGGGGCACCGAGGCCATCGTCAAAATCCAGGAGGATTATGGGGGCACCGAGGGGCTATGCCGGCGCTTGAAGACCTCGCCGACAGAGGGTGAGTTTCCCCCCGTCATGGGGACACACACACACACACACACACACGTGTGCATGCGCTGGAATTGTGAGACAGAACTGAAGTTGCTGAAGAGTGTGTTCCTGAAGCCACGTGGACACGCTGCGCAGACGCTGCCGCTGACAGGGTCCCTTAGGCCAGGTGTGTTCCAGCCCGAACTGGGCAGGTTCTTGATTCTTCCTGGCAGCCACATGCGTGTCTCCATCATCATCTGTGCGGTTTGCTGCCCCCCCCCCGTGGAGCCTCCGATCGGGGACGCTGCTGGACCGGAACCTCAGTCGCCGATCGATCTCCCGCGATCCGGTCTATTACTTCACGGGGGGTCTTTTTGCGGGCGTTTTGGAAAAACAGTCCGAGGAAATACGCTGCTGCTCCTTGTGCTTGGGTGTGCGCGTATGTGTGTGTTTAGTTCAGGAGCCTGGTGAATTTTGAGGTCTCCTGAACACTTCGGTCGCTCGGCTGCACGTGGAACAATTGAAGTAAAGCCCAGTTTAAGTGGCCTGTTAGAGTTTCTAGAGGAGGGTCCTGTAGTGACCGGACCAACGCTTAGGTCCTGTTGTGACCGCACTGGAGTCCAGTGTCAGTGTCTAGTAATGCAGTAACTCCACTGAAGAGGTTCAGCGGCACCAAAAACCCCTTTTAGATAATGAAGACAGATGATGTATCTTTACTTGTTAATAATCTGCCCAGTTAGCCGTACCCCCCCCAACCCCCCATTTAGCTCTTTCACCTCCATGTGTACAGTGGACCTGCTTTTGGCACAAGGACTAGGTTCCAGGTCCAACTGCTCGCATGTCGGTCCTCTGGATGCACTGTAACTGGGCGCAGGTACCACATATTCTCCTCTGGGACAGGAGGTTGCACCGAAAAGGTTGCCGGTTGGGGAGCGCCGAGAAAAGTGACCGAACGGGGAAAGTGAAAATGCAGATGAAGGTTGTGGCCGTGGTGCGATGCGGTGAGCAGCGGCCCGCTTCGAACAAGGGCAGTTGGGCCGATGGTTAGTGTGAGAGCGGTCGGCGGGGAGGGTTGGTTAGCGGTGATGTTCGGGGCGCTCGGCAACGTCTCCAACAGGTCCAATGTGCGGCGAGGAGTCGTGCCTGGAGACGTCCCGACAAGGGGCCCGAAGACTCCTAGGCCGCTCCAGGGCAGTAACTTGGCAACACGCCGCCAAACACAGAAGGAAGATGCCGCAGAGTTAGTCACATACCGCGGTAACAAATCACCGAGGGCTAATGCTCACGGAAATAAACAACCTGGTGAATTTCAGCTGCACACGCGATGCTTGTGTACAGGGGCGCGGTGCAGGGAGCGGGAGCGGAAATGAACAGGCGAGATGAGCTCGGACACAGTGGATTTAAAGCTGTGAAAAGAAGCAGTTTCAAGTGTTGATGACAGTGACCAGGACAGCAGTGAGCGAGTAGCGCTTGGTTCGAGGTTCGAGTCCCGGAAAAGTTTTTGCTACTGTACTCACACTCAAGTAAATGCTATATAAAGATATAACAAATAGTGTAAATCTTCTTAAATGACTGCATTAAATACCACTGCAGTTTGTACTCTAAATACGATAATATGTGAAACGAAAAGCCGTAACAATGTAATATGAACGGTAAATAGTATATGTGTGAAAAAAATTGCTACGGCACATTAAATAGTAGTAATCATGTAGTGTGTGTGTTAAACAATGATAACAATGTAATATGTGCATCAAATAATAATAAACACGTAAAATGCACAATAAAGAGCTTAGAAATGTGATAAAGCCGTTAAATATTAACAAGCACATAATATGTATATTAAAAAGTAATAAAAATGTAATGCATTACCGTGCTGGACTGGCGCCCTGTCCAGCATGTACCCCCAGCACCCTGCGATTCCAGAATAGGCTCCGTATCATCTTGACCCTAACAAGGACAAGCGGTCGATGACTGTGAAGTGAGTGAGCGACAATGTAGTGTAATGTGTGGTAAATGGTACCGTAGGTGATGAATACTAACAGTGTAATGATGGGTAATAACAATGTAAGGTGCATAAAAAAGTGTTAAACTTGTAACAGGCACATTAAATACTTCTAAGAAGTGTGGTAAACTGCAGTAACAGTTTAATATGTGCATTCAATAGTAATAAGCATGTAATATGTGCAGGAAATGGTAATAACAATGTAAAATGTGCATTAATTGGTAATAACCATGCAATATGTGTGGTGAAAGGAAACAATCTAATATGTGCCATACATGGTAATAACTGTCTAACGTGCGCGAATAATGGAAGTAAATATGCCGTAAATGTGCAATGTATCGTGTGCCGACGAGCACGCCGCGGTCCGCGATGCCAACCGGCTGCTGCCTGGCGGAAAGTGCCGGTCCTTCGGCGTCGCTGTCCTCCCCCGTGACTTTCACTGCTCTCATTTCTATTTCTGTTTGGGAGCCCATTCCGTTTGAGCGGAACGCACCTCCCCTTCTAACTGTGCTACTTCTAAAAATAGCCCACATTTCTCAAGTCTTCCTCTCCCAGAGCTCACGAAATCGACCCTTTTCTCCCTTCCGCCGTGCGTCTGAGGACGGATCTATTATTTATCGCCGCCGAGGCCGAGTCGCCGCGTGACGGAAAGGACGTGGGGGACGAAGGGCCTCCCGGTCCTTCGGGGGCAGCGGACGAGAGGACGCGCCCGTGACGGAGGCCCTCGCGGTTCCGGTGGGTCCGCGATCAGGAAGGAGCCCGAGTCCGAGCCGCTTCCCGGGACAAACGCTTTGCGGCGAATACCATTTCCTTGGATTGAGGGAAGCGCGTCCAGCCGGGTCGCGGGGGTTGAAGAGCGCCCCGCCATGCTGACCCTTGAAAGCGGTAGCGACGCAGCAACAGGCGCTGCCACGTGCTGCGCTTCGAATTTTGTTCTTCGAGAGCGAAAGCAGGTCAGGGAGAAAAGTGGCGGCGCGTGCGTATTGTAATCGGCATGGCGAGAAAATGAGCGAAAAATGAACTGAAATGACGGCCACCGGGGCTCCGAACAAATCGTCGTCGGAGGCGTTTCACCCTATTCCTGACAAATCTGGGCGATTTCTAGAGAGATTTTGAAATGAAAATGCAGATGACACATCACACTTTTTAAAAAATAAATTATTATGATTGAGGTCGCATTTTTGTATCCAATTGTAACATTTTAAGTTGTTACACTGGTTTTTGCATATTAGTTTACGTATCACAATGATTCTATCTGTTCGTTTATGAAAATTTAAGCAAATTTCGTGTCCCGAACAGTTTATATTGTTTTCTTTAGTCGCATCAAGGGAGCAGCTATTAATTTACTTTTACGTACCATATTTAGCAGACGCTTTTCTCCAAAGCGACTTCCAATCAACTCTACGTAGTGTTACCAGCCCACACACCTTATCCACCACGGTGACTTACGCTGCTAGATACACTACTTACACTGGGTCACTCATCCATACATCAGTGAAACACACACACTCTCTCTGTCACTCACACACTATGGGTGAACCTGAACAGCATGCCTTTAGACTGTGGGAGGAAACCAGAGCACCCAGAGGAAACCCAGACAGATATGGGGTGAACATGCAAACTCCACACAAACAAAACAGGGATGAAACCCACATCCTCTCACACACTATGGGCACTTAGAATCATCAATCCATTTAAACAGTGTCTTTGAACTGTGAGAGGAAACCAGAGCACAAGGAGGAGACCCACACAGACACGGGGGAGAACATGCAAACTCCACACAGACCAAGCAGGGATCGAACCTATGTTCTCTCACACCACCCAGGCGCTGTGAGACAGCAGCTCTACTCGCTGCACCACCGTGCCTAATTCTGGGACCCTGCTTTTAATAAATTAAGAGCAACTAGAATTTTTGGGGGCTAAAGGTGTGGGCCATCACTGTTCACTACACTAGCGACAGCTCTGATCTGCACCCTGTTTTTACAAGATTACTCCTACATCAATACTCGAATGGTCCCATTTAGCCTTTAGCCATTTGCCCAATCCTGTGTCTCTGAGGTACGAGGAGACGCCTCCTTGTCTGTGGCTTTACGGGAGACCCCCCGAGCCCTTGGAAGAGGTGGGGAAAAGGCGGAGCAGTGCTATTAATGTTTCCGTTTGACAGTTTTCATCATTCCGCACCATTGCCGGATCTCAATGAACGGCTACAGCGATCTCGTCGTCAGCAGGGGAGGGTAGAGCAGCCAAACACAGGGATCAGCTAGAAGTACTGATGCTTAAAAGAACTGTTCCGGTGAAAGTACTTGGGCGGAGATTTACTTGAGCAAAAGTGGAAAAAGTATTGGATCAGAAATCTTCTTGAGTACCGAAGGTACTTTGATTCATTTAAAGCTTCGTTGTGTTATGAACAATGTCAACATCTACCAACAGCGTTAACTCATCTTTTCAGCAAATTACATCTGTTTCAAGGCAAATTAAAACAAATGTGGAAAAATTCAAAGTTAATGAGTAGAGGTGGACAGAAATGTAAAAGTACATGTTTTTGCCACGCCCACACTTCCGGGCCGACACGGAACACCTGGGACGCAACGCAGACTGCGGCATAAAAGGCTGCGTCGGACCACCAGCTGATGCGGAACCTCGACCTGCCTCCTCGTCAGTGACCTTCTCTAGCCATTCCCTGTTCCCGAACGCCTTCCCCGAACCCGTCCCTTGTTCCCCCGATCTTCTGCCTCTTTCTGATCATCGACCTCTTGCCTGTGTACCGACCTCGCCTTTTGGATCCTCCCCGTTACGACGTTCGCACCTCGAGGACCCTTTGCCCGTCCTCTGACCTCCTCTCTTGGATTTCCCCGAAGACACCACCACGAGTACCGTTCTGCACTTGGGTCCGCCGCTTCCTTCAAGACCCGACCATGACAGTTTTCTTTACAAACGTCCTCAAGTAAAGGTGAAACATATGGATGACGAAAACTTTACGTGAGTAGAAGTAAGGGAATAAATGCACCTCATTATTGCCCACCCGCAGTTGTAAGGGACCTTGATCGAAGACATCTGCTCAGTAAATTTAATAACACATACTGTCATCTGAAGTGAACGGTGAGGTGGGACAGTGCTGGTGATGGGACACGTCGGTGATGGAGAGCTGCTTTGCCTGGCTGTGGACCTTGATGGTGATGAGAGAAGGACACCCCCCAGGAGACATGGAACAATCAGAGGTCGATCAGGGACACCAACGGTACCACTGTGAAGAGTGGGTCCAGCTGGACAAGCTGGACAACAGCTGCATGGGACAATCTGGACTGGAGGGTGAGAGCGAAGCAGCAACAGCCAGGTGTCCTACATGTGTGTGAAGTGCTGCAGAAGAGTTGGGAGGACATGGAGTCTCATCTCCTCACCCAGAATGTGGGCAGAAACACGTCTACAGTGGGTGGACTCACGCTTTACTCTGGTACTGTATGCGTGGTGACCCCTGGGCTGCTCCCCAAGTCATCCGCATCTTCATCGCTGCAGCAGACCCCTGCAGAAGAATGTTTCCTTCAAGATGCTGTGTATCGATGACTCTCATGTCCGCTCTCAACCTTGTTCAGGATGCGACCCCTGGTTTGACCGCAACACGCCTTGCTAGGAAAGGCGTGTCGTTCCCCAACGATCGTCGTGCCAACCTGGTCGCCCCGCACAGCCTCCTCCCGCACACAAACCCAATTTCACAAGCGCTCCTGCGGGAGTCGCCGGACGGAGCGCAGCCTCTTGTAATGAGGACACTCGGTTGCCTTCGTGACGCGGAGCGCTCTCATTGCATGTTAGAAACGAGGTGCCGCTGCCGAGTCGTCTTGAGCCGCCGCCTTCCGCCGCCGCGCACGACCTTGAGGGGGCGCCGTCGAGTCGCTCCCACCCTGGACCCGACACCGCGTTGTGTCGGGCCGCTTCCACACGCTACGGATGCTCTTCGTCCTGTACGTTGCCGAGGTCCATTTCAGTCCTTAAATGTGTGTTTTTAAGCAGAGAAAAAATGTGGAGACTAATGATGGAAATAATATGAAAAATGCTAGTAATACTAAAGGGGGGGCGCGGTGGCGCAGTGGGTTGGACCGGGTCTTGCTCTCCGGTGGGTCTGGGGTTCGAGTCCCGCTTGGGGTGCCTTGCGACGGACTGCCGTCCCGTCCTGGGTGTGACCCCTCCCCCTCCGGCCTTACGCCGAGTTGCCGGGTTAGGCTCTGGCTCCCCGCAACCCCATATGGGACAAGTGGCTTCAGATAGTGTGTGCGTGCGCGTGCGTGCTAATAATACTAATAATAATAGCTACATTGGGGCCGTGGAGCTCAAAAGACTGCGCGTCTTGAGGACGGCTGACTGGTCCCCAGGAGCAGCTCTGGATGGGTTGAACGGTAGCGGTGAGGTGTCGGCCCTGGCCGAGATGCTCGGCGGTGGTTCAAGCCCTCGCTTTTATGTGCTGTTTGCCCCAAAGCAAGGGTGGCAGGGGACAGGTGACGCGTGATGACGCCGTGCTGTCCTCTCTTGGCCGCAGCAGTTGGAGGATGGCGGCGTGGCGGGTTAGCGATGCGTTTCCGCCTCGGAGCTGGTGCAGCTCCAACACGCGCAGCTTGGGGACGGCGTGAAATTTGGCAACGCTCCTGTAGGGCCAAAGTCACTTTGAGGTCGTGTGTAAAACAAACACAACAGAGTGCAGAGTGAAATATTTGTGCTCTCTTCATCTGGCTCTTTCTTCTTGGTGTCTTGGAGAAGTTTCCATAGCCTGCCTGCGTGCCAGAGACCCCCGAAACCCATCCGCCCACAGGCCTGGGTCGCGAACCCCTGCTCTCCCGTCCCTGCCATCGGCTGCAGTCAGCAAGAGCGCAATCGCCCCGGTTCCCACGATATCGTTTTCCACGATAAGCCGGAAAATGTCCTTTTGTCCCACGCATGCTGCTCTAAATCGATTTCCGCAGGGCTCCAGCCGGTAAAATGTGTCTCGTAATCGAATCTACAACAGTTAGCTGCGTTCAGCCCGGAGCGAGGTGACCGACCCAGCTCTATTTGCATATTTACCCCCAGGTGGAGGTGGGAAGGTGTTCCGTGGGGGAACGTACACGTGTACCGTTACTGCTCGCCATTAGGCTGGTTCACGTGCCCCTGTGTCACGGCTCGGCTACACGCCTCCGCTGGGGAATGCTCCCCGTAGAGCACCGGACAGCCCACCGGGACGAGAGCGGCGAAGGGGAGCGATGGGTGTCAGGACTGCTGGGGTTTCATGCACGCCGGATTCAAACGGTTGCATGAATATAAGTTTGCTTTTTGCCGTCAAATATGAACGTATGCATGAAGAAACGTGTGGCGGGATCATAAAGCACCACAGGGCAGGAGCTGGGAATAACTGTGGGAACACCAAGAGACATATTTTTTTTGGGAAAAAAAAAAAATCTGTGCAGCTGCAAACAGCAACATACACTATTTATGATGTGATATAATAGTAATAATAACTCCCAGAGGGTCGGGGCTGTGGTCACTATAGACCCCTGAATGGTCATAAATTAATGCTTTTATATGATTGCGGCACAGCTTTTAAACATCATATTCAAAGTATTGGTTAGAGTACCACCTTGCAATCATAGGTCCTGGGTTCGAATCTGGGTTCATTTTGGAGAGAAGTTTCAGTTAAATGTATAAATAATAATAAAACAATGATGAAATGGTAAATATGGTAAATATCACAATACTCACTGCTGAGGAACTCCAGTGATGGCAAGTTCACCTGATGTAATGCAGTGTATAATTTCATATGTTTAATTTCAGTTTCATAGCTTCCAAAGTCCAAAGCACAGGTGAGGTGGCGAACCCATCGCGGAGAGACGCTGCAGGATGTTCCTGCGGGTTCCGGTGAAAGTGTCACCTGGTAAAGAAGCATGACAGTGGCTGATGCGTTGACCTTTGCTGACCTTTGCTCGACTGGCTTGCGCCAAGTAGAACCAGGGAGGGTGCCGGGTGATAACGCGGAGCATGCTGCTCGGGCCGCAGGTCCCCGCCCGCGCTCTCCGGGGTCATTTCGAAGGACACGGCTCCGTGTTTTTCCCTCCTTTTCCCTTCATGACTTTTTCATGGCACCGTTTCCCGTGTCCCGTGTTGCCGTGTCGCCGCCGCGCTCCATTGCGCCGCCGTTCATCTGAGCCCCGGGAGGGAAACCGGAGACCGACACCGCAGCCGGGCGACCGCATCTAAGCGCCGTCGCTCGTCCCTGCCGCCTCCGCGCCCGCTCTCCGGGGGGGGGGGGCCGAGCGATGGCTGCGGGAGGGGGACGGGGGCAGTGACGGGTGACCGCCGGACGGTTTGGCTCGGGGTCCTGGCGGCCAGGCCCGCGAAAGCTCACGTGGCGCCGCGGTCCGCAGCAGATGCCGTCTAATTAAGTCGCTCTTTGACAATGGGGTAGTCGGATATTACCGCCATGTCTATTAACGACACCGACGGCGCGGGCGCGAGCGAAGGACTTGGAGCCAGTCCGACGGATGCTGCATCCACAGCCTGGTAACATCGCGAACCGCGACGATCATCTGCCGCAGCTGCCGCTCCATTGGAGACATACGCCTCGGTGTACAGAACCTCCATGGCTAAATTATATATGATATGTGGAGCGCATTTGTAAGTTAGCATAAGCGTCGTTAATATTACATGACCGGAGCTCTAAGGGGTGCCGGCGTCTCGCGGGGCCCGAAGAGCGTGAAGCGGCAATGTGAGGATGAGGGGCCGGACTGTCCCAGTCAGAGCTCTTAGGAGCGGAGCCCCGTAAGGATGCCACGTGTTCTACGCACCGAGTGCTTCCGCTGCCATTCGGACGGTGCCGAGGAGCTGAGGGTTACGGGAAGGACGTGTGCGCACGCAGCCCACGTGAGATGGCATCGCGCCCGCCCGAACGCGGCCGGGTGACGGAAGGAGACGCGGCATTTTGCCGTCCTTTATAACACATCATTACCCATTTTTACTGTTCATATGGATTTCGTTACCCGAACAGGCAGATCACTGTAATTTGTCCCGATGACCGTGAACATCACTCTGCTGCTTTAGCTAATGAAAAGAGCACGGGTGCAGTACGATGTTAGTGGTCGGCCGGTATTAATAACGTGGCGGCGCGATAAAAGGTTGCTGTATTGGAGAGATTTAATCGACGATGATGACTGATGCTGATGATGGTGCCACCACGGCTAATATTAACACTGACAATATTTTTAGATGTTTTCATCTGTGCTCTTTGACTGAAACCTTTATTGTGTGTGTGTGTGTGTGGAGGGGGGGGCTTTGTTACTTACTGGTGGAACTCAGCTCAGGGCTGCAGCCCAGCGAGGAACCAAGCAGCCGTTCATTTGAACTGCTGCTCTGCAAGGCTGCAGAAAACTAGTTGAAGAACAATGCGAACTATGCGGTTACCTTGTTTTACACTGATGAGTCACGCGGTACCTCCTTCGTTGCTCTACATCGTGCGTCTGTCACAGGTTCTTACTGCACTTGCAGTTTTCACTGAAATTAGAGCTCCAGGAGGTCCTTAAGAGCCCCATCCCGCCGCTTCCGTCAGCTGCAAGCTCACGCCGGAAGCGGTGGAGGTGGTAAAAGTGGGAAGTAAAACGTGAGCGAAATGTGCCTCGAAGGTGAGACGAGTTTGACGAGGGGTGTTTTGACCGTCTCCGGTCGCTCCGCACGTAAAGGTGGCTCCGTGCAAACGGGCTTCAGGAAGGAGAAGGCTCTGGAAATCATTTAGCGCCGGTTTCCAGGCCGGCCGCCTCCGGGGGTCGAACCCGTCGTGTCCTGCTGGCGGATGTTTGTGAGGCTGCAGCCTGCCTCCGGGACCCATTACTGTGTACCTGCACCACTGTTTATTTGCCAGCCGCGTGATGCTCTCCGTGATGTATTTTCCCTCCTGGCTTCGGCTCCCTGTCCAGCGGCGTCACTAGGGGGGGGTGCGGGGGGTGCGGACCGCACCGGGTGACACCATCAGAGGGGGTGACTCCAAAATGACTGTCTGTAAAATGTTTGTGCAGTGTTTCAGCAGAAATGTATTATTTTTCATGAAAATATTCCAATTACTTACAAGAACAAAAACATTTTTCGTAATAAAGCCCTACTTACATGTATGAACATACTGTACCTACAAGGGTAAAACTCTATGCTCATCTACTTCTCGAACCTTCTAATGCGCTCCGCTCAGAGCTCTCATTATTGCCCAATTACAATTACAATTACAAGGATGCTTCGAATCACGTGGTTTCGTCTCCACGCGCTACAAGCTGGCGCTTTTGTTTTCCTCGCTGCAGCTGTTTTTATAGTTGCCGATTTTGTCACATTTTCTGGTGTTTCAGCTACAATATTGTGGTAATTAGTATTTGCGAACTCATATCAATAACGTTAAAACAAACGTAATTTTGATGTAGTTCTTAACTGTTTTTACTTCGAATTCTTTTCGGTTTTCTTGCCGAATTTTCACTTGAACCGCATGAAACGATGTCAATGTAAATACATTTAGGCCGTGCGTTTGATACTGTAATTTAAATTTTGCCAGTTGTTTATGTCACGACTGTTGCCGTAACATTCAGTAAAATATGGGAGTTACGATTACAAGTAACATTAGTACAAACAACATTACTAAGGATTCTATACGATCTGGTACGGGAGGAGGTCCGTGGGGGGTGTGGGGGGCGCACACCATGAGTTACCGCACTGGGTGACACCGACCCTAGTGACGCCACCGTCCCCGATCATGATCACGTGTGCATTTAGCCGGTCCCGTTCGTCCGTGGTCGTGACCTGGCGTTCAAATCCTGTTACAGAAAGGTACGGCAAAGAAACCGGCCTTCACCCGCGTCGCAGCGCCACCAGCAGGAGAAGCTGGAGGACAATTCGGTGCACAGAACTCCCTTAGACATACAGGAGTTTGGGCCAGTAGGAGACGTAGCTGGGTTCAGATCCCACCTCCTGCTGTCATGCCCTTGATCGAGGTTCTTGCCCTGAACTGGTAAAGAAAAAATGACCCTGCTGTGTAAATGGGTAAATCAGTGTAAATGTCTCAGCATACACCCCCCCCCAAGTGTGAGTCATCTGGAAAGCTAAATAAAATAAACGCTAATAATGATGATTACCGCAGTGGTGGAGAGGGTGTAAACATCTGCGCTGGATTTCAGAAGTCATTTGGAAAACACACGCATAGCCGTGTGTATTTGGTTGCTGCCGTAGTAAAATGTGTGCGGCTTGAGGATTTTGGCGTTGTGGCTCTCAGAGTAGAGCAGTGATGTCGGCCAAGCTGGTTGTTTTGTGTGTGTGTATTTGTGTGTGTGTGTGTGTGTGTGTCCTTGTCCTGCAGCTGGGGTTTCCACTCTGTTCAGCGAACTGGCTGTTTTTACCACGATCATCTCAGCGAACTGCGGTAAAAGGTTGTTTCTCATAGACGATGTGGGATCAGCAGGACTTTCTCATATCTGACATGTTGACGCGTTACGCAGAGGAATAATGTGTTGCTGATGCTCCTGGTTTACGTCTCACTGTTGTCATTCTTGTGAACACCCCCCCTTCATCGTGTGTGTTTTTCATGTCAGTGTCGGGTGGGGAGGGTGCGATCTATAGCACGTGACCCCGGTCACCCTTCCCTGTAGACCACGTGGACCCGGCCGCACGCCGAAGTCTTCGCCGTATCGATTCAACGGGTCCGAATCAATGTTTTGTATTATTATGCACCGTTGCCATGGAAACCCATATGGTACGTGAGCGGGGAGGTTAGAGAGCAGCTCGGCAGCTGACAGTTGTCTGTTATCGGTTCGGGCGATGGAAGGAGCGCAGGCGTCCCGCGCGCACGTGCTGCATTACAGATGGCCCCTCCCCCACCCTGCTGCACGTTTGCCTGCACTTTTGTGCTGTGGTTCATTTCTTTGCACAAAGATGCTGTACATTTCCATGACAACCTCAAACCTGCGAATTTCTTTTTTTCCAGCGATGCGTTCATGGCAGAAAGGCTGAATGTGCACGTGGCGAGCGTTACCCAACCCTGCGTTTGTCCGTCACTCGAGCCGTCCATCGGGCCCTCGTGCCGCCGCTGTCGTTTCAACCCAGTCAGCTTGTTGCATGGGGTTGCCATGGCGACCTATTTTTAGCAGAGCCAGCAAAAAGAAAAAGGGCAACTGTTAAAATATGCAGCGTCTTTCACTCGTTCGTTGAAGTATATTTTCCATTTTCTGGAAATGTTGTTAAAATATATTAAAATGGCACGGTTCCGGGCATTCGAATTCGTCGCTACCTGTGTTGCTGCGAGGAAATAACGGTGATGAAGCGTACTCCTGCTGAGCAGTGCGGTTCAGATACAGCGGAGCTCCACCTCCGATCTTTCTACGTTCATCCTTTTCCGCCACGTGCGAGTCTCCGTAGCTCACGTGTCCTCCTTTCACATACATGCCAGCTGCGTGTCCCTCAGATCCCGCTCGGCCAGGGATTCCCACCGGCACCTTCCGTTTGATCTTGGCGGGGTGTCGGGAACTCGACGCCTCCGTGAATTTAGTCTCTGACCGCTGTGTGGAAGGAGGGCCGGGCTTTGACCTCACAACCTGCTGTCGCCTCCCCGTGAAGAAATGAGAGATGTGAGGATCAGGGCGGCGAGGGGACAGGCTGCCCCCGGAGGGACGGACTCTCGTCCCTCTCCCTCCTCCCTGTTGAGAGCGAACCCCCATTTGAGTGCCGCCACGTGAACATCCCACGCCCTTTCCTTAACACGGGGTTTTACTCTCGCACCCCTGCATGTCCTTCTCCCATTATTTCGCTGCAGGTGAGCAAGCGATCAAATATTCCCTGCTTCTTCTCCATTCTCATTTTTACTCCAGTTGTAGTGGGAGCTTCCTGCCGTGTGTGTGAAACTGGACAGGTGACTAAGTCAACGTTCAGTAATTATTCATTTGTTAGGGGCAGTGAAATGGAAAGAAAATGTTTCATAGCCCAGAAGCGCACTTCCTGCATCTTACGAAGAGCTTGTCGTTTAAATAAGAAAGCAACATGTGTCAACATCTGCGCGGTTTGTTGTTACCTTGTTTTTCAAGGCCAGTCACAGCATCAGAAAATCTACCATACTGTGATTTAGGGTAATACTTACTGTGTCAATTCAGTGTAGGTACCATGAGGGTGCGACGCTAGGAGGTAGGATTCGAACCCAGGACCTTCAGACTGCAAGGCGATGCTGTAACCACTGCGCCCCCTGCTGCCCTATCTGTTATGTAAACAGAAAGCACTTTGAATCGGTGTAAACATATAATAATTTCATTATATTCTTCAGTAATTTCCATACAGATGTCAGTATTGATCATCTGTGCTGCAGAATTTGCGCCGAAAAATGGGATTTGCTCACGGCAGAAACACAAATTTCGGATTCGCTGTTAAATTATTTAAAAGGAGAAAAAGGTTTTCACCCCCACAGGGGGTTTGTTTTGCAGCTGTGAAGTGGGGCCCCCTGTGTCTGTCACACCTGCCCAACCTTCAGCTGCTCGGTCATGGAACACACCTCATGTTTAGAACATGAGGATGATGATGATGAGGATGAGACAGAGGATGGAACTGGTTATCATGATTTTTCATACATCAATAACTTCTGATCTGTTTATAGTGGAGATGCAGTAAAATGTGGTATCCAGCGGTGAAGGCCATTGGTTTCTGTTGAGAGAGCCAGGAAAGGTCAGGTGGATGTGGTGACAGCCTGTGAAAGAGCGCCCCAGAGCATCATGGGAGAGTTGCACGATGTCCACGTCTGTGCTGTCACTGCAGAGATTTATTTCCTGAATCTCGGCCGATGGAGTCTAATACCGTGTTTCCACTGAGGTGTATGAATTAGACGCTAATAAACAATATTTCCCTTGCTTTGAAAGAGGAACTGCACAGGTGATGTGCTGTTATAATGCACCATCATTCGTTCACGTGCTGTGTGCGCACGCTTTGTGTGTGTGTGTGTGTGTGTGTGTGTGTGTGTGTGTGTGTGTGTGTGTGCGCGCGCGCGCAGTTCCCTCTGCCGGCCTACGTTCACAGCAGCTCTGTGTCTTACTTGTACGGGAAGCTGTGCGACACACTCCTCTCCCGCAAACGGGGCCCAGACAAAGGAAACAGAGCTTCGCCATCTGTTGTGCTCGAACCCTCCGAGGGAATCGCTCCCGCTCCGTGCTGCGCTAAGTGTCCCTTTTATGATTAAAAAGTAAGGAAAGGCTGCACGCAGAGGAATTTGTTTTAACCTTTACTGAAGCAGGAGAGTCAGTTCACAGGAATAAACAATGCAAATTTTATTCACAGATTCCTGTTTCATGAAACCCTTATGATTGTACTATTATTATAATATGAGTACAGACCCATACCCTTATTGCATGGAGACAGATGGCCAACCCTTACAGCACGGGTACTGTAAACTACATTGATTATTTATTCTGCACTTCCCTCCAACGTGACCAAGACTGTGAGGTTTGTACAGTGTTACTAACACTGATTTACCCAGCAGGGTACATTTTACTGTGTCAGTTCAGGGCAACAGTCAAGGAAACTACAGCTGGAGGAAGGGACTTGAACCCATGTCATTTGAGGTTGCAAAGTGATGGAGAGTAACCACTACGCCACCTGCTTTACCTTTTTGTTTCTAGTAGACTGCCTGTATGTGTAGTCTGGCTGTGCTATTGATTCTGGGACATTTATTTCAAGGGGACCATGCAGCTGTACACCTACAGTATGGTTATTGCACTCTTACCTCAAGGGGACCATGCAGTTGTACACCTACAGTACGGTTATTGCACTGTTATCTCAAGGGGACCATGCAGTTGTACATTTACAGTATGGTTACTGCACTCTTATCTCAAGGGGACCATGCAGTTGTACACCTACAGTATGGTTATTGCACTCTTACCTCAAGGGGACCAT
Organism: Scleropages formosus; assembly: GCF_900964775.1. Taxonomy (NCBI): domain Eukaryota; kingdom Metazoa; phylum Chordata; class Actinopteri; order Osteoglossiformes; family Osteoglossidae; genus Scleropages; species Scleropages formosus. The sequence goes on from NC_041827.1 coordinate 17,384,606, forward strand.
GAAGTTGTACATTTACAGTATGGTTACTGCACTCTTATTTCAAGGGTACCATGCAGTTGTACACCTACAGTATGGTTATTGCACTGTTATCTCAAGGGGACCATGCAGTTGTACATTTACAGTATGGTTACTGCACTCTTATTTCAAGGGTACCATGCAGTTGTACACCTACAGTGTGGTTACTGCACTCTTATTTCAAGGGGACCATGCAGTTGTACACCTACAGTATGGTTATTGCACTCTTACCTCAAGGGGACCATGCAGTTGTACATTTACAGTATGGTTACTGCACTCTTATTTCAAGGGTACCATGCAGTTGTACACCTACAGTGTGGTTACTGCACTCTTATTTCAAGGGGACCATGCAGTTGTACACCTACAGTATGGTTATTGCACTGTTATCTCAAGGGGACCATGCAGTTGTACATTTACAGTATGGTTACTGCACTCTTATTTCAAGGGTACCATGCAGTTGTACACCTACAGTGTGGTTACTGCACTCTTATTTCAAGGGGACCATGCAGTTGTACACCTACAGTATGGTTATTGCACTCTTACCTCAAGGGGACCATGCAGTTGTACATTTACAGTATGGTTACTGCACTCTTATTTCAAGGGTACCATGCAGTTGTACACCTACAGTGTGGTTACTGCACTCTTATTTCAAGGGGACCATGCAGTTGTACACCTACAGTATGGTTATTGCACTGTTATCTCAAGGGGACCATGCAGTTGTACATTTACAGTATGGTTACTGCACTCTTATCTCAAGGGGACCATGCGTGCGACATGCTCACCTTCGTTATGGTTTAACAGGCTACTGAGGGCTTCTCGGCACACAAACATGTTAACAGAGAGCATTGCATAATCAAAGGTGTTAACACCTTTCACAACAGACCATAATAATACAATTTTTTTAATACGATGCAATCCTAATTACGGCTTATCACACATTCCATTTTTATGCTGAAAAATACATTTCTCTGGTTGTCTGTTGGAGGGGGTGCGGTGGCGCAGTGGGTTGGACCGCAGTCCTGCTGTCTGGTGGGTCTGGGGTTCGAGTCCCGCTTGGGGTACCTTGCGACGGACTGGCGTCCTGTCCTGGGTGTGTCCCCTTCCCCCTCAGGCCTTACGCCCTGTGTTGCCGGGTAGGCTCCGGTTCCCCGTGACCCCGTCCGGGACAAGTGGTTCTGAAAATGTGTGTGTGTGTGTGTGGTTGTCTGTTGGAATGAACATTTATAAACAGTTCAGAACAATTTACAACAGAGAGAAGATTCTATAAAAAAAGTTTCTGTGTCCTTAATGTCCAATTTTACAAGTATATTGATACATGTTTATGTATGCATAGATGCAACCTCCTTGAAGTCTTGACATGTGAGCGGAAATATGCTTGGCTAGCGGATCAGGGGTGTGTGTGTGTGTGTGTGTGTGTGTGTTTACTGGAGCGAGTGACACACTGATGATGGACCTTGCTGAGATTGTTTGCGTGACGCATCACACCTGCAGAAGAGGCCGAGGGCTGAGGCCTCCGATCTCCCAATTCGCTCTCTTACGTAGGTGAGGCGAGCGGCGCGGCCCATGAGTTACCACGGTGGGCGTCGGGGGTGGAGTTGGGTGGAGTGGGGTGGGGGGCTTTCCCAATCAAGCCTTTGCCCACACACTGCTCTTTCTCCCTGCATGCAACACACACGCAAACAGTGGTCCTGATGGTCTACTAAAAAGACGAAGGGGAGGGTGAATCCGAAATTAAAACTCCACATTATTGATTATCCACATTATTGCAGTCACGCAGTGAAGGATGTCTGATAAGCAGGAAAAAAAAAAAACATCTCCATGTTTTGTGTCCTCAAGATATGCACAATAATCTGTGTTGTACTTGTGGCTTATTTTAAGCTGAAGCAATTTAATAATAATACACAGGATCCACATCTTACAGATACAACTGGGACTGGACTTCTGTTTGTAACTCATTTTATTCAATTTATTAACTCCAAAGTCAGTTTTACCACTGAATAAGCCTAGTACTAAAAGTACTAGTAGTAGTAATAAGACTGAATAAGATTAAAACAGTTGATTTATTCATGAATTTTTTTGTGAAAAATGGTCAATACACACACACACACACACACATGCACACACTGGCTGAAGCTGCTTGTCCCAAGTGGGGTTGCGGCAAACCGGAGCCTAACCTGGCAGCGCAAGGCGCAGGGCTGGAGGGGGAGGGGACACACCCAGGACGGGACGCCAGTCTGTCGCAGGGCACCCCAGCAGGATTTGAACCCCAGACCCACCAGGGAGTGGGACCCGGCCAAACCACGCCCCCCCATGGTCAATATAGTGACAATAAAAAAAAATGCAATATCCTGTAAGACTTAATTCTATTAATTTTGAGCTACATTAAAATCTGAATTAATTTCGGATGAACGAACACCAAGATGTATTATCGCCGCAAACTCCTGTTTGTTTTGGATAGCAGACCACTTCTTTCCATAAACATGTTCAACGTTCGCCCTCTTATTATTGATAACCGACACACACGAGCTGTGAACACCGTGGAAGTGAATTGAATTAACATGGTCCCACACTCCTCTCCTCTTTCAACCCACCTCTTTGAAGAAAAAGGAATAAAAAGAAAAGCTATATAAACAACCATTAAATAAAATGGAAACAATTTGAAATGGAAACGAAATGGAAACAAGGAGCCAGTGTATCACATCACGTGCATCATCACGTAAGATATCAGATTCCTGCTTATTAATTTTAGGTTTTGTATTTCAGTGTTTGTGTATAATTACACAATGAAAGGCTGCTCCATTCAGTGATAATTTTAATTCCTGTTTCAGATGTTTTATACATTGTTTCTTTTCAGTATGATTTACAACATAGCAATTAAAGGCACAAACATACACCTATGTGGTCACTGGACGGTCACACTGCCCGGTGGTGGCAAGGTGGCACAGCGAGTAGTGTTGCTGTCTCACAGCACCTGAGTGGTGCAAGGGGACGTCGGTTTAATCCCCACTCAGTCTCTGTGGAGTTTGCATGTTCTCCTCGTGTCTGTGTGGGTTTCCTCTGGGTGCTCTGGTTTCCTCCCACACTCCAAAAACATGCTGTTCAGGTTCACCCATTGTGTGTGTGCGTGTCAGTGACAGAGAGAGTGTGTTCCACTGATGTATGGATGAGTGACCCATTGTAAGTAGTGTATCTAGCAGTGTAAGTCACCTTGGTGAATAAGGTGTGTGGGCTGGTAACACTAGATAGAGTTCATTTGAAGTCGCTTTTGAGAAAAGCGTCTGCTGAATAAATACGTGTAAATTCTGTAGTACCCCTACAGTAGGAAGGTGCTTTACCTGAATTTCTCTCTGTTTCTATTTTCCTTTTTTTTTGTTTGCAGGTTTGCCTGGAGTTGCAGCTGACCTGGAGAAACGAAGAGAAGTGTTCGGGAAAAATCTTATACCTCCAAAGAAGCCAAAAACTTTCATACAGCTAGTTTGGGAAGCGCTGCAAGACGTGACACTCATCATTCTGGAAATTGCCGCAATCATCTCCCTGGGCCTCTCCTTTTATCAGCCGCCCGGCGGAGGCAGCGAGGGTAAGTGCCGCATGTTGGGCTCTGGTGGAGGGTGCTGGAAAGAGTGGGACCTGAGGGTCCTGTCACACTATTGACACGTGAAGGTGGGATTCGAACTTACAGCGTCTGGGTCCATAAGCTGGTGGAAAGGCTTTAGCTGCTATGTGACATTGTGGATAAGTGTTTATTCACAGCCTTAATTCTGCGGCATCAGAACATGAGGAACAAGAGTAAACCGTGTTTGGGGCAGCAGCTCCCATTCGTCCATATTTATGAGCAGGTGCTCAAGTTCCATTACAGAAAGGTATCGGAAAGAAACCGGCCTTCGCCCGCGTCACGGCGCCACCGGCAGGAGCGGCTGAGGTACAATTCAGGGCACGGAAAAGCCGGTAGGGGGCGTAACGGTTAGAGCTTTGTGCTTGGGTTTCGCATTTCACCTCCTGCTGCAGTGCCCTTGATCAAGGTACTTACCCTGAATTGACACAGTAAAAACTACCCTTCTCTATCAATGCATAAACTAACTAACATTATGATTCACTTTGGAGAAAAGCGTCAGTTAAATTAATAAACGTGAACTGTACTGTAGGCCAGATGATGTCGACGACGATCATTTTAATCATAACACGTCCCAGTGCTGCCGTATAGTGGCTCCGCACGGCGCACATGCGTTGCACTTACTGAGCTCGAGGCTTTCCCTTCAGGACCTTGGAGAGCTGCCCCCAGCGATGCCACTACTTTTTTAATGAATACACTCGGAAACAAGCTGAGATTCACACCGCCTGTCCGTCGGAGGGTTTAAGCTGCGCTGAGCATCCCGCCTGACCTGACTGCTTCTAACAGGAGGCCTTTCACCGTGGTAAAGTGCACTTTTACCCCACTGGGACCCGTAATGGCTGCAACGGCTCGGTGTTTAGGGCGTAATGCGTCTCAGCCAAGTGGACCGAGTGCATTAAGGAGTGTAATAAAAGCTGATTTTGTTTAGAACAGATCTGACTCTGACTGTTATGTCCAAATGATGGCTCTGAATCTTAATTATATCCCTGGATGGAGTTGAACGCCAACCTAAAGACACCAGTGCTTTTCAGTAGGACGTTGTCTCTCCTCTGCTGCAAGTGTGTATATTCAAGTCCAGAAGATGTCATTGCACATTAGTGTCAATGCTAAATGATGCTGGTATTAGAGAGCAGATACCAGTCAATATGCTTGTTAAATTATTGGTGCAATGTATTATTTAATCATTTAAAAGATAAATGATGTAAAGTGAGTACCACCAGACTGTGTAGGTTATGGCTGAGATTTTATAGTATACAAACCTTACAACCAAGTGTCTGTTTGTCTTGGAGGTGTGAACATAGACCCTTCACCTTACAAACACAACTGGTACCAGTGGCCTGCTTGTCATTCATTAAAAATGAAGATGTCCCTCAATGTATTTAAGGATTAGGTTCTGTAAGGGTCTTGTCTATAGATACATAGAACCATTTTACATAAAACTTTGAACTGATTGAAAATGACTGCGAAGAAAACATTAATTTTCAAACTCCAATGCCACTTGTTGACAATCCTCCTATGCCAGATGTTGATTCATACCATAACCACGTGTTATGTTCCTCATCTTATTATTGATCACCGACCCTCAGGAACACCAGACAAGAGCTGTAAACACTGTGGAAGTGAGCTGAATTAAGGCAGACCCACACTCCCATTCTGCTTGAGTGTGCTGTGCTTCTACCTGTTGGGGTAAAAACAGGTTGCTTCTGCATCACAACCATCAGAAATTGTACCGCAAGTGATGAGTGATAAGAAAATGTGATTAAAAGTACATGCATTAGAAAAGGCATCTTCAAGGGTTCTTTAAAATCAACCTGACTGTTGGTAACATGAGGAGACGGTTTGCGTAGTCTGACATTTATGGTTGCGGAATTCGCTGTCCAGATGCTGCTCTGTTGTGTTCCTGAGCACGCCGGTCCTCTCCTGTGTTCCCGCAGCGTGTGGGACCGCTTCGGGTGGCGCGGAGGACGAGGGTGAATCGGAGGCCGGCTGGATCGAGGGCGCCGCCATCCTGCTGTCGGTCATCTGCGTCGTCCTCGTCACAGCTTTCAACGACTGGAGCAAGGAGAAGCAGTTCCGGGGTCTGCAGAGCCGCATCGAGCAGGAGCAGAAGTTCCAGGTGGTCCGAGGAGGCCAAGTGATACAGCTGCCGGTGGCGGACATCGTGGTCGGCGACATCGCCCAGGTCAAATATGGTAGGAGCTTCCCGTGGACTTGTTCAGCCTGGTCACTATGCATTCATTCACTAATGTTTGATAGAACGCGGCTGAACGTCTGAGACCACGTTTTCCTGGAACCCTTTCCTTGGAGACCCATGATGTCCTTAAAGCTCAGACATGTGAGGATCTTAAAGATCTCCTTGAACTCCGAGCTTCTGCATAAAGCTCAGCTGTCATTAAAGCTGCTGAGAAGACTTACGCACAGGTGGGGTCTCTCTGGTCCGGGTGAAGGGAGGTCATCGCGGTCATTAGCAGCGAACCAGTAGAAAGCAGCTGAACATAGTTGTTCATCTTAAGTAGACAAGCGAGAAACGAGGAAGAAACCTCAGTGGGAAGGTAGTCCTCACCGTGAGTCTTCAGCACTGAATTCTGGATGCAGTTCCACCCGTGTCGATGATGTCACGTGATAGAGCAGCCATGACCTGTTGGGTCTCTTTCCATTTTTTTGTTGGAAAGGCGACCTGCTTCCGGCCGACGGCGTCCTGATACAAGGGAACGACCTGAAGATCGACGAGAGCTCCTTAACGGGGGAATCGGACCACGTGCGCAAGTCGGCCGATAAGGACCCCATGCTCCTCTCTGGTGAGGGCGCCGGCTGCCGCTGCGGTCCCCGCTCGTGGTCGAAGGTCCACAGCCGACGAACGTCACGTTCGCGTTCGGTTCGCAGGCCCTCTTTTCGGCTCCCTGCGCGGCGCCCTGTGCATACGATCAATTATTCAAGTCACAACAGGCTGACATTTTCCAAATGGATGAAACGAGGTCTTAATTATAATGTGAATTTCAACGAAGAGAAAAAAAGCACACGTTACATGGATGCGTTGTGATGACTCGTTTCCTCTGTGTCCTTTTTCCCCGATTGTCTCTTATGCTTTTCAGAATGGAGAACGCTTACTTTCGTTGCATGGTTTTGAAAGATTATGTGCGTAAAAGCGTAATTGCCGGAAGTTTGATATATTAGTTCGTATATTAGCGTTTGCTGTCATGCACAGCTGGTACTTGATCACACTGCATTGAAATTTTTTTAAAAGTTTCTAGTGAGGCAAAAAATTATTTAAAATTAAAATTAATAAACATTAATAATTACACACATACACTGTCTGAACCGCTTGTCCCACGCAGGGTCGCGGGGACCCGGAGCCTGACCCTGCAACACAGGGCGTAAGGCTGGAGGGGGAGGGGACGCACCCAGGACGGGACGCCAGCCCGTCACAGGGCACCCCAAGTGGGACTCGAACCCCAGATCCACCGGAGAGCAGGACCTGGTCCAACCCACTGCACCACCATGCCCCTGCTTAAGAATTAAATAAGTTGAATCATAATTGTACCGTTAACTTTCCCTCAGATACTGCAGTGTGTCATACTGTGCTGATGAAGCTCAGACCGTCATTGTTTTATTCCATCTGTTTTTAGTGTAGGGAAATGGAAAGTGAGGAGTGTGTCCAGGCACAGTGTCTCCTCACATTATTGTCTGACACGTCTGTATTCCGTGAACTCCGAACCGCCGAATCGCTACCTCTGGAGCCCACTATATAACCGATTGCCGGCGTGGCGATGCATTCGAATGACCTGTTTGACCTCCGCAGGTACCCACGTGATGGAGGGCTCTGGCAGGATGCTGGTCACTGCAGTGGGGGTCAACTCTCAGACCGGCATCATCTTCACACTGCTGGGGGCCAGCGGAGAGCAGGAGGAGAAGAAGGAGAAAAAAGGTATGGCGTGGTCTTCAGGGGGAACCTCATGAGCTCTTCCTGGCTCCACATGGATGAGGAACAGGCGGAGACCTTGGAGGCACAAGCATGACATGAGCAGAGCCTGATCCGTGTCGCCGCCACATTCAGCTCCGCATAACGCGTTTAGACAGCGATAAAATCATAACCACGGTGTGCGGCATGTGGGATGGATCACGGATTTACTCTGGTCATGTTGTGAACGGGAGTCATGGTCCAGCTATGGAAATAATCAAGTATTCCATCAATGGTGTGACGTGTCAAGGACAAGTATCAGTGGGTCTTAGGTACGAATCTGATGCTAAATTAATGATCCTGATTTTGGATTGATTCAATCAGAATACCTTTTGGTCATACTTAACGACACTTTGGGAAATGTTTCCAAGATTTACCAACTAACTGCTGGTTTCAAGCCTCCACGCTGCTTTTTATAACTGCTGTTTTCCCCCTCCAGCTCCCCCTCCAATCAGCGTCGCTATGACAACACACTGTATTCTGCTCTCTGATTGGTGCTCCAGGGCTTTAAAAGCTGTGTAATCTTGTCCAGCGGTTGTGTAAGCGCACTTCCTTATCGTGTATTGTTGTGTCGTTCTGAAACCCACCACACAGGTGAGGCAGTGGAGGACAGCCCGCATTCTGCAGGTACAGTACGGCTCTGTGTCACATGACCTCCCCGCCCTCTCCTTATTGGGCGCCGCTCAGTCGTCTCTGTTGATTGGCTCACGGAAGTGCCTCTCTGATTCCGTTCCGCCACCGTCCATCCCTGATCCAGCTTCACAGTCAGGGGACCCGCACTTAAACATAAGAACCTCTCAAACCTTGTTTTTTTATCCACGACTTTAATGTTCTGGTGTAAACCAGCTGATCCTGGGTGCTGACTGGGCCCTGGTGACAAATTCCTAATGACAAAATTGACTTCTTCACGCGCATTTCGACAAGGCGGTCACGGTAATGCCTATCGGTTTAAGGATCGTTCTGACTGTCATTCGATTAAGCGCGTAGCTGTGTATAGATTAGACGGCGCTGTTGCTGGAGAGCGCACCGTCCCATCCTTTCCCAGTCAAGCCTTTGGTCCCCAAGGGCTCGGTGCGTTTCCGCGGTGCTGCATCATTAGCACCACCTTTGCGCCAAAACTCGCGTCCTCCTCTGTGCGATCTGGGATGGAGTCCGGTGGCTGGTCAGCGCAGATGACCCGGGAATGGAATCGGGGAAGAATCGGACGTGCCCGCCTGGACCGGAACGGAGAACCGACAGATGCGATTTATTCTTCCGTAATCGGATGCGGCTGGTTTTCCATCCTTCTAAAGAACCTTGATTTTCCAGGCAACCGGATTGCTGTAACATGAAGATCGAAAAGAGATGTGTGTGATGTTATGTGTATGCTGGGGGGGGGGTGCTGCTCAAGATCTGCAACAACCTGTCTTCGTCGTCATGTCTTGTGACCTTTCCTTCACCAAACAATCAATTGTCAATGACGAGAGGAACGCTTCCGCTTATTATTATTATTAATTATTATTCTTCTTCTTATTCTTATTATGTACTTCCATTAGTTGCAGGATTAAAGCAGAGGAATGGGTCAGCCCTTGCTTATTTCACCATTGATCACCTCGTTGCGTCTTTGGTTTTTTTCACCCAAACTGTGTACGATGTGCTGGGTCGCACTGTGAACGTCACGCCTGTTTCCAGGCCCGTGAAACGCAGCGCGGATCGCGGTCACGAGGCTGTTTACCATGCTGCTGTTGTTCACTGTTGTCCTGTTCTTTTATCCATTATTACCCACCAGACCATCCGCCCTCCCACCCCATTGCGACTATAGCTACCGATGGTGCTGCAGGCGCAAACGCCACAGGCAATGCCAGCCTAGTCAATGGTACGTTGACACGACTCCCCCACCCGTTGGGTGTCCCCCCCCGCTCTTTGGGCTGCCTTGCCGTGACCCCGCCCCCTTCTTCTCTGCTCGTCGCACACCCCTCTGAATGCATGCCATCTGAACTCGCTCTTCTTTTCCCCTCTCGTTTTATTGTTTTCCTCCTTTCCTTCCAGACATTCAGAGCTAACTGAGCGGGAATGCCACAATAAGTAATGCTGCCACAATTCATATCCGCGCTGTAGGTTCGACACGCAGGGATGGTATGCGATTGGCTGTGGGGTTTGGACGGTCAATGCACATTCAGGCCGTTGTCCACTAACTAAGGGGATACGTAGCTAACCGGATGCATAAAACGATTCGTAAACACCGGCTGAGCGTAGCACGTGATCGAAGAAAAGAATCTGCCCCCCGCCCCCGTTATGTGAAGCTGCTGTGTTTTTGCATTGTTGTTGCACGGAAATGAGCTGTGTAACATATTTTCACAGCTTGTGGGATTAATGCAGCAAAACTCAGAAATGAAACAAAATCACCGGACAGTTGGTAGTGTAGTGATTAGAGCTGCTGCCTTTGGACCCCAAGGTCCCAGGTTTGAATCTCACCTCTGGCTGTAGTGCCTCTAGTAAAATTACCCAACCGTCTAAATGGGTAAATAATTTTAAGTACCTTAACATCGTAAGTTGCTTTGGAGAAGAGTGTCAGCTGAATGAATAAATGTAAATCAGAAAATCACAAAGTCAGAGAAATTACAAAATGAAAATGAACTTATAGCATTGCCACAGCCTTGTGATGAGTGGGTTCATGAGGAATATTCCAGTAAGTGTATAACAAGATAGTAAGGGTGGCGCAGACTGCGATGCCCCACATACTGAGTTCAACATTAAAAAAGTGGGACAGACTATCTGGGCAATCTCTATACATACATCATGAAAACACCTGACAAGTGGCACTTCCATTTTTATTCTAAAAATGGACTTGGTGGAGCGCGGGCTCACTCTCCAATGTGTCAGATTTACCGACTTTTACAGAATTAAATGGATTCTTTTCTCGTAAATGTGGTGTGAGTTGCACCCATATTGTGGCAATTCCTTCAGCATGCATACTCGATTAACGCTGAAATGTTAATAGCATGTTGGCATAATGAACTTCCAGCTATTCATAAATTGTTTACATCAAGTCTGCTGTAGTTTTTGCGCCCAAATTGCGCTTAAGGGTGACTTTGAAAGTGGGCGTCATGTAGTTATGATACATTGTCTTAGCCTTGCAGTGCACACTGGCTCCTCGTACGGTTATGTATCCGTGTCTTTTCTAATTTTTTTTTTCGTGCGCGGAGGAGCAAACGCCACCTGTTTTTACACAACCGGCCAGTAGGTGTCAGTAAAATACACCTACAGAGGATAACGGTGTGGGACCGCTTTGATTCAACTCCCTTCCGCTGTGTTTACAGCTCATGTTTGGCGATGATGAGTGTCGGTGGTCGGTAACACAATGATGAATTCACCCGATTATGGGAAGAATCAGTGAACGGGTGGCATTAATTTAGATATTAGATAATTTGTGAGGCAATATATTTTTGTCTTCATTTTAAATTGGTTCCCATTTTATTGTAGTGCTGAGAGTTAATAATAGTTACTATAGCTCTATGTGGCATTTTCACTGAACTTAACCTTCAGATAGATGGAGGGACATCTGTATGAAACTTTTATTGACTGTGAGGTAGGTACAGTTAAGGTTAGCCATAAACCTAAGCGTAATAAAAGTGACTTCACCAAAAAATAACGGGAAAATGTCCAGTATGAATTTTATTCATAAGCTAGAAAGCCAGTGTACAAGAATTGCTTGACCCAGAATGTCTAAACCAAATAAAGCGCCATTGCTTAGATGTTCTCATTAACAACCTTAAAAATTAATTTTAAAAGTAGTGCTGTTTTTATGCGGTACCATAAACGCTTATTAATGGTTGTTGCATTTTAATGTACTAGTAGGTATGAAAGCACGGCGAACGGACTCAGCAGCACTTAACAAGAACTATCAATTGAAATAAACATTTTTTTGCTTTCACTTACTATGTGTATGATTATAATTATTTTCCCTTTGCCGTATGTATAAACCTGTCAGTCTATATACCTGTCAGTCTACATATCTGTCAGTCTGCGTACCTGTCAGCGTCGGCCAGCAAGGATGTGTATAGATTCTAAGTGCGCTCCTGGAACAAAATTTATTTTGAACGCAGACAGTGTGTATAGGATCTGGAGATGTTCTGTATTTTCTTGCAGATGTGCTGAATGATTAAAAACTAGCATTTGAACAAGTAGCCCCCCCCATACACCCCCCACCCCCCAAAGCACTGTATGTTTACTTGTGTCGGTAGAGCATGCGAGTTATGGTCTCCGTGGTGTCGCGTGGTGTGGCGTGCTGCATGCTGCGTGTCGTACTGTGCCTGTGTACCCCCTCCTCTTCCTCCTCTTCCTCCTCTTCCTCCTCCTCCTGGTCGTCGCTCCCTGTTCACTGTGTGGCTCTGGTGTCTGGTGCCCTGTGACTCTCAGCACCCCAGTAGCTCTTTCTTGTGTGACTGATGGTTACAAACGTGAGTATTGAGCTTCCAAAATGATCACCGCAGAACTGGGTGTAAAACCACAGTGAAAACAGCCTGTTTTGGACATTTTTCAATGTCAGCTTCAGTTTATGTTAAACGGGTGTCACGTTTTCGTTATATGTTGTTAAGACATTAACCTCAAGTAGAGATTGCTGACACCGAAAGATGCAGAGTGCACCTCCTTTTCGTTTCTTCTTCTTAAGATACACTTTAATATATTAGAAATAAATCTGTGTTTTTACCTGGCATTATTGTAACCCTTGTTTTCATAAATTCTTGTATGACTATAAATTCCAGGTTAAACACCACTGTGTTTTTCATCAGTTCATTCTGAATGCAATGGAAATAGACAGACAAAATTTAACTGAAATAATAATTTTTTTGTCCTTTTTTTTTTCTTTACTACTTTTAGCGTATTTTCCAGTCATTATTCTAAAGCACAGAGTCTGGCGCTTTCTGTTGTCAAATTTGTAATTCCTAGCTGAAAAATATTCACTTTATTTACATACACCGAACAGCCATAAGATTAAAACCACTGACAGGTAGAGTGAATAACACTGATTATCTCGTTACAATGGCACCTGTCAAAGGGTGGGATATATTAGACAGCAAGCGAACAGTCAGTTTTTGAAGTTGATGTGTCGGAAGCATGAAAGTGGTCAAGAGTATAGATCTGAGTGACTTTGACAAGGGCCAAATTGTGATGGCTAGACGACCAGGTCAGAGCATCTCCAAAACGGCAGGTCCTGTGGGATGTTCCCGGTATGCAGTGGTCAGTACCTACCAAACGTGGTTCAAGGAAGGACAACCGGTGACCTGGCGACAGGGTCATGGGCGCCCAAGGCTCACTGATGTGCGTGGGGAGCGAAGGCTACCTCGTCTGGTCCGATTCCATAGAAGAGCTGCTGTAGCACATATTGCTGAAAACCTTAATGCTGGCCGTGATAGAAAGGTGTCACGCAGTGCATTGCTGCTTGCTGCATATGAGGCTGCGCAGCTGCAGACCGGTCAGAGTGCCTGTGCTGACCCCTGTCCACTGCTGAAAACACCTACAATGGGTATGTGAGTGTCTGAACTGGACCATGGAGCAATGGAAGAAGGCGGCTTGGTCTGATGAATCACGTTTTCTTTTCGATCATGTGGACGGTCGGGTGCGTGTGCGTCGTTTACCTGGTAAAGCGATGGCAACAGGATGCACTATGGGAAGAAAGCAAGCCGGTGGAGGCAGTGCGATGCTCTGGCCAATGTTCTGCTGGGAAACCTTGGGTCCTGGCATTCATGTGGATGTTACTTTGACACGTACCAGTATTCTCTGATGGCAGCGGCCTCAGTAGGATAATGCGCCCTTCCACGCTGCAAAAATTGTTCAGGAATGATTTGAGGAACGTGACAAGGAGTTCAAGGTGTTCACTTGGCCTTCAAATTCCCCAGATCACAATCCGGTCAAGCATCCGTGGGATGTGCCGGAAAAACAAGTTCGATTCATGGAGGTCCCACCTCGCAACTTACGGTAGAAGACTTAAAGGGTCTACTGCTAACGTCTTGGTGCCAGATACCACAGGACACCTTCAGAGGTCTTGTGAAGTCTATGTCTCAATGAGTCAGAGCTGTTTTGGCAGGAGGGGGTCCTACACGATAATAGGCAGGTGGTTTTAATGTTATGGCTGATCGGCGTAAGTACTTTACATGATTTTTAATTTGCCCTTTTGGTTCCTTAGACCCAATTCGAGGATTTTGCTGTTTCTCTTAAAATGGTGATTGTGTTAATTGTGAATTGTGAAATGGTTAGTTCTCTTTCGATGTATAAAGGAAAAATTATTCACATGTAAATTTTCAATTACAGCTCTTATAAGGAATGGAATGCAATGCAAGGCCTGTGCATAATTAATTAAAAATAGCTAGACTGAGTAAATGACATAAATTAAACTTTATAGTGTTTCTGACAGCTCTTTGACCGCAGAATAAGTCTCTTGCCGCTGTAAATAATGCCTTAAAAATCCAATGGCTCATAGGGCAAAGCAGTACCACAAATGTCACCACGACTGAGGCTGACATAAATAATTGATGATACAGAATTCCTGTTGCGTATGTTACTGTCACCGAGATGTGAAATAAATATTCATTTCTGTCTTTTCCTGTTTCTTTCTTGTTTTTAATTTCTATTGTTGTTTTTTCACTGTAATGTCTTTGTGGTGGGTGTTTTATCGTGTGCTCTGTTATTTTTGTTCTTTGTCTTGTATGTTTCCATCGTAGGTAAAATGCAGGATGGGAATTTGGACATCAACCAGATCAAAGGTAACCCACCTTCATTCCTCTGTCCCCAGTTTGCATCATCTCTGCTTCATTCCAACCCCCCCCCAGTGGGGTTCCTAACTGGTCATCGCTTCCAAGTGACTACAGGTGTGGTCACAGCCCAATACTGTGACAGGAACAGGTTATATGTGTCCATTTAAGTCTCGTCTTTGGGTGATCTGCTCTGTTGCCAAGTTTTCGTTTACCTCCCTTTAATACTGCAGTAAACAGGTGATGAAATGAGTGATGACGTGGTATATGAAGCTGAGACTCTGTGTAAGATAGTAAATATGGCGCTGATAAAATAATGTAAAATTTGCACTGGTAACAGTTAAGGCATTTACTAACGTGCCTTTAGAGCTTTCCCTGGACTTGCTACCGTGGGTCCCGCAGTGTTTGTGCTTAAGGTGAGGCTGCGGCCCTTGGATGGAACACCGTCGGGAATGGGTACGAGTCCTGGGCGACCTGTTTATTGTATGTGTGGTTTGAAAGAGACTCGCTTTACATCTGGTGCAGTAAAAGGGATCAAGTCCCACACTGGTCCCTTGTTGTGCAGTACATATTGCTGGTCTGTTTGTCGTAGAGTTTGAAGCATAAGAAGCTGTTTCTGCTGCTGGTGGTTCGCTTTTGGTGCCTTACTCTCGGCAGTAACACCGGTGCGTATGCGCCGAAGGCTCTGGACAGAAGGGCGTCCGCTCTGGGTCAATAATAGCATACTGAGCACATGGGCGTCCTGGGAAGCGCTCTGTGGGCTCACACGTCTTTGTATGTCCCCATCGCTCCAGTGAAGAAGCAGGACGGCGCAGCGGCCATGGAGATGCAGCCCTTGAAGAGTGCCGAAGGTGGAGAGGCGGACGACAAGGAGAAGAAGAAAGCCAGCGGCTCCAAGAAGGAGAAGTCTGTCCTTCAGGGCAAACTGACCAAGTTAGCAGTTCAGATTGGCAAAGCAGGTAATGAAACTGACAAAGGTGGAGACTCTGTGATATGTTTGCTCTCGGTGTCAAGCCCTTTGTAAAGGATTAGTTGTAAATATGAAAGACCGATCCCACTGAGGGTGGTGAAGACAAGAACACTTCTTTGTCTGCTGAAAGATTTTCAGTTTTGCGCCATACACCAAAAACATGAATCAGTACACATTTCATTCCATTCGTTAGCAGCCTGTAGCTTAGTGATCATGGAATGTAGATCTGAACTCTTCAGATTCACGTCCAAGCAGGAACCCTGCAGTCGATGGAAACGTTTACAGTGATTAGTTTGGCTGATGCCAACTTAGAATGCGACGTACATCAGTCTCAGAGTAAATACCTTGTTCAATGGAATTAGAGCAGTGTCAGAGATTCAAACCCAGCCCTACTCTACACTAAGCGTTGCTTAATATGAACCATCAGGAAATGCTGTACATGCCAGTTAAACGCAACTGCCTCCTCGCTGGCCTCCAGGTTTGGTGATGTCAGCCATCACGGTCATCATCCTGGTGCTCTACTTTGCCATCGACAACTTTGTGCTACAGAAGAGGCCGTGGCTGCCAGAGTGCACGCCCATCTACATCCAGTACTTTGTCAAATTCTTCATCATCGGCGTCACCGTCCTGGTGGTCGCGGTTCCCGAGGGCCTTCCGCTGGCCGTCACCATCTCCCTCGCGTACTCTGTCAAGGTACCTCTTTCCGTGCCTGGTCAGTTAATTGTGCGAGTCAAAGAAACTGGTGTGAAATGCAAGCCCGAAAGCTCCTAAAAATGTTTCCAAAAAAGCAATATACATGCGTTTTCATGAAAATGGGATGAAGTAGAAGCATCTAACCATCCTTAACTATGCTGGGGAAATCTGTGCTCTAGGTTGTCTTCGAGATTCTGAGTACCTTTGTAGTGTAGTTCACGCCGAGATAACATATCAACTTCT
Source organism: Scleropages formosus (assembly GCF_900964775.1). Taxonomy (NCBI): domain Eukaryota; kingdom Metazoa; phylum Chordata; class Actinopteri; order Osteoglossiformes; family Osteoglossidae; genus Scleropages; species Scleropages formosus. The sequence goes on from NC_041827.1 coordinate 17,400,826, forward strand.
TTGCATTAAGCTCTTTCATTCTCTTTGTTTTACTCAGTCTTATATGTCGCGGCACTGAAGCAATTCAACTGCCCTAAATGTGATGATGTGGGCAGCGCAGCGTCTTCAGACATCAGTGAAGCGGGTGCCGCCGGCAGCACTTTGTCACTTTAATCAATAGACTCCTCGCACCGGGTGTATATGTGATGACAGGAACTTCAAACTCTCCCGTACAGACTGCAGATACGCAGTCTGGGAGGCCGCGCTGTTTGGACATCACAAGCTGTGCCTCTAAAATATGGAAGACGTGTGTTCTGGCTTCAGTTTCAGATCTTCGGTTGATCATCTCCAGCGTTGCCACGTATCGCTCTGTGATGACCGTGCAACAGAAGCATTGAAATCTGTAAATAGCAACACAAAAGTTGTCTAAATGTGTTTTGAACTTCACCCGTGAGTTTAGGAAAAATAAATAAAATTGGTAGATAGGAGGGGGTGCAGTGGCGCAGTGGGTTGGACCACAGTCCTGCTTTCCGGTGGGTCTGGGGTTCGAGTCCCGCTTGGGGTGCCTTGCGATGGACTGGCGTCCCGTCCTGGGTATGTCCCCTCCCCCTCCGGCCTTACGCCCTGTGTCACCGGGTAGGCTCCGGTTCCCCGCCGCTCCGGTTCCCCGCCACCCCGTATGGGACAAGCGGTTCTGAAAATGTGTGTGTGTGTGTGTGTGTGTGTGTGGTAGATAGGATGACTAACCTCATCTCTCACGACAGACCAGTGTCCCCACCCACTTGGAGCTTTTTGGGATTGTCATGTTGTGTACATTCAGTAAATAATATAATGGAAATGTATGTCTAACTTCACTGGAAAAGCAGTGTCAGGACATTTACTAATTTTTCACGATAGCTACGTTTACATTTATTCCTTTAGCTAACACTTTTCTTTGAATCAGCTTGGTTTTAAGCTACTTACTATTATTTCATCAGAAAATGATGAAGGACAACAACCTGGTGCGGCACCTGGATGCGTGCGAGACGATGGGCAATGCTACGGCCATCTGCTCCGACAAGACAGGCACGCTGACCACGAACCGCATGACTGCAGTACAAATCTACGTTGGCGATGTGCATTACAAGGAGATCCCTGACCCCAGCGCCTTGCCCGCCAAGACCCTGGATGTGCTGGTCAACGCGATATCCATCAACAGCGCCTACACCACTAAGATATTGGTAAGACACACGTGGGAACATGTTTCTTGATTAAGCTGAATGACTACAAATGTAACTTAATTGTTGAAAAGTGTTGTACTTTGCTAAGTACACTTCCTCTCTTTTTGGATGTGGTGGGGTACAGTACAATAAAAAAAAGTCTGACTACGGCTATTTAAAACAGACTTGTCAGGGCCAAAAAGACCTTGGATGTAACTCTCAATAGACTGAGAAGTTAAAATGTGAAACATTGGGGTCCGGCTGCTGAGTACTTGTAAAATATGAAGAGGGTGAGCGCATGAGTTGTACTTCTGTGGTTCCCACTCTCCGGCATGGCGGTGGCAGCATCATGCTCTGGGGCTCCTTTGTTGGTCACACAGTTGGTGATCAACTAAGTTCATGGCAGTGTTAACCATCACGGCTATCATATTGTACCTCAGAGGCATGTTGTTCCAGTAGGGTTACTGTTGGTTGGGCAGCCCTCCGTTCTTTACAGAACAGTGAACTGAAAGTTGTACATGAGCTGTATGGCAAAAATGGAAGGAGAAGAACAACTCAGGATAATGATCTGGATTATGAAAAATTTTTCCGGCATGTTTACTCAAGCTTTTACTTGGAGTGTAAGTGTGCCGAGTACATTTTTGACCATACTATTCATCAGAAGCTTACCGTAGGTTTAGACTTTTCTAAATGCATGACAGCATGTACATTGCTTTGAGTACCAAATGAACCAATTGGTTACATATTATGTATGCTTCCTTGTGGCCTTTCTGATCAGAGCCCAACCAGTGGTTCCATGGGTTTTGCAGTGTACACTGAAAGGTCCCGTCTTGGGATTTACTCTACTTTTCTGCCATGCTGATGACAGTAATTGGAGTGATCATTCTTAGCCATCTGCTTTGCCACGCTCAGAGGCTCGTCTTTCCGTGGGAGAGAAAAAGTCGTTAAAGAGTGTTCTACTGAATGAATGGCTCTTCTCCTGAGACCTGCCTGTGTGGTCCCTGGATGCGGCTTGCACAAGCAGCCATGTGTGTTACACCGTACCCTGATTATAAACACAGCTTTACATTTTTACTTACATTTTCTGTACCCTGTGGATTTAAACTAAAATGTATTTAATATACCTGTGGGTTATTTCTGTAGGTTCCTATTGTGTGGATGTAACCTTCTAACTAACTTCTACTGATTGAGGCAATGAGAGAGGGTGATTCCAGAGTTGTTTTGATCCTGAAATGGTGGAACAGCTCTCAGAAACACCATTTGGGACCAGGTAGTTACTCTCCATGCCATGTTGATGCGCTGACTTGGGCATCCGCACCTGGCCTCGGACAGGTTGCTTGGGTGCGGCCGTGTGCCACCTGTGCTCCACTGCCGACTAATCCCTTCCCCTGGTGGCAGCGAAAAACACGCACACACACGCATGGACACTTGTGGGCCTGCACTCTGGCGTGCCCACATGTCCACCATCTGCCCGAGGAGTGGGGGACCGGGATGGATAATCACAGGCTTCCGGCCTCTTCGGGGGATGTGCTGGGTATGTTCGTTCCTTGAGTCCAATCTTTGGTCTGATTGAGGTTTTGCTTTTAGTGATAGCTTTTTTTTTTTGCTTCTACAAGGCAGTAGAAGGTCAGTGGGTGGCATAGTAGTTAGAGCTGCTGCCTTTGGACTCAGAGGCTTGAGGTTCAAATCCCCGATCCTGGTGTAGTGCCTTTGGTCACAATACTCATCGTAAATTTCTCCCGTAAAAATTACCCTGCTGTATAAATAAGTCATGATAAATCATTTTAGAGCAAATGTCAGCTGAATGAATAAATGCTTTCGTGTAAAAATTTACCACGGAGGGGAGTGTGGTGGCGCAGCGGGTTTGGCTGGTGCCTGCTGTATGGTGGGTATGGGGTTTGAGTCCTGCTTGGGGTGCCTTGCGATGGACTGGCATCCTGTCCAGGGTGTTTCCCCTCCCCTTGGCCTTGTGCCCTGTTTTCCTGGGATAGGCTCCAGCTCGCTGCAACCCCTCTCGGTACAAGCGGTCGTCGACGTTGGTTGGTTGGTATTTACCATGGTGAGATATGACTGTTGAAGAGAGCAGACTTTTCACCAAACGGGATCTGCTGAACATCAGTCTGGAAGATCAGTAATATAGGACTTACAACAATAGCAGCGACAGGTAGTGAACAAGGTCATGGTGTAGTCATAGTAACCAGAAGGATGCTGGGCCAGGTTCCACATGGGTCCCTGCAGTTTTAAACTAAGTGGCTGCAAAAGACAGGAACTGTTGGGAAAATTGTTTTGGATAAAAGCTATGTCAATAATAATAGTAGTACGTTAGTGAAAATATTCATATTAGTATCAAAATACCCCCTGCAATATTCATACCATCCAAACTGCAATGTTCCTGTGATTTTTTTTTTCTCTAACCTTTAAAAATATTTTCAGATATTTAAATGTTATATAATCAGCTTTCATTTTGTGTCTTGGCATCTAAGCTCTAGCTGTGAACAGTTGCAGCACACATATTGCCTCTCATTTCAATGCCGCTGTAGGACGAAAACCCAGAGGAAAACTGGCTTAGAGCAGCGCAGCTTTAAAGTGCTGTCATCACGTTATTACTTAATTTATTCATTTAGCAGATGCTTTTCTCTACAGCGGCGTGCAGCGCAGCGTAAACAAAAGTGCGTCAACAGCAGATGAAGAGTTACACACGCGTAATTGTCCAAGCACAGTCAGTGTGTCCGATAACACCGTTTTTACCAGCACGCATCACACCAGTAGCTGAGTACAGAACTGATAGAAAACACAGAGGTAATAATGACATAAGATCCAATGCAAGTTTAGGGATCACGAGAGAATTAGGTCTGAAAGAGATGGGTTTGGGACTCAGCAGCTCTGAGGGACATTGGGAGCTTGGTGTTGCGGTAGCAATCACACTATAGTCCTGTATGCCTGCGCTAAAAAAACAAGTTGGTAAAACAGACTCGCTGCTGCAGGACACTTGGTGACACGTGACGGTGTGGGATGCGGAGATGCACACGCAGCCTCTCTGCAGACCATCACGGCGCTCACGTGTGTCGTTGCGTGAAAGAGTGTCATTTCGGTCGACCCTCTCCCATCTGGCTCGCTGCAGTGACCCCTCTGGGGACTTCTGGAGAGCACTTTGATCTCCTCACAGAGTCAGTCCTCGTGTCCATATCATTACAGGCTTCTCATCAGTAATGGGGAGGCGAGTCGGCAAAGGGCCCTGACTGCACCCCCACCCCCCATGTTCTTTCTGGACGCTCGGCTCCCCTCGATGGCAATGCGTGCTCCGTCACTCCTGCCGCTGCTGCCACACCAGGCAGCTCCTTCGTCTTTCATCCGTGGTTGCATGTCAAAGGAAAAACATAATTGGGGAAAGAAAGAAGGTGATTGAATCGGACATCTTTGCTGGGGGCAGGCAAGTGAGAGCAGGCCAAGAGGCACAGAGAGCTGGGCATCGCCATCGCATGGGTTCGTGTAAAGCAGACAGCCATAGACCGCGGTACACTGGAGTACGGTACACGAGTGGGTAGGAACCCATAACTCCAATATCACAAGTGGTGCTCAGGTGTTAAACTGCATGCGGCGGTCTGACAGCACGGGACTGAAAGGGGAAGCAGAAGGGCGGATCCAGGAAGATGATGAGAGAGGTGGAAAATGTGGTGCGGTAAATGTGTACAGTTGACAAAAGGAGCAGTTTCATTGGTGCGGTACAGTAAACTGACTTCAGAACAGACTGATACCATTATTCTCCAGGTTTGAGGGTATAAGAGGACACAAAACAGCTGGGGCTGTCACCTCGCAATCAAAGGACCTGGGTTCGGATCCCAGCTCCTTCTGGAGTACCCTTGATCTTACTCCGAACTAATACAGTAAAAATTACCCTGCTGTATAAATAGGTAAATCAGTGTTAGTATCTCAGTGTTTAAACATGAAACAAGGGAGTCAACTATATAAATGATGCTAATTTTGATTGTAATGTGCAACTCTCAGTACACACACACACACACACACATTTTCAGAACCGCTTGTCCCATACGGGGTCACGGGGAACCGGAGCCTACCCGGTAACACAGGGCGTAAGGCCGGAGGGGGAGGGGACACACCCAGGATGGGACACCAGTCCGACACAAGGCACCCCAAGATAGGATTCGAACCCCAGACCCACCGGAGAGCAGGACTGCAGTCCAACCCACTGCGCCACTGCGCCACTGCACCCCCCTCCAACTCTCAGTATTTCTTTTTAATTCAGAGGCCGCAGTTCTTTCTTTGAACGTATTTCACCTAAATAATTATGGTAATTTGATTTTCTTTGATACCCAGAATGTCTTTAAGCTGTGCCCCTCCCGCGCTGTCTGCATAACTGTTTACCAGTCAATACGACGCAGGGAACGCGACGCACACTCGACCGGCGCCATCCTGCGCGGGTTCCTCAGGGCGCAGCCTCGCGCTGCTCCCGCCATCTGCTCCGCGGACCGTCCTCGTCGCAGGACCGAGAGGCTCCTCGTGGGAGCGGCTCCCGTGCGAAGTCACCATGTGGACAAATGTAAACAGACCATTTTAGGGTCATAATAAGAGAGACGCCCTGAGACTCGGCCGTGCGCAGAATTTTGGTTTTTCGCTTAAGGTCTCGACCTAGGAGGTCCCGTACGGCACGGTATCACGCAGACAGAGATGGGTGCCGGATGGAACTCGGGAGCGGTGTTTGCGGTTTTTCATGTTTCCTGTCGAGTTCTTGCCAGAAAACAAAACGATTAAGAGCATGACAGCGTTCACCTTTTACAGTCTTTACACTCGATTTAAGGCCCCAAGCGTCTCGGTCAGGTCGCTCCCCCGCTGATCTCCTCGGAGTTTAGAACTTTCCCGAGATCTTTGGCTTTGGATGCGGGCAGCGAAGAACAGGAAGACGTTTAAAGTGCGCAGCTCATCCTCCTTTGAGGACCTTGGCTTTGATCGCTGACCGCCACTGATTGACCGTCTCGTGAGAACAATTTTATTTGCGACAGTGTGGTCGACACGATTTACGACATACGGAAAATGTACTGGAAGCGAGACACTCATTGCATGTGTTGCAGCTTGTTTGAGGAACCTTCTGGACTGACCTGGAGGCTGGAGGATGTGCTCCCCACACATGGATTCCGCATCCATCCATCCGTGATCGGTAACTGAAGGGTCACAGTGGTCCAGAGCCTCTCTTTGGACTGTGGGAGGAAAGCCATGTAGACACAGGCAGAGCATGCGAACACCAAACGGACTGAGTGGGGATCGAACCCAGGCTCAGTCACACAGCCCTGGCTGGTTCCAGAAATGCGGTCGCGGTTATTGTTGGGAGGTGAGGTGGAGGAAACACCTCTTTGTAGCGCGAGAGAATGAGCGCGTTACCGCAGTAAGCGTGGTATGAGCCAACAAGTGTGCGGCAGAGGGTTTCTGTGCTGGTCGCTCTCAATCTCTGGGACGGTGGGGGGGCCGAGCTCTACACCTACAGTAAGTATAGTGTGAGGAGGGCAGTGGGGGCTGTTACAGCTGTTTGGATGTACAAGATTTGTGACAGCCCACCCCCCCCTTCAATGCTGTATCAACCACTGGAAACAACCACTGCCATTGTACCTGTGAGTGAGACGCTCCGCCGGTACAGGTGTGCAGGGCGCCTCGGAGCACCTGAGCCGCAGTAATTAATCGGGCTCTAATGTGTGTGGCGCCATCTGCTGCTCGCAGTGGGAACAGGGAAGGAGTTAATGCAGAGATGGACTTACGGGGTGCGGAGGGGCTCCGCAGGGCCTGCAGGGCGCAGAGCCAAGGGCCTGGGGGCGAGCGAGGCGGGGGGCGGGGTGAGAACAGATTTGGTAGCGGCGGTGCGGTGCTAAGGAGGAAGCTGCGCTGCCAAGTCGCTCCCCCCGGCCCCGGGCCATATGGTGCGGTCGGCAGAGCGCTCGATGACCACGGAGCGGGCAGCTGCTCCCCGCCGCACCGCTGCGACTGCGACCGCACCCTCTCTGCGCGCAGCCCCCCTTCGCCACGAAGGGCCGCAGACACTTGGGGGATAACATTTGCTGCACTCCGCTTTTGAGGATCAAGTTTATATGCAATTGATTACTAGTTATTATCAATTTTCTAGTAATTACTTGTCTGTCATTTTGTTCTAAATCAGCTCATGGTGTTTAAATACTTACACTGAATTACCCATTAATACAGATGGGTAATTTTTTTCTGTATCACTTCAAGGTACATACAGTACCCTGCTCAAGGGGACTTCAGCAGGAGGCGGGATTCGAACCCACGCCCTTCGACTTCAAGCGGGCAGCTCTACCTGATTTACAACAGTTGTGCTTCACTGAACTGTGATTTTCCATCTTCTCTCCTGTTTTCATTACAAATCTGAACGGTGATGGAAAATGTCACTAGACAAACGCTGAGCACTTTCATCCACAGTCTGTCATCATTACGAATATTATTGACCGCCATCACAGTAGGGAACATAATAGCTCTGTTCTGTGTTCTCCTTCTGCTGCTGTCTTTGATTTATTCCTCGTGCGGAGACATTAATAAGCCCTCGGAGACTATTAACCACCTCGATTCAGAAGCACGTCCATGAAGACCCGAAAGCCGGAACGTTTGAAGACAGCCGTATGGAACCACATGGAGCCACGATGTTGTTTGCAGGCTCTCCGGCGAATAAATGTTTTCCTTGAACCCGAAACCACAGGTGCCGCCTCCGAGACAAGCAGCGAGTACGCGGTCGTGACCGCGAGGACAGGTTCTGCGCTGTAACGGGGAGGTGATGCTGTCGGCGGCGACGGCCGCGCTGTGCAGGATCTGCAGATGAGTCTCGCCGACGGCGGCCGAAGGGATGATTAGATTTCGACGCTTTTGGAGAACGACTCTCGTCCATTTGAATCTGGCCCCCGGAGCGGAACGCGTTTATGAGCACAAGTCACGGGGAAGAAAAATCAATGCGAAAGCCTAGACCCTCGAAGGTGCCGCGTCTCATTGAAAAGTAATTTAATCTGCCGAGAGCCCAGCCCATTGCGGTGCAGGGACATATGATCGTGGGGGAAATACCTGCTCAGCAGTGTTGCCCTCGTCTAAGGCGGTCCGCTGAGAGATTAGGGTTAGGGGTTCTTTCCACTCCTTTCCGATTGACTCACCGCGTTCAATATTGTCAGTTCGCGCTTGTTTGTGCACCTTCAGTTCCCAGAGATTCACATCACACATGTGAACTCATCGCCGAGCAGGACGTTTCTTCCCCACCAGTCTGCGCTCCTCGCTCTTCTTCGCTTTCTGGACAAGGAGGTCATTTTTACACCATTTATCTGACACTTTTCTCCCAAACATCAGAGTGCGGAGCTACAGCGCACCGATTTACCCATTGATTCAGCAGGGTATTTTTACTGTACCAGGTCAGGGTAAGTACCTTCCTGAGTGGTACTACAGCAGGAGGTGGGGTCTGAACCTCGGTCCTTTGAGTGCAAGTTGGCAGCTCTAACTGCTGCACCCCCTGCTGGCCAAGGAGTGGTTGTCTTCTTCACACGTTTGTGCTTCTCCCCGGTGTCCCTGCAGCCCCCAGACAAGGAGGGCGGTCTCCCGAAGCAGGTGGGCAACAAGACGGAGTGCGGCCTCCTGGGGCTCGTGCTGGAGCTGAAGCGCGACTACCAGCCCATCCGCAACCAGATCCCCGAGGAGAAGCTCTACAAGGTGTACACCTTCAACTCGGTCCGGAAGTCCATGAGCACCGTCATCAAGCTCCCCGACGGCAGCTTCCGCATGTACAGCAAGGGAGCCTCCGAGATCGTGCTCAAAAAGTGAGTGGCGTCTCGACATCCCTGGTGGGGCGGGAGTCCGGCTGAATGCGTGACCGTCCCGACTTGAGAATAACTCCGTGGTTTATGAGCGCTGACTAAAGTTTGCCTCAATTACATGTGCATGTGCATGTATGCCTTTGTCAGATGGTTTTCTCCAAAGCTGTGTGCAACTGAGAGTAAACAAAAGTGCATCAGGAGCAGACAGAGGCCCTAGATCCAGACACGGGATTATTGCAGCCCTGCTTGTTTGCGCCATACAGCTGCTGTCACAGCACACGTGTTGCAGTAGCTCCCTGTAGAAGTGACGCAGGTAGAAGGAAATGGGTTGATAAGAAGTAGTAGGTGGTGAAGGACCAGCTTATGAAGGTTTCGGGAGATCAGGAGAGAAGTGGCTCTGAAAGAGATGGGTTTGAGACCCATCTGGAATGCTGACAGGGACTCAGCAGCTCCGAGGGGCATAGGGAGCTCATTCCACAACACTGGTGGAGGAGAACCTGAGTGGTCAGGTTCTGATGCTGTCGGACGATGGCCACAGTACGCCGGGCTGAAGGAGACGTCCTACGCGCTGTTCACAGTTTGTCGGCCGTTTCTTGTTTGTGCAGCAGAAGAGCTCAGGTGTAGACACGTGTCGTCCTGGGCACAACAGCAGGGTCCTCTGGCTGAGTCCTTTATCCAAGGATACTTAGAACATCTCGGTGTGACACCCCTTTACACTCAGGTTCAACCCTCCATCCCTGTTACCTTCGGTCGGGGGCCAGGCTCTCACTCCTCTGTGCGCCGCGCCCCCCGCAGGTGCTCCCGCATCCTGAACGAGACGGGCGAGCCACGGGGCTTCCGCCCACGGGACCGGGACGAGATGGTGAAGAAGGTGATCGAGCCGATGGCGTGCGACGGCCTGAGGACCATCTGCGTGGCGTTCCGAGACTTCCCGGCGAACCCGGAGCCGGACTGGGACAATGAGGGGGATATCCTGAACGACCTGACGGCGATATGCGTGGTCGGCATCGAGGATCCCGTGAGGCCCGAGGTAAGGAGCCACCCGCCGCCCGTACCGTAGCCGTTCATATCTGTACCGTAGCCATTTATTCATGTGTCCTGCAGATGCTTTTGTAAAAAGCGACACGCAGCTCAGAGGAAACAAAAGGTCAACATCAGTAGATGAGGTTTGGACATGGGATGATGGTGCTCTGTCACTCTGAATTATTGACCGCCTCCATAACGGCGCCATTCCTACGGAGGAAGAGAACGCATCTCAATACATCGCCATCGACCGCACAGCGACCGGAGGTTCAGCCGTTTTTCGCAGGGGTTCCTCGACCTTCCCGCTGTCCAACCCGCACACACCCGGTTTCAGGTGCCCGATGCCATCCGGAAGTGCCAGCGAGCGGGAATCACGGTGCGCATGGTGACCGGCGACAACCTCAACACGGCACGTGCCATCTCCATCAAGTGCGGCATCATCCACCCCGGAGAGGACTTCCTGTGCATCGATGGGAAAGAGTTCAACAGGAGGATCCGCAACGAGAAGGGAGAGGTAGTGTGTGGGACGTGCGTTGGACACAAACGGCACGCGAACAGGACACTTGTGGGATATGAGCGGGACACGTGTGACATGTCCTGCGAGTCGTTCGACACGCACGGAGCGTAATCTTCGGTTTCCGTTCGCCGGCACTTTGTCTCATCGCGCTGTCGCCTGTCTCAGGTGGAGCAGGAGCGCATCGACAAGGTGTGGCCCAAACTGAGGGTCCTGGCGAGGTCGTCCCCCACGGATAAACACACTTTGGTCAAGGGTACGTACGTGGAACATCTCGCGCGGGCCGCGGTTGAGGCTCGAACCGGCGACTGCCGAGCCGGTCCGGGCGACGGCCGTAAAAACGTCGATGCTCTCGGTCCTCAGGCATCATCGACAGCACGCTGGTGGACCAGAGACAGGTGGTCGCAGTCACGGGGGATGGAACCAACGATGGACCGGCCCTGAAGAAGGCTGATGTGGGCTTTGCCATGGTAAGACCCGGTTCTTGGCTTGAGCGCTTAGGAATCTTGGTGGGGATGGGGGAAAAAAACACTTGTTCCTTCTTGTCGTTTTGTTTCCGTGTTAAACTGTTACTGATCCCGACAGCGCGAACGTCGTGCTGTAAAAGCCGTGGAACCAGAGCGCCCCTTAGTGGACAAGCTCACGACACACACGTTCGGGGAATCGGCCAGCCGAACGTGGTCGACGCTCACGCCTGGGAGCGCGCGGCTCCGCTCACGTACCGCCTTTCTGGGTTCACTCTTGCTTTGCTCTGAAGGAGCTGTTCTGGGTTTATTTCTGCTACCATGATGCCAAATATGGTACAAAAATGGTCAAAGGGTAAAAAGAAGATGGAAGAGAGGAGTTCGGAGCTCAACTTACTCTTTATTTATGTGCTCCACTCGCTTGGTTCCACTTTTGTGTTTCTCAGCCCTTGTTCCCTCCTGTAAAACTCTGATTTACCATACTTTACTGCCAACAAGCCCACATTGCCTACAGGACACCGCTCCTAGGAAGGTCCCCCTGAAAGTGGGCTGTGAAAACACAGTAATGCAGCACCAAGAACACTTCCAGTGGGTTAAAGGATTGTTTGTTCGGGACCTCCAACGCATGTATTTCTAGCCCCTCCCCCACGGGGACGGTGTGTTTACCCTTCCCTCGGCCCAGTCTGACAGATGCACGCACTTCGACCTCCGCCCAGAGGCCCCCAGAGGGCAGAGCCAGCACCGCATGGCTCTCGTACAGCTGTGTATCGACCCTGGTAAATCGGTGTTTACTGCACTAAATGTTACATGCCGAGATACATGGAGCATGGAGAAGAGCCTGCAGCAGACACGCACGCGCACACACACACACACACACACGTGCTCATACTGTGTGCTGTGCTAGAATACCAATTCACAGGACTTACCCTTAACCCTTAACCCTTAACCCCTAGTCCTAGTCCTAACCTCTAACCCTTAACCCCTAACCCTTAATCCTCATCCTCATCCTCACCCCAACCCTAAGGTTTCACAGTTGTCTCATACAACAGGACCGGAAACAGCAGAGTATATGAATGGGAATTAGGCGAACTTTGTACCCCAATTTACCATGAGCATACTTTGTGTTTATGCCGCTTGCGATTCCTTCAGTGAACGCACAGAACACACAGCGGAGGCATGCTGACACGCTTTGCTCCCGTGTGAAGGGCATCGCCGGAACCGACGTTGCCAAGGAGGCCTCGGACATCATCCTGACGGACGACAACTTCAGCAGCATCGTGAAGGCCGTGATGTGGGGCCGCAACGTCTACGACAGCATCTCCAAGTTCCTGCAGTTCCAGCTCACGGTCAACGTTGTCGCCGTGATCGTGGCTTTCACGGGGGCCTGCATCACACAGGTGGGCGGAGCTTCGCTTCCGAGGCCGAGCCCCGAGGCGGCTCCCTACGTGCTCAGGAACGCAGGGTGCCTGTGCGCGTGAAGAACGGCGACTTCTGACTCTGTTCCCGTGTCCACGGTTCGAAAGCTCTGTCCTAATGATCCATTGCTGCCGTACAGTGGCTTCCTCAAACTCACTCTTCCCATCTGCCTGCATAGACAATTAATGTCGCATGTAACCGCACTTAAGCTACCGATTTGCCGGTTCCTTCCTGTTTTTGACCGGTGCGGTTCAGGGGCAGAGGAACGCGGTGTACGCAGCGTGTAGTGGAGCGAGGCCGCCGGGCATGACGCACTCACCCTCCCCTTTTCCCACCAAAGGACTCCCCACTCAAGGCGGTCCAGATGCTGTGGGTGAACCTCATCATGGACACGTTCGCTTCCCTGGCGCTGGCCACCGAGCCCCCGACGGAGACGCTGCTGATGAGGAAACCGTACGGACGCAACAAGGCCCTCATTTCCAGCACCATGACCAAGAACATCCTGGGTCATGGAGTATACCAGCTGGTCATCATCTTCACCCTCCTCTTTGCTGGTGAGCGTGAGCTGCCAGGGGTGCGGTCGCTCAGAATTTGCCGTCTTATTTTGGAGTAGGATGTTGACTGAAGCCCCAGAATTGTAGCACAGGATTCATGACCCTGTGATAGTGTATGAGTGATGCAGGGAGAGTGCGTTCCGCTGATGTATGGATGAGTGACCCAGTGTAAGTGGTGTATCTAGCAGTGTAAGTTACCACGGTGAATAAGGTGTGTGGGTTGATAACACTACATAGAGTGTTTGTTGGAAGTCGCTTTGGAGAAAAGCATCTGCTAAGTGAATAAATGTAAATGTAGATGTAAATGACCAAAACCACTGCAGTGAAAAGAAAAAAATTTAGACTGGCTCCTAAATGTGCAAGCAGAACTGGGACAGGAAGTCTTTGACTTTGATTTGTTCGTAACTCCAAGGTACTGTCAATAAAAGGTGTATAATTCACTCCCTCCTCTATATTCTATGAAAACCTCACAAAAATATATAATTAAAAAAATAGCACGTAGCATTATCTGTCCATCATCAGTAACTGCTTATCCGGTGAAGGGTCCCTGTAGTCCGGAGTCCAGAGTCTATCCTAGAAGCAGAGGGCGTGAGTCAGGGTACTGCCTGGGTGGTACTTACTATTATTATTATAACACTTATTATTTTTTTCTTAACTTCAAACTACATTAAAACCAACAGTGATTTGAAACTATTGATAATGGGAAATGTGTCTCGTTACTTCATTGAGCAGATGCTTTTCTCCAAAGCGACTTCCAATGAGCTCTATGTAGTGTTATCAGCCCACATACCTTATTCACCGCGGTGACTTACACTGCTGGATACACTATTTACACTGGGTCACTCATCCATACATCAGTGGAACACACTTTCTGTATCACTCACACACCACAGGGGAACCTAAACAGCATGTCTTTAGACTGTGGGAGGAAACCAGAGCACCCAGAGGAAACCCACAGAGACACAGGGAGAACATGCAAACTCCACACAAACTAAGCAAAGATCGAACCTCTCACACCCACTCACACACTATGGGTGACTTAGAATCGCAAATCCATTTGAACAGTGTGTCTTTGGACTGTGGGAGGAAACCAGAGCACAAGGAGGGAACCCATTCAGACACGGGGAGAACATGTAAACTCCAGACAGACTGAGCGGGGATCGAACTGGCGCCCTCTTGCACCGCCATGGCACCCGCAATCCCAGTAACTGCATTGGAAACACGCACAGTTTTTGCCCCACAACCCAGAACGGTGAAGAGAATCCAACCAAACACAAACGAATAAACCAAAAAATGTTTGTATCTGCGAGAGTTTGTAAGTCGAATGTTTGTAACCGGAGGAGCCAGTGTACGGTGCAGACGGACACATGCAGAAACATTTGCAACGGTCTGTCGCCCACCCAGGCGAGGACATCTTCGACATCGACAGCGGGCGCAACGCGCCGCTGCACTCGCCGCCCTCGGAGCACTACACCATCATCTTCAACACGTTCGTCATGATGCAGCTTTTCAACGAGATCAACGCGCGCAAGATCCACGGCGAGCGGAACGTCTTTGACGGCATCTTCAGGAACCCCATCTTCTGCTCCATCATCATCGGGACGTTCGGCATCCAGGTGCTGCCGACACGCGTGCGCCGTGTGCGATATGGTCAGAGTACCATGTTTCATACCGCACTCTTTCAACGTGTATAGCTGTACCCTCTTGTCCATAGCATGCTGTCAAACCCCCAGCCTAACAGGTCAGATGTCCTGATTAATCTTGATTCCTCAATTGAAATCCCTCTCAGCTGTTGCATATTTTTCATTAGACAGTGCCAGTGTGTTTCTGCCCTGCACTGAAGATAATTTGCCTCGAAACAGCCATCAGGGGGCGCAGTGCCGCAGCGGGTTTCACCTGTGCCTGCTCTCCGGTGGGTCTGGGGTTCGAGTCCCGCTTGGGGTGCCTTGCGACGGACCGGCGTCCCGTCCTGGGTGCGTCCCCTCCCCCTCCGGCCTTGCGCCCTGTGTTGCCGGGTTAGGCTCCGGCTCGCCGCGACCCCGCTCGGGACAAACGGTTTCAGTCATTGCGTGTGTGTGAAACGGACGTCGGCCTCCGTTCGAACCCTTGCGGCCCAGAATGCAGCGACGACAGCTGCGAAACCTGTATTTCGCTGAATGACTTCAATTATTTCACCAAATGAAATCTTTTATAATTGCCTAGTTTTAAAATTGTATTTCTTTTATTATTGCTGTTATCTTTGCGAACGCTCCGATGCCTGTTTCAGATTCTGATCGTGCAGTTTGGGGGGAAGCCGTTCAGCTGCTCGCCGCTGACCATTGACAAGTGGCTGTGGTGTGTGTTTCTCGGCGTGGGGGAGCTCCTGTGGGGACAGGTAACGGACGCACTCGCTGTGATTGCGGCCCCCCTTGTCTTATCGCATGGCTGCGTCAATTTGTGGTCGGGGCAGTAGGGGGCGCAGTGGTTAGCGCTCTCTTCCAGTCGAAGGACCTGGGTTTGAGTTCTGCCATAGTAGCCTTGATAAAGGGAGTTCCTCTAAACTGATAGAGTAAAAACGTACAGACCCAGGTGTATAAATGGGTAAATCAGTATAAGTGGCTTAACGTAAAAACCTTACACTTTAAGTAGCTTTGCAGAAAAGTATCATAAACTTGTCACGGTTATACGATAATTAAGAGGGTGTTTAATGACCAGGTGATATCGACGATACCCAACAACAAGCTGAAGTTCCTAAAGAGGGCGGGGCAGCTGACGCAGAAGGACGAGATGCCCGAGGAGGAGACCAACGAGGAGAACGAGGAGATCGACCACGCCGAGAGGGAGCTGCGGCGAGGCCAGATCCTCTGGTTCCGAGGCCTCAACAGGATCCAGACGCAGGTACGGCTCACCTGTCCGCTCCGTGCGGTTCCGCAGGTTACGGGGCTTAGTGACCGCAAGCGTACGAGACGTGAAACGTGTCATCAGAAGGGGAACAAAGAAAAGCTTGGGGGTCACCTGTGTGGGGTCACCTGTGCTGAGATACCTGTGCGGGATTAATTCGCAGGATTACTTGTGTAGGATTACCTATGGTGGGTTTACTGTGTTGGGTTTACTGTGTGGAGTTACCTGTGGGGGGATTACCTGCGGAGACTCACCTGTGTTGGGTTACCTGTCTCTGTCTCTGTGTTCGACTGCTTACGCTGCTTCGCTGTTCCCAGAACGCCGCATAAGAAAATATGCGAAATCCATCCTTTCATGTGCGGGAAATGTCGTGTTCCGTGTACAGTAACGGAAAATTTCCATTGTCGTTTGTCTAGCAGGTGTTTTCTTTCTTTCTTTCTTTCTTTCACACGGGACCTGCAGGTAAATATTAGCTTTTGTTCTATGTGATCCTGCAATAATTTAGTGTGATGCTGCTGTGTGCGATGTTCACGGCGCTGTGATGTGAATCCAAAACATCCCTCGGTACGAGATGGGTCGGCCCCGGTGCGGCGGAGGGCCCCGCGCACCCCCCCCCCACCCCCCAACCCCCGTAACTGACACAGCCGCAGGTCACGGAACCGCGTGTGGAGCGCTGGAGCCGCCCTTCGCCTCGCCGAGGACTGTCTGAGCCAGCTGGACGGTCCCCCTCCCAGTCCCGTATCCCTGTCCCCCGCCAGGATGCCGTCTCTTGTCACCTGGTCAACGTGGCGCTGCGGGACGTTCCCGCTGCCACCCCTGCCCGCTCTGAGCTGCCTGTCTCGCTCTCTCCCCACTGCAGATCGAGGTAGTGAACACGTTCAAGAGCGGGACGTCCTTTCAGGGGGCGCTGCGGCGCCAGTCGTCCACCACGAGCCAGAGCCAGGACGTAGCCAATGTGTCTAGTCCCACTCACGTGTCTGTGTCCAATGCCCTCCCCTCCCCCACCGGCATCGCTGCCGCGCCGCCCGGCCGTGAGTCACACGCCTTTGTGTGTGTGTGTGCGTGTCTGCGTGTCAGAGATGCCAGCTGCCGTAGATCACACCCACCCGGAGCGCACCCCGCGGGCCGCGCCCCCGTAGACCGAGCCCTCTGGAGACTGCCAGCCCCCCCCAAGCGCAGTGCGGTTTTCTCATGCCGTGTTGAACGTTACGCTCCGCCTGTGTTCATGGGCCTTTCCTACTTTGTGTTTATTTTTTTTTTATCCCTCCCAGATTTAGTTAAGTTTTTCCCTCTTTTGGCAGAAAGACGGTTGGCCGAACGGTCGGCTAGAGACGCACGGCCTCCATTTTTACTGCTTTGCTTTGTGGTTACGGTCGTCCCTCCTTGAACGTATTTAATCTACGTATTAATTTCATAGCTGTCCTTCTGCACTGGTGTCTTCAGTGAGCAATAAAGCCATAATCAGCCACGATGGCAATTTAACACCGCAGCTCAAGAGCAAACAAATAAAGTTATTTGTAAAATATGAAGGTTTTACATTTTTACCGCCGTTGTAGTGTGAAAAGTGGATTAAGATAAATTTCATATCTGACCATGGTCAGGGTAAACGAAACACTTTTTACTACCTCTTCACCCCCCCCCGTGTTTCTGCGGAAGTGTTGTAAGGCGAAAGGGCGAAGGGAGAACTATGACCACCAGGCTGAGGTCATGCTGCAGCGTGCTGATGGCGACCGCTGGTGACTGCTGGCAACCGCCGGTGACCGCCGACGACCGCTGGCGACCACTGGCATCTCTGAACACACGTCTTTGCTTTTCCGCCTCTTTATTCACACTGCCATCATCTGTTGTGCTGCAGCGTGTGTCGCGCCTCCGGACGGAGCTTCCTCTGTGTCTCAGTGTGCGCTGTTTGTTTCCCCAGAGTGCTAAAGAGCCCTGGACTCAGGGTCCCGCCACAGGAGGGCCGTTCAGGTCGGGACCCCTTCCCTTGTCTCACATGAGTGTGAACTAACTTGCCGGTGACAAACCCAGCCTGGGTAAACATTCAAGTATAAGGCATCGAGGTTCCGTGCGCTCGGCGCTCAGCGTCTGTCTGTGTCCAGCGTCCACGTGTTAGACACGGACCGGAGGTGGACGGTTCGAGCGAAGGGCAGCAGGGGTCTATCGTGTATGTGGGGGAAATGGAGCAGAGTCTTGCTCTCCTCTTCTCCTCCATCCTCCATCACGTCTGGAGCGTCCTCTGCCGGACCGCTCGGTGCCCTCCGGCTGCTCGCCGGCGACCGCGCGCTGACCGTCCCTGTGGCCGACGCCCTCCACCTTTTTTGTCCTGGCGTTCAATTCTGTCTCGCATCCAATTTGATCTTTGTTTTTCTTTGTACCATTCTGTTTGCCATATTTCTCTGCTACGCTGTGTCTTCTGCAAAGCCTCGTCGTTGTGCGCAGCGCGAGTCAGTGTGTTACCGTTACTCGTCCGCGTCTTGGCGAAATGGGCCGACTTTCAAAACCTCTCTTGTTAATGTGCTTCGTATGGGTTGTAGCGAAGTGCGGGAACCGGGGCACGATGAATGAAGCATGTGCAGAAAAACTGAAATACACAGTGAAATAGTTTTATTAAATAAACGTAGAGACTGTACATTTTCAATTAATTTTAATTAAAATATATTTTAACAAATGATAATCTCTCACACACACACACACACACTTTCTGAACCGCTTGTCCCATACGGGGTCGCAGGGAGCCGGAGCCTAACCTGGCAACTCAGGGCGTAAGGCTGGAAGGGGAGGGGACACACCCAGGACGGGACGCCAGTCCATCGCAAGGCACCCCAAGCGGGATTCGAACCCCAGACCCACCGGAGAGCAGGACCAGGTCTAACCCACTGCACCACTTTGCCACTACACCCCCCCCCCCCACCTGATAATCTGTTTTTAAAAAAAACTAAATTTTTTTTAAGAGAAATGGAGCAAAAGTAAAAGTTGGTCAGCAATTGGCGTTAAATAGGCGCTTGTGTAGAATCATATTTTTATTTTAATTAATTTTGTTTTAATATTAACATAGCTCACAGTTTATAAAATGTTTTTTAAAAATGTGAGCTGTATTTATTTATTATAGCTATAGCTGAGATTTTTACAGAACCTCACCAGGAAATAGACCGAGGGAGGTCAGCATTATGAAGCTTTGACTTTTGTGGCTTAGGGAAGAAAAGTAACGTTGGAGTTACGAACAAAACATGTTACAAACAGAATTCCGCTCCCAATTCTTTTTCACAAGTCGAGGAGCCAGTTTTTTCGTAATGTTTCAATTACGTGTAGAGTAACGCATGGAAAATATGTTAAACCAGAGGTATCTTTCAATTTTATAGAAATTTCCCCGATCGGTAGCTTTTTAAAGGAGTGCGGTTTTAACAGTACTTTCGGAAATAATATAGATAATGTTGCCGTGATTTAATATATCCAATATATTAATTTCATTAGAAGTTCAGACAACAAAGAAACGTTGGGCCTATACTTGAGTGTTTATGCAGATGTGCATGGTGTGAAGCTTGTTGCAGGAGCCGTGAGAGCCGGTGCCAAGCTTCACCGTCCAGCCCTTTGTACGTCTGTGTGTGCGTGTGTGTGTGTGCGTGTGTGCGCGCGCGCGCATACGCGTCTCCAGTCTTGTGCTCTTGTTCCCCGTAGCCGCGGAGGTTCTAATGCGGTGTCGTCCACAGCTGCATGTCCCGTGGGCTTCTGAGCTTGTGGCTGAGGTGCCGTGCGGTGCATCGCTGGCCTGCCTGTGCGCCGCTCCACACATCCTGTGCTGCTGCGAGTCCTCATGGATGTGTGTTTGTGTGTGTGTTTGTGTGTGTGTCCCCCTCTCTGTGTGTCTAAAACCTAACCCTTTCCTCCTCCTTACTCACCACTTGACTTCTCCAACCTGCATGGATTTTTACCCTGCTTTTGTGCCTCTAGGTACCGGCACACTGGACCTTAGCGGGTGTGCTGTGCCCAGCGCTGGAGTACACTAGTCCCGTGTGTGTGCGCGTGCGTGTGTGTGTGTGTGTTTACTGAATTCCACTCCCCACTAGTGTCCCAGTGCACGCCAGCAGAGTTGTGTTTAGCCCCCGAGGTGCCGTGACCGTGGGCGTTTCCTCCTCACCCAACGCAGCGCTCTGCGGTCCTGGCCCCGCCCCCCGTAACCGGCTGCGGTTGTGTCTCCGCAGATCCGCGTCGTGAACGCGTTCCGTAGCTCTCTCTATGAAGGCCTGGAAAAGCCGGAGTCGAGGACCTCCATTCACAACTTCATGACTCAGCCCGAGTTTAGGATAGAGGACTCGCAGCCCCACATCCCGCTCATCGACGACACGGACGCGGAGGAGGACGCGGCGCTGAGGAAGCAGCGGAGTCCGCCGCCGTCGCCCAACCGCAACAACAACGCCATCGACAGCGGCATCAACCTGAGCACCGACACCAGTAAATCCGCTGCCTCCTCCAGCGCGGGCAGCCCCCTCCACAGCCTCGAGACCTCCCTGTAGCCCCTACCCCCCGGGGGCGAGACGGACCGCAGCCTCCGCGCGCAGCGAGGCCCGGGGGCTAGGAGGCGCTCGCGCTCGCGCGCCGCTCGACGAGCACCGGCTCGCAGCCCTCCTTCCTTCCAGCAGCGCGACGAGGAAGGAAGCGGAAGTTGCTGCTCGTGGACTTGGAGAGCCATGAAGGGACTGCTTCCCCTTCCTAAGAGCAACGTCACTATACTATGAATAGTTCAAATAATAACAATAACAATAATAGTAATAATAAAGAACTATAACTACTCCTGCATGAATGTATATTACCCTCATTTTTTTTTTCATTTAATTTTGATTTTGATTTTTTTTTTTTTCTCCTTTGGACTTGATTTGATTTTGGTGGGAAGTGCTGTGGACTGATCATACTTTAAGACGGCTTATCCGATTCGCTGGTCTCTGGGTTTCCTGTGCGGCATGTACTAAAACTGTATAGATTTATTTGATTAATAAAATGGAAAAAGTGTAATAAGGTTGCAGGACTCAACTTGCACGGTAGATTTGCGCCTCTCGGAAGAAGTCGACTCGTAACGATACCAACAGAGTGTGCGGTGCTGCTTGAAAGTATGCGAAGCCCTTGCGTCCCTTAGTTTTACCACGGAATGGGCATTTAATGAGAATCGGTGTTTCTCATGTGACAAAATGACCAATTCCACATGTTGCTTTAGAGGAACTCGTGCGTGTGGTAGAAACACGCAAGTGGTGTACGTGCAAAAATAAGCGAATCCCAAGTCGAGTTGGTTAAACCAACCAAGGAGGTAAGTAGAATCGGGGTGTAAATCGTAGTCATTTATTCATTTTTTGAGTTTATTTCAATATTTTATGTATTTTTATTATTTATGGCCATCCTTACAGGGTTCACATACCTTCAAGCGGCACCCTCTCTCTGTGTCTATATGCATATGTATATATACGTACATATGTATATGTATGTGTGTGTGTGTGTGTGTGTGTGTGTGTGTGTGTGTGTGTGTGTAGACAAAAAGACACACAGGAACACAAAGTTTAACTTCTCTGTTTGTCGGCATGCTGCCTGGTCTCTGCTACAATGGCTTCCTTTAACTTATTTATGTCCTAAAGAGAATGTAATTTGTTTACAAAACCCATAGATACTTCCCGGTTTATTCGTAGGCTTCGGAACTTCATACTTCTGGTGTAGTTGGATGAGCTCAAGTTCTGGAGCACCTCTGTTAACATTGGACTGTAGATGTTATTACAAACAAAGTGTGTGCTGGATCTGCCTGCTATTTTTGTTATATATTGTAGATATTTTTAGATGACAAAAAAAACACCGAAATATTACAGGATATATAATTAATGTGGCATCTTAGTATTAACCGATTGTTGGGATCAACTCCGAGTGGCTCTGTTGTGTCAAGACAGACACGATAAGGACGAAGAGTTTTTTTTTTTTCTTTCTTTTTGTTCGTTTCGTTTTTGTTTCAATGCTTGAATTCTAATTCATTTGAGGTGAGCCTCAAAATCAGGAGCTCCGTTCAGGACTGATTTAATGAACTACAGACTGATTTATCTACTATATAACTGCTTGTTTAACAACTGTTTTAACTTATGTGTGACCATCACAGGCTGCAATGAATTTATAATATTAGAAACAACTGCAAACTAAGTTATATTTGGCTTATCTATATGGAAATCAAAAGTTGTGTTAAAATATTGTGATATTGTGTTGATTCTTTTTTTTTTTTTGTTTTTTTTTTTTTTATTATTTAAAAATTTGTTTCCTTAAAACAGAAAAAACGACACACCCGCTTCCTGGGCTGGTGGAATTCTGAACAACTGAAAAACAAAAACAGAATGTTGCTTTTTTTTTTTTTTTAAAAAAAAAAAAAAAAAAAAAAAAAAGAAATAATAATCCTTTTCTGCACTATCTGGATATGAATGAAATTCTGTGGTGTATACTTAGATGTGCTTTTTGTGTGTTTTTAACCGAGCTTGTCTTCCTATGTCACTAAATATACTCTAGCATCCCAACAGTATTCACTAGTCGTTAGCTATTTATTACGCTTTCCAAGTGAATGGCGGAGCTGAGGGTGCGAACGGAAGGCCGACTTACAGCACGATCTCGACTGGCCTCGGATAACACTGTAATATTGAAATATCGTTATCATTGCTGATTCAGGCCTGCAGGGAAGCGTGGCGGGATATACTCAATATGCAAGCTTACCTGTCCAGTTTTTCTACTCGGAAACCAGTATCTCGACCTGTTTTGTTATTTTTAAATTTCATTTTGACCGTTGTCCCCTGTGTGCATCAGTTCAGCTTCGTTCCTCACGGATATCACATGAGGTCGACCGGTGATCTCAGTAAAGATCGCTGGAAAGACTCTTTCCACAGGACCGGTCTCACTTTTCTCTTGCGAAATCTACCGTAAATGATATCTTGTGATGCTCCGTTCTTGTAATTTTTGAGCAATTTCTAGGCAAATTCAGCCGAAGCTCTGAGACCGTTCGGCTTTAAAAAAACGAATGGTAATATTGAAGCTGTTCTTCTTTTAATAGCTGGTAATTTTCATTGGAGATGCACGTCCGTTTTGGCTAATATGCACAGGGAAAATATACATTTGATGCAGATTTTTTTTTTCTTTTTGTTTCTACGTCAGATTAGATCATTTCCACATCTCCGGTACAGGTCAGGTATTCTGCACAGAGTGCTCATATTGTTGAGCAGTCATAAAAGCTGTTTAAACATACGTGACTAATAGATATAAATAATACAAATATATGTTAATAATACTAATACTAATAATAAAACCAACATTTCTTGCAATATTTGAAATGCTTCTATGTACTGTACTTAGCAGCATGCATTTTGTGGAACAAAGTAAAAGACATAACTTGCCGGTGGAAAACCTGGCATTCTTTCCATGTATGGGTAAATGATGTGTTCATCCTTTTTGTTTTTATGAATTTTTTATCTATACAATAACTGTAAATAAAGAACTCAATGTCTTTGTTCATTTAATACTATGCAAAACGTCACGCTTCCTGATTGTTACCCACCTACTCTAGAGTGTGTTGCTGGAATGTCTGGTCGCGGCACCCGCTTAAACCATGTGATGTAAATGACTTTGAAGTTTGAAGAAAGCGGCAAACTGTGACTCTTGCTGCTTTACTGTCTGTACAATAACTCCAGACAGAAACGCCAGTGAATAAGAAATAAACGAAACGGGGGAAAAAATAGCTCAAAATAAATTTCCCAGAGCAGCATGAACCTGGAATTTTCCTTGAGCGGTGTAGCATGTGTGTGCTGTTTCCTTTGGTCCTCGGGATCCCTGCATGTGTGTCCAACAGCAGGGCGTGAGCACACAACAGCCTGGTTCGTGCCTCCAGCATGTTCAGTTTCATGGTATATGTGCGCATGTGGAAAAATGCTCTTTTCACTATCCGTGTTCCCTAAAAAATAGAAACGGACAGTGGGTTGCAGCGTCTTGGGGGACGCACCCAGTGAGCAGAAGGTTGTTGGTTCAAGTCCTAGAGGGGTCACACTGTTGCGCCATTTACTTGAATGTCATTGATATAAATGGGTAAAGAGAAAAACTAAACTGTTTCAAATGTGAGCTGCATGAAATGTAAAGTCACTTTGGAGAAAAAGTGTTCATTATACTAATAATAAAAGCAATACACGCCTGCATCCGGGAGCTATGCGATTAACAGCACGATTTACTGAAAAATATTTGTCGTAAAGGAGGATTCAGATGTAGTGAGTGACAGTAGTTTTTCTCAGTAAAATTTTTTTTTATTTTTGCTTTTGTGGATTTTCAGCACTGTCGGCAGCAGGCTGTTTTTTTTACCCTTTTTGTCACTATATTTGATATACTGGCATTATATGGGGGTAATATATCTTTTCCTCTGTGCATTACCATGCATACAACAAGCCTGTATTGTGAAACCTTTTTTTTTTTTTTTTTTTTTAACAAAGTTTAACTGCAAAATCAAACAAGGAGAAAAATTATGCATTTCTGCCTAAATTGTTTGACAACAAATTCACAAACAGAATGAACTCGTGGGTGTGACAAAATATAACTGTTTCTAAACGTCAGTGCAGAGCTATAATGTTTACTTGTCTTTGCCCCCAGAAACATACTCACTAAAACCATAATGGAGATATAGGCAGGTTATGGTACGGTATAATACGGTAAGTTCCGTCCAGCTGGCTTGTATTGGTATCATGCTAAGGGAGGGTAGGGGATGGTTAACCGTTGCTTTCTTCACCTCATGTCTATGGGTCGTGAACACAGGCAGAACATGCAAACTCCATACCGACTGAAGCTGGATGAGGTTCTTTGCCCCAGATTTCAGAAAAGTTCAAATATTTTATAAAATTCAGATGCTTCCCCGCAGAAATCGATCCGCTTGAATGGTGTGCTTGTTGTCCACAGTGAAGCACAGAGTAACTGAGGCTGTGCACTCACGTGATGTTTAGTAAACAGGGAAACATTCAGATTACGTACAATTACAAAATACTATAACACCAGTCAGTGTCTCTTTCTCACACTTTGACAGAATGTTCAAAATAAAGTTTTTATTTATTTATTTTTTTTAAAGTTTACACTCCTGCTGACAAGCAAATGATTTTCTTCATCACCTTTGTTTTCTCAGTTAAGGCCAGAGCATTTAACCTCTAAGGTTCAACGAGTTACATATAGCATCTATTAATCCTTATCTGATAGGCAGCGAAAAAGGCAGAGTACATATAAAAAGTAATTTCACCAAACTTTTTTGTGTTTTATTGTTTTACAACACAGAATTAATGTATTTAAATATGTTATTTTGACACTGATCAAAATACTCATTAATGTCAAAGTCATTCATCATTGGCATCCATCAGTCTAGAAAGACCATGGAATTGCTCCTTGATTTTGTCCACTTCACGGTGGTTTGCATCGCCAGCCATGACTGTGAAAATGTCAAAGTACACTTGTACAAATCAATTCTGACTTAAGAACAAATACAAAATATAAAATAATTAAGTGCATAAGTATTTGCACCCTTTACTATGGCACACCTAAATCAGCTGTGTTGCAAGTAATTGCTTTTAGAAGTCCATAAATTAAATTGAGATTACCTGTATGTTGTTAAGGTGATTAATGTGATTTTAGGAAAAATACACATGTGGCTAGAAGGTCCCACAGGTGGTTAGTCAAGTTCCTAACAGAAGTGGCATTATGAAGTCAAATGAATGCTATAAATGAGGTTGTTGAAAAGTCTCAATCAGGGGAAAGATACAAGATAATTTAAGACACAATCACTATTGCAATATGGTAAGTTAATCATTTAAAAAAAAAAAAATAAAATATATATATATATATATATATAGCAAAACTATAAAACTGATTAGTCACCTATCCCCAGACTGAACATTTGAGTGTGATGGATGATGCAAGTCAGAGAGGCCTATATCATCTCTGAGGGAGTTAATATTTTATATCTTAAATGTATGATACTAGAGAAAAACCTGCTTGGGTGCTTCCCCAGTCTCAGCTCTATGGGGTGCTGTAGTGGGAGAAATAAAGCTGCTGTTGAAATAAACTTATGATATCATGGCTAGTGTTTGCTGGTGCTACCACCTCAAGGAGCAGTCCCCATGCTGAAAACCAGACACCATTACGGGATCCACTGTAAGACACCTGGGCCAAGCATTTAAAAAAATCTGCATTGTGGAGATATGGCTGCTCATTACAGATATCCAGCATGATTCAAAGGAATGCAGAGCAAAAGTGAAAATTGAGGTTGACTCAAATTGTGCAATGAGGTAAGCTGCTAAGCAGCAGAAGGTCTCTGACCATGGAGGAGAGGTAATGCTATGCTGGGGCAGAATGTATTTTTGCTAGAGTGCCTCTAACTCTTTGGGGGTCCTGTATTGCACAACCTTCTTGTATACATAGAGCCACCCATCTAATTGCATAAGGTGTAAGTAACTGTGCCACTCATTTACTTTTTTGTTGCACTTAGGATGAATATGAGAAAAGCCTTTATATACTCTTATGAAGCAGGAAACTTTTTCACATGGCAAGGGCTTGGAAGGTCCCATGTGTACTGTATGATTGGCATCACCTAGTCCTTTATTGAGTCAGGTGTTGTGCAGATGTAGATAGTACTTATCACCCTCCAGGTGAAGCTGTTTCTCTTATTTCATTAAAGTTAAACCCCATTAGTCTAGAGTAAACCCAGTTGGTTTGCCATGACCCAGTGTTTTCTAAGGGTAAACTGTGTGTACAAGGTTGTCTTATAGCACCCTGTAGAGGTGCATCCATAGACACCCCAAAAGCAGACTTACCTCTGCAGATTTCTAACAACTTACTAAATGTTTTAGTAAGGTGCAAGCTTCAGAACTCCCACATGTCACACATGGAGTTGTACTTGGTATTACTCCTCCACAATGAAATGTGTACCCACTGAACAGGAAGCTATGGAGGCTTGTGTCTAAGGCTTCAGAAAGGGGGACCATTGTGTGGTCCAGAAGTCTTGCATAAGTTGCATTTTTCTTTTTCTTAAATCAGAAAAGTAGGTTGGTGGTTGTAGCAAGCTTCAGCCTGGGAAAAACCCCCATTAAAAAGACTATGAGCTGCACCTGGGAGTAATTTAGTAAAAGGATAACAAGCTCATGTATAGCCAATTTCCCAAAAAGAACCTTGAAGTATCAGTAGGGCGGTAAAGAGAGATGAGGGAAAGCTTTGGTTCATGACTGGGTCGCTTTGATTGGCTTTCATCTATTTATGGTTTTGTGTTCTAGTTGTATCGACTTTTTGTTTGCTTCTCTGGTCGTCGGTGTATGTGTGAGGAAGGGAGGAAGGCTCCTTTCAGCACTTCTCTGGGGTACTACAAATGCTTGGTTATGCCTTTTGGTCTGCTGAATGCACCCTCTGTCTTCCAGTGTTTTGTGAATGAAATGCTCTAGGATGTGGTAAATCAGTTTGTGTTGGTTAATCTGTACAAATTCTAGTCTTTTGTTGTACTTTGAAGATCATGTAAGATATGTATGGATAGCTTTACAAAGGGTTTCAGAATAAGCTATACATAAAGTGAGGAGAAAAAGAGTTGATCTTATGGTTTTGTCACTGAGCAGTAGAAATGGATTGTCAGTAAATTTTTGAATCAGCTTGATCCTTTGCCTTTTTTCGACTCTCGAACTTAGCTGAAGAACATTTATTTGGTTGTCAGAATTGCAACTGAAGAGCTATTCCCTGAGGTTCCTGTTATTCCTGCACTTACCGCAAGAGGGTAATATTCAGCTGAGAACAGGAACTGCTCAGTGAAGACTCCAGATTGGACAGTCTTGCTGCTTTCATACTTGTATTAAGTTATTACTTTTACTGCAAAATACACAGACATCTGAGACGTGAAGGGCAAACAAAGTCCCCAATTTAAAATTCCTTGCAATGTTGTAGCACTGAAAGCAAACAATGGGATGGTGCAGCAGGGCAGAGTGCATAGAGCTGTCATCTTGCAATAAAAGGACTTGGGTTCAAGTCCTACTCCCCACTTCAGTACCCTTAATCTTAGTACTCACCCTGGACTGAACAAAAATGACCCAGCTGTATAAATGGGTAACAGTGTGAGTAGCTTAGTGTACAAACCTCACACAAGTCACCTTAGAGGAAAGTGTCACTTAAATAACTGAATAATACATGCATAACCAATAGTGTCTCCCCTGGCAGTGATTAGTAAGCCCCCGTACTGCTGGTAACTCCTCCCTCCAGCTGTTCATCAGTTGCTATGTATGTATTCAGCAGTGGCCGCAGTTCACTGTCCTCTTTCAAAGTCCATCTGCATTCACACTAAAATAGCTACTGTAGGAGTGTATGTACACTGATAGGTGATACCAGCAGGTGTTTTACCAAAAAGTGTGAACATGTCCTAATCACCATGCTTTCGTGAACGTCGGAGCCGTGATACAAGCCTGTGCGGCAAAGGCAGCGCATCCCCTGAATCCTGCCGATGAGGAAAATAAGCAGAGAAAATATTTCTAATGCTACACAAGACAGACTAATGACTCTCAAGCTTTAAAGGGTTTCTCCATCCCCCGAGCAGAGATTGTGGGCTGAAGGATTTTCTATTCATCTTTCATGATAGTGATATGAACACATCCTTTAAAAACAATGAAAAATAAGGGGGATTAAACAAACTGTAAAGCCTCCTTGTCTAATAACATTGGTGACATGTGTGTGTATCTCAATGCAGGGACTGAGGACAGAAAATGGATTAAGGCTCTTATTGCTTCACGTGTCACATAACAGGCTTGAATATTCACTAATAAGCCATTTTACAAAAGTGTCACAATTTTAATGACATTCATTGGGACATGTGAAAAAGCTCCAGAAAATATTGTTTATGGTTTTGTGTTGGCCTCAACCTAGCTCTGATAAATATAGCTATGATGGGAGTGCCTCTGTGTTACAGTATCCAGGGGATGCAGTGGTTGGAGATGCACAATGGTTGGAATCCTACCTCCTGCTGCAGGACCCTTGATCCAGGTAGCTACCCACAATTGATCCAGCAAAAACTACCCCGCTGTATAAATGGGTAAATCACAAATTGCTTTGGAGAAAAATGTCAGCTGAATATATGAATGAGTTGGGATGTGAAATGACATTTCCAAAAAAGAAGGGTACCTAATTTGCTAAGAAAATCAAACTCCCTACTGATTTCATACAAAGTTTTTTTTTTTTCTCCATCCAAATCCACACGTTACTTATTGAGTCACATTGCTGTTTTACAACAGTTACCATGGTCGTGGCTCATCCCATGATGCAAAGAAACATTGAGCATGCTCACTGCATGCATTAACAAGGCCCATTTTTCTTTCACACTTCTTGCTGTCAGCTGCGGCTCATTTGCATCATACCGGGAGGCGTGTGGCCGTGCAGGGCCAGCGCTGCAATGGGCCACCTCTCGGACCCGGGGCTCGCGGAAAACCACAGCCATTCCACTTTGTTTTTGTGGGAAAGCTGAGCTTCTCAGCCAGGGGCTGTGTGTTTGGGAGCCTCACTGGGGGTCAAAATTAGTGCAAGACAAATGATCAGAACAGAGGTTTTGTAAAGAAACACACACACACACACACATTTTCAGAACCGCTTGTCCCTTACAGGGTCACGGGGAACCGGAGCCTACCCGGCAACACAGGGCGTAAGGCCGGAGGGGGAGGGGACACACCCGGGACGGGACGCCAGTCCGCCGCAAGGCACCCCGAGTGGGATTCGAACCCCAGACCCACCGGAGAGCAGGACTGTGATCCAACCCACTGCACCACCGCACCCCCACTTGTAAAGAAACAGGTTTGATCAATAAAATATCCCCCATTCTGTATGACAGATGAGTGGTAGTGATGATATGGAGCACGAGGGCAGTACTGAGCGACTCTTTGCAGCTGGAAGTGGACAAGGCCATGATGAGGAGCTGCTCAGATAAAGGTTCTCGTACCTCAGGAATTCACCATTTGCATGCGCTGGTGTGTCTGGCTCCGCATGAATATTTAGTGGGATCCGAGAGCCCAGCGCAGATTAATGCTGAATAAATTCAAGTCCATGCGCGGACCGATTTGCCCGAAGAATGGCGCTTTATTGGAGCGGACTTGAATCACGCTGCTTTCCCGTTGCCGAAGCGCCGTGGAGGTAATTGACAGTCCTTCAGAGGCGGCCAACTCTGCTGCTTTCTGGGCAAGGATTCGCTTGAAAATTACACTGCGCTGGGGTCTCGGAGGGCCGCTGCAGGAAAAAGCCGCCTTTGGTGATTGTTCTAATGAGATCAGCGTACCTATAGTTCCTGGTAGGAAATCCCAGTTGTGAGAATGACATGGGAAACTGGAAGGCGACAATGCCCCCCCCACCACACACACACACACACACACACACACACTCCCAGACTCCTAGAAAAGAGCTGGTTTCATTTAAGCAACCTCCCTTTGTTTGATTTGCGTTTTGTCTTGCTCTTCCTAATGGTTGTGACCTCAGGTCACCAAACACACATCCTCTGGATCTCTGTTCTAATGTGTGGCAAAGTTGTGGCATCTGAACCTACGTGGCTCTTGGCAAAGTACCACTTTGCCTGAAGACGTCCCCAGTTTGCTTCCCGCCGAAGAGATGAAGAGATAAAAACAGAGCGTGCCGTCAGCTCTGAAAGGTGGGCCGCACAAAGGGGGTGACAGCCCCGCGCTGCTCTAATCCGCTTTGTTCCCCGCGACGCGGTTGTCGTCCGGCAGACACAGAAGGTCCTTGTCACCGCGGCTCTGACCAGTATTTTCGGAAAGCTTAGTGCTTCCAATCTGCTTTATTTCATTGTAGAGAGTAAAACACGATTATTGGAACATTTGCTAAGCTTCTCACGTATTGTCTGTATAAGAGGATATTTCCCATTTCTCCCCACTATTCAAAGCGAAACTCTCTTAAAATGAATTTTTAAGTGGCTGAAGGTAGAGAAAAGCTCATCTTATGCAGTGAGACCCTCCAGCCAGCAGGGGTCCCCCCCCTCCTTGGAGCCTGAACAGTGCAGCCTCACTGCCGCACCTTCGAATTTTTCATATATATGAAACAGGGGAGCAAACTAAGAAAAAAATGAGCAAACATTTATATATTTTTTTTCCTGCCTAAATTAAGGTAAATTTAAAGTCTACAGCACACGTAAGATTGGGATAGTCAAGGCGACCGAGGTGGGGGGGTGCACACCACTATTTGCTCACATTTCCTTCACTTCCCCTTCGCTGGGAAAGGGCCCTTTGGCACCGTCACCATGATAAATTCAGCTTTTCTTCCCACTTCCATCAATGACATCTGAGGCCCGCTCCCGCTGCACCGGGAACTGCCCCCTGTCCAGGGGTTATTCTCGCAAATAAAGCAGCGTTGCCTCTGCAAAACAACATTTTCACCTGTTCCTGGTCCGATCTAACCGCTCTGTTTTGGAAAAGCCTGCAGTCACAAGCCTCTGTATCACGCACAGTGGTCTGCAGTGGATCAACGCAACACCACGGTTGTGTTTTTGTGCCCAAAATCGGCATGGTTTCAGGTTCAATGGGGCTTTATAAGCTCAGCAATGAAAGTAGTGAAACAGAACCCAATCGACCAACCAAACAAAAGTCACTTGAGCCTAGTTCTGCATGTCCATTATTTCTCTAGGAAAAGTGATTGTGGATTCCTTTAGGTTCTTTTAATGCTCGAAAGTCACATACATGGTCCCCTAAATTAGTATCACATTTACTCATTTAGCTGATGCTTTTCTCCAAAGTAACTTCTGATGTTAAGGTGACAATTATTAGTTACAAGCTTACAGTTATTTACCTAATTACACAACTGAAGTAATCTAGGGTAAGTACCTTACTCAAGAGTACTACAGCCAGAGGTGGTGATTGAACCTGCAACCTTTAGAGCCAAAGCCAGTAACTGTAACCACTACACTACCAGCTGTCCCCACATCTCAAAATACATTTCATAATGTATCGATTTAAAAAACTTTTCAGAGATGCTATCTTTGTGTAATATTGTATATAACCTACTTTTCACTTTCCATCAGATTCCTCCAGGTTGTTTCCCTTTAACAGGGAGCACTTGTTGCACTTGTTTTCTCCTCACTCAGTTTAGGTTTAATCGTAAAATCTGGTCCAGTCTGGTAGATCCATATGAGCGTCCTCACAATGGCATTCATTGTGCTATGAACACGGCCTGCTAATCTGCAAATCTGATTGGGAATAATGGTATGAGCAAATCAGCTGATACAAGGCACACAAAGCCTAACTGTGACCTGCAAGGCTTCACTTGGAAACTCAGGAAAACTTTTCATAACTGAATAATAGAAAAAAATAACAGAAAATGAATAAACCAAAATGTATCACTGTGGTCCAGCTTCGTTATAGATGAATAGACTGGACCGTTATTGTGGCCTGGGTTTAACACATTTGCACCACAGTGACCATAGGGGACTTTGCCAGCACTCAGTACATTTTTGCACTAAGAGTAAAGGAAGCAATTCCTCCATTTCTTCATTGTTTTGTTGCTGCAGTTATGATTACTGTCTGTGTGGTATCAAATTTTCGGTAAGGGCCAGGCTCCCGAGTGCCCGTGGCTGCAGGTGCGCTCCAGAATTAGCCATTAAGCAACCTGTCCGTTCTCCTTCACACCACACGACAAGATCGTTAACGCCATCGCCATGGTGGTGCTGGCACGCCGTCAGTCACGTTTTGTTACTGCTATTTTAACACCTTTTATTAATTTTGGTCAGACAGAAATAAGGCTCTAGCTGGATTCCCGTGACCCATGTGTTCATGCATAGGCAATCTGAGTGCTTTAGGAATTTTCCTCGTAAGTAGTCATTCTGAACATACTACATGCATACCCTCAGTTCTTTTCTGAAAGCGTTTCCATGCACTGACCACTTTACTCATAGCAATTTTATTTTGCACTGTGTCCATCTATCAGCAGATCTGCTCCCCGATATCTGCAGGACGTGATCACTCGCTACACCCAAACCAGACTGGTGTGCTCCTCCACCTCTGCCTACTCGGTGGTCCAACACACAAGGTCCGAAATCAAAAGCACACAGGTTTTCGGTTCTGGCCTCTTGTGTGGTGGAATGACCCCCCGCCCCCCCCCGGTCTCAGAACTGCTGAATTTCTCAATGTTTAAGAAGAGTCTCAAAAGTCACCTGTTTCAGTCACTTCTCCCCTGATCTCCCAAGTGCTTGAAAATTGTGAACTATGTTTAATAATAATAATAAAAAACCCTACATGGGGCTACTGGGGTAGTGTATACTGGTTTACACTGTGGAATGTGACAAACTTACTGTACTCTAGAATCATGTGTCTCCATCCAAATCTCTCCTGTTGGCATTTTGCACTTTTTGTACTGTCTTCTGAGATGTATGTCGCTTTGAAGAAAAACGTCTGCTAAATGAATGCATGCATACATATCAATTACATCTGTTAGACTATAATATTTCTAACCATGTACATTAAAAAGCATTTGTTTTTGCAGATGCCACTTAATATAGAAATCTTATTTCTGCAACCCAGTTTTCTTAATCACCTCTTTGGAAATATAAAGCAGAGGACTTCAAGCTAAGAGAAAGACTCCCTGAGAGATTTGCTCCAAATAATTCAGACACAAAGTAACCTGTGGTGTGACAGTATGGATTACCACCCCACCCCAATTATGACTGCATCTCATGAGTTACGTTTATGCGGTGGATCATAAAACAAACAATGCTACTACTGCAGTGCTCTGCATCACTGAGCTGTGAACAGTTCTGTAAAAAGAGCTCAGGGAAATTACCCAATTCACAGTGGTACATAATCAGCTTAAACTAATAAATAACCCAAATGTGCTGTGACTGAACATACCTGACCTGCAGGTGATTTGACTGTTGTTGTGAACTTTACTCTGCAGATGCTGGGCGTGATGATATGATGTTTGCCTTCATCAAACTCAATGACAAGGAAAACACCAGTCATCCATCCATCAACAACCACTTGTCCTGAGCGGAGTCACAATGACCTGGAGCCTTGCCCGGCAGCACACGGCACAGGACGAAGGGGGCAGGGGACACACCCAGGGCGGGACACCAGTCTAGTGCAGTGAACCCTAGACCTGCCACACAACGGGCACTGACCGAACCTGCTGCCCCCCACCCCAAATGAATCGCTGGTCTCGTATTAAACCTTAGTATCTGAAAAATTAATTTTCCTTCATATTCCTTGACTGCTAAATAACTGCAAAGGAACTGCTGGACCCAGAGAATCCTGGGAGACTGGGGTTCCTACCCTTTTCACACAGTGACATCAACTTATTGAAATGACTTTCAATTTGCATATTAAAACTGCAATTAGCATTTTAGTTTGGCAACATACCTTTGTGAAGTTTATAGAACTCGGTTCTAAAATAGTTGCAGTGTCACAACGTTCCAGTAGCTCCCGGGTGTGTGTCCCCCCCCCCAGCCTTGCGCCCTGTGCTGCCGAGTTAAGCTCCGGTTCCCCGCGACCCTGCTTAGGACAAGCAATTTCAGACTGTGTGTGTGTGATATTTTATACAAGCTACATATGATACGTAGTTACCGTGAATTGACATTGTATATTAGATAGTCATGGGTGTAGCATTTAGAGGATGGCTTGTACCCTCAGGGTAGGTGGTGTGAATCTCACTTCTTCTGCTGCTGTACTGCACTGCCTTCAAATATTTTCCAAACTATGAACTACTCCTGTAGCCTGTTACATTAATGGATAAACAGTTGTATGCTGCTGGGTAAATGGATAAATGTGTCAGGTAACTTTTTTTTACTTAATAAACATAGAGTGAATTTTAGGGCATAGATTTTCACTGTAACTTCCCCACCAGTGGATCTCAATCTTGGAAAAACTGGAGATCAGCCAATGAAATCCACAGAATGTGTCAGCTGACAATGATGAGGTGTTGCTATTGGACTGAGGTAAGTGTTCCGATTGGTTAAGATGTAAACTGTGAGTTGATGACCAATAAAATTCAATGAAGAAGACAGGTGAGACTGAGGAGGTGCTGCTATTGGTTCATAGTATAGGTGACCTGATTGGTTTAGAAGAAACATGTGACTCGCTGCCAGCGGTGGACAATGAAACCCACAGAAGTCACCTGTCAATGGCGAGATGTTGCTAATGGTTCACAGTAAAAGTGACTCAACTGGTTTTTATGGAGAGAAAGCTAAAATATTAGATATGAAAAATTTGAAAGTGATGAAAAAAGGGTGACATGTGAGGGTAAAAGTACATTTGTTTGTAAATGTACTCGAGTTACACTAAAAAGGATTGCTGCCAAATACTAATCTGAAAAGGACAATTTCTCCAAAAATGGACGTAAGTACAAGTAACGGAGAAAATGTCACTCTTTACAACCCACCTCTGGTCGGCACACATTTGTAACTGTGATTTAGGCCATTCAGATTTTTCACTTCTTATTCGTGTGTGTCATATATTTTATTCATCCCACATCTTTTTTTTTGGAAATTTAAAATTAAGTCACATTCCTTAAGGCAGGGAAGTATAAAATACACTGACCGCTTGATTTATTTGCAAATTAACTTGTGAAAAAAACCTTGGCGATAGTTACAATAAATAATGATTTATTTTAATATTTTTTCTAAGTCCAAGTTAAATTAAATTTAAAACTCATTTGAAATGAATGAGCAGGGGTAAGATGAATGCTGCTGAGTCAAAGTCAAGTCTTGCTAACCACTTGTGGTTTTCACGGTAGGGAAGGATAGAATGGCGTACCATTGCCCTTTTCCACACCTCGATGGAGGAAACAGAATACAGACAGAGCTGGACTCAAACCCAGACCCAAAAGATTAGTACAGGAGCTGTGAGGCATCAGCGGGACCTGCTGCTTCGCTGTGCTACTTACTGAGACTGTTAACTGTACATAATTTCCAAAGACAGTTATCCAATGACCGGGGGGCACAGTGGCGCAGCGGGTTTGGCCGGGTCCTGCTCTCTGGTGGGTCTGCTTGGGGTGCCTTGTGATAGACTGGCGTCCCGTCCTGGGTGTGTCCCCTCCCCCTCCAGCCTTACGCCCTGTGTTGCCGGGCCGGGGCTCCAGCTCACCGTGACCGTGCTTGGGACAAGTGGCTTCAGCCAATGTGCATGTGGGTGTGAGTTATCCAGTGTCACTTGTGGGCTGGCACATACCAAGAATATGAGGATGCTCATCAACTTACTAACTGTTAAGTTGGTATCTTCACTTTCATATGCACGGTAACATTTTGCCTCTTGTTGCTTCTGGTAGAACCACCACCACTCAGGAACCCCAGACATCAGCAATAAGCACGGTGGAAGTGAGTGCATTTAAGGCACATGCTACTTCTAAACTATATACTACTTGGTGGATAAATACAGGTCATATTTGTTTTGCTATAAAGAGAAATTTTAGAAAATAAGTGAACAAAACATGGATAAGATATAAACAGGAAAATTGTTCACCTGCAAAAATTCATAACTCCACCGTATGTCATACAAGGAACCATGCTTGTATTATGTGTTATTTTCATCATTAAGTGCATAAATTGACTTCTAGGACCTCATGAAGCCACTGTCTTTAAACAAATTCGAATAAAAATTGTACAACTCAGATAGACAGTCACATGTTATTTCCTCCCTTTGATCCAATTTTTATTAATTATTGTTTGTTATATTCAGTGTCTGGGCAGCTGGTAGTGTGATGGTTAGAGCTGGTGCATTTTGACCCAACGTTTGCAGGTTTGAATCCCACCTCCAGCTGTAAAAATGGGAAAATTACTGGAAATATCTTAACATTGTTGCAAGTTGCTTTAGAGAAAATTGTCAAGAAAATGAATAGATGTAGCCATGTGTGTTTGAACAATATACGTTTTGACCAGGATATCGGACATGGTCGTCATGGATAAGATTAAATGAATGAATGAAAAAATCTTCGACACCCTGTTAATCACCAGGACAAGGGCTGCCAATCATGATCATCCACTGCAGCATGTCGTATGAATTCTCACAGCCCCTCAGTCTTTAGCTTGTACCCGCATGATGCATTCAGCTCTAAAAGCTTTTAGAGAAAAGGTCACCTCCTAAGGTTGGACACCTTGCATACGCGCTCACGGAGGAACACCGTACCAGCTTCAAAGGTGTTTTTACTGGCTGTTCTGCTTTGTCGAGAAATATCATTTAAATTGAGAGTTCTTAATTTTAATAATATTTATATCAATTAAATAATACCATTATATATTAAATAACTGCCGACATATGGGTTTTGTGAGCAGAAGGTATCTACTGCCAAACACTCTCATCAGGAAGCACTGCAATTTTTAAGAAATTTGTCCAGACCACAGCAAAGGAGTGGAAAAAAATTAAGAAGGCACTGTCTTTGAGCCTGATGGGTGGGGGTTTAAAATGTAGGGATTTCCCTGCTACCGTGAATCCCTGTTATTCATAGTGTGACTTCCCATGTTTTCAGGTAACTGCCACCCCACAGAAGTCATCAGCTGTGTGTTTTTTTCCAGGGGCCTTCAGAGTGTTATGAAAAAAGCTTACAGAGAGGCCTGTGTTTAGGGTGTGTTTCACATGTTTTCTGACCAAGTTCTGATGTTGACCGATCGATGGTTCCATATGCGTCATGTCAAAGACACATTATGCATTACTATTTCTGGGTGGTTATACTAAATGGAATTCTGCCTTGAAGTGCGCATTGCACTTGATGGCTACAACGAAAGAATGGAAAAGCTGACGGACAAGAGGTTTGTCCCCATTTTACACTCTTTAGAGTAACTGATGGAAGTTGGCAGCTAATTATTCCAGCACTCCTGCTGAGCATCCCTCATTGAACATGCAGATAAAGTTAAGTCAGCTCCACAGGGGCAAATTTAGGTATGAATTGCACTGCCATTTAGTTTTATGTCAGCACAGTTATAATTAATTAGCTCAGTGTGAACATCTGGGTGACGTCATGGTTTCGTGATTAACTGTTTGCTGCTTCCAGAAATGCAAGGTGTCCTCTCCTTGGTTTGATTAAATGAAATGCCATTCCATCCTACTGGCTGCTTTGGTGTGGACAAACATTCCCATGAGTGCGTTTTACACACAAAAAGCCATCAGAGTTTAAGAAAGAGTGTTTTTCAGCCAAGGGAGCATTGTATCCTGATAGCTGTGGAAAATCACTGATGGATGGCCGGTGCACCGAGCACTGCCCACCTCGCACCCTGAGCACTGTTCTTCCTAAAGAAGCCGAGCCGTGCCGCTTCCCTTATTTGTATGCTGAAGATGCTACCTTTAATGCTGCCATTCGGACAAACATATATTACGGTTTCCAAAAATTACTGGTTATCTGAATAAACCGAATCGTCTCCTGGCTTTTCGACTAAAATCACAATAAAACGAGAGGTCCATGAAGACTGTATGTACACCTTCAGGTCTATTTACATATGACCCATTTGTGATTAATATCACTTTCAAAGGATGTTATACTGTATGTCTCTATGTGTAAAGTTCAGTAGGTTAAATTCAGTCATATTTAGAAAATTTATCACTGCCTGGTGTCTCACACAAAGACTCTTCTTTCCCAAACACACCATTTAGTAATGAAGAGACCTGGGATGCTGTTCAATCAATGCCTTCTGGTAAAGCAGCAGGGCCTATTGGCTTTCCTCTTGAATTGTACAAGAAATTATGGCCAAAATATTCCTCCTTTTGTCCAATTAGTTTTCTGAACATAGATCTTAAAATCGCAACCAAAACACTGGCACATACACTTGAGACTCTCCTCCTAAAAATCATTAAGTCTGACTTAAACTGAATTAACTAAAGTCAGATTCAGCTGCGAAAACGTATGTTATGCCTTAAATAGTATAAAATTCATTGCTGGAAAGCAAGAACTTGCTCTAATAATGTCTTGATGCCAAAAAGACATTTGACAGAGTAGAATGTAATATATTTGCTGTCTTAGATAGACTTAAGATGGGTAATAACTGCCACCCTAATCCAGCTCTCAAACCCCTTGGCGCAAGTTAACAAACATGGCTTTCTGTCAGACAGTTTCTCTGTTGGAAAGGCAAGGCTTCCCCCCATCCCCCTTATTATTCACACTCATGATCGAACCTTTTGCAATGGCTATTGGGAGTGATCACTGGCATAACACTGGAAAACTCTGGTGGTAGAAACCCTAGGAATTTCTGTAACTTCTAATCCTAACAGCCTTCTGGACACAACGTATTCACTGCTAAGAGACCTGGCTTAATGGACCTCTTTACCTATTTTGATTTTTTGGTAGAATTAACATTGTGCAAATGAATGTTTTACCCCTGCTGTTATACTTTTCCCAAAGTCTTTTCAAACAGTAATAAAAAAAATCAGAAACCGCAATCCCTAGATTTATCTGGAACAATAAAAGGCCCAGGAATAATCTACAAACTTTCCTAACCAAAAGACAAGGGTGGGGCTGCTGTATCAAACATAAAATTCTACTACTGGGCAGCAAAAATTAAACAAATTAACAATTTGTTCGAGGCTAGGCCAGATTTGCTGTGGGTGGGTATGGACTCTACTTCATACTACCCAAGACTATTAAAATCTCTGTCTTTCATTCAGAAAATTTGCAAGTTTCTATCTCTATTCAAAAAATGTGTCCTATTCAACACTCTTCTAGTTTGGAGCCTTTAGGAGATACTGGGGGTCCTGAATAGACTAGTATCATGGTCTCCTGTTGCTCTCAACCCAGATCTCCCTCCAAATATTTGCCATTTTGAGCTCCAGAAATGGCTGTCTGAAGGGGTGTTGGATGTATTGTTTTCATCTGCAGATCAATCACTAGTGAGCCTCAACCTCCCAAGATATAATTTTGACCTACCGAATACAGACTTCTATAAATATCTACAACTACATCATTTTATTGCTGCCCTAGAAAAGGAGAACAGATTAGGCACAGAATTAACAAAAGTTGAGAAACAGCTCATTACACCAAACAACTCCAAGGCTGTGATTTCTGCATTATATACCATTTTAGCAAGCGCTGGTACTGGCTCTTTTGACGCACTGAGAGATGCTTGAGAACTGGACCTTGATGTGTCTTTTTAGCAACTGTAAATGCTCATCAATATGTGCTAAAATCTTCCCTGCCTGCACCCCCCTCAGCATCCAAAACCTTGAAGTTCATTCGCAGAATCTGCGCCAGTCCAGTGCACCTTCTCAAGAGGTTCCCGCATCTCTGCTGTGCTTTCAGTGCAAAGTCTCTCCAGGCACTTTGACACTTTAATTCTATAAATGTGATAAGATGCAAGTTTACTGGACTGGGTTACATGCAGCGGTCCAAGAAACCTTTAACAAAAAATTTTATTTCTCCCCAACCATTCTCTTGATAAATCACAGCCCAAACTCCTCTCTTGATGATGTCATGGTGCGTAGACTAATTACTCTTGCATATTTGGCAAAGAAATGTATTTTAATGCTATGGTCTACACCTGAAGTTCCCTCTCGAAACATGTGGATGACTGAATTGTTTCAATTTCTCAAACTTGAAAAATTGAAATTTGATTTACATGACAATTGTGAAAAAGTCTTGAATATATGGACACCCTTCTGGAAGTTATTAGAAGTGCTACATGATCATACCTGTGAAATGTTATAATCTCTTGACCCTGAGCCCTCACTCTATGTATGTGGACATATCTGCAGTTTCTCGGTGTACTGTATCCACCTGTATGCTGTTGCAACCCCGAGCTGTTTATAAAACCAACTGACAAAAAATACACACACACTTTCCAAACTGCTTGCCCCATACGGGGTTGCGGGGAACCGGAGCCAACCCGGTAACATAGGGCATAAGGCCGGAGGGGGAAGGGACACACCCAGGACGGGACAGCAGTCCATCACAAGGCACCCGAAGCGGGACTTGAACCCCAGACCCACCATTGAGCAAGATCCGGTCCAACCCACTGCGCCACTGCACCCCCCTGACAAAAAATATATACGAAAAATAAAATTAATAATTTTGAGTCAATAGCCAATAGCTTTTTCTATTTATTGGCTTGTGTTTGTAAAATGTGCTTTGGCAGAGTCTTTATAATTCCTGAGTTCAGCTACATTTTAACATTAAAACTCACCTCTTCCAGACTCACTTGGCCCATGATCTCTTAAGTTCATGTAAGGTGTAAATGTTAATGCACCATCACTTTAAGATCAAGCCCGGATAAACCTTTATACAGCTACTCCTGTAATGTAACGTAAATGTTTATATATTTCAAGAAAAAAATCAGAAGGTGATCAGGAATTGATATTCTTAAAGTTTAATGCAACTACTCATGTGATGACATTGGTTTATATGGTGGAAAGAAACAAACTAACTGTACTTAAGAATCACGCGTCTCCATCTATGTGTCTCTTTCTGCTAATGTAATGAACACATTGTATTTTTTATGAGATGTACGTTGCTTTGGAGAAAAGCATCTGCTCAATGAATAAATGTAAATGGAAGGGGTTATGAGGGAGGGTGCGGTGGCGCAGCGGGTTTGGCCTGTGCCTGCTCACTGGTGGGTCTGGGGTTCGAATCCTGCTTGGGGTGCCTTGAGACAGACTGGCGTCCCACCCTGGGTGTGACCCTTATGCCCTCTGTTGCCGGGTTAGGCTCCGGTTTACTGTGACCATGGTTGGGACAAGCGGTTTCAGACTCTGTATATGTGTAACTGGTTGAACTTTTGTAGCACATGACATTTTGAACAAGAAGTTGCAAGTTCAGGCTCCTCAATGGGAACTGCTATTGTATGCATAGAGAAGGTGCTCTAATGGTGCTCTCAATCTGTGTAAATGCATTGAGTGTGAAATATATTGACTGATCCAATTCCCAAGGCCACCTTAGTGTACTGCAAAGTGAACAGCAAAATATTCAGTCCCACAACCATGTTAAGGATATATTTCTAACTAATTT
This sequence comes from Scleropages formosus, assembly GCF_900964775.1. Classification (NCBI taxonomy): domain Eukaryota; kingdom Metazoa; phylum Chordata; class Actinopteri; order Osteoglossiformes; family Osteoglossidae; genus Scleropages; species Scleropages formosus. The sequence goes on from NC_041827.1 coordinate 17,442,610, forward strand.
CTAATTTCTAATTTCAAACATTCCTGAGATATGGCTCGACGGGTAAGGCACATGTTGACCTGTCATCAAAGTCAGCTCACCCTAAAATCAAAATAGTCAAGATAATCCAGTTCATGGCTTGGAGGGAAGGCCACTTGGAGGCCACTTCCACACACTTAGAAGGAACAAGAGTGACACGTAGACTTTTGTAATGCAGGACGCCTGGTTTCGGCTGGGATTTACCAGCGTGAAGGAGAATAAAGGTCTTGTCTGCTGACTGGAGAGAGTAATCAGCATTTATCAGCATCCATCTCAAAGGGGACATTTCAGATGTTGAACAGGGACTCGAAATCCAGTTGCAATCACTGAGCAGGAGTAAAAATTTACAGTTGCACAGCAGAAATGGCTGGTGTTTCATACAGGGTCTTGTATTAGAGTGCACAACACAGTGTCTATTAAGGTAGTACACCTGTGTTCCAAAAAGTTGGCAAGTACAGGTGAAAAATGTTGTCATTATGGGATTCTTAGACTAGCTGTGCATGGGTGGGACCGCTGGAGACGAGACAAAGAGCTCCTGAAAAGGAGCTGTGCCATGAACATCCTGTTACATGTAGACGCAGCTGTTGTGAAGCCAAATTGTGCAGCTTCACCTCGCTGGTCCACATGTATGTAGCATATTAAAGAAGATGACACTGGTTGGAATGAAGCGGGAAAAAGCAACAGATAACTGGCATGAAAAGAGCATTCGTATTACATTACTCACCTGTCAGTTTTTGGAGTACATACATTCTCCAGGTTACAATCTACCAGAGAAGGAGAATCTGATGCTACAGCATTTTGGTGCTTCTTGGCATGGTCCCATCTGGGCTAAACATTAAAATGTGAAACTGTGGTCTTAGCACCCAGGCATCTGTATGCATGCAATGTTATTCAGAGGAGGTTTTGTCCAGTACTGCCCAACCTGCCCTTTCATACCCATCACATTGAGAGAAGCACCACACATGTAAGATGCTTCAAACTCAGCAGCTCAAAAACATGTTTGTTGGAAAATCCATCCATCCATTTTCTTTCCCGCAGTAGGGTTGCGGTGGCAACAGGGAGTGCAGAGAGGCCCAGTTGCCCCTGATCTCCCCAACTTCCTCCAGCTCAGGTTGGGGGATCCCCAGCCATTCCCAGGCCAACTGTGAGATATACTGTAATCCCTCCAGCGGGTCCTGGGCCGACTTCAGGGTCTCGCCCCAGTTGGCCGTGCCTGGTATACCTCCAAAGGGAGGTGCCCAGGGGACATCCTTATCAGATTCCCGAACCACCTCAACTGGCTTCTCTCAATGCGGAGGAGTAGCGGCTCTACTCCGAGTTCCTCCCGGATGTCCGAACTCCTTACCCTGTCACGGAGAGTGAGTCCCACCAGCCTGCGGCGAAAACTCATTTCAGTCGCTTGTATCCACGACCTTATCCTTTCGGTCATTACCCAGAGTTCAAGACCGTAGATGAGGGTAGGGACGTAGACCGACCGCTAAATAGAAAGCTTTGCCTTATGGCTCAGGTCCCCTTTCACCACTACAGTCCGGTACAGCGACCACATTACTGCCGCTGCTCCCAGTCTGCTGCCGATCTCACGCTCCCTTTCTCCCCTCACTCGTGAAGAAGACCTCAAGATACTTAAACAGCTTCACCTGGGGCAAATTTTTGTTTGTTGGAGAACACTTTTAAAATTGCTCGATGGGTCTATACTCCAAATATATGGTTTATTTTCCTGAATTTCAGCATAATATGAGTTAATTATTGCATCATAAGTTAAGGCAGGTTAATATTTGATTAAGTCCACGGTTCACTGGCTCACTGAGATGCAATATGGGTCCATGAGAAGACTGTCTCCGTCTCTCATTGACACACTGCTGTCCATCAAAGATGTGGGAGAGGGCACGGCGGTGTCCAGAGGAAGATTTTTTTACAGCATTCGTAAGTATCGCAGACCTCTAACGTGCCATATTTTGAGAAGTAAGAGCCAGTTTTCAGCACTTAATTTTATGTCTGCATCAGAGATGTGCAGATAGGATTGATGTGGGCGCCATCACACCAGCTCCGTGCCAACTGCTGCTTCGCTGGCCGATGCCACTCGTGCATTTGTCCCCCCCTGGGATGACGGGTAATGAACATTCAGCCTGGAGTGGACTGACTGGTGTGAAGTCAGGCAATTATAAGTCGGTTTATGCTGTTATTTGGGAAGATATGAGGATTGGCTATTTTAAAGGTTTTCATCTCGTACATAACAAAGGATTCATAACTGGGGGTAATGACAGAACACAGGGACCAGTGACCCCCAACCGCAGTCAACAGTTCGTTGATAACACTAATCAAACAGTTTTGGGTAAAATGACTGTTGGTAAATAAATTTTTCACACCCTTCTTTGAATCGGGGACAACGGCTGAGATGTTTCTGTTTCCTCCTGTGTAACAGTGAAATATATGTTGGAAACAAAGCAAGACACAGAGCTCCTGTGCACTGTGGGGAAATGATTTAATCTTCTCAGTCCAGCACTGTGCGCTGTGTCTCAGCCTTATTCTAAACCTTTCGACACAAAAAATGTTGTCATCCCGAATGATTAATACATCATATACATTTCAAAATCACTTTTTCTCTTTTATTCTTCTTCTTTCTGTTCTTCCACACATATGTTTATTATGAAAAATGAGGACTCTTTCATTGTACCATAACTCAAATATAATTACTTCTTTTTTTTTCACTTCCTTTGCTTTGTTCAAAGTTTTTTTCCTATTATGAAACACCTCTTCCTGCATTCTAAAGTAAAGAAGGCATATTGGCTCAACAAATGTTATAGTCAGCTACCCAGTGCTGATGTACTGAAATGTATTTTTGACAGTGGGTATGGAGTTCCTGTACACTGATACTGGCATGTTATTAGACACAGATGACAACACAGATGTGAAGTGTAGGTGGGTGTGTAGTCAGTATAATATTTTACGTTATATTAACATTTAGGTTATATACTATCCAGCTGTAGTATAAAACTAGGAAAATGTGTTTACACTTTTAAAAAAATTACATGCAACATTCAATTACAATAGATGGGAAATAAATGTGCTGAATTAATACTAATATTTAGCACTTTTTAAACACTTGTTTCATCATCGATTTTTGTCATAGGACTGCCCCGGGTGCAGCATTTTCAGTGAATGGCAGTAGATAATTCACTAAAAAGAAAGTTAATCATCTGAAAAATGTGTGTGTGCTGTCATCACTGACCTTTGCACTCCAGTTTATGATGTATGTGGTTGGCACAGTAGGTAGCGCTGCTGTCTCACAGCGCCTTGGTGGTGTGTGAGGATGTGGGTTCAATCCCCCTCGGTCTGTGTGGAGTTGGCATGTTCTCCCTATGTCTGTGTGGGTTTCCTTGGGGTGCTCTGGTTTCCTCCCACAGTCCAAAGACATGCTGTTCAGGTTCCCCTATAGTGTGTGAGTGACAGAGAGAGTGTGTTCCACTGATGTATGGATGAGTGACCCAGTGGAAGTAGTGTATCTAGCAGTGTAAGTCACCACGGTGAATAAGGTGTGTGGCCTAATAATACTGCATAGAGTTCATTGGAAATCGCTTTGGAGAAAAGCATCTGCTAAATAAATAAATGTATGTGCAAGGAGTGCATCTGTTAACATAACAATTAATACTGAGAAATATTTCTCCTTGGTGACATGATGACTCAGCCACTAATGGTGCCACCTCACCTGATAAGCCACCCCTGTCCTTTCATACAAAAAAAACCCCACTGCCCGCACTGTTCGGGGAGTCACTTTGCTGAGTTGTCTCCCAGCGCCCTGCTTGCCACCATTGTACCCACCAAGAAATAATGGCGAAGCTGCACTGAACCTGAGACATGAGCGACATTCTTTGACAGGGGTCTTGCTCTAGTGTCCTTACATAACGTACTTGCTGTTTATCGCTCCAATAAAAAAAGAAAAAAAAAACGTATTTTAAACGTTGCAAGTAAATTTGGATAAAAACATGTGCTGCGCAACAGAAGCACAACAGGATAGAGGAAAGTGAAGAGGAACTGCAGCTGCATCTGCAAAAGTATGACTTACGCAACCGTAGAAAGGAACCTTTTCTGCACACATTCATTTGCTTTCAACTGGCATTCTGTTGAGTGCTCATATTAACGGTCGGTCTGTTATGTAACTGGTGGGATTTTGCGTTGTACTTTTTCAAAGTTCGCTGTGCAGCGGAGTCCCTCGTGGAGTCCAGCCTTGGGGCTCTAGCGTAGTTTTCTGTGGGTGTTCGCCAAGCCTTGCGCACAAATGCATTTTAACATTCAGCCCGTCATACGGCCGTGCATGGCTCCCTTGGCATGCGCGGGTGCCTTGGCAGGGCCTGCTCCGCTTGTGGGTGGTCTGTTTATTAACCACTCAGCGCTCTCCTTGGCAAATGAACTTCTGTTGTCCAGCGTAAGAAAAGTGAGAAGGTGGAGTTAACCCGGCACCCGATGAATGCGCCGTTGGACCAGCTGCTGTTTGCTGGGGGGGGGGGGAGTGGACTTTGTGCCGCTGGGTGCTTTGTTGTGTGTTTTCCTTCGCTTTGTGCTCCTTTGGATTGTCAGTGCCACAATGTTGTATTAATTGTGAATCCATCAAGCTCAAAATGTCGATCAGATGAACTTGTGAGGTGAAGTGAAAAGTGAGGCGACCCATTTAGACTCTGAGAACTCGTGGTTTCCATTGAGGCAGCGAAAGCTCTTGCTTTTTATCCTTCCGTAACACATTCTTAAACACATTTCTGTGTTTTTCTTGTGTTAGCTGGGAACACGAAATTAAAATGTAAAAAAAAATTTAAATAATATAATAAGCCGTAACCCCGCTTGGGACAAGTGGTTGTAGACATGTGTGTGTATGTGTGTGTGTGTGTATTTATGCATCCAGTTTTGTTGGCTTTCATGGTTTATATTCTGTCCGTTCCATTTGATTGGTTTTAAAGGTTTATAAATTGCTCTATGGACTGTACTTCCTTCAAGAAGTATTTCTCATGCCATGTATTCAACACTATATGAGTGATCCACTATAAACAGAACCAAAATACAAGACTAGATAATAAATACACATACTGTCTGAACCGCTTGTCCCATGGCGAACCGGAGCCTAACCCAGCAACACAGGGCGTAAGGCCGGAGGGGGAGGGGACACACCCAGGACGGGATGCCGGTCCATCGCAAAGCACCCCAAGCGGGACTCGAACCCCAGACCCACTGGAGAGCAGGACCCGGTCCAACCCACTGTGTCACCATGCCTCCCGCTAGATAATAAATAAGAGATAATAAACACATGCAAAAAAAACCCTTTCATACCTCCTGCTCTCTAACTTACTGGAATATGGCACTATTTCATGTAACATAACATAGAATAGAATAAGATGAAAGTATGAGGTTGCAATCTAAATGCCAAGCTCGGCGAACAACCAAACACCTCAACCAGCAACCAGAGTTACGAAGACCACCAGTATTCTCTATGATCTTCAACATGAAAGTATACTTGGAATTTGTTACAATGGTTGTAAAAATAATCTGAAAAAAAAATTTAACAATTTAACTGATCAGTTCAAATAGTTTTGTTATGTTTTTTGTTTCAGTTTTTGGGGTCCTTTTGCCTTTCTCCTCCCCCAGGTTACACAGTGAACCATGTTTCGGTAGATCGGGTATATTCGGAATATTCTACAGAGCTGTGATAGAGTATTTACTCCTCTTCTAATTTTCTTTTTTTTTGCAACTTTTTGTAGCTTGTATGAAAAAAATTGCCTCCAAAGTGTTATCAACCCAAGTAAAGGCCATAATTAGAGTCAGCTCTTTGAAAACAATTGACCCTGATTTGGACCAGCCCTCATCAATATAATTTTGAACTCCCTAAACCTTTACCAGCAAAAGACAAGATTCAGAGAGCCAGATATTCCATGCTCAACAGAAGTTTCCAAAATCCTTTGGAGAAAAGTTAAGTCCATCAGTCTGGACAGGGTCACACAGCCACTTCCAAGGATCTGAATCTCAACTGAACCACAATCAAAGCCATCCTCATCAAATGGAGAAAGTTTGGAACAGCCATGAATCTATCTAGGAGTAGCAATCTTGCCATGTGTCTCCACAAGCAAGCTGTAAAATCATTGATGACCCCAAAAACAAACCCAGAACAACACAAAGGGAAGTTCAGACCTTTCTTGGCTCACCTCAGCTCAGTGTTCATGTCTCCACAATAAGAAAATAAATCAAAAGTAGAACTTTCTGGATAACATCAGCCCTGTAGCATCTAGCAAAGACCAAATACGGTATTTCAGAGTAAAAACCTTCAACCAGCAGTCCAGCGTGGTGGCGGTAGTGTGTCCAAAAGCTTCAAAAGTTGAGGAAATTGGAAAGAAGCAAATACTTTTTGATAGCAATATATTACAGGCTTTTTTTCTTTTGCAATACTTAAACTCAGAAGTAGATTCATAAGTGATTCTGACAAGCCCTTCTGAAATAGCAGACGATCCGTTACATGTTACGTGGAGATAAGACCTGCTCAGTCTTTAAAAGTTCTTCTCGTGTTTCTGTGGGTTTCCTCCCATGTCCTCATGACTTGGGCAGAACTTGGAATAATTGTATACCACTCCTTGTCATGGAACCCATGCGAGTGGCTGCCACCAGTTGACACTGACTCGATGGCACTTACCCTCATGTCTTACATTCTCTTATTAAAATGCGATCATATAATGCTGGATTTGGTCAAGTGCGCTATACAGGAGGGATCTCGATGTGCATCTGTGCTAACACTGGCACACACGAACAAGCCGTTCTTTCTGGCTGACTGGCTTGCTTTGTCATCCTGATAATACCAGCACCACATCTGGTCTTCAGGGACATCCCGTTAACTTGCTAAACTGGTTATGTAAATGTGTGTGACTGGTGGGGGCAGTGTACTCATGTTGTACTCGTGTTGTACTCACCAGTGTATTCATGACATCCTGTTGGAAGTGTGAAACTCATTCAGCCTGTTTCCTTTCTTTGTACCATTTCCTAATCTGACCCCATCCAGCCATTCCCTGACAACATCATGGGCCAGATGCCACATTCTTAAGCAATTAAGTAAGAAGATGTTTACAAAGACGTTTACTCAAGTCCCATGGGAAGTTGGACGCTCTTTTTGCTACTAAAAGGGTTTAAAATCTTGTTCTATAAATAAGAACCAGCTATTCAAATACAGGTGCGAGTGATACACTAGCGATGTTGCTGATGCATTGCTCAACCCTGCAAAATATAATTGCACTATTATCTGGTGCTTTCAATATCAAGTAATTCCATAGATTATAACTCCATGCATGTCTTTTTTTCGTCTTATACTTGATGCTTTTTTCCTGAAGCTATTTAGGTTTGACACCTACCCGAAGGGTACAATGATAGATACCCCAGGGAGGCATTATCCTGTAAACTAAGGATCACAAGTGCACCTCTTGAACTAACCAAGGCTGACTGTGATGTATCCCAGGCAGTAAGGTGTGCAGAAGATCTGTGGAGAGAAGCTGTGGAAAGAAGAAAAAAAAGAAACCCTCAAAACAATAAATATGAAATTTTCATATCTGCACTATGTGCACAGATATTATGGATTTGGGAAAAAAACACATTTTGTTACATAATATCAAATTTCATCAAAGCCAAAGAATAACAACCAAGTAAGAGTTATGTACTGTTCTTCTGCTGCAGCTCAATGAAGAAACAAAAAAAAGAAAAACTCGTATCCTAGCAACATCTTTTCCTCACTCCAGCTTGATGTAGCTTTAAAGTCATGTAGCTGGAATCCTGAAGGGAAATATGATTGCAAAGACACAGAAATGAGAACTTAGCAGTCATACTCACGAGGGATTTGACAAGATTGAAATATTTTATGGCGTTTACAGAATCAAATAAGTTCAATAATGTAATTTCAATTGTGCTATTTTTCCCACTCTGGGTTGTGAAGCTGCTGCCTGTGTTATGTATATAACAGTGTCTGAAGTTGCTCCTTGTAATGCTAGAATTCTTCTGCTTGGCTCTTACCATTCATGACTCCCATGTGAAGGGTTTGAGAAAGTCGTGCAGCTGTACCCGTGCAAGGAAATAATCATACTGCTTTCAAAGAGAAATATTATTCTATTAATATTAAGCATTATTTATCTGAAACTGCAACTTACAATATTAGATAGTTAACTTTGCAGAGATTTAGCAGGGCATTCTTACCATATCAGTTTGGTGTAAGTACCCTGATCAAAGGTACCACAGTGAGTATATTCAGATTTATGCAATCTAAGAGTAAATGTTATTGACCTAGTAATAAAACCACCAGCCAAACAAAAATCTTCAAGCGATTATCCATAGCGGTACAAAACAAATGTGTTATTGTGTACACCACCCAGTAACGCAGATGGTTATTTTTCCTGAAGGAACAGAGGTAAATGACCTTCCTTTAAGGGTACAACTACACAGCTGAGGGTCAGAGACTTAGAGCCCCCTTGATGAAAAATCCAGACCCTTGACTGGAGCTGCCATCTATACAACAGTTCATCTATTCTTATTTCCTCCAGGTTACATGAGATGAATGCAGATGTGTTCACCTGATGCAGTATGAACATCTTGCTGTACTCCAGCAAGCATCCCCGGCCAGTGAGATACAGACATCATGCCATGAAAAATAAAAGAGGGAAGATTCTTAGTTGAACTGACAAATGCGTAGTAAACACATTTACATTTACATTTATTCATCTGGCAGATGCTTCTCTCAAAAGGGATCTCAGAATAAGCTAAAGTGCGTTTCCCCAACAGACGGACACAGAAATGAGGCACGTTATTCACAAGGTACAGTCCTTTAGTCCAATGGCACTGTTTTTACCAGCATAAAATTACATGACTAGCTATATATAGAATCAGTAGGCAGTCATTTTTTAAAACAGATAATGTAGTACAAATTTATGGAGTAGATAGGAGATCCTGAGAGAAGTGAGTATGAAAGAGATGTTTTGAAACCCCTCCTGAAAGTTGAGAAGGATTCAGCAGTTCTGAGGGCAGAGGGGCTCATTCCACCACATGGGATTTAGAACTAAGAACATACAGACTTTTGATTGTAGACCTTTGTACATTAACTCATCAAGGGGTCAAAGGCAAAATTAGCATAGCAGTCTGGTTGTGCCGTTGCGAGCAATCAGGTTCTGCAGGTATTGAGGTGCTGATACATTTATGGTCTTGATAAGAGCAGCTACAGGAAGTCAAGAGACAGAGACATGGAGAGGAGATACATGAAAAGCTTTGGCAGGTCAAACATGTTTTGTACTGCGGTATTCTGGATCAATTGGAGTGCTCTTATGGTGGAGGTTGGGAGATTTGAATTAAGGGAGTTGCAAAAGTCCAGCTGGGATATGATCATGACTTGGACCAGCAGCTATGTACAGTGCATTATGAGATAAGGTAAAATCTTGAGGATGTTATGCAGGTTGTAACTGCAGGACCGGGTTGTGGCTTTGATACGTTGACAGAAGGACAGACTTGAGTAAATCCTTACTCCCAGGCTCTTAACCGATGAAGCAGGTGAACTGGATCTTAGTCTTGAAGAGGTTGAGTTGTAGATGGTGGTCAGTCTTCCAAACAGAAACATGCAAGCACAGGCATTTTTCATTTTTATTTGTCAATTTTGGCAGGCTGTGGGTATGTTTCAAGTGAAGTATTTTACATGGTGCAGTTGGAGTCAATAATTCAAGATATTTTCTGCACCACCAAGGAGCAAATGAAAAAAAGTAATAATTTAATGTTTCCAGGAGAAATAGGTTGAAAAAACAAAGCAGTCCATCCAAGCAGCAAACTCATCTGCAAACTGTAGGTCAACAGTAGGAGAAAGCATTTTTTAGGCTGGAACATTCAAATGCACTGTGATACTTGGTGAGAAATTAAGGTTTCAACATGACCTTCGTACTTCCCGAAGCAGAAGCCATAGAAACCAGTTCTCAGAAGAGAGCGCACAACACTCCTGAATCTGAGCGTTTACACAAGACATATTTCACACTGAAAGGGTGAAATTCACAGTGTGTAGCAGAAGGAAGAAGAAAAGCCCCTCTTTACTGGAGAAAAACACACTAACAATTTTGCTCAAGTGATTCAGCGAGCATCTTTGGTGGTCATGCTTTTTTATGTAGAACACAACTTCTTAAACTCGTCAAGTGACAACTGACCCTTGTGTAAAAAGCGTTTCTGAACAGGCCACTCTTTTCCACGCCGCCGAGAGTGTGGAGAGCTGGGAAGAAGTGGCCTTACTTGGCTGCGATATTCCCCCTGTTGTGCACCCCATTTTTTCCAGCTGGGGAGCTGAGAAATGAACCAATTTAAGGATCCCAGAAAAAAAGAAAAAAAAATCACGAAGACAGCTTGGTGAATAGAGTGCTGAAACTGGTCATATGACCGTATTTCTTAATTAACCAACATATACTTTTCAATATGTGTTTTCAGCATAAAGAAGCAACAAGGTTTTATGCAATTAATGCAAAATAAAATAAAATTATATGATAATAAATGGTAATTGCATACATTATTCTTCTTAATATTACTATATTATATAGCAATATGCTGTTGTGTGATAGAACCCATTTTAATAGGGCTAATCATCCAAAATTAAAATGTCCATTCTCCGAATATACAGGATTGTGAAAGATGGCTATATTTATTATGTAATTTATTTAAAATTGTTATGGAAATAATAATAATACTTTCATACACTATAAACCAATTTTTTTGACACTCAGGGTCCATGTTGGGGAAAAGGTGTGGGCTGATACTACCGCAGTGTTCATTGTTACGTCGCTTTGGAGAAAAGTGTCTGCTAAATAATAATAATAATAAAGGTAAATAAATAATAAAAATAATAATAATAAAGGTAAATGCAAATGTACTTTGAGTCAAGGTGCAGGTTAGTTTTCTGGGACTGTTGATTTAGTGCAAATGCATGATGACATCCCTTTAAGGTTAGGGTCCCAGCTGCTGTCTTTCATTTGAAGGTCGAATCCCACCTCCTGCTTGATCAAGGCACTTGCAATACACCGATACTGTAAAAATACCCTGCAATACACTGATGCAGTAAAAATATCATGTTGTATAAATGGTTAAACCACTAAGGTGCTTTGGAGAGAAGCATCAGCGTAACGTGTCCGTTTTCGTTTCGGTTGTGTCTTGGGGCAACAGGTGGTGCAGTGTCCTGGTCTGCCGTCACCTTATAATCGAAGATGCTAGGTTCAGACCCCACCTCCAGCTGTCGTACCCTTATCGAGGTGCTTACCCCGAACCGACAGAGTAAGACTGAGCACCCAGCTGTGTAAATGGCTCGGTGAGAGGAAAAAGTTCCTAGCGCGATACTGCAAGGAAGGGGACTCGGACAGAGGCGTCGGCCACACGAAGGTTAATAACGCCGCGAGTGCGCGGGCACGGTGGCGGCGCGCACGTGGCTCCGCTCCAAACGCGCGTCTCGGATCCCAGCGCAGGAGCCCGAGGAGAAGAGCGCAGATCGGTCACAAGTTGCCACGGCAGCGTCGCCCGCTTCGGATCTTCCTTCATACGCAGCGGGAGGAGGAGGAGGAGGAGGAGGGAGGAGGAGGGGGGGGGAACGCGAACGAACAAACAAACAAACAAAGCAAACGGATCCAGATCTCTCATTCGCGCTTTGATTTTTTTTCTTCGGGGGGGTTCTTGCTTTGAGTCGCTGGGACGGAGTCTCCTTAACCATCCCCGATCCGCCGCCGCCGATTTGCTGGAGACCCGGGGAGGCATCGCCGCGCGACCTGCACCGGTGAGCCGCGCGCCTCGTCGCCCTGTCCTCCGTCACCCAGTCATCCTTTCATCCTTTCAGTCCATCATCACTCCATCCATCGCATCACTGCCTGCCTGCCTCCGCCGTGTCCGACTGCACATGCGATTGGCGTCTTTAAACCCGACCCAAGCGCGAGACTCGGATCTCGAACGCATTAAGTTTGCGAATAATGATGTCGCGCAATCGCGAGCGCGTCTAGCGCGGGCACGTGGCTCTCGGGCCGTCGGAGGACGATGCTCGGTCCGCGCTTGACGGCGCTGCTGTGTCCGCAGGCTGTTGGGGAGACATGACAGCCGAGAAGAGCATCCCGATCATCAACGGCAAGGCGGAGGACGCGGCGGACGCGGCGGACGCGGAGGCTTCGAGCACGAGCCTCGTGCGCAGCAATGACCGCAAGGTGAACGAGCGCGGTCACTGGAACAACAAGGTGGAGTTCGTGCTGTCCGTGGCCGGGGAGATCATCGGGCTCGGCAACGTGTGGCGCTTCCCCTACCTGTGCTACAAGAACGGAGGGGGTAAGGCGCCGCTGGCTGCAAAACAAACAAACAAACAAACAAACAAACATCAGAATGCGTGCACGCTTAAACCTAACACAGAGAGCATGAACGCAGTGCAGCAGCACTGGAAATAATAACAACAATAATAATAATAATAATAATAATAATAATAATAATAACTAATAAGAATAATAATAATAACAACACTGCGCGCTTAGTGTCCAGTTCGAAGGGCTTGATGCGCAATTGTCGGGTTCAACAGGTGGAGTCGCGCGCAGGCGCGCGGCGGGATGCTGCCGCATCGTGCGCGCGCGGCGCACATGGAGCCGCGAATGACACGTACAGTCGCGCTGTTTATTGGAGAACGTGACTGTCGTGCTGTTACTGTCCATCACTGTGTACCTGCCATCCCTGTAAACAAACTTTCAGGTCTATTTCTTCCTGAATTATGTGTTGTGTTGAAGGTGCCCACCCCCGATGAAGGTCGGGGGGGGGGCGCACAGATTGTGTACAGATGATGATCGCTGTAGCTCCCTGGTACTTTGCCAGTTGCAGCCCTGCAACATGAGGAGAACAGAGCACATAACAGGAGCCCTGAATGAAAACAAGCGTACAGGTAGCTTTGCTCTGGCGCTGTGCTCTGTACCTTTCCACCAGACACCAGCGTGTCTGTCAGACCCACGGAGTCGCTAGTGTGCGGATTTTTCATGAAATCTGTCCTCAGATGCTCTGTTTTCAAACACACTTTCATGTAACTCACTGTGTTCTCGACACAGCACTGTACTGAGGGACATGTACCTGTGGGCAGCTATGAGGGATGGAGATGTGGATACTTCATATGTTCTGAATCTCAGTTGTTACTGATTGTGATGACAGGCATGAGTGCACTGACCCCTGGGAAGGCCCCCCCCCCCCACCTTCAGTCACCCCTGGCCCCTCTCACTCAGTAGGGTGAAGAGTTCAAGCCCAGACTAAGACCCTGCGGGACCTGGCAGGGCTCAGAGCTCTTGGCTTCAGAAATGCCAAATCATCGGCTCTCCACAGATTTCTGTGCCGGATTTATGGAGACATACGTCGGGTCCGTGTCACGGCTGCGGTGGGAACTGAGGTGTGTTTGGAATGGAGTTGAGTCCGAGCGGGGAGAGCCGCTCGATGATTATACGGACGACCTTTTCCGTGCGGTGTGAAGGCGCCCTTGTTTGGCGATGATGGAGTACGAGGAAACTCTTTCACATTCAAATGGGGCTGCCCTCGATGCGTTAATTGCCCCGCTGCTGCAGTGTTCTGCAGCTCTGGCCAGCAGGACACAAGCCTTCGCACCCCGCCGTGGAGTGGCGTCCGCCGGTGATGTCACAGCCCAGCTGGTCTTATGATCCCAGGAGCGTTTGAGCTGGGCGACGTCAGAATGTCATGGTGTTGGTGAGATGGGACGTGTCCCGAGTCCATGCAAACTCTGAGGACAAGTGTTTGGGTCGGTATTGGCGGCATTTTCCTAATGTGAAATGATGCGATAACCTGTTCCTCAACAGCCTGTGTTTTGACACGCTGCTTGCCGCACGCGCACTACGGTAAAGACTGGGTTCCCTTATGTAGAACAGTAGAGTAAACAATGTACGGCCAATGTTGTGTTGCAGGTGCGTTTCTGGTGCCCTACGTGATATTCTTCGTCTGCTGTGGCATCCCGGTGTTCTTCCTGGAGACGGCACTGGGCCAGTTCACCAGCGAAGGGGGCATCACGTGCTGGAGGAAAGTTTGTCCGCTCTTTGAGGGTAATGAGTTATGTTTGCCAAACATCTGCGGCTCCCCATATTTCTTTGTTTTCCGCAGAACGTGTCTTTAATACTGTCATCGCCACTTTAGGTAATTTGCATCCCCTCCTGGGACCTAAACCCATAACGGTTATGTTAAAAATCCGCGTCTTCAATCGCTGAATTACCTGTTGCTGCTGAACTTCAAACATTATGAAATAATTTCAGCAGAAAGTGTTTGGTTAAGCTTACTTTTCACTAGTAAATGCAAATTTGATCTGTCTTATTAGTATCGTATTAATATTCTTACATTTCTTGGACCTATATCCTATATATACATAAATAAAATGGTGTGTAAATGGGAAGCATGTTAAAAGGTTGGGATTATCGAACCATTTACCGCTGCATGACTGACTGTGTGAGAAAACACAGCAGGTGTGGCTGGGGAAGCTCACGGCTCCCACGCGTGACTCACTGTTCGCATTCCCACATCCACTGATGAAGCACTGAATCCAGTGAGATGTTCTGATTTCTGAACACGTTTTCTTTTTTCCATCTGGTCTAGGTATTGGATATGCTACACAGGTGATTGAAGCACATTTAAATGTGTATTATATTATAATTTTGGCTTGGGCCATATTTTACCTGTTCAACTGCTTCACGTCCACACTCCCCTGGGCCTCCTGCGGTCACGAGTGGAACACAGGTCGGTCTCACCGAGTGCGTCTCCCTGTCTCCGCTCACCGTCCCTTCATTGTTCCCTGTCCTTTGGAAAGTTACGCTCCCTCTGCTACTCAAACTGTTTACATGAGATTCTGCAGAAATATTAAGTTAGTTATTATTAAGGACTGTAAATAGAAGTACAGCTAACTGCACTTCCATGTCTGTGCATTTTATTATTCTTTCATGAGTTATCAGAGAGAGCGCTTCCACTTGATTTTTTTAATCATTTCTTTTCCTGTTACAGCGAATTGTGAGGAATTTCAGAGGGTGAACGGGACCAACGTGACCAACCCCAATGCAACATCCCCAGTCATAGAGTTTTGGGAGTAGGTTTTCCTCTTTCCTTTTTGTTACGCCATGTGTCTTGTGTTCTATTTACTAAAAACACCCCCCCATCTCTTCACTAATTCATTTAGGAATGTGTTACCGTTTCAATTGTTGGAACATCCATTGGTTTATGCAGGTTTGGGATGCAAGAAGGGCTTAAACTTGGTCAAACTATGGCAGAAATATTAGTTGTTCTTATTTACCTGTATTTTTTTTTTGCATCTTATTTTTATTTATCTCAAGGAGGGTGTGGTAGCGCAGTGGTGCAGTGGGTTGGATTGGGTCCTGCTCTCTGGTGGGTCTGCGGTTCGAATCCCGCTTGGGGTGCCTTGCGATGAACTGGCGTCCCGTCCTGGGTGTGTCCCCTCCTCCTCCAGCCTTACGCCCTGAGTTGCCGGGTTATGCTCCGGTTCCCTGTGACCCTGTATGGGATAAGCGGTTCAGAAAGTGTGTGTGTGTTATTTATCTTATGGCTTGGTTGACTCTTCTGCCCAGTGCATTTTACATGGCTCACAATTTCACGCTTTGCGCATTTGAGTGTTTCGCTGAAGGAATTCACATTCGGTTCCTTTCGTAGGAAAGTTGAACTCTTGGAGTGTGACGTAGGTCCAGGTTGTGAACCTCTGCGTCGATTGCTGACTTGGGGTTCATGTTGGGGTTCATGGGCTCTTCAGCAGATGCTTTGGTTTGGTGGCCTTGCTGGGCAGCACCTGTTCCGCGTGCCTGGTGGAAGTGCTCTGTGGTTCCTGCAAGACCAGAACTGCTTGTATCGCTGAAGATGGTGTCAAGAACGTTTGCTTTGTTTGTAGAAAGAGCCGCTTATTAATTCAGCTCGTTTTTCCATCAAAGAGACACCGTGGGGGAGGAAATGCGTGTGTAAACAGCTCGCCTTTTCAGAACAGATAATGACAGGCCCTTCATCTCGATGCCTCTCGGCGGCAAGATGGAGTCCAGCAGCGTGACGGCTGCCTCCACGGGCAGAATCCCCTGGGAACTCCGGCCTTGGCGATTCGGCCGATTCACGGCCGCACAAACAAGGAATGAGAAATTAACGAGAAGCTGAGGATCTCGGTGCCGTTGAGATGACCAGGGACTGAGCAGCAGATGCTGGAGCACGCTCTTGGCTCGGAGCTGAGCTCAGCTGTGAGCTTCTGGTCCTAGGCGACCGCGAAGCGTAACCTTCACCGTAATAATTTGTCATTCCTTTTACACTGATGTTGTCGACAGGCGTCCAGAGGGCACTGGCACAGCTACTGATGATATGGACACAAATTTGGCTCTTGAACATCTCGCTTTTGTTTCTTCTTCCAACAAATTCCAACACTGATGCCAGTAGCGGCAGTAGAGGAAACAGAGTAGCAAGCGTAGCACACAGGTGCTTCACATGCAACTGCTGTATGTTGGACTACAAAGCATTTTTCGCAATGACCTTCTCTGAGTGGCTGTGAAGCGAGGAAACGGCCTGTTAGCATGTAGCTCGGTTAGGTAACTCGTTAGCTCCGCAGCGCCGCACCTGTTTAAAATCAACTTCATTCATCGTTTTCTTCTTCTTCTTATGCCTTCCACCCCTCCTGGGACGTAGGCCGCCAACAAGGGTTCTCCAGGCATCCCTAAGAGCTGAGATGCCATGAAGTTTCCTTGTTGGTGTTTCTGTAGCTGGCGAGGTTTTTACGGTGTGGGGTAGCTATCCCCACCCCCAACCCTCCTCCTTTCTCAGCCGGGCTTGGAACCGTTCATGGCGGAGTTATCGTTTTCTTGGTATTGTTTAATTTTTTTATCTTTGGTGACACCTCTTTCCAAGCTGACTTCCAATGCGACAGCAAGTGGAGCTGTATATTCGAATCTCACCTCCTGCTGTAGTACCCGTGATCAAGCTATTTACCCTGAATGGGTACAGTAATAAATTACCCTGCTGTGTAAATGGTGAAATGTATCAATCTGCAGAAATGTATTGGATAAGTAAGTAAATGCAATGCATATATGTCCATATTTTGTTCAAAACACATTATACGGTGTTCTCCTACCTTATAAAGGTAGTTCCCAAAAAAACCTCGATAAGATCAATTCTCCTCATAACTGAGATATAGCATGGAATTTGTTTCAGTGGTAAAAATTTTTATGTTTTCCTGAGGCCCAAAACTGACACCTGTTTTTGCTAAATTGTTACCAGATCCCATTAAAACAGAGTTACTTCAACAGGTAAAGTTAGTTATGATGCAACATAACAGTGCAGTTTCTCTTTCAGTAATTACTCTATAATACTGTACAACATTTAATTTATTCATTTAGCAGACACTTTTCTCCAAAGCGAGGTACATCTCAGAGAACAATACAAAAAGTACATTACATCAACATCTGAATGCAGGCGTGATTCTTGAGTACCATCAATTTGTCACATACCGCAGTACAAACTGGTATGCATAACACGAGTAGCTGTATATAGGCTTTGCATTATTAAACAAGTAGTTCTTATACATTATTAAACATAACAAGCGTGTACACAATTATCAAACACAAGATCAGGGGAGAATGATTTTTAATTCTTATTAATACTGTATGTCTACCTGCGCTCGTTCAGCATACCTGTTACGCACTGTACACTTAAGAGATGCTCAGAAGCAAAACATGCATAGATACTTAGTGTGTCATGTCCGGCTCTGGAAGGAAGCGGCGAACCCAAGTGCGGAGTGGTATACGTGGTGTCTTCGGGGAAATCCAAGAGAGGAGGTCAGAAAACAGGCCTTCGAGGTGCGAACGTCGTAACAGGGAGAATCCAAAAGGCGAGGTCGGTACACAGCCAAGAGGTCGAGGATCATAAAGAGGCACAGGATCGTGGGAACAAGGGATGGGATCGGGGAAGGCGTTCGGGAACAGGAATTGGCTAGAAGGTCGCAAACGAGAAGGCCGAACGAGGTTCCGCATCAGCTGCTGGTCTGACTCAGCCTTTTATGCCCCGGTCTGCGTTGCGTCCCAGGTGTTCCGTGTCGGCTCGGAGGTGTGGGCGTGGCATAGTGTTTATGTATTAATTCAACATTAAATTCAAAAAATGAAAAAATAGATCGGCAAAAACAGTGTAAACGAATTGACGCGCTCAAGCTGACATGGTGCCTCACAAGACCCGGGCTGTGTGTCTGGATCTGGGTTCAATCCCTACTCGCTGTCTGCGGAGTTGACGTGTTCTGTCCGTGTTTGCGTGGGTTTCCTCCGACAGTCCAAATGTGTGTTTTCAGTTGTAATGGCGACTCTGAATTACCCTTGTGTGTGTCTCTGTGTGTGTGTGTGTATGTGTGTGTTACATTGTTGTGCTGTGCATATGAATGAATGACTGTAGGTGCTGTACTGCAGTGTGTCTAGCACTGAATAAAGGAAGAAATAAATGAACTCTGTTGGGAGGCACTAAACCCAAATTTGATCCTTCTAAATGCGAAGGAGTGCCTTGGAAGTCCAAATAGGGCTAACAGATGAAAGTCCTCGATTGGCCCTGTGTCGAGGATGATTGTATATTATGAATTAAGTAAGGCTGCCCCTTTCCTGTTACACACACACACACACACACACACACACACACACACACACACACACACACACACACACACACACACAATGTCTACAACCGCTTGTCCCAAGTGGGGCTGCGGCGAGGGGGCACACTCTGGATGGGATGCTGGTCGGCCGCAGGGCACCCCAAGCAGGGCTCAAACCCCAGACCCAACACAAAGCAGGGCCCCGTCCAAACCCACTGCGCCACAGTCCCCCCCCCATAATAATATATAATATTCGGCACATACTAGATTTTTATTTTAGCCAGACAGGTATTGTTCTCTTGAAAATAAGGAAGTTGAAGTTTTGTGTGGAATCTTCTAGTAAATAGAAAAATAGACACACACACATTTTCAGAACCGCTTGTCCCATACGGGGTCACGGAGCCTACCTGGCAACTCAGGGCGTAAGGCCGGAGGGGGAGGGGACACACCCAGGACGGGACGCCAGTCCACCACAAGGCACCCCAAGCGGGACCCGAACCCCAGACCCACCGGAGAGCAGGACCCGGTCCAACCCACTGCGCCACCGTGCCCCCATAAAAGAATAGACGTTCTAGGGATATTTTATGTGTTTGTTGGGAACGCTGTTTATGGAGGGAAAAAAACGTGTCCCATGTGGGGCTCAACACAAGTGAGCGACACCAAGAATATTTCAAATGTCCACGAGTCCTTGTCGATATCGCACAGTGGGGAGGCCATGGAGAACAACGTTTACATGCATGTAAAATAAAGTTGGTTGGTCATGGAATGATTTGTGTGTAGCGGGTGTGTTTAGAAGTATCACAAGCGGGGGCCAGAGTAAAGCGCGCTTCCCTTCTGCAGCTATTGGCCTTGTGTGAGGAACAGGCCACACACACACACACACACACACACGTCCCGTGTGAATGCATGTGGGTTCGCTGTGCCTTGCTGCTGCCGGTGTCCTTTTTGTCCCATGGCTCTCTTTTGCAGGAAGGTCTCGGGTCATCCGCGTCCTTGACCGTGCACTTTGCGTCACCCGCGACTCTTCAGCTTGTTCACGTGGAAAGAGTCCTATTGTTGGGATATTACCACTCGGGGCCGAGGGGTCACGCTGGCGTGGCTTTCGTTGAGCATCTATGTCCACGGAAAGGCCTTGGAGATCTTCGCAGGACCTTGCTGAAAGACGTCTTCCCTGCACACCGACCTTCATCTTCCCCTTGTCTAACTTTGTCCTTTTCGCATGAAACTCGTGTCTTCAAGGCTTTGCTAAACGTGCGCTTTTTACGCAGAATCCTGACCGGTGACTTTGTGGCCGTTCTGCCCACACAGGCGGCGTGTGCTGAGCATCTCGAGCGGCATAGAGCACATCGGGAGCCTGCGCTGGGAGCTGGCGCTGTGCCTGCTGCTCGCCTGGTTCATCTGCTACTTCTGTATATGGAAAGGGCCGAAATCCACAGGAAAGGTAATGGCGCGACTGGCAGCGAGGAAGATGCCCTCTGGTACTTTTACTCCGTAGCAGCAGGACGGCTGTTGTTGACCGACGTCTGTAACCTGACAGCTCCACCTTCAAACTGTAAGAGGGGCCTGCTGTTGCACCCTTTAGAAAAATATTGACCCTGAGTTGCTGCAGTAAAGATACCTGGTGGTATAAGCACAACATCCAGCATACAGCAAGCTAATAATACTGTAAAATGAAATCATATTCTACAGTACGAACCATCAATAGGTCACTGGCATCATCAACTCAACTCCACTTGATTTGCCCCCCACTTGATTTGTTCCTGTAATTGTTTTGCTGTGTTTTTGCCTTTAATTTCTGCTCTTCTTTGTTTGAACAGTACTTTTCTGATAACAGGTTGAAGCAGGAATAACAGCTTTTTAAGTATGAAACAAGAACAGCAGGTAGCGCCTTGCCCTGAAATGAGCCAGGTTCAAATCCCACTTCCTGCTGTAGTTCTCTTGATCAAGGTACTCACCCTGAACTGATGCAGTATAAATTACCCTGCTGCATTAATGGGTAAAGGAGTGTAAGCAGCTTGACCCTGTAAGTTGGCCTGAGAAAAGTGTCAGATAAAGTAAAAGGATGTTTTGCAAGGTTGGCTGGTAGTGTAGTGGTCAGTGCTGTTGTCTTTGGACCTCAAGGTTGCTAGTTTGATCCTCATGTCTGGCTCTTGTACCCTTGAGCAAGGTACTTACCTTCAATTGCTCCAGTAAAATTACTCAGCTCTATGAATGGGTAAGTAATTATAGACAGACTAACATCATGAGTTACTTTGGCTAAAGGAGTAAAATGTAGTTTACCATCCTGGCCTTTGCTATTTTTCGGTGACGCTGAGTATTAGTGTTGCACCAGCGGCCTTTCTGATGGCTCGCCTCAAACTGTTCACCGCATCAGGGCTTCGCCTCAAACAAGCAAACCTCATCGGTTGCTTGTTTCCTACCGCAGATTCGCCTTCCAAGCGCCTTACATTCTGGTTCCCTGATTAACGATTCCCGCTTCGAAAGTTGCCATAATAATTACTGTATCGGCTCAAGGGGGATAGTGGATTAGTGCTTATTAAGCGTGAGGTGCTCTGAACGCTCCTGCCCGCCGCTTCTGCGCGTGTGTCGTGCTGAGTGAAAAAGGCTCCCGATCTCTTAGGAGCCGTGAGCGATCGGCGCCGCGTCCGTGGAGGCGCTCGAACCCCCTGGGAGCAGTCGACAGCTTTCGGAACGAAACGCCCATTTTCTGAATGTAGCCGCCCATTAGTATCGCTGCACCGTTCCCAAAGTTGCAGTTAAATTCCCCAGCTGCAGTGTGCGTTATGTGTTCCACATAATACACAGTGTAAGTCATCATACTTCAGGGGTTCAACCTGTAGAGTGTCAATGTCAATGATTATTTAAAAAAAATAGAATTTTAAAATAAACATTTAACTTAAAAAAAAAAAATCTGTAGGAAGGTGATCAGGATTCGTCTATTCGGAGTGTTATGCACCCACTCGTGAGATGAACATTGATGCATAAAAGTGGAAAGTAACAAACTACGTTTACTTAAGAATCACAAGTCTGCGACTATGTCTCTTTCACCTGATGCACAAATTGTATTTCTCTGAGACGTACGTCGCTTTGGAGAAAAGCATCGGCTAAATCAATAAATGTAAATATAAATGCAAATTTAAAAGTGTCGAAACAGCTGTATTACTTCTAAAAAGCTTTGTTGCGTCTTCCACTTGACTGTGAGCATCATTTTATTCAAAATCGTCAGGATCATTGACTAATTCTGCTTATTTGCCATCTACAGGTTGGAAAACCAAAACCAGTGTCAATATTCGATGCATGTTTTTTTTTCTTTTTTTTGTTGAAACCCAATTAAAGTTCCCACGGGATTGTTAAAACTTTAACAAAATTACACCGCTGCACATTTCGGGATTTCGGAGCGGAGAGATGGATGAGGGCATCGGTTAACCAAAGAAACAAGTTATTTTATTATTAAAGTTCCCGGCACTAAGTCTTTACCGAAAGGAAAATAACAGATAGATTTATAATGATAAGTTTAAACAATAGCCACAAAAATGTCACTTTGGAGGGGGAAAAAAAAACTTTCATCTCCCACTGAGACAAAATAGTTCCAAGGAAAAGCAATTTATTATCCCGATGCATGAAAACAAAAGAGGGACTCGGCCTTCCTCTACCTTCGCCTTTTACCCACAATCCCCTGCATTATGAGGGCTTTGGTGCCGT
This sequence comes from Scleropages formosus, assembly GCF_900964775.1. Taxonomy (NCBI): domain Eukaryota; kingdom Metazoa; phylum Chordata; class Actinopteri; order Osteoglossiformes; family Osteoglossidae; genus Scleropages; species Scleropages formosus. The sequence goes on from NC_041827.1 coordinate 17,464,961, forward strand.
TGCCAACCGCTGAAACTCACTAGCCTTCCTCTGGATGCTTTTCTTTTTCTCTGCCCTTAAAAAAAAGTCTAACAAATTCAATGAGGCATAAAGAAAGAGGGAAGAAAGGGAGAGAGATGTTTGAGGAAAAATGAATGGGTTCACATTGTACAGGTCCAGGGGGGAAAAAACGCGCTCGGCAGCGATGCCTGTATCTCCTGAAGTGGCTTTTGTCTGGGCATGAAGTAACGGGGAAGAATGCTCCTTCTGGGCTCGGCTTTAGCGGCCAGTCCAAGATTGATTTCTGCATTCACTGGAGAAAAGTGGAGCGTTCATGAGGAGCATGCAGAGTTCCCCTCTTAGGAGTTATTGCGGAGAGCGAGGTTCCTTTCTCTGCTCCAGAGGGGGAGAAGAAAAAATTTTGTCTGCAGACCCCCGTACGGATCTGAGCATTCAAGGGCATCGCTAAGCTCTTTGCCTCGGGCCCCTTTGCGGGCCATTCTCGCACCCCGCCCCGCTCCGCGCTTACGTGGGGAGTTTGCGGTCGGCCGGCTGCCCGAAGCCCACGCTAGCGGACGGCATACGTGCGGGGGGCGCGGGGGGATCCGGGGGTGCCTCGCGCGTGCAGCCTATGGGCGCGTTCGGAGTTCCCGGACGGGGGGTGTTACGGATAAGAGGAAGCGCTTTAAGAAACAGGGTACCGGCTGGGCGATAAACGGTTCGTTGAAGATGTTGAGCCGCTCTTCGCGGCTTCTTGCTGTTTTTTATCTTAATGGCTCTCGGACTCCTCGGGAAGCTGAGAGGAAGGGCGGCCGCGTGGGCGCCTGTCGGCGGTACGAGCGCGTCGGTACTCGAGACCTTCGGCGCGCCCGGAAGACGCTCCAAACTCGTCGGGTCGAGTCCTTGTAAGATGTTAAGCGGTGAACGTCCTCATATTACCGTACTTACCGCGTTTTGCTCCGGCAGCGCGGCACGTTTGCTCCTGCGAGGGCTGCCGAAACCAAGGGGTCGGCTCTGTTTATTTAGAAATGATGCGCTCTGGGGCCCCGCGGGGGGTGAGGAGGCGGCTCCCTGCAGCAACAGCGCTTCTCTGAAGCTCCTGCGCCGCACATTTTCCCACAGCACCGGCAGGGCTCACAGGGGCTGCCCACAGGGGTGCGAGGAAGGGCTGTTTTTTTGTGTTTATACCCCGTCTTGTCCCGACACGTTCTTGACTCGTTGTGCGGGACCCCGAGGAGGGGGGTCGCGTCGCTTACGGCGGCGGGGCTGGTGGGCTGACGGGGAGGGTGGTGGAGATGCTTGTTCCAGTAGATTGGGCGGGGCTAAACGTGTTCCCGCAGGCCCTCGAGACACGGGACGGAGACCTCACCGCCTGGCGGTGTCCTTCCGTGGCGCTACGCCCAAGAGGCCCCGCCCACAGTAGCGCTCACCTCACGCCTCGGCGGGTCGGCCGCGGAGCGATCGTGATGACCGGTGCGAACATCGGGCTGACGGGTCGCATCCCGGCGAAGGCCCTCGAATCTATTTTTGTCAGTTCTGCGCCCCAGAGCGTCCTTTTCCACCGCACGCCGTGGCTCCTCGCGAGAACCGGTCCTCTGGTCTTGCTCTCGGTGAGGGATTTGGAGAAAGACCTGGCGGCGGGGCTCTCGCACCCGACGCACTTCACACCCCTCGCCAGACCTCTTCGTCACCGGCACACTTTCAGCAGCGAAAGCTGAGCTCAGCGCTTCCAATACGAAGGATGTTTTATGACGTTTTGTAAGATTCCGTGTGTATTTTTCCAACGAGAACCGAACCGAACCCGTCGGTCAGCAGCCGGAAAAGGCGCCTCTGTCACCTTCTTCAGAAATGACTCACGCCATTAAGAATTCATCATAGTCCATGGTCAAAATATACATTTCCTTAAACTTGCTGTAGAGGAATTGTTGGAGCTGTCCTGACAAACGTGTTGAAGTTATTATGAGCCTTGTTACACATTTATGTGTTTCGCATGGGTGGGGGTCGGGGGAGGGGGGGGTTTCGGGATAAAAATAATTTAACACCGTCATGTTAGTAAGCATTACCTTTCGCACACGTTTGTACCTTTTGATAGCTTTTGGATTTGAAGTTATCGGTGAACTATTACAGTAATTATTGGAATTCAGTCTTTTTATTTAATCTCAGTTGTGAACCCCTTGTTACATCTGAATATTTTGTGAGAGCAATTTGGGTTTAAAACCCTCCTCAAGGGTCCCTCTTTAACTTAAACTGGCAACTTATCCTTAACTACTATGCCCCCTGCTGTCCAGCGATGACTGTTTTCTGCCCCCCCCCATCCAGGTGGTGTACGTCACCGCCACCTTCCCCTACGTGATGCTGCTCATCTTGCTCATTCGGGGGATCACCCTGCCCGGCGCCTCGGAGGGCATCAAGTTCTACCTGTACCCCGACATGTCCCGGCTGTCCGATCCGCAGGTAGGAAGAAGGATGCGTCCTCACAGCTCATATCACGCTTTCCTGTGATCACGATGAGCACAGATGGGAAAAAAGGAACAGAACATGAAAATGTACCAGTTTGATCTCAGCGGGGGGTCTGTTTCCGCACAACCAGACTGAGGAGGTGCTTCGGTTCCAAAGCCGTCCCTTCGCTCTAGACTTTGTCCCCCCCCCTTAATTATGCCTAATATTCCCACAGTGGAGAATATTTCTAATCGCTGCTCATTTCTGATGCTGTTCACTAATTACTCATTTGGTTTTACCGCATTGTTGTGTATTGCAATATTTTTGAAAATTTTTATTTCAGCCCTCGGTGGAATTTCACTGTTCGAGATTTGCACTGCACGCAGGATGACGACGTTAACCTCCAGTCACATTTGCTGCCGTGTGTATGTGTGTGTGTGTGTGTGTGTGTGTGTGTGTGTGTGTTTTGCGTTGGGCTCTGGTAGCTGCAGAAGTTGAATTTCGTTTCGATGCTATAATGAGAGTAGAGGTGAGTTGGACGGAAGCATCCTTTCGGGTACACACTCCTAAGTGCGTAGGTGTGTTTGAGGTGTGCTTGTCTGTAGGTTCTTGTCTCGGTTAAACCTGCTGGTCTGGGGATGTAACAACCGCTCGGTCGTATTCTGTTTGCTGTCGCCACGAGCGCAGAGCCCTGCGGGGCAGCCCTTGCTGTAAGAGGGCGAAGGCTTGGTGGAGGTGGGAAAAAAGCCACGAAGGTGTGACGTTTGGTGTCCCGCTGTCACCGGATGCGGGTGCGAGTCTCCATCCGATGGCGACAGGACACGTCGCTCTTCAGAGCGCAGAGTTTGACTTGAGTCTTTTTGTACGCAGACATCTGAGGTTGCTAGGCAACGGTTCCACGAATGCCTCTCTGTCTGGAGTCATTCAGCTTGTAGAATGAAGATGACTGTTTTTTTTTTTTTTTTGGTATACGTTTTTTTTTCACGACGCTCTGAAAAATGAGCAGCGCGCCGTCGTTCATGTGCACGCCGTTACGTCTCGTGAAATAACCTGTAAGCGGAATGGCAGAAACGCTTGCATTCGCGCGAAGCCGTTTTCCTGTAGACGGGGACTCTGCTGTAATGAGATGCGTCATCGTGTCCAGTCTGAATGACACTTGGTACTGCCATGGTAACCCAGGCAAACATCGTCCCGCGAGGGACTGTCCGCACTGCCACTAAATCCCCTTTGACTGCACCCCTGGGAAGACGCAGGATGGGCCTCCACCTCTGAGGCCGTTTCCCACATTTCCAGTCACACGCACGAGTGACCCAGCGGCCCCTTCTCCCCATTGGAGACATTCTTTTCTCAACCTTACAGATACTTTCAAACAACATCAACATTTCCACGCTGAACGATAGGTTGAAAAGAGTAAATACAACATCAACAGAGATCCTGATGCTTCCACACCACTGAGCACCAATTTTCAGTGACTTACAACATGACAGTGTAAATATTTCATGGTCTTATGACTTTCGCTGCTTCTTATAAGAGCTCCCCGTTGAACTAATTTTCTAAACATGTTTCAGGTTCAGAGAACGGGCAGCAGGTGGCACAGTGGTTAGAGTCTCCCCCTTAGAGCTGTAACCTAAGGACCTGAGTTCAAATCCCACTCTTGCTGTAGAGCCCACTGATCAAGGTACTTTGCCCTCCTATATAAATGGGTAAATCAGTGTAAGAAGCTTTGTATACAAACCTAACATAGTAAATTGCTCTAGATAAGAGTGTCAGCCAAATTGACAACAGTAAAAACCAATAAATAATAATAATAAAATTGCTGACTAATGCAGGCCCCATAATTAACAAAAGTCTTAGTGCTGCAGTAGCACCAATGAACTTTTATACATTTTTGGTAGCGTAGTGGTTAGAGCTGCTGGCTTTGGATCTAAAGGTTGTGGGTTTGATTCCCACCTCTGGCTGTAGTACCCTTGAGCAAGGTACTTACTCTAAATTGCTCCAGTGAAAATACCTAGCTGTATAAATGGGTAATTAATTGTCGGCTTGCTATAACCTTAACATTGTAAGTTATATTGGAGAAAAGTGTCAGATAAATGTATATATTGCTCTCATTGTCCCCAAGAGCACATTGACACAAATTGTGCTCCGTCTCCTCCAAGTGTTATTTACAAATAGTTATGAGAAGTTTTGGGAGTTGGCATCAGCCGCCAAAGGTACCGCAGGATCGGAGCTGTAACCCCCAACCGGAGAACGATTTAATCATCAGTCTCCGACAGTTTGCATTTTATTCGGCTCGCTCCTGTGTCGTGCGCTTTTTTTGCCGTGACTGACCGATGCGCTTGTTGCGGAGCGAGATGAGCCCCGTTTCTCATCGCACGTTGAAAAGGCGGCCGTTGTGAGGAGGGGCGTTTCGCTGGCACAGATGCGGGAGAATTAAGGAAGGTAGCGAAGTGATTTCCTGCTGCGTGCTGTCTGGAAGAGGAAGATGAATGTGGAAGCGGTGTTTACTACTGTGTTGCCGGCGCTCCTTCCTCGGGGCCCCGAAAGGGACGTTTCTGAATGACCCGCTCGAAGCCCAGAGGAACACAGCACATTCCCAGATGTGCGGTACGGAAATGTGCAGGGGAGAGCAAAACGGCCATGTGGTGGTGCTGCCTGGGGCTGTCAATGCTTGGGGTTGTTTTTAAACGAATTTAAAAAAAAAAAGTGGCCCGAGAAGCACGTTTTTTTTTTTTTTTCGTCTTGAGACTTTGCCAGCCTTGTTGTAACAAGCGTTTCTTGTTTATGCTGCACTGGCTAATTTGGTGGAAAGTAATTGATTGGTTCCACTGCCCTCCATTCAGGGCCTCGCAAAGGTAGGCACAGGAAAGAAATTAACATTCAGCACTTATAGGAGATGGGTAAATAAGGAGAATTTGTTTACGGGGCATAATGGGAAATTGCGAGATAAATGGTTGTACTGGGGAACTGCAGTTAAGCAGTTGGCTAATTCTCATTGAAGAGCGTAATCGTGCAATGGTTTGTCAGTGTCAGGCTGAGACATTTTCTGTTACTCAGCGCTTATTTCGTGCATATGTTTGTACACACACACACACACACACACAGAGTCTGAAACCACTCGTCCGTCGCGGTGAGCCAGAGCCTAACCCGGCAACACAGGGCGGAAGGCCGGAGGGGGAGGGGACACACCCAGGACGGGACGTCAGTCCATCACAAGGCACTCCAAGCGGGACTCGAACCCCAGAACCGCCAGGGAGCGGGACCCGGCCAAACCCCCTACGTATGTTTGTATTGTTTAAAAAAATCGGACACTAGGCAAGTCATTTAGAGACATATTGAACCCTAGCTTTATTGGTGATCGATTGGATAGGATGGGTAAATCGCAACCCAAACTCCTTTCTTGATGACGTTACGGTACAGAGACTCACTACTTTTACATATTTGATAAAGAAATGTGTTTTAACGCTCTGGTCAACACCTCAAGTTCCCTTTATAAACATGTGGACGACTGAAGCGTTCAAATTTCTCCCACTCCGAAAACTCATTTGACTCGCATGTCAATCGTAAGGGCAGTTCTCATGTCACGTTTCCACTATATTTTTCTGCCGCGTTAGTCATTTGTAATCAGTGTACCTCAATGCATGAACAGACGCATACAGAGACGCACAGGCACGCACACGCTTTCATCTGCGCTCGATCTCTACTTTTTTTTTTTTTTTTTTAAACGTTCATTATATGTATTTAACTTCTGTAAAGCGTTATTCAACACCCAGGTAGGTTATGATGACGGTCTTGAAATTATTAAGGCAGTGCGTATGGGAGAATTTCCTCTGAAAATCACGGTCCAGCTCCCTGCTGCTCACCCAGCACCCGGCAGCGGCACAGAGGCAGTACGGTACGGTACAGTAAGGGTCGGACAAAGAGCTTCACTTGGCGGTGCGGCCACCTGCGTTCAGTCTTTATTACTGCAGTGTGTGCTGCTTCCAGTGTGTTGCCCAACTTTCCCCAGCTCTCAGACCCAAAACACTATCCTTTCTGCTGGCAGATTTGGTTGTCCTGGATTCGTCTGGAGTGAAGCTGCGACAAGACAGCTGAATCCCAATTACAGCAGCGGTTGCACTTGGTTTTAGGCACATGGTGATGGGGAAAAATATATAAATGATAATAAGTGGCATTGTTAAAATTATTGCGGTCATCATTAAAGGGAGATGCGATGCTCTTCCTTGGCCTTTTTTTTTTTTTTTTTTTCCGCTTTTCTCCAAGGTGACTTAGAACATTAAGCTATATACACCAATTTGCTCATTTACACAGCTGGGTAGTTTGTACTATATTAATTTGGGATAAGTGCCTTAGTGAAGGCTACTACAGCAGGAGGTGGGATTCAAACCTACGACATTAGAGTCCAAAGACAGCAGCTCTAACCACTACACAACCTGCTGGCCTGGGTGTAATGCTCTTCCATCCCCCTTTCTGAGATTTCTGTTGGAATTTTGGGCAGACGTGCCCCACCACCCGTTTTTGTATAGCGGGAAAAGTTTTGGGACACGCTGTTGCTACCAGAACAACTTCGAACAAGTTGTGCATGAATTTTAGGCCGGCCTCTCCCAAGTTGCACCTCGTACCGGGCTTTGCCGAAATCCCAGGCGCCTCGGGGGCATCAGTCGACGCATCCGGACTTCGAAAAAATAGAAACAAATAAGTAAGAGGACTGGGTCGGACTCATTGTAGCATCCCGCGGTCCAAACAAGACCAAACACAACCCCTCCAAATTAGCCACAACATCAACAAGTAATTCCCTGGACGGGAGCCTCGGCACTGGCAGCCAGGGAAAGGCATCGGCGGCGGTCGTGTGTGAAATAAAAAGGACATAAATGAACATCAGCGCAGAAAGGATGTTCTTGGAGGGAAGCAGGTTTGTGTTGGTTGGGTCAAAGGGGTTTCCCTGGAAACCCTGTGGAGGAAGCGAATACTGCGCGCTGTCAATTGTTTCCTGCGCAAAGGAGATTAGTGGCTCAATGGTTATCTTGGGAGCGTTTTTAGGCGGGAGCGCCGCGTTCGCTGTCACCTTGCGGAGCCCCTTTCGTGCGGTTTAGCTTCTGCTTCGCCGTATAATGGGTCAATTATCGCCCTTTGTCGGCCGCTTATTGCTTCGGGCCCCTCGCCGCGCGCATGTTGGTCCCTGGTTATTCCCATGCGCTATTTTCCCACTCGCCGGACCCGCGAGGGGGCCTCGGAAGCGCTCGTGTTCCGGAACCCGACTCCGCAGCTCTTAAACCATCCACGATTCATGTGCTCCCGCGTCCTGCTTCGCCGGACCGGACTTTCAGATGCCCGGCAGCCCATTTGTGTGCCTTGTGCAGCGTGGTATAAATATGTATTCTGAAAACCGCACTAGCTGTTATGAAATGAGAGCGGAAGGGGGTCTGCTGTGCCGGAAGTGAACGGCAGGGAGCACGGGAAGCATTTCTCTGCCGCCCGTGATGTAAAATGACCCCCACTTTACGGTTCCCTGACAGCGCTGTGAACAGGTGAGTGCCGAACAGGTGAGTGCCCCAGATTCCGAGGCTTTCACCTTCACTGGGAGGCCGAGAGACAGAGAGCTGCGGAGATGAAGCATCAACGATGGAACTCGACAATGAAGCGCCGTTATGACGAGAAATATCCCCCCAACATCTTTTAGGGTTTTCATAATCTCTCTCATTCTTCGCCAAGACTGCTTAACTGAGTCCGACTAAGCGGCTGCACATTCATCACATTTGATGCAGGGACTTTCAGACATTCTTTGAGTTCTGCTGCTCCTAAGTGGGTTTTCTCATATGTGTGGATTTAATATTTATATTTGTCGGGAAGCGAATGCCGTCGAGGTCCCTCTGAGGGGAAATCTCCCGATGGTCCAGCAGCAACGAGAAGTGTGTCTGTGGCTCAGAGAGTCGTCCTGTTCCCTAGGTGTGGGTGGACGCTGGGACGCAGATCTTCTTCTCATACGCCATCTGTCTGGGCTGCCTCACCGCCCTGGGGAGCTACAACAGCTACAACAACAACTGCTACAGGTACTGGCAGCACACGAACCACCCAGAACTCCACGTAACGTCATACAACATACATATTTACCCTCATAACTGAATGATGCTTTAGAATTAGCTATAAAAATGAACAAACGTTACTTCAGTTGGGGGGGGTACGGTGGCGCAGTGGGTTGGACCGGGTCCTGCTCTCCAGTGGGTCTGGGGTTCGAGTCCCGCTTGGGGTGCCTTGCGATGGACTGGCGTCCCGTCCTGGGTGTGGCCCCTCCTCCTTCAGCCCTTCACCCTGTGTTGCCGGGTTAGGCTCCGGCTCCCCGCGACTCTGTGTGGGACAAGCGGTTCCAGATGGTGTGTTTGTGTTTGCGTGTGACCTGAATTACCTTGTCTTGCAGACAAGTGGACATCTGTAACAATCGAAGAACGGTATAAGATGGCAAAGCATCATTTACATTTTTTGACATGGTAGATGCTCTTCTCCAGAGTAACATAGAACCTGAGTTGTTATAAAAGTCCATTCAACAGCTGATTAACTTTGTGAGTTAGTAACTGTCATTGATATAGTAATTGGTTAGTATATAGTGTATTATAATAGATAATATACTACATCGTATACAATATTATACTAGCACCTGGGTGGTGAGAGAGGACATGGGTTTGATCCCTGCTCAGTCTGTGTGGAGTTTGCATGTTCTCCCTATGTCTGTGTGGGTTTCCTCCGGGTGCTCTGGTTTCCTCCCACAGTCCAAAGACATGCTGTTCAGGTTCACCCATAGTGTGTGAGTGACAGAGAGAGTGTGTCCCACTGATGTATGGATGAGTGACCCAGTGTAAGTAGTGTATCTAGCAGTGTAAGTCACCTTGGTGAATAAGGTGTGTGGGCTGATAACACTACATAGAGTTCATTGAGAGTCACTTTGGAGGAAAGTGTATGCTAAATAAATAAATTTAAAAGTATATAGGTCAGGGGGTGCGGTGGTGCAGTGGGTTGGACCGGGTCCTGCTCTCCGGTGGGTCTGGGGTTCGAGTCCCGCTTGGGGTGCCTTGCGACGGACTGGCGTCCCGTCCTGGGTGTGTCCCCTCCCTCTTCGGCCTTATGCCCTGTGTTACCGGGTAGGCTCCGTGACCCTGTATGGGACAAGCGGTTCAGAAAATGTGTGTGTATATAGGTCAGTAATGTATCGTTGATTCCACCCCTAAAAAAGAAAAATGTGTTAAGTTGGTCACCCACCATTTATTGCAATTTTCTGGGGAAAAAAAAAAAAAAAAAACACATGCCACAGACACGATGAGACTAGTTTGTTAAGTTTGTAAAAATGTGTTTTGGTTTTAAGTCTAAGTAGAGGTATAAAACTCAGGCCTGATTGGCTGGCTGTATAAATATATAACTGTAAGGTGTAAAGCAAATTCTGGGCTTAGATTAAACCACCGAATGTATTGATCACATGAAAACCCTTGAATGCTGTGGTGGGACAAACGCCAGGACAGTACCTGTGGGATCCTAATGCCGGCTCGGCGTAGACGGGTTCTGAGATGCTCATATTTGTTGCAGAGACTGCATCATGCTCTGCTGTCTGAACAGCGGCACCAGTTTTGTCGCTGGTTTCGCCATTTTCTCCGTGCTGGGATTCATGGCGTACGAGCAAAATGTGCCGATCGAAGTCGTGGCAGAGTCAGGTGAGTCTGCGTTGTTTTAAGATGATGTCTCTGAACAGTTCCTCTCTTCCTGATCTTATATAATATGACTTATTCAACATAAGAAAACATCAATAATTCAATACAGCGGGCCATTTCGGACCGTTTGCCTCCGTGTTCGCTGTGCGCTGGCAACCCAGGCAAGTTAGCGCTGTGAACCATGGCGGGTAATGAGCGACTCTTCTCGGTTCCCACGTTACGCTGCAGAATTTGTTTAAATACACGTTTCATATGTTTCTCGAGGTTTTTCTTTAAATGTTGCACTTCAAACCCCCATGAGCCGACACAACAGTATTGCTGTCTTCAGGTGCATATCAATATTTATAATTTCACCAAGAGATATTTCCCACATTGGCAGCTGCGTGTGTGTCTCAATTCCTTGAACAAGAGCTGTAGCCTAAGGGAATCCACATGTTACCATGGCAACCGGTTATGATCTCTTCTCTTTGCACACTCAAGACAGGTCTGCCGTCTGCCTCGCACAGACGCCAGCCTCTTTGTTCTCGCTCAAGTGACGCCCACGATTCTCTTGTTTCCCACGCTCCTCACATCTTTCCGTTCCACTCCGACGGCATCGTCTGTGATTTCGTCTGCCACCAAGGCGTGCCCTCTGTTGACCCAAGAGAGCTCAGATGACTTTAGCCTAGAAGTCAGTGGTTTCATGAGGAAAGAAGGGAACCCTTGTCATTTTCTCTTCAGATAGCTGCAACACACTTGGCTGGTTCTGTGCAGGTCTTTAGATTGTATTAGATGTCAAATGTCTGCTAAATGAATACATATAAATAGATATATTGTGTATAAATGGTGTACTATGCATATTGTGTCTTGCAGGACCTGGTTTGGCCTTCATTGCATACCCGAAAGCAGTGACCATGATGCCTTTGCCTCCCTTGTGGGCTTGTCTCTTTTTCATGATGCTCATCTTTCTGGGCTTAGACAGTCAGGTAATGAAAAGCTCACGAATGGAAAGTAACCATGAAGCCCCATCGACGCCCTTTTTCTTCGATGGCCAGTGTTGACACATAGTTCCGCAACTTTCACCTTGAGCCCCTGACTGTCAAGGTCTTTGGTCATTTCCTTGGAAACAAAACCAAATAACAAAAACCAAAATACAAAACGTAACCAAATGACATCTGTCGGAATGCCCAAAAAAAAAAAAGATGAAGAGTCATATTTCAGAGATCTGTACAGAGAGCCGCAGTAGCTGTCCCATGGGGAGATGTTGTGCTTCAAGTGAGAGAACACTGGCATCTCGGCCTGGACAGATGGGCAGAGCAGTTGTTGAGTACGAGATGTACGTATTCTTCATTACTAGCTCACAAGCCATTGGCAACTCCAACTTGAAGGCTTTCTATAGGATGTTTTCGAAGAGAAAGAAGATAAAGGAAAGGAAACCGTAAAAGAAAGATATGAGTGTCAGTACAGAAAGTGGGATACGGTCCACCAAGACCTATTCAAATATAGATAAGTGGTGTAAAGGGAAAACAAAAACTGACCAAGGACTGAGCCCTGTGGAACACCCATTATGGCAGAATAGAAAGAGGAGGGTGATTATGGCCAGGGAACCAGACTGCTAGGAGAAACACCGATTTCAGCCCAGTTACACTAGACTGCAACGAGTGACTGTATTTCAGGATTGCAGAATCAGTACTGAATTTAAGTGATAGTAAAGATAGTAAAGAGTTTTTTTTTTTGATAAAACCGTGTAACATAAAAATTTTGAAACAGCTCGATTGAACTTTTTGAAAGGAATATACTCCTTTCAAATATTCAGACATGATACACTGTAACATAAAAGTAAAGATGATGTCTCTTGGTTGAAGCACTGATGCGAATATCACTTTGAAACTTCACATGTCCTGCACTGTATTTTAACTCCATGCCTCTTGTCTGCAGTTTGTCTGCGTAGAAAGCCTGGTGACGGCCATAGTGGACATGTACCCTCAGATCTTCAGGCGAGGCTACAGAAGAGAACTGCTTATCCTCGGCATGTCAGTGGTCTCCTATCTACTCGGCCTCATTATGCTTACGGAGGTAAAAATATTATTTGTGTTTCTTTCGTATTCAACGAATGTGGTGTGCTTCCATGTAAAAGAACATGGAACTAGACCAGAACTGTTTAGAGAGGCAAAATTTAGAGTGTAATTAAGCCATTAAAGGTTCAGTAGATTTGTACTTATTGTATGTGAAACATGCATTGCTTTGAATCTATTGCTTTTGTCTCTAAAAGGAAGTTGCATGATAACTGGTCACAAAATCTTAGAAGAAAAATTTCAGTAGGATTTCATTGACCATTTATACTACATTCACTACATGTTTCAGATGCATTACATTTTTAATGCATAAATTTTATTGCTGTTGTAAACCATCAGTGAATGACCAGTCTGAACTCCGAACCTTAGGAGTAAATATACTTACTCTGTACTTAATTTGTTACTTTTTATCAACACCTGTATGCAAGTGCTTTGATCTTCTCAACAATCTGTCATAGTTTTTGTTCCCTCCATGTTTTGTTTGTCGAAGACAACAGGCATTCAGTGTTGGCACCGTTTACAAGAACAGTTTCCAGTCTGTAGAAACAGATGCTTACTTGGGAACTTTTTAATTAAGTTTGATATTGGCACGGGAAAATGTGACTGTGTGAGTGGGTGAAATTTTGGTGCAAGACACACAATTTGTAAGCATATTCAACAAAAAACCAATATAAACCTGATTAAACTGCCAACAGTAAGAATGTAATGCATCATTTTGGTCCCTGCAGTTTTTTGCTACTGCACACTTTGACATGTTTCCCTCGGTAGAATTGAAGTGGTTCGTTGGGTTTTGAAATTCTCGCAAGACTCTTCACATAAGTTGCTTTCAATTCATACTGATCCCTGTAAACACAGGGGATCAATACGAATCGGAATTTGAATTGGCTCATCTTTTTCCAATTTTCCCCCCACTTGCATTTACATTCATTCATTTAGCAGACACTTTTCTCCAAAGCGACGTACATCTCAGAGAAAATACAATTTGTGTATTACATTAGGAGAAAGAGAGGGATAGTTGCAGACATGTGATTCTTAACTTCTTCTAACCTGTGTGCAGTGACTCTTCTTCCTGTAAGTAGAGGTACTTTATGCCCTGGCCAATCAGCTTTGTTTTCTAATCTACCAATCACGTAGCACCATATAAGCGAGCTGTGTCCTGATTGGCAATGTGAGGCCACACCCACTGCTGGTGTTGAAAAATTGCGAGTGCTGAGTAGCTACAGGAGGGCGCCTATGTAACCAATGGCCAAAGGTCCATTTAATCCCACACTTCCTCAGTGCGATGATTATAATTAACTGTTTAATAAGATGACGCCTTTGTCCGGGACAACGGACCGGAATTGATTAGTAACTTTGCTATTAATCAATAAGCAACACAGGCAGGAAGACGGCTCTTGAAAGCAGCTCTTCATTCTACTTCATAAAAGATGAGCCGACTGTCTTTCCCAACCAAATGATGTGTGAAAATTAGAGTTAGATGGAAATCTCAAAACTGTATGTCAGATTCGTTGGCACGCATGTTTATTATCGCCTTCATCGATCATGAGGATCAGAGGTGGCCGGACACTTTTTGGATTGCACTCAGACAACAAACCCAGCTTTATATTGCATTTCTTTGTCTGCTGCTCCATCTGAATTTTAAAAGGTGCCAATGAAAACGCCGATGTCTGGATTCAGGCCTTGATCTGAGCTCTAGAGCACTGGCTGTGCGTGAGAGGCACACCGTAGCTCCATGTTTAATTCATCAGTAGTCGCTTTTTAGGAGTTAATGTTTCATGTCTTAAATGGAGCCCATTTCTACATACTGTGATGTAAAAATCAAGCAATAAATCTGCCAAAACTTTGTCTTTTGACAAACTGAGTTCAATTTTGTTAATAAAACCACAAACACCAGCCCTTCAACTTACAAACACTACACCTGGGAAGTCTGTTCATAACTCAGTTTGTTTGTAACTCCAAAGCCACTAAATTACAATCCATAAAAGCTACATAGCACAGACGTCCCTCCATTTATTCATGAGTTTCCTGTTAAGACCTCAGATAAAGCTATAAAAAATAAATAACAAGCACTCATGACACTTTCATCGAGTCATCCATTTTCAATAACCACTTATTCGCTGTATTGAGGCAGAGATCCAGAGTCCAATCTGGAAGCACAGGGTTTAAGGCAGGGCACACGCCGGATGGCACGCCTGTCATTCAGAGAACAATACAATTAAAAATAAGGAAATACTCTGGAAAATGTTTGTATCCTAAAATGTTTCTACCTCGGATGTTCGTAACACAAATGTGTTCTATGTGTGTATTTAGTGTTACTTAGGTTAGACTGTGACCCTGTGCTGGACAAACGGTTATTGATAATGGATGGACGGACGGACACATCACACAGCTGCAGCTCTAAATGGGAATCTTATCAACAGTCACTCTGTTCTTAGGGCTCCCAAGAAGTGTGTGACGCGAGGTGTGTGTTCAGCATTACGGAGGATTTCCTTCCTTTGCAAAGCTCAGTCGGATGAACGCCTCTGTTGGGATTTCTCATGAATAAGACCTCTGTGCTTCAGGGTGGTGTTGTAGTCGGTCCACCGATGGTCGTGGTCAGTGCTCGTTTATTGTTTTTTTCTCTGCGGTAAAATTGATGTGATTCGATCCCGTGTTCAGACACAGCTGATGAGTCGGCAAAACCAACAAATCTCTTAAGAAGTGCGAAAAGGCCACAGCAGCACAGTCACAATTTCCAGCTTTTCACAAGAATGTTGGGTTCCCTTGCCTTCTGAATTTTGCTTGCATGGATGACTGTCATATATGTGGGGTTGCGATGCTGTGGGGTCGGTTCCTCATCAGCCATTCGGGGAATCAGAACCATGGTATTTATTTACTTCTCCGACAATGTGATGTTTGCGCGTTAACCAGCTTACACTTACCTATTTATACAGCAGGGTCATTTTCACTGGTAAGTATCTCGAACAAGGAGGAGGTAGGATTTGAACCCAACTCCTTTGACTGCAAGGTAATGGCTCTAACCACTACGCCCCCTGATGCCCTCAGATAGTATCTGTAGTCCATGCAATTTCGACAGGCCACATACTCAGTGTAACTATTCACTCTACAGTGAATAATTTCAGTCATGCGTCACTGACACGCTGAGATTATTCTCAATATAATAGCTATATAATAAATATAGGTATATATTAAAATATATAAAGATATAGCCCATTGACATTACAGGAACTCACATACAGTTTGTTTTTAACCCTTTTCGCTCTAAATCAGTAACCGCTTTAATGCCGAGTCATCAAAGGCACTGTCATTGCCTTGCTGTCATCGCATTCTTCTCCCCGCAGGGGGGCATGTATGTGTTCCAGCTGATGGACTCGTACGCCGCCAGCGGGATGTGTCTGCTCTTCGTGGCCATCTTCGAGTCCATCTGCATCGGCTGGGTGTACGGTAAGGAGCGCGTTGCACACCACCGGTGGTATATTGCTGCATGCCAGGATTTTTCTAAATGCGCACTAGTGGGCTTTGCACCTAAGGAACATTTTTGCTGTCATAGTGCCCCCTCCTGGAGAAACCTTGTCAGTGCAGCTGAGCTTGTCTTGTGTGTAAACACAAGGTCCTTGGAAGGGGGGCACTGTGTGTCTGTGGTCCGGCTGCATGTCCGGGTTCTACGAGCTCAGCCTCATGCGGCTTGTGGGCTCATTGCAGGCAGTGACAAGTTCTACCGGAACATCGAGGACATGATCGGTTACAAACCCGTCTTCTTCATCAAGTGGTGCTGGATGATCCTGACCCCGGGCATCTGCGCTGTAAGGCCTCTCGCGTCAAGGTTCAAGAACAGTAATGTGTGAAGAAATGCGCATTAATTTTCATAACAGTATGACAGAGTTGTTTTGCTTGGAGACAAGCCGTGACCTCGGTCACCGTACGTTCCGAGACTCAGGTTCTGTAGAACATTCCGGATTCCGGGAAGAGGAAGAATGCACTTTTCTCCCTCCGTTCTCTTGCAGGGGATCTTCCTGTTCTTCCTGATAAAGTACAAACCGCTCAAATACAACAACGTGTACACGTACCCCGACTGGGGCTATGGCATCGGCTGGATGATGGCGCTCTCCTCCATGGTGTGTATTCCCCTCTGGATGGTCGTCAAAATATGGAAGACAGAAGGGACCTTCAAAGAGGTAAAGTCACTTTTCCGCGGTCAGACTGACCACAGAGCTAACTGTGGGTTTGAGACCCAAACAGGTCAGATGGTGTGGCTTTGAGACACTAGTATTGAGATGACTGAACACTTTCATGCTCGCAAGTCCCCTTGTGGCACTCGAACCAGTGACCTCCTGTCACAAGTCTTGGTTACACAGCTGCGCATAGTGCGTTACGTCAGACTAACGCCCCGATTAAGGCCTCAGCAACCTGACAGCGAGCACATTGCGTGAGCCGCATTTTTAGCGTAACCGCTCGGTACTCCTTCGGTACCAGGTGATCTTTCGTGGTCGGGCCGCGCTGAGTAGCTGAGCACTGAAAGGCAGCAGGTGTTTTGCATAGCACAGGAAGGGGGAGTGGCTCTTCAATCCCTCCAAAATTTCCCAGCTTGATGCACACGTTCAAGGTCTGGTTTCCTCCCACAGTGCAAAGACATCTGTTTCAGATAGATTGTGGATGCTAAATTTACATTTGTTTATTTATTTAGCAGACACTTTTGTCCAAAGTGACTTCCAATGAACTCTACGTAGTGTTAACAGCCCACACACCTTATTCACCATGGTGACTTACACTGCTAGATACACTACTTACACTGGGTCCCTCATCCATGCATCAGCAGAACACACACTCTCTGTCACTCACACACTATGGGGGAACCTGAATAGCATGTCTTTGGAGTGTGGGAGGAAACCCACGCAGACACGGGGAGAACATGCAACTCCACACAGACTAAGAGGGGATCAAACCTACGTCCTCTCGCACCACCCAGGTGCTGTGAGACAGCAGCGTTACTCACTGTGCCACCGTGCTGCCCCTAAATGAACTGTACTGTGCGTGTGTGTGCATGTGTGATTGCCCCCTGATGGACTGGCGTACTCTGCCTCACACCCTGTTTTTCTAGGATAAGCTTTGGATCACCATGACCCTGCCCGGTAATAACAGATGCATGAATACATTGTACTCCAACTGGGTGTTTACTGCCCTAATCTGGATAAAATAGGGACTAGAACCTCCAGCCTACTGGCTTCATGTCTAGCACAAGCTGGCTCATCATTTCCCTCATTGCCTATGGAGTTCGGTGGTTGTCAGCAGGCTTGACCGTGCGCCGTGGGTCCAGTTTACAGATGACCGCAAGTGTGCGATGTCCCATTTCGCTTGCAGAGGATCAAGAAGCTGACCACTCCGAGCGCCGACCTCAGGATGAGAGGCAAGCTGGGCGGGAGCTCGAGTCCCTACGCCGTAAATGACTGTGACGCCAAACTGAAAGGCGACGGCAACATTTCCACCATCACGGAAAAGGAGACGCATTTCTGAGCGGCGACGAGAGGAAGCCCGTGGGGGGGTGGGCACGTCACCCACGACCGCGGTGGGAGCGCCGAGGAGGAGGGAGCCGACTCTGCGGAGCGTTTTCGTTCTGTAAAAAAAACACAAGAGAGAGGAGAATCACTTAATCCTAGAGGCTTTTTTGAAATTTTGCACAAACTTCATTAACAGGTTCGTCTTAGAGGGTTGCGTTATGTAATGAAGCAAAAAAAAAAAAATTCACTCCTTAATGTTAAATGAAGATATAAGCTGTTGAGATGCTGTAGTCTGTAGTCACCTGTGTCACACTAGTGGGTGTTTGCTGTTAGAGGGTCGCCAGTGAATTACGTGCTGTCACACTTTTGTACTCGGACTTGTTTTGGCAAAGTGGTGCGTAGGCATGTTTCTAATGTCCAGGTGCACTCGGATCATGTACGCCTTGCGTGTCGAGTGAAACGCGTAGCCCCTCCCCGCCTCGGTCTGTGGCCTCGGACGCCGCGGCGGCCCCCCGCTGCACTTCCCGCTAAGGTGCGACTCGCAGGGCGAGTCCTCGACACACTTCTCCCGAGCCCTTCTGCTTTCCTAAGGCCTCTGCACTTGTGTTCTTTCGCACAGATTAAACCGAGTTTAACGACCGCGACAGACCTGGTGGTGGGTGGTGGGTGGTGGGGGATGGGGGGCACGTTTAAACCCCCTCAGTCGGCCGTCAGCTACTCACAATGCAGCTGCATGACCGGGAGGGTAGGGATGGGGGTGGTGCTGAGTGGGGTCAGCGGGGGTCCCCGGGCTCCCCATCGAAGGGTACTGGTGGTTGGTCAAGTCCCAGAAGTCGAGTCGAACCTGCAGCCGTTCCCCGTGTCGGTGTCATGCTGCCGGTGCTGCTATACAGCCGTGAACCCGTGGACTCTGTGACGCATGCATGCTCCTTCCGTGTGGCCCGTCCCATCATGCATCACTACTCGTGCTAGTAGACATGCACACCTAACGATTAACATTCTTTTTTTTGATAGATGTATATTTTCCAGTCTTATTAGTCTTTGTGTAATATTTCTTGAAACGAAAAAAAAACAGCGTATCCGCGTTTCTGTGAAGACTTTTGATATGTCCTACAACAATTTGTCCCTTTCGAGTGTTAGCAGTATAATGAAAATGTTGTAAGTACTGTTTTACACTGATTTTGGTATTCACAGGGCACAAGATTTTATTGTGTGTTTACTCATTTTTGAAAATAAATATTAAAAAAGGAGACATTTCGTTCTCGACAGCTTGTTTGTGCCTTCCCAGAAACACGAGGAAGGAGCGTCCTGCTGCCGGTCAACTGTTGCGCTACCTTCGCGGTCTGGGAAAGAAGCTTTTGCACTCATGGGAATGGTGAAGGAGACCTGATCTCATTCACGGTTTGATCCATGTTCTCAGCACTCTGGGCCGCGTGTGCCTTCGAAAACTTCGAATGTTTGGCCCCCTGGGTCGGTGCCACGTATATGACGTACATGACTAATTTTATTTTAGATATGGATACACACAGATCATGAGACAAGGGAAAATTAGAATTGATAAAACGTTATTTTTTTTGCGGAATTATTTCTGATAACATGTATGCGAACAGTGTGTGTGCGCAGAACGCAAATTTTTACTTTAACGTCTTGAAACTGCACTTATTTTCCAGGCTGAAGTTTAAGGGAGCAAACAGATAAAAACTATTTACTGTGTAGAGCGACTGTTTGTTTTATACAAAATGCCACCTATAAAGTTGCAACATTCCAAAAATATGGGGGTCTGTGATGCCTCATACCATGTTTACATCATATACTGTACGTTCACATAGTTGATAGCAGATCTTCGATTTTATGTTTATTCATTTAGCTGAAGCTTTTCTCTAAGCGACTCACGTTCTTAAGCTACCTACAATTATTTACCCATTTGCTGGGTAGTTTTTACTGGAGCAATTCTGGGTAAATACCTTGCTCAAGGAGAGGGGGTGTGGTGGCGCAGTGGGTTGGACCAAGTCCTCCTCTCCACTGGGTCTGGGGTTCAAGTCCCGCTTGGGGTGCCTTGCGATGGACTGGCGTCCCGTCCTGGGTGTGTCCCCCGGCCCTACGCCCTGTGTTACCGGGTTGGCTCCGTGGCCCCGTATGGGACCAGCGGTTCTGACAATGTGTGTGTGTGTACCTTGCTCAAGGCTACCACGTCCAAAGGTGAGGTTCGAACCGCCAACCTTTTGGGTTCAAAAGAGGTAGCAGCCCTAACCACTACACTACCAGCGGCCTCTTGTCTTTTCTCCTACAGGTGGTCCCTGACTTACGACCGTGTTAGGTTCCGCGAAACCCATCGTAAGTCGAAGATGCGTGTAATACACGTAACCTACCGATCATCATAGCCTAGCATACGTGCGATGACCATTACGGGCTTTCCGCCTTCATCCTGGGCAATTATCTTCAATTTCTCCTCAGGAGTAATTGCCCTTCTTTTCTTCTCACCTGTAGCAGGAGACAGATAGATGTTTCTGTGGCGTTATGGGGGCACTAAAAACAACGTAGATACAGGGGGGTATCTGTATAGCGACCACATGACAGACTGGGAGATGTGGATCGCTGCCTCTGCCCAGCATCGCGAGAAAGTATCACACCGCGTATCCCTTGCCCAGGGAAATAAAATCAAAATTCGAAGTACAGTTGCTACTGAATGTCTTTCGCCAATTCGCCGTCGTAAGTCGAACCCTTGTAAGTCGAACCGTTGTAAGTCGAGGAGCATCTGTATACCTATTTCTTTATTATTAAGGAAGGTTTTTTAACTATTTTCTCCCAAGGTTACAATATGTTTTTCAATTTTAGCAACACAATTTGTCGCCCCAGTTTTTCAGACCCCTGGGCGATTACCTGGATTTGCGTCGCCGTTAAAGCGACTCTCGCTGCGGTCAGTGGTCAAGGGTCTCGGAGATGAGGACAGCCTACATGCAGCGTGCGCTTCCGCTGTCGTCTACCAGCGACAGAGCGAGGAAACGGCGGTCGGTGTTGTGCGCGTGGGGTGCGTTCCAGAGCCTCGTTCAAGCGCGATCAGCAAGCTCTGAATGCAGGTGCCACGGAAATACGGCGCAGCTCTTTCCCTCTCTCCTCCTGCCTCTACCGTTTAGTGCTGTATTATGACTCTCGTTCCTTGTTGTAGCCTAAATTATGAGCTATTGGACAGTTATCACAATATAACAGACAGGCATATTTTACGAGGATTTCGGTGCCGGATATTTCCTTTTCAGGAGGGCTGTGCATATGGAAGATTACGCTTACACGAGCCATTTTGACGGAGGAAATGGATTTGCATTTTGTCATGCATTGCATAATTGTAACGTAAATGGCACTAAAAGGCGCAACATCTTGACTGCTAATGATTTCAGCTCACGGCACCGCGGCAGCCAAACGCGCCGTGATGAAGCTGGTAAATCTCGGCATCCATCGAACTTCATTGATCTGTATGTGCTTGAGAGTCTGTGTGTGTGTGTGTGTGTGTGTGTGTGTGTGTGTGTGTGTGTGTGTGTGTGTGTCTGTGTGTGATTTTGGCCCTCTACCAAGAGACACGGTTGCCATATGCAGCTGTCGGAGGAATTATTACGCAGCCCGGCCTGTGCTTCGGCGAAACGGTGGCGAGCGACTCGCCTCTAACGGAATGCAAATGATGGGAGGCCGAGTCGAAAAGCTTCCCCGTCACCCACGGCTCGCAGGCTCAAATTGCTTGAGAGTATCAGTGGCTCCGAGGCCATGCGGGGACCAGAGAGAAAGGAGGCGGAAGGGGGCTGAAGAGCGAGGCGAGTGGGCGTAGCCTGCCGATAAAATTGGCTGAAAATGTCCTATTTATAGATGTGGGTTGAGGGAGCTGTGATTTAAGCTAGATTGGCATCTCGGAAACCATGGCAACGCGGAGGATGGGCTGGAAGCGAGAGCACTGACATGTGACCAGTGGTGGAAAAGGCGTGCGGCGCAGCAGGCCGGGCGACGGTTATGGGCATGACGGTGTCGCGACCTCTAAAACGTGTGTCATGCGTACATGTGTGTTGTCACGGCGACGGCCTTTTCCGCATCCCCTTCAAAGAGGCTTCATTGTAATTCTTGCAGGGTCACTTAGGAAAATGAGCAACGCCAACTTCAATTTACTCAGTGCTCTAACCGTATAGCAGCGTTGAACTGAAATAATTTATTTCCCTTGATTTTTCCTTTTGTCTTGTTAATTACCTCACTGGTGCTTTTTGTTCTGTTTTTACCTTTTTTTTTTTTTTTTTGGCAAGAGTCGCTTATGGCTCAAGACATTTTTTTCTGAAACCATGCTTTGATTATAAGGTTGTTATTCATAATTCATAATTACCGAAGAGTTTTCTGGGTAAAAACGAAAACGTCCTCGTTCCGGCCCTTGTTTTCTCCGTGTCCCACGTTACGCGGGTACGTGTAAATATGCACATTATGTCCAGGACAGGGAGACAGTAAAAGAAAGGAAGGCTTCTCTGCTCCCTGCATCTATACAGGCGAAAGGAAAGAGGGAGAATCGCAGCGATAATGAGAAGCTCTTCATGTTCGCCTGTTATGGCTCAATGATCCCACCGAAGAGATTCCATCAATATGTCAACATGTCGTCCTTCGCAAAAGAAAAATCACTGATTAAGTCTGTGAGTTTTCTGTCAGCAAAGCGAGCGGATTGCTCTCCAGGCTTCGGATCGATTTAAAAAACAGGCTAATTTTCCGGAAAAAGGTCGTGTCAGTTCAACGTTTTATAACCATTAGTGGCACCTGTCTTGAAACCGACAGACCTAAAAAAAATAAGCGTTAAACCTACTTTGTCAGTGTGATGAGCAGTACTTTTGAGACTATTTTTCAGCTGGATCATATTCTATGCACCATGTATTGTTTACCTACTGTTCAGGTTCTTAAAAAAAAAAAATTCTTAAATTAAGAAATAGAAATAATTAAATCATTTAAATAATTTTTTAAAAATCAAATTATTGAAAGTTCAATAAATGCTGAGGAAAAATGGCCAAGGCTGGAAGGAGATTTCTGAGCTGGTGCAGTACAGTGATCCTGTGCCTGGAACCGGAAATCTGCAATCATAATTTGTCATTATTATTATTATTATTATTATTATTATTTAGTTCATTTAATTTAATTATAGAATAATTATATGGAAAATAATAATAATATAAAAAAACATATAAAAACTTTTGCTTTTATGTGTCTATAGTTTAGTTAGTAAAACACAACGCATTTGTGTAAACTGAATGAACGATCAATGAGCCATGAAATATTTCCTTGCTTGTTTTCACTTATTTGATGTTTTTTTTTTAAGTTACACAAGCTCGCAGTTCTACGATCTATAATTAAATGAGTTTTGCTCAAGCTATTCAGTGGCTTTCCTCAAGTGCGCACAAGAAGGACTGTGATTTCCAGCTCTGTGGCCACTGCCCTACCAGGAGCCCAATTCATTGAACAGGGAGGGATGAGTAAAGTGCAGAATTCTAACGCACTTTCTTCTTTAGGAAGATACATTTCAGCCACATATGCTGCACGCATCTGAGATTTCGCGATGACATCTGAAACGCCACGTCTACGCTCCCAACCCATCCGGCACGTCCACCGCTCGGCCTGAACGAGACCTCCGTAGAGGCCGTCAACTGCGTGCAAAAATATGCAAAACAGCAGGCGGAACAGCGCTTACTGACAGTGCCTGGGTGCACCTGTAGGGGGCAGTACACTCAAAACATCAACTCTTTCTCGGGCAAAAGGGCCTCCTTCAGCATCTCCGTGCAAACAGCGCATGCAGTGTGCCTCCGCTTCCTTTCCCTGCCACATTTTAAGGGTCTCATATATTGCGAGGGACGCAAAAACGATGGGATCACAGGTGCGTTTTAAAGAAGCGCCACAGTGCGGGACCTTGACCCTCTGTGCCGTGTAGGTTACCATAGAAACTCAGGTAGAAATAGCCGGCGACAGCAGAGTGTGAGCTCACCGGCATCTTCCCCTCCCGGAATGTCCCCGGTTCCATCCGACGGCACATTTCCCAAAAATGTAAACAGATTCGGATATTCTGGGGAATGTCACTCCTGGCCGTCGGTTCCGCTAACAGTAAACTTGTTATAGGTGATAAATCCACGCAACGGACCGGCCTTTGAAAAGTTATCAGTCGTCAGGATGGTTACAGTTTGAATATTTACCGCGTCGTTTTGGCGCATTCGCCTGCCCATTCAGGCGTGTCGTACACGGGCTCGCTGTGAATATTGTCACCGGCTCTGGTTTCTATAGTAACGACTAGAGAATGGCGTAAGAAGGCAATCTACGACATAATGAAAATGAACACAAAGAAAACGGAGGAATGGCAACCGGTAGCGTGTGGGGGATGGGCGACTTGCACAAGGCACTGAGTACAGAACCAATTGCGGTGCAAGGGGACGGAGCTTATCGGACTTGGGGACACACGCACGACGATCCCCTTTCCAAGCTTTTGCCCCAGGGGTTGTTCTTAGTGAGGTTGTCATCCGGCACGGGGTTATCGATCGGGCTGTGGGATCAATCGAAGTGATCGGCCGCACCGTGTCATTTCTCACAACGTGCTGCTAAGAAGGACTTCCCCTAGGTGTCTCTCACCCTCTCCTGGTCCAGGGAAGTGCTTCTCATTCCTGGAAGCTCTGATCAGCATGTTTTTCTTTTCTTCGGAGAACTTTGTATCATGGATTAGATAAAAGGCGCTTCCCGCGGGGGTCCCCCGCTCCTCTCGTAGAGACACGTGGCCAGGACATGCCCCCGCGGGAGAGCGTAGTGCCACAGTCGTTTGGGTTTGGGGCCGTGAGACAAATGAATTTGCACCAACGCTCACGTGTTCATAGCGTTGATGGGCTGATATTTCATAACCATATTATTAACAATACTTCTCCATCAATTGATATCGAACCACTTGTGATGCTCAGGTTTCAGCTTGGAGGCAAAAAAACTCCATTTGACTGGCATGTCCTTGCTTTGTGTGTGGGGAGGTATTTGCTTATCTGAACCACTCCTCCATGACCACCCATCCATCCCTCTTTGTCCCGAGTGGGGTTGAGCCTAATCCGTCAACACAGGGCACAAGGCCGGGGGGGAGGAGACGCACCCAGGATGGGATGCCACTCCGTCGCAAGGCACCCCAAGCAGGAATCGAACCCCAGAGCCGCCACACCACCACGCCATTCATCCCCCTCCTCCATCATGACCATTTCCTCTTAAATGGCACAACACAGAATCCAACATCTTTCTTTTCTACAAATTCTGTGTTTGCAGTCCTGAAGCTTTGTTAACAGGTTACATTTTTACATATAATTTTCTATTTTGTCACTGAAGGAATAAACACCAGTCAGTATCCAGCCTTCCTCGTGAATGCCCAAGGGCCACACCTGTCCTGTCCCAAAAAAATTCCTCACCCCATCCTTCAGCCACAGGTAATTACAGAGCTGACATTACAGTAGACATACTCTTTACGTGAAGTCATCACAACCGCCCGCACTTTCAGTGACGCTTCTTGAAGGTAATATGAAGACAACTACTGACTTTTGGAAGATATATAACTCTTAAAGTGAGTCAATGTTCCCCAGTAATTACAGTATAAAATCTAATAAACAGTAACTAATGACTTGTCAGTAACAAGAGAGATTAAACTGATACTGCTGGAAATATTTTAACACGAACAGGAAAAGATGTAAGTGAAGGGTGGCAGCCCATGGAGGTCGAACCCTCTCCAAGTGTGCCCAGCATCACTGAGACCCTCACTAGAGAATCTGGTTATGGGGCAAGGCCATACCTTCTTTGTCCCGTGTTGTGTACCGTAGTACAATAAGATTAATGGGTAAAGGTTTACTGTGCTGCATTCGCCCGTTTAGTTTCCCCAGCATCGGCCGCCGAAAACCAACTGTGTCTCCAAGAGCCACATCCCATATCCCGAACTGGGGACATGTGCTCGTGTGTGTCACGTGGAACACACTTGGCTTGGAGCGGAGGTCCTTGCTGACCGCAGTGCTGCCGGTTCGTCGGATCCAGCATCCGTGATAGCGATCCGATCCTAAAGATGACGATGAGCGCATCAAGGCCTGCCTTCCTTCTTGATGAACTGCCTACTCTTGGAGGACGAGGCTGTCACAGAGCGTGAGGGACCTGCTGGAGAAGCCACGGTCGGGTGAGTCGTCTCATCGGGGACAGAGACGTGCGCAGTGGGAACCGCCACCCAAAGCGTGTGCTGACCACATCGAGAGAGCAAAATCGACACATTCCCTACAGATGACGCTGCTTTCTGGGTGTCTACATTGAAGTGCACTTTTACATGCAGTGCGAAGAATGCCGTCTTTAAAGGAAAGCAAATGTTTCCATGAGGTTACGGCAAAAGGAACAAACTGACTCTGTGGAAGCAATAAGTGGTCGTTTAGAACATAGTGATGTGTCATGACACAATGGTGTCATTCACTGTATCTAATTCGCCTTCGGTTAGGAGTACATCCTTCGGTAGACAAGAGCCAACCTGCTAAGTGGGTTCCTTCTTATAAAGGTCTCTGTTTCTGCTGGTTTTTCATGACGATGCCTTTGTCCCAGTCTTGGGAAATCTATACTGGGAAGTGATGAGGAAGGTAACCAAGGCACTGATTGTACATCCGTATTTCGACAGACCCTTCCCACCTCGACCATTGCATGTTCCAAGCCCTTCTTAGGCGATGAGCACTGAAACAAGAAGGCAGAAAACAAAATTTTCCTACCGAAAGAGGCCCTCATAAACCTCTCACTTGCACATTATAACCCATATCATGCTCAGCTGATGCTTTTCTCCAAAGCCACTTATAATGTTTAGGTTACACTTACTTACCCATTTATCCTGCTGGGTAATTCTACTGGTGCAATTTAAGGTAAGTACCTTGCTCAAGAGTATTACAGCCAGAGGTGGGGAGCAAACCTACATCCTTTGGGTCTAAAGGCAGTAGCTCTAACTACTACGGTACCAGATGGCACATGCTTGAGTGGACATTATTCTTATGCTGTTCTTCCAGCTGAAACAATTGAGCAGTATGTGTTATATTTAATACGTGTCACGTCCACGCCAACAACTCAATCAAGAGCACCTGACTCCAGTTCAGCACCTACCCTTTAAAAGACACTCCGCAACTCCCAGACCTTTGCGGAATCTTGTCAAGGACAACCACCCTTTCCCGTGACACTTCCTTCACAAGCATCCCTAGCTCTTCGTTCACGTCCTCCGGTTGTTGACTCTTTGCTTCGTTTCCCGACCACGTCCATGGATCCTCGTTCCTGTCCTGTTCGCCGTTCGACCGACTCTTCGCTAAGTCCCCTGACCTCGTCCATGGATCTTTGCTCTGACCTTGACCGCCGATCGACCGACCCTTCGCCTGTCCCCGACACCGAGAACTCGCCTCATCCCTCGTCTCCGGACGAACGACACTGCACTTGGGTCCAGCCGTCCCAGGCCCCTATGTTTCGCGTGACAATACGCTCTCTTTATTGTGTTCATTTGGTTCTTTCTAAACTTTGTCGCCATATACTTCATGCTGTGTAAATGTCTCTTATGTTTTAAACCTGATTGAATGAGTATCCAGAGAATGGATGGAGCAAAGCGTGTGGCCCTCTGCACTGAGAGCTCCTTCACACGTCCGATGCCACGTATGGGAACGTGGAAACGCGTTTATGTCTCCGCAGCGCGAGGAAGAGAGCGTTAAGGTTCGTATTTTTGGTTGCTCAGTTCTCTGAGACAATGCAGAGCTGTCAGATGAGCTCCCGAAATGGGTCACTGATCAAGTAGGGCATTGTCTCTCTCGTCACTTCAGCGTCCTTCCTTACAATGTAGCTGCGAGAGCCTCAGCAAATCAGTTCCTGTGTATCTTTTTGTCCCAGTATTCATTATTTATCTTCTTTAGCATGTTTTTATGTCAGCAGCTCACATTTTCTTTTTTCCAGCTTTTGGGGAAAGCCGTATCACCTCATAAAATTTCCATTTCATTACGTTCTCGTAACATGTGAGCCCTGTTTGGAATGGATGCGGATCACTGACTCTTAGCTTTGAAGAATATTAATAACTTTTTCGGATTGTTTTCTAGGATTGAAGAATGGGGATTCCTGTATCATGACACTCCACTGAGGCTGAATAAAATAGCTTTTTCCACTCCACTAAGGTTTACCGAAGAGCTCATACAGTAGCCAGTGAAAACAGAAAATGTCTCATGGTTTTTCATGGAAAAATGTTGGCTGTGCATGTACCTAGTATGAATAATCATCAGAAAGTCAGCAACAAGTAACAACTAAATGCATCATCCCCTATCATTTACTGTTTGTCCAATGCAGGGTGTGGGTCAGTAGAGTGAAAACACAGTATGGTTTTCACCTGCCTGTGATATGCCTCCCCAAAAAGCCCTATGTAAGGTGAATTCTCGTAAATCAAGGGTTTAATTAGCATTAGTTTCGATGGCGAACATTTCCATTCACTCCTGAGCCCCAAAACTGACACCCATTTATGGTACAATATCAGCAAATCCCATTAAAATGGACACAGTTACTTAAACATTTAAAATAAGTTATAACACAACATAACAGTGCAGTTTCTCTTCATTAACTTACTGTACAAGCTGAAGCTCTTGTATAGCGTGCCAAAATGTCATTTCCGTGGCAAAATGCATTTATTATCACCCTGTACAGTACAGTGTCAAAATACATATGTTGTGCCGTCATTATTAAAATATTGTATCAGTTGAACTCACTTCCGTTCAGTACAATTCATTTTAATGTGCTGCCCTTTGTAATGTTTTGTTTCCAGATCATTTCACAGTGTATCTAATAAGGCCCCTGCAGTAGAGAAATCATTAAATGCCCATATGACGCTGAGTCAAATGATGTAGTAGTAATATACTGCAATGCTGATGACACTTCCATGGTACCGAGGTCCTGAAATCATTAATTGCTTGGTAGGGCATAACTAAAGACTTCAATTTAGTCTGAACCACAATCAGCAACCCAAGGAGTAGAGGTGTGATTGGTGCACACCTCAGGAGATTAAACATTAGATGAACAGCTGCAATGGAGATGAACTTCACAGGTTTAAGTGCCAGTGCGAAAGGCTGGGGAGGGGGGGACTGTAGTCCATACACTGGTGGGCATGATCTTGGTTTGTGAAGGAAGAGTCTGGAAAGCCTCATAACGGGAAAGGAGGAATAACCGTGTTTTACCAGCCAAGGAAGCTCATCAATGAAGGAAGCTCATGCACACCACTATACTTCAGATGTGGGAAAGACTGATCTGAGGAGCTCTAGGGAAGATGTTGCGAAGTGCCTTTCACATTTTGGAGATTAGGGAAAGGCCCTGCTGTCAATGTCCACATTGTTTTGAATGACGTTTATGCCGTAAAGTCACTTACGATAGAAGAACAGGTAGAAGAATAGACATGTAAAGGCTGTCAGCCTACACCGCTGTGGAGCTTAGAAAAAGCCTCGTGCAAGGATCCATATTCCATACTCACATCGTTTAAAATCTGTCATCCAAATTATTGCACCATACAGTCAAAGATAAAGTAATTCATAGTGACAGGTAGTATCTATGTTGTACTGTAATTATAAGATTACAAAGTGCTTATGTGCGCATGTGATGGGCTGACAGGAGCCTGAGCCACACCCCCATCTCCCAGACTTTTGGCTGCATTGTGGGAGAGCTGTAGGAGCTGTAGGAGCTGTACTAATTCAGATGGGAGATGATCAGAGCCTGGGCCAGAAGTAAGGTGAGGAGGAGGTGGATCCTCTCAGTGCCAGACATGAAAATCCAAGGCTTTTATAAGAGAAATGCAGGCAAGTGATTTCACGCCTTATTCTCCAGGGTCTTGGAAATAAAAATGGAAGCAGGACTCGGCAGTAGTTGCTGAGGTCCGGTGTACGCAACAAGAATTTATTGAAGGGGTTTGAAGGAGGTGAGAAAGCAGCTGGAGAACACGGAGCCCTTGGGATTGAAGATCAATGGCGGTAATATGCAGGAGAAGTGCAGAGCGAACAGGGTCAGAAAGTTCTCCAGTAGTTATTCATGAAGCAGGAGCATTTTTACACATGACTTCACATTTTCTTTCTGTTTATATGTCTTCATACGTATACACACGCTGTCTGAAACCGCTTGTCCCAAGCAAGGGTCACGTCAAACCGGAGCCTAACTTGGCAACACAGGGCACGAGGCTGGAGGGGGAGGGGACACACCCCAGACGGGATGCCAGCCCACTGCAAGGCACCCCAAGCAGGACTTGGCCAAAACCCCCTGCGCCACCAAGAGGTACAACCAAGTGGCTGGGATAGTGTACAGGAACATATGTGCAGAATACGGACTGGAAGTCCCCAACTCCAAACGGGAGATACCACCAAAGGTGGTTGAAAACAGCAGAGCTACAGTCCTGTGGAACTTCAAGTTCCAGACTGATAAGCAGTTGCTGACCAACCAACCAGATATAGTGGGGGTTGAGAAGGAGGAGAAGAGGGCAATTGTGATAGATATAGCAATCCCAAGTGATAGCAATGTCAGAAAGAAGGAGCATGAGAAGATCGAGAAGTACCAAGGGCTGATGGCAGAACTGGAACGGATGTGGAAGGTGAAGTCCACAGTGGTCCCAGTGGTAGTAGGAGCACTCGAGCCTGTGGCCCTCTAACGGGGAGAGTGACTCCAGCAGATTCCAGGAACAAAATCTGAAGTCTCTGTCAGGAAGAGTGCAGTCCAAGGAACAGCTAAGATACTGCCCAGAACCCTTAAACTCCAAGTCCTCTAGTAGAGGAACCAAGCTTGAGGAAGACACACACCACCCCACGTGAGGGTAAGAGGGAGATTTTTTTTATATATAAAGACAGAGAGAGGTTTAGTGATGTAGTGATGAAGCTATGTAGAGTATGTATGTAGAGACGACCACGTGGGCAGGACAGAAAAGAAAGAGGAAAGTTTTCCCCTAAAAACAACTATCTCCCCGTATGAACGGAAACATTTATTGAGTTAGATCACAACGCACAAAACCACTCACAGTGACCAGCTCCAAGGAATCCTCCTGTTCCTTGGCTTTTCTCTGAAGTCCTCAGACCAGCTGCCTTAGAAGTCCATCCCAAGACTGTGTGTAGCTGGTCATCATGTAAGTGGCCTGGGTGGACAGCTGAACGGTCCAAGCAGAAAGGACACCAATATTGCTATAAAATTCCATGCTTTCGATTGACTTCAATCAACTATATTGTCCTAATCGTTATGTTTGCTGTTTTGGTTGTTAGGGTTAATAGTTGTAAGATTTAGCTTGATAGCTAAATATAAATATTTGACATACTTGTATCAGGCACATTCATGACTGAACAAATAGAACAATGATGCAATATGGGCTTTAATGGAAATTTTCCTATATTTATCTGATGTTTTTCTTCAAAGCAACTTACAATTTTAATCTGCCTACTATTACAAACCCATTTGTGCAACTGGGTATTTTTTATTTCAACCAGAGCAATTCAGGGTAAGTACCTGGCTTAAGGGTACTACAGCTGGAGGTGATATTCAAACCTGCAACTTCTGGGTCTAAAGGGAGGGGCTCTAACCCCTCTGCTACCAGCTGTCCCCTACATGTATTTTAAAAGCCAGAAAGTACAGTGTTGAGTGGTAAAACAGTGATCCATTTCTATATTTCTTGTTTCTGCGGACTGTCTGAAGTCCTTTCCAGACTCCAGGCTCCTTCATCCATGTGTGGTAAAGTGTGACACACACTGTTAATGAGAGGCTCTGAACAGCTGTGCTGCGTGTTGCCGGCAGTGTAGCCCACACCGCTGCATCAAAGGTCAGCGTGTACAATGTAGTAAAACTAAGGCAAAATGTGCTCTGATTCCTTCCTTCCTGCGGCTGATGGGAGGTAGTTGGTGGTATGGGTTCAGATAACTGTGGTTGTGTGCAAACTGTTTGTAGTGTTCGTGTTGCATAGACGCGTAGAGACATATTCATGGTCCAGAGCATCTCACATGCACATATTGTCTGAGCATCAATGTGGTTTTTCTGTGGGTATTGAATACCGTGAGGAGTTATCCGGGAACAAGGCAAAAGTAACGGCAATTTGGCACGATGGCATAGCGAGTCGCGCTGCTGTCTCCCAGTGCCTGGATCATGTGAGTGGACATGGGTTCAATCCCTGCTGAGTCTGTGTGGAGTCTGCATGTTCTCCCTCTGTCACTGTGGGTTTCCTCCAGATGCTCTGGTTTCCTCCCACACTCCGAAGACATGCTGTTCAGGTTCCCCCATAGTGTGTGAGTGACACAGAGTGTGTGTGCGTTCCACTGATGTATGGATGAGGGACCCAGTGTAAGTAGTGTATCTAGCAGTGTAAGTCACCATGGTGAATAAGGTGTGTGGGCTGATGACACTACATAGAGCTCATTGGAAGTCGCTTTGAAGAAAAGCATCTGCTAAATAAATACAATTTGTATGTTTTCAGGAAGAACCCAGTGGGAGAAATAACTGATGCAGAATACACATTCTCTGGCAGTTTTTCTCATGTGTGAAATGCTATGCTTGTTTTAGGTTCTTCAGTCTTCCAGGTACATCTAGGGTAGCTTAAACAGTCTACAACACTCCATATTTAGCTTTTCTACGCCAATGTATATTTTCAATATGTAACAAAATGTTATAACAAAACAAAAAGAAAGTGCAGAAAGTAAATGCTTTAAAAATCTTACATGTCATTTTGATATGTTTTCCCAAAAAAAAAAATTAATAAAATCTGGAACAACACACAGAACTGCAGGTATAACAATGATGGAAGTTTGCATGTGATTAATAAATTATGTCGATTAGATGTGTCGATAAATGTCAAAACTTGTAAGTCCACAATAGGGCTCAATAGTTCTAAAATTATATTCAAGTGAATTAAAACTTTAGTGAAAGAACTACACAGTGATTTATCTGACACTTACGTGGGCTGGGAATAGACATCCTAACTAGACTGCTCATTACAGAAAAGTAGCGTAATACGATTAGAGCCTTAAGTTTCTCCAAAAACACTCAAATTAGCAACAACGTATTATGGGATTTCAGAAATATATTAGCTGGAGCCTTAGGCATGTAAACAATCTCCACCTGATTTAGCCCCCTGCTGTCCACCCACTGCCACGTTAAATATTCATTCTATTTTAGCTGCCTTGTATCAAGTGAAGGAGGTCTTATCAAACACATCCTCCAGATTCAGCTAAATATTCATAACAGCTGTATGCATATGCATCTCCATCAACTGTCTGCAAGCGTGTACCCCTATTAAGTGATATCTCCATAACACATGTGCAACAAATTCTACTTTCAATATGCTGTGCATCTAGGTGTCAGTGTTTCCGTAGATGGAAACGATGTCGATTTCATATACATTCATATTGCAGTTGTCGGTTCAGATCACAACTTCTGCTGTAGTGCCTTACCCTGAGCAGTAAAAAATACCCTGTTGTATAACTGGTCAAATCACTGCAAGCATCTTAGTGTCCCAAACTAAAAGTGTGAGTTGCTTTGTGAAAAAGGGTTAATAATGTATGTTAAAAGCAGATAGTCTAGTCTTTGGACGTTATGTTGTAATGGGTATAGGAAAAATACAGAATCAGATTTATGTGATCCTACTATATTTATTAGGATAAAACTGCATAGGTGATATCACACAATATAGACTACACATTTAGATATGAATTATGCAGTATTTCTGTAAGGTGTCTCGATAACAGCCACTTAATAACGTGTTAGGATTAGGGTTACAAACATTACAGATATTTTGGCATATATTGCAATGTTTTTATTTTGTATACGGTAAATATATTTATTTCTAAAGATATGTTTACGACCACGTATTTTTGGGCCAAGTTCAAACGAGAAATAGAACTTCTTGGACGGATTTACTTTTAGGAAATCACGGCAATATTTTCGACTATAATATAAGACTATATTTTCTAACTGCACTGCTGAAGTTCACACAAATACAATTTAATGCATGTATGCATGAAAATGCATCCCAGTGGTTTAATAATTATTTGACCGCAGTAATCTACTGGGATGTCATTATAGCATTTGTAATCCTTCTGCAGAGATCTGAAGTCAGAAAACAGCTGCAATTATGAGTTGCAGCTCAGAACTGGAAGCTTTTAAAATCTTACAGGCCCTAACCCGAACCGTAACCCTAACCCTGACCCTAACCCTTCCCCCTAGGTCTTCATAGCTTTGTTCCTACTCATATTTCCAGTCTGATGATTTAACGCTGAGGCTGCAGGTGGTGTTGCCTTCAGAGCTGCTGTCTTACACTCTGAGGTTCCAGGTCCAAATCCTTGCTCCTACTCTAGTACCTTTGAACAAGGTACTCACTCTAATTTGCTCGGATAATAAAAAAATCTCACCCGTATCAGTTGATATATAATATTTGCTATTGGTCTGACACTGTAGGTGTCATTGGGAAGAAGTGTCAGATAAATTACCACACACTAAAGTTCTACATTGTACCAGTTGATTTTGGAGATAGCCTAGTCTTTTTTCAATGAGCTCGAGAACTCACTTTCACTTGTGATAGGCAAACTGGAGCTCTATGAACCATATGAACTGGCTGCTACATAAAGGATTCATTGAGTGAAATCAATTTAAATGAGTGAAAGAAGTCATTTGCGTCTCCACTGACACTCAGGGTAGGTTTACTGTAAGGGCGACACATGTTTTAGACACCCTTGGTCTCCAGAATAATACTATAGCGGAATACTTTGGGTTTCTGTTATTTTATAGAACCGATAAGAATTCACGAATAGTACCTGAAAGCAATGAAAAATGTTGATTTTTTTAACAGTTAAATTGGTAAGCTCGACATTTCAAATTATAATGCAAATTTTTGTGATGCCCCTGCATTCTGTGTTCATTCATCCACTTCCAAAGATGTGCAGCGGTTCACCCGTGGTGTCTTCAAAAGGCAAACTGGTTCAGCTCAACAGATCCTCCTTTCCTTCCAAATTCTGCTTGGCGGTTCCACAAATGAACTGAAATACAATCTTTTATATATTTTAGGAGCATCAGTTTTGTAACTGGTTCCCTCATTAAGCGGTTCACCTGATGAAAACAGACCCGGTTGTCATGGAAACTAAGGCTTTTTTAACAGGAGCAGGTCACTGTTGTAAGCAATTATGAAGTGGCCTATGGGAATTGGACGGACTTTTGTGTGTATGCAATTATGGCAAATGCTCAACATACGTCTCATGATAATGGAGGACATTTCAGACAAGCACCATGTAAATGGAATTTCATTTTGTCGTGTGAAATTTCGTCCTTCCTCAGACTCACACTGGTTGTATGTGTTCAATGCAGCTGATCATGATGTAACTAAAATAATAATGATGATTTTTTCTCCCCCCACAAGGTTGACTGATCTTCAAAACTGATGGCTGATAAAGATGTGTTTAGTAGAAAAGAGATCTAGAAAAGTGGACAAATTACCCATTTGAACAGTATTTCTAATGCAACTGAAACAATTACTTAGCTAAAGACAGCCACATGAACACAATGTATCTCACGAAGTGTTTATGTATAGTTCCACCATTTCAAACATTTCTCGATTTCAACAATAGTGTTGTGAAAAAGTATGCAAATGATTACATTTTTGGAGGGAGTCACCGAAAGTCTCGACATGAATCTGATTGAGATGTTGTAGCAGAACCTGAAAAGAGCAGTTCATGCCCTAAAATATACCAGTGTTTTTGAATTAAAGCAGTTTTGCAAAGAAGAGTGGGCAAAATTTCCTCTGCAGTGATATGAAGGACTGATGTTGAATTATTCGACTTGTTTTGTTGCAGTCGTTGCAGCTAAAGGTGGCACAACAGTAATACTCAAGTGTAAGGGTAAAGTATAAGTGCTTTTTCATATAGTGCCAGTGTGCGTTGTTTTAAATAAATGAAACCAGTTTAAAATGTATGAAGGGCCCAGTGGTGCAGCGGCGCAGCAGGTTTGACCGGGTCCTGCTCTCTGGTGGGTCTGGGGTTTGAGTCCTGCTTGGGGTGCCTTGCAACGGACTGGCATCCCGTCCTGGGTGGGTTCCCTCCTTCTCCAGCCTTATGCTCTGTGTTGCCAGGTTAGGCTCCGGTTCCCCGCGACCCCGCTTGGGACAAGCGGTTTCAGAGAATGTGTGAGTTTAAAATGTGTCTTTTGTGCACTCAGGTGACAGTTATATGACTTTATATTTTGTC
The DNA here is from genome assembly GCF_900964775.1 of Scleropages formosus. Classification (NCBI taxonomy): domain Eukaryota; kingdom Metazoa; phylum Chordata; class Actinopteri; order Osteoglossiformes; family Osteoglossidae; genus Scleropages; species Scleropages formosus. Next base: position 17,500,843 of record NC_041827.1, read on the forward strand.
TGAAGACTTGAAAACATTCAGTGTCCAAAATTTGCAGAAACAGAGGGCATCAGGAAGGCACTGTATCTGTGTCTATTAGGATGCTGCTCTACACTGATTTAAACATCCAGGTGTTTTTGCTGTCATTTAGTCCTCATCAGTTTCCCTTTCGATCAGACGTATTCAAGATGACACCTATAATGAAACCTTTCTGTCACTATTGAAGATCATTAATCAACTGGGGAGTGACAGCATGAGAGAACACAAGAGCGTGCGTCTCCAGGGACTCCTCACAAGTCATAGCTACACACTAATAAAGCAGTGCATACATCATTTTCCTGTAGTCGGGGGAGCACTTCAATATTAATCGAAACGGAAAATGAGCTACGATTCTGGCTTGCTTAGCTGCAGTTTGATGCAAAATGTGTTTAACAGTAAATTACCTTTAAACACATTCAAAACTTAAAAGGAAAAAAAAATCACAACTGATAAGAATGATTTTAATATTGCTGGTTTCATTAAAATGTTATTATTGTCTTGTGAAACATTTTTAGATATGATTTAGCTTACTGAAAAAATTCAGATTTTATATTAATTTATCTTGTGTTATTGTTGTTTCTTGGTTCTGTTGATCTGTGCTCTTTCCCGGGTTGGCCAGGAAAAAATCAAAAATTAAAATTCGAAGTACAGTTTCTACTGAATGCCTATTGCCAGCTCACCATCGCAAAATCGAACCATCGTAAGTCAGGGACCACCTGTACTGTCATGGGTGGCCGAGAGAACCGGGACGGCAGGACCCAAGTGTGGAGTCGTTCATTTGGATTCAGGGGATCGGGCAAGTTCTCGGTGTCGGGGACAGGCGAATGGTCGGTCGATTGGCGGTTGGGGTCAGAACGGGGATCCATGGGCGAGGTCAGGAGATGAAGCGAAGAGTTGGTCGATCAGCGGTCGGCGTTGAAATGAAGATCCGTGGTCGTGGTCGGGGAACAAGGTGAAGGGACGAAAACCAGAGGACGAGAACTGAGAACAAGGGTTGTGTGTGGACTGGACGTCACGAAGGAGGGCTGTTGTCTCCGACGAGATTCCGCAAAGGTATGGGAGATGAGGAGGGTCTTTTAAAGGGTGAGCAGTTAATCAGGTGCTGTAGCAGAGTCAGGTGCTGTCGGTTGAGTTGTGGGCGTGGACGTGACATGTACTTGCACGTTTGCTTTAAATCAAGATTTTAATCAAGATTCCCGAAAGTATCATAATAAAGTCTAACAGATAAAATGAAATGTTATATATCTGCGATTTGCCAAAGGGCATCCAGGTTTCATTGGCCACAATGTTTTTTTTTACTGGAGGCATCAACACCCTCAGATCACATTGACAATAATATTAAGACCTGTTTCATATGAATGGAGGCAAATGAATGCTGTTAGGAGCCACAGCAAGGAGAGGAGCTGTTTCAATGTACGTTCCGGGTGTACCATGTTGCTAATGTGTCTGTGAACACATGGCCAGGCATCCCTCGGTAATTTTTCTAGCTGGGATTAGACATCCATCAGTAATTTCGCTTCTTCTCCTGAAGCTTTAATGTGACAGTAAACTCATCATTCATCTTGGCACGTTGGTGACGGATGCATTATGGCTCCGACTGTTGTCTGTAATGACAGTGGTGATCATTCAGGGATTCTCAGACAGGAGAAATTACCCGACAAATAACCTGTCTTCTCCGCGTTAAACACACAACGATTGCCTCGGACGTGCTCCTTGGTGCCGAGAGCCCGGCCATGTTCGGGAAGTTCTGACGCAACCGTGCCGTGAGGGCGCGTGATGTCGGAAGTTCTGCGAGGGGGGTCGGGGAACCTGGAAGCACGCTCGGAAACACGGACGTCCACGGCAAGGGCCTGAGCGGGAGGCTTCGCCGTGGAAACGTGTCTGGATGACGCTCACCATTCTGTGGCGAGTGACGGATGGCAAGAGCGGCCCCCATTCGCTTTGAAGCTTCTAAACCTCTTAAAAGCATGAAAAATACATTTGCTTGCAATTTTGCTGGGGGCAGACAGGAAAATGTGCCAATCGTGTTCATACATTAGTCTTCCATTTACGTCCACATTTATTCATTTAGCAGACACTTCCCTACAAAGCGGCGAACATCTCAGAGAACAGTAGAAAAAGTGCATCTGAACACACCTCAAACTGGTGTGAAAACGCTTATTAATACTTGCACTGATTTATATGGAATGAAAGCTTGGTAGAACAATTATTGCTTGGTGATAAGTGGTTGGATCTTCTGAACAGAAGATGCTCCTGTGTGTAAAAAAAAAAAAGATCCATTTTCCTTTTCTCACAGAGTATGTTCCACTCTGTCACTGTGGGAAAATAAAAGGAATAACTGACTACGTGATGTGTGTGTGTGCGCGCGCACGCCCGTGTGAACCCACATGTAGATGCATGTGTGAACTTCATTGGAGATGGAAGCCATAGTCAGGTACTGGAAATAATTGAAAAGAACTCATTTAAAATCTTTTGTTAAACTTATCTCATCTTTAAATGTCCTATTTTATTACTTGGCTTTGAAAAAGTTTCAATTTCTTTTTCAGTTTTGGCAAAAAATAGCTGAGCTAACTGCAAATAATGTACCTTTGCTAAAAAATATTAATTGACAGATTTTTATCTGCTTTTTTCATACCGATACAGCACATTTAACTTATGCTTACAAAAAGAAGTGCTTACGATTCTGTATCAGCAGGAGAGCATTTTATAAGCTTCTATTGTGCGCATAATCTAAACAATCCAAAACATGTCCTTGAACGAAGCTGAAAATAGTGGGAACGTGAATTTTTTCCTAAACAAAAAAAAATCAAGGGATTATTCCGCCTTGCTTAAGATGATTTTATATCACTGCTCACCAAATCAAAGCAAACCTTAAAAATTAAATACTTAATAAACACATTAATTTAACAAATCAATAAATAAATTCATTAATTTGATTAATCAGTCCCTTGGTTGCATAATTGCTGAAAGTCTGAATGATTAAATACTTAATTGTTATAATAACTGTTCAATTAAAATAATCATTACTCTATTATTCGTTCAAGGGAGGAAAAAAAATGCAATTTTTCATTATTGCAGGTGTGTCACAAATAAAACAGAACTGCATTAGTCCTATTAAAATGATGACTTTTTCCATTAGCGTACCATTAGCGTGTCTACTGCAGGGACCTGAGCATCACTCGGGAATCCACCGGAAATCTACATAAAGAAGGTTTTGGTAGGTACTGACCACTGCATGCCGAGAACATCCCACAGGACCTGCCGTTTTGGAGATGCTCTGACCCGGTCGTCTAGCCGTCACAATTTGGCCCTTGTCAAAGTCGCTCAGATCTTTACGTTTGCCCATTTTTCCTGCTTCCAACACATCAGCTTCAAAAACTGACTGTTCGCTTGCTGTCTAATATATCCCACCCCTTGACAGATGCCATTGTAACGAGATAATCAGTGTTATTCACTTCACCTGTCAGTGGTTTTAATGTTTCGGCTGATCGGTGAATGCATATGTGCGGTATGTGTACATTACGCTTGTCTCACAGCTGTTCGCCAAATTTCATGAAGAAACAAAATGCCGCTACGATAAAAACGTGCCGCTTAGCGTTCGCATCCGCACGGCTATTATGCTAGAGTGGTGATCCAGCTGTGCAAATGACGTGTTTTTAAAGGAGTTGCTAACGTGTGCCTGCATGTTTGTGTTTCATGGTTGCGTGTGACTGGAAGGGTACACGGGCCTTTGAGTGTTCTTATGTAAAAGCGCACTCGGCCTGCTTCGTTGTGATCTCTTATGCCCATTATATAAGACGTAGGTGTTGCAGCAAGGGGGTGTGGGGTTAAGGCTGCGTGGTAGATAAGGAGGTCACCTTGGGGTCAGGCGAGGGTGAGGTAAGCACCGCGGTACAGGAAAAGATGTAGACTGAGACAGACCTGCGTCATCACATCACGGTTTTGTCCTGGGGCTTTGGATGGACCAAGGGCCTGCGGTCTCCAGTGTTCCAAAGTGCACTACAAGGATCTGACAATCTTATTTATTTACCAGGCCTCTTCAAAGAATACAAAGTGGCCCGTTTTCGCAGTATAGTCTTTTAAGTGTATCAAAAATAGATTTTGTAAGTAGCAATATTGTGCTTTTTTAAATAACCCTGTAAGCCACATGGATAAAGGTGTTTGGCCAAATGAGAATAATAATAATTAATAACTCACTGTGAACAAAACGTACAGTTTTTATGCTAATAAGAACCAAGGTTGCTCTTTGAAGGGCTTGCTTTTCCAATTTCCTTGAGAAATAAGGTTTCTATCTTGCATAGAGCTGCATTTTGGTTATTTGTTTGGTTCATTTTGAACAGCCTTTACTTTAAATCAAAGAACAGCCCATATAGTTGACTTTTTTTCTGACATCAAGCATCTACTGAAGAAATTTTGGTTAAGTACATTACGAGTGGGTTTTACATCAGAGTCTAGCCTGGTACTTGAACCAACAACTTTTGCTGGTTTTAGCCCTGGCACCACTGTGCTATATACTGCACCATTGGGAAGAAGCAGGACGACCCTGAAGAGATTAATTCTCCTTTTTAATGATGGAACTCTTTTGAAATTACAGCCCACATCAAGTCCCAAATGTTTGTTACAGTTTAATTAAAATGGTAATAACAGCACTGCATACAGACACAATCTCAATGTGTACTATGAATAACTGTATTTGAAGGTAAGACCATCAAACACTAATTTATTCTAAGGGTCCCAAAGTGCTCTTCATACTCGTGAACCATGACATGTTGCGTGTGCTTAAATTAAAGACATTAGTTGCCTTACTTTATAATTTCCCTTCCATTAAGTGTCAGATAATGGCTCGCAGCATTTTTTTAAAAATCTTCATTCTAAACAGCAGTGAAGTTCTGCTTTATTATGGTATTTCAAGTGATCAAAGCCATAGTACAATGCACAGTACAGTGTTAATAGAGGTGTGATACAGTGTCTACAGTACAGTGTTAGGAGAGTGTAACCCCAGCTGTGATTTGGGCCCAGTCCTGTGTGATGAGCAGTGAAACCTCCAGTGATGGACGTTGTTTCACCGAGGGACAGAGGCTGGAAACACTTTACATTTACATTTATTCATTTAACAGATGCGTTCTCCAAAGCGACATGCATGTCATAGAAAATACAATGTGTGCATTACCTTAATCCATATCATCACCATTTAAATTGTTAATTCCACCACCGATTCCAGCATCCTCGATGAGGAATCGGACCTTGGCTCCGTTCTAGCCGCATCTTTCGGAAACCTTTAAGTGTTCAGTAAGTGGGTATGACCAAGACTGGTGATTCAGCATTTGCAGTCATCTGTTAAAATTAATTGTCTTCAGTGGCCTTCCTCTTCCTGCTGAGTGCACACAGAAGCCTGTTGGGCAACATTGTCAGAACTGGTAACGTTAACCTTTCACTGATGCAGACATGCAATTGCTTCGCCCGGCAGCCCTGCTTCCACCCCTCCCCCCCCCACCGTTCCCCTTCCAGCCACAGTTTCCTTCCTCTGATGGTGCCAGCAGGCAAAGTGGGATTGTGGAGTCGGGTGCAGAACCTTCCGGGGCATCCTGGGAGGCCGCGGACGGTCGCGTGATGGTGCAAATTGGCACAAAAGGCTGGGGAATAATTACAATGGCACCAAGGGGAGGGGAAATATTTACTCTCATTAAACATGCATTATTAAAATGGGTCAAAACAGATAACATTCAATTTTGCAAGTGGGCTACTAAATGAAGTGAGGAATGGAAGCAGGTCGCATTTTTAATTATGCCCATCAATCTTATGTTTCGTAATCAGAGTGGGGAAAAAAAGAGCATTTGGTAACTGGGAGACTGGAAATGAAGATGGCAATTTGCTGACAGCAAATTACTTGCTGCAGTTTCGTAAGGGAAACCAACATCCATCAGACTTGGAGCTGCAATTCCAAATGTATGGCGCAATATTAAAACGCTGCATTCATGATTTTTCAAATTCCCGGTACTGTCTGTGCAGAACTAACAATTTCCACACTATTATTAAGAAGAAATTGACTCAGTACACAATGAAAAATGTTTGGTTTGGGTTGTCTAATTGCATTTCTTTTATGTATACCTTTTACTTTCAATCTCCCCACCTTTGAATGGTAGACATCATGAGGGTTAAAAAAAAAGTATCTGCTGAAGTATATTTGCTCCATGTTATCGCTGATGGGACATGGTTGGTTAACCAACAGGGCAATGTGAATAAAATAGTGAAAATGTGTTCAGTTCTATAATGCATTTTATGTTATGTGTGCGAATGTTAATTGTGCTTATGCAAATTGCAATATTGACCGTACTGGAAGTATTTTTAACCAGGATGGTCACTAAAGCATTGAACTGAACTGAATTACACTGCAGTGAATTAAAATGAGTTGAATTGAATTGAATTGAATTGAACTGGAAGCAGACTCCGCACACACACACCTCAGTTCTTGCACTAATCAAAGAAGCGAATCCCCTTTACAGGGATGTCTCGGCCCCAGAGGCACAGCAAGTCAATGCCACTAGAGAATGGTAGGTTTTACCCCACCAAACACACAGGTATCTGTTCCAGCTGCTATCACAGAACACTGATATGGCACTTGCCTGTGGTAATTCTGACACTATGCTCCGGCAAGGCAAATAACTGTCACATCTCATCCACATTCATTGTCAAGGAATAACACGGGAAATATGGTTCCTTTGACAAATTACAAGATGAGGTATTTTGTCTTATTACTTTTGATAAATATCAAAGTGCTCTTGTTTTGTGGAACATAACAAAATATCGTGTTATGGAAGAAGAGATCAAGGTCACAGTGTTCACCTTATTTATCCTACTAGATGGTTTTGCAGAAAAGTTGATATCCGTATCTATAGCGGACATGACATCCACATCTGGAATTTAGACTAAATGTTATTCCCTGAATGAATCCAAATATGATGTTGCAAGATACAACAATTTAAGACTGATCTGAGATTGACAAAAGGCTTTTCTAATGGCATTTGCCCCGTGCATCATTTTGGTCTGAAGGCATTCATGAGGGCACATCAACTCACAAATAACACAGCGAGAGGGAGATTAATGCATCATTTACAGTGTATTATTCTTCTACACGCCTTTTTTCACCTTTAATTTCGGGTAAACTGAAGTTGCATCTGAAGCTCTGTGATTTTTCTTCTGTGTCACTGTTGTGTTCCCGTACTGCCCACCAGGGATGGCAGGAGCCAGGACAAATTGTAGAAGGTGATGGAATCCCAAAAATACAATCCTGGAAGATGCTTTTGAGTTATTTCATATCTTCTTTTGAAAAACAACAAATGGCAACGCATGCCACTACCAAATCAAGGCTGCAATTAGGATCAGGCATTCTGCACATGTCACGGAGCAGCCTTACATGCGCTTCCAAGGCACTAATTGCACGCTTTGATTGCAGTTAAATGCCACTTTCACACCTTGAATCCTGTCTGGGATCGCAGAGGAATAGCAGAAGGATCTCCGAAGAATAATGACTAATTAACCCCTTCCCTATGAAGTCACTGTTTGTCCTTCTACTGTAGCTCTTATTTTCTCGGCTTCTTTCTGCTGAAAGGAAATTGCACGTTGAACCAAATATTCAAACAAGCTCTGTGATTCACACACATTAAAAGCATTGATTTGAACAGTCCAGAATTTACATGAGTTTTGCAGGGTCTTTCTGACAAAATATGCTGGATTTGAAGCATGCAGCACATGCTGTGGTGGTTGAGGAACCGGATGAAGCTGTTACCCCCGGTGCCTTTTGGGTACTGAAGTAACGGCTCGCTTTGACCTTCCTTGTCCCTTCGGGCCCTCCACAGTAGCTCTGCAGCAGCTCAAGGGTCCTTTGCTCCAGTTGGAAAACTGGAGTAGCGTGACATTTCCGCTGTGGTTCCATGCGAGTCTCCGTCCTTCAGAGTTCCAACAGTGGCTCTGTGACGTCCACTGTGCCTGTGGGTCCTTGCTGCGCATTAGTGAGCTTCAGAAGGGCTCACATGGCTAAATGTCACTGGCCTGTATCAAGTAAACCTTTTGCAAGAAAATCTTATCGACAAAGTGTGAACTCACCAACAAGTGGCCTCATTTCCACCTGGAGAAAGCCGGCAACATGGTGAGGGTCATATTTTGTGACTTGACCAGTGCCTTCAATACAATCCAGCCATTCCAGTTGAAAAGCTCATCAAAATGATTGTGGAGACACCTATAGTCTCCTAACTGACATGTCTGTGTGGCTTCAGGACTCTGTCTCCTACATGGTGGTGAGCAACACAGGCGTTCCCCAGGGAGCAGCACTGACTCCATTCCTATTCACCCTCTACACCTCCGACTTCCAGTACGGGACTGTGTCACTTCCAAAAGTTCTCTGCTGACTCTACAGTCATTGGGTGTATAGAGAGAGGTGATGATGTCAAGTAAAGGTGTCTAAATGAGGACTTTGTTTCAAAGTGTAAGGTGAACCACGTCCAGCTCGACATCAGCAGGGTGAAATAACTGGTGGTTGACTTTTGCCCTTATACTAAGTTACCATTGAGGGTGAAGACATGGAGGTTGTTCACTTCTACACCTCCCTGGGGGTCCATATCAACAAGCTGGACCTGCTCCAAAACACAGGCATAATGTCTAAGAAAGGACGAAGTAGGTTGCTCTTTCTCAGAAGACTCACTACACATGTTTCATCAGACCATAGTCACCAGTGTCATCTTTTAAACTGTTGTGTGATGGGAGCATCACTGCTGGTGGGAGCCAAGACTCAACAGGCTGGTGAAGAAAGCAGGTTTTGTCATGGGATTGACCCCCTACTCCCTGGAGGCAGTGGCAGAAACCTGGATGAGGAGGAAGTTAAAGTCCATTATGGGCAATGGCTCACACCCCCTCCATGAGGCAATCGTCATGAGCTCCTTTAGTCACCAGAGTCATTGCACTAGTTTAACCTCTCACACTTTACTTCTAGGATATCTGCAACTTGGAAGTGTTTATTATCTATTGTCTTTGCCACTCTAAATGCATTTTATTGTTATGTGTCACATTGAGCTGCTGTGTGTGAATTGCCTTGCAGAGATTAATGAAGTATGATCCCATCCTATCTTATTCTCAGTGGGTTATACCAAGAACCCCAGCATTCTGAAGAATCCTAACAGAAAAGTTAAATTGCAATTATTACTGTCTGTAAATTAAGTTTAACGACAACGGTAAGTACAGTTTACTGCATGTTTGTGGTGCAGTTTGGGTATAAAAGGTGTGGGACAGACATTTGATGGATTTTAGATTTATCCATCTAGATTAATTTAGTTAATGAAGACCAACTATATTTCATTCCTATAATCCTCTTAACTGATGACATACTAAATACAATATTTCTAGAGTGAAAGTCAAATTCATTTTTACAGCTAGTTGGATTTGTGTTGTTAGGAAAGGTTATGACTTCTGATATTATAAAGTACAATGTAACACATTTCTTAGCAACTGAGGTATGAAGCACAGTGATCTGAATGCATGTTTGTTTATGCATACAGAAGATGTACAGAAAGACTTGTCAAGTTTCTGTTTGTGTAATAATAAGGACTATTTTTTGCAAGATTTTTTTTTCTTGAACAGTTAGTACAGGGTAGGAGGGCAAAAAATGAACTACACTGTGATGAGAGTTGGTCCTCTTTCTGGACTGTGGAGCAAATTTTCCATTGGTTTATTTATACACATAATGACTTTAATACAGTATTTTTTCAGTGAAAACTTAGAGGTTAATACTCTTTTGATGTTGCTTGCACTCTTTCGTTTGATGTCTTCTCCAGAACGCAGTAAACACCTGTCTTTACCAGGAGCAGGTCTTCCATGGCCTCATTAAATGAGTTTTTCATCCAACAATTCGTTCAAAAAACCAAGGTCTGCATGGCCTAGAATTTCCTCACAATATTACTTTCATGTTATTCTTGAAGTGAACATACACCAATGAAAATGGTGAAAATAGCCGCACTAAAGCTGTAAATGTAATGTACTCCTATATTACCTTATGAATAAGGCATGACTTGTCCAGAACGAAGCGCGTTTGGAATCGGTAGCAAAGAAATCTGTAAGAATTAATGTCGCATGTCATCAAAACATATTGCAAAAACTTTGTGTGTAATTATAACTACATCTAAAGACCTTCTTTTAATTGCATGCTGTTCACTAATCTAATTTCTACAACTTTTGTCTGTAGCTGACCAAATGCAACCCATGTCTGCTCACCCATCTGACAGATGGCAGTAATTTACACTCAGAGAAAATAGTGTGGGACCATTTTAACAGTTACAGACAAAGCTTGGGTTCAGGAGCCAGTGTAGTATTATTAAGGTAATATCAACTGAAATATACATAATAATACTGTATTATATGACACATTATAGCATATGGACATTTGTTGGAGTAATATGGAATTCGCAGGTTTGAAAGATCAAAGTGCAGACTTTTTTGCAGTAATAATGTGGTGAACACAGTACAAACAAGAACCCATTCAGGGGCAGGCTAGAGACTTTAAGAAAACTGGAAAAAATGGGATTACAGGAGACAGAAGAGAAATAACAGGAATGATAAGGTGTAGCAAGATGCCCGAAGACTGAACCAAGGTCAAGTTCTTTTGTAAGCGAGATGATTAGGCTATCAGTTACAGTGCCATTGCTACTTGGTACTTGAGACAAGATAGGACCCCGTTTGGGTGTGCTGGTGCCTGCTGTGCTGTGGGTCTGAGGATCAACTCCTGCTTGGGGTGCCTTGCAATGGACTGGTGTTCTGTCCAGGGTGTTTCCCCTTCCCCTTCAACCTTGTACCTTATGTTTTGGGGATAGGCTCCGCCTTGCAGTGACCCCGTTTGGGACAAGTGGTTGTTAAAGTTGGGTTGATTAGTACCCGCTTCCTTGAGCAGCTGCTGAAACAGTTATCTGACATATAAGTAGGCAGCCCACCCTGCCTGTGTTCACTTGGGTTTTCTCCAAGTGCTTTCGTTTCCTTCCACAGTCCAAGGATGTGTGTTTCAGGTGAATTGGTGACTCCAAAATTGCTCTTAGCATCTGTATGTGTGTGCATCTGTTACTCTGGTGTGTACATGTGTCAATGATTAAAAGGACTTAAGTGTTTTGTTATCTCCAGCTGTCAACTAAATACTACATAACAGTCATTGTATGTCACTTGGGAGAAATGTGCCTGCTAAACGAATAAATGTAAATGTCTAGAACACACCTCAAAGTGGAAGAATGTACTAAGGAGCTTTAAGCATACTCAGCCTCTGCTCCTGAAGAAGGTGACAGAGCACAGGTTGACTCATTCTTGAAAGTGTGCCTGCTTCCATAATCTTGAAACCCGGTTTGTACGTCACAGGATATTTAAACTGGTTAAGAAGCAACTCTCGGTGTGACTGCTGAAGGTTAAACAATGCTGCACCTTAGATATATTCCAGGATACATTGAGTAAGTATGGTTAAGACATGCATATCTCCTTCCAATCACTGTCTCCACTCTTCTGGGGTCAATATAACTGCCAAAAGGTCCAAATTGCCTACATTGTGCTTCTGCTCTCCTGGTGAGAGTGCAAGAAAATAATGCGCAGGGGTACATTGTTGCTGGGAAATGATTTCCCTGGAAAAGTTCTGCACCAGCTCACATTTCTGATGCATGAACCTAGACCAGGTATGACTGTGAAGAATCAGGATGTGAAAGAACTGAAGTAGCAGTGCTTGATTTCTTTAAAGGCCTGAACTGCTGCCTTTGAACATGTGACCTATAATCAGGTCTTCATACTTTTTCTCAAAAGAGAAAAATCCTTCCACTACTGGTAATGTTGAGGAGTGATTATTCCCAGTTTTAGTGCCTCCTTGACATCTTCCTCCATGGCTGTGGTCTCAAGAACAGACAACGCATAGACACATACCAACAGGGGAGTGGTATATGTCAAGAGATTAACAGCACAGTCCCATGGAGGATAAGGAAGGAGCACAGACATCTGGATTGTACTGAAAAGCTCCTAGATGGCCTCATGCTGCAAAGCGATAGACAATGATTCTAAAGAAGTCTGGCATTCTGTGGCTGTTGCCTGAAAAGACAGAAATTGTTAAGTCCGGTAGCTAGACGGACCCCGGGATATTATTTTGCTCTGACTCCAAGAAATTATGGGGTCATGTAAGGATAACTAAGGATATCTCAGAGCCTTAGGGAACAGCAGGGGATCTAAGAGGTCGAATGCTCTGTTTCAATGTAGAGAAAGCTCATATGGAGTTGCAATGAAATTGTGGTGAAGTGAGACAAGAGATTGGCTGTCCTGCAATCAAAACTGAAAAGCAGGTAAACAAAGTACACAAAGCTTAGTTTAAAGTTATGCCAATGCAATTACCAGCGGTCTGTGAGCACAGTAACACGGTGGATGAAGAGTTCCCAGAAATACACACAGAAACCATTAATCGCCTAAGAACGTATGAAGATTTCAGAGCTCATCTCTACAACGAGGGAGTTTCTGCTTCCGTGATTAGTCTGATAAAGGTAGAATGATCAAAAGTGACTTTTCTGCCCAACAGATGACCAAACTCCAGCGGGGTTCGGACATAGTTCTTCCACTTCTTGAAGCAGCAAACAATTGAGAATTGAATGGTCTCATTTTCTTCTTGTCATGAATGAGACTGTATCTAAAAGGACTGTTGGATCATTTGGTTGAGACTCAATTCATCATCCCTCCAGACCAACTCAGTGAGGAGATTATCCCTCTGCAATAGGTGGAGATGAGAGTTGCTTCTTTCTATTTGCTGTCAGCTGCCAAAATGTGGAACTCAAAGAGATGACTACCAGCAGAATTCTCCAACTGCAAAAATACCCAAGAGCCAAATTATTTCCCGAAACTGGGATTCACACTGGGTTAGTGATCTGGTGGTCATTTGTTGAGAATTCAGAGGACTGTGGAAATTTTGGTGCTTTGCTATGAATCAGGAAAAAGCACATGAGGCTTTTGCCAAATCAAATCAAACCACTGCTGGTGGATGAACAAAGTATAGCAAACATTGCAGCAAGACTCCCCTTCTGAGTAGGAGGCCCACCAAACCTCTCTGGAAAAGCCAGTCAGGCATCCAGGTATGTTACCACCAATATGCCTGAGAAGGTTGGATGGAAGGCACAGAATCAGGAGATGAGAAAATTGGGTTGAAAGCATCTTGTTGGAAACTCTGCGCCAAGTTAGTGATCTTATTTGTAATACAATAGTGATGAGTTTGAATGATTACCTGATAGGGTTACCTGGAGCCATACTAACAACTTCTAACTCCACTGTATTTATTGACCACAGGACTTCTGTAACAAGGATGACCAAGGATTCGGAAGTGGGTTACAAACTTTCAGAACACAAGTGGGATTACTGTAGCCCACAAGTGTGATAACAGGAGCAGAGTGATCAGATGTAGGAAGACTCTGCAGAATCTAAGCCAGCATCACATCCTGTTTTAAACAAAGAAACGAAGCTTTCAGTTTGTTACAGGTATGTTCAAGTGCCCTGGAACACTGGTGTGGGGCCTTTGTATGTAGGCAGGCTGCAGACCTTACAGGTGGCTCATGAAAAACACTAAGCTTTGAACGTCTTTGAAAATAGTTTTAAATCTTGGGACGCGATGGCACAGTAGATTTGGCTGGGTCCTACTCTCTGGTGGGTCTGGGGTTCGAGTCCTGCTTGGGGTGTTTTGCGACGGACTGATGTCTCGTCCTGGGTGTGTCCCCTCCCCCTCCAGCCTATTGGCAGGTCACCACGACCCCACTTGGGACAAGTGGCTTCGGCCAATGTGTGCGTATGAACCCCTTTTTTGCAACGTAATTTTTCAGTAGAAATACGTGCGTGAAGGTAACATTAGCTTCTGCCATATTTGTGTCACTGACACAAAGATGAAAAAAGTTTATTCATGACTTTAAAAAGTTTTGAAGCTTCAGTGGACTTGATATCTCAACTACTTGTTTATTAGTGTCATTTAATTTTACAAGGGACATAATTCTGCTCTGGTTAATCATCCACGTGCACTAGAAGTCATTGAAGCACGTTATTTGATGTGGCTGACATCAATATGAAGTTAATAATTTTCTGAACTAATGAACCATTTCCTAACCTTTCGAATGCATTTTCAAAAGCCTATGCGACTTAAACTACAGTTACTCATGTCGCCCTGTCAAGGTGAGACTATTGAGCTTAGCTGCTTTGGAGCTCATTTTCAGTGCGATCACTATCGGTTTACTGTTGGAAGGGATCGCCGAGGGACACAGATCGCTGAAGTTTCCTGTGTTGGAAGGGCTAACTAATTAGCAGTGCAGTTAAGCAGCTGACTCTTGTGAAGTCTTGAGGAACAAATTGTCATGCCGAGGACTACAATTGCTGCTGCGGAAAGCTTGTCAATTATTAGCACAAGAGTATAATTGACCCTCCAAAATTGGTCAATTATTGTAATCTCCTTTGGGCAAGTCCTAAAGTGGACTTACTGATGTGCTGCATCACGGTTATGTAAGCATTTGATGACTAGTTCTGGTCTGAAATTATACGAAGGAGATTCTTCAAAATTCAGTGTAAAATATCTTTCAAAACTTACAACTGTTGGCATTTTTAATGGACAAAATACCCCAGAAATGTGAGCTTTCTTCAGTTTTGAAGGATGCAAAACTTTTTGACTGCTTTTTAAAGCATACTGTCCTAGATCGTTGACTTTGGATCCCAATGCAGCCCCACGGCAGCAACTACGATGAGCGGTAATCTCCATCACGTCTCCTCTCTAGGGAGCGATGGATCTCCTTTACCAAAACCTCTTGTGATATCGGTTCTCTGATATTCCCCCTAATATTCTTATGACCTTTTCACAGAAAATTAAGGGTTGCATCAAACTAGGCCATCTGTGGTTATCAGCTTCCAGTCCCATGAACAGGTGAGGTCTTTCTACAGAACTCACACATTAGCTGAAACCACTTTTCCCAAGCAGAGTTGCAGCAAACTGGAGCACAACCCAGCAACACAGGGCATAAGGGACACAACCGGGACAGGACGCCCGTCCGTCACAAGGCACCCGAAGCGGGACTCGAGCCCCGAACCCACCAGAGAGCAGGCACAGGCCAAACCCACTGCGCCACTGCATCCCCTTCTACGGAATTTTGCTGTTAAATTGAGGAGTACCTCAGTGCTCCAAGATGCCACTTGAATACAATGGTAAAATACTGCAGAAAAATGGTAAAAATATTACTCTGTAATTTATGCAAAGGTCTATGAAAGATGCTCACATTCCAACAGAAGGTTATGGATTTAGGCTCACTGTAAATGGAGCTCTTACTGAAGGCTTCAGTGTTATGTTGAAAGGTTTCCATTTACTCTGGTAAAGGCCTCTTCTGCTTTCTACTTTGAACCTCATAATTACTCTAGAAACTTCCAAACCTTCACATTCTATACGCTGGCTGCTGACTAATCCTGTGGGGCCTCAGCTTGGGATTTGGCAAGCCTGTCTCTTATGTTAGAGTCTCAGTGGTCTGTTTCTCCAAAGGACTTCAGTAAGACCTCACTTCCAACAAATGTTTAAAGTGCCAGTGTAGACTGTAATGCTGCATGTTTCCACATATATTGCAAAAGGTCCTCAGAACTATTTCTGACAGGAAAGTGTCCGTTCAGTGACATCAAGGGTAGTTACAAATTGAGTTTGTTTAATTTATTGAACTAGATAATTCAAATACAGCATAAATGTATCCATGAGCCCTTCATACTGGAATTGTAAACCTTAATCTGTCTGAATCAACACACACACACACACATTTTCAGAACCGCTTGTCCCATACGGGGTCACGGGGAACCGGAGCCTACCCGGCAACACAGGGCGTAAGGCTGGAGAGAGGGAGGGGACACACCCAGGACGGGACGCCAGTCCGTCACAAGGCACCCCAAGCGGGACTAGAACCCCAGACCCACCAGAGAGCAGGACTGCGGTCCAACCCACTGCGCCACCGCGCCCCTCTCTGAATCAACACTTAAAACAAAAGCCATAGACATCATTGTTTTGGTGTTGGGTGACACGGTGGCACAGCTAGTAGTGCTGCTGTCTCACAGTCCCTGGGTGGTGCAAGAGGACATGGGTTTGATCCTTGCTCAGTCTGTATGGAGTTTGCATGTTCTCCTTGTGTCTGTCTGGGTTTCTGCTGGGTGCTCTGGTTTCCTCCCACATTCCAGAGACATGCTGTTCAGGTTCATCCATAATGTGTGAGTGACAGAGAGAGTGTGTGTGTTCCACTGATGTATGGATGAGTGACCCAGTGTAAGTGGTGTATCTAGCAGTGTAGGTCACTGCAGTGAATAAGGTGTGGGTTGATAACACTACATACAGTTCACTGGAAGTTGCTTTGGAGAAAAGCATCTGCTAAATAAACGTAAATGTGTTGGAAAAGTGTCAGATCTGGCAATTTCATCACCCTGTTGAGATGATGTATATTCTTCAGTTGTGGTTCTTGGTCCTAAACCAGTTTGGTCCATCATTTGTTCCTCTTGTAGTACAAGCTGTTTCCGTTCACTTTAGGGCATCAGTATTCAGAGCATGCTCTGTCTCTACTTGGCACTGCAGTCTGTCAGCTGCAGAAGAAATATCATCTGCCACAAAGGAGATGGTCATTGTGTGGGGAAGAAAGTCCTCAGCGCTGGTCCTGGAGGGTTGGGACATGTGCTGTGTCTCCTTCTGTCCAAGCACTTAATCACTTGTCCAACCAAATTATTTCCCACTTCCCTAATTGAGCTGATTTGGCAATCACTGGCAAGCAACATAAAGCCAAATAAAAACATTTGCCTCATTATTAGTACAATTTGATATATTTTCCACAGTCCCCTTCCCAACAATTTGCTGCAGGGCATTATAATAATGAGAAATCAATTTCTTTTCAAATCAAAGCCATCAGTACCATATAACTGAATATGTTTTGACATCTTGTTCTCCCCAGGACTCTGAGCATCTGGAAGGAGAAGGTTTCTGAAACCATTCCTCACCCAAGGTTATGGCTGACAGCAGCTGGAAGAAATTTCAATTTTGATTACTATTTCTGGAAGACATAGCCAAATGTCTTCACAGTAGACAAATTAGGCTTTTTTTATATCAAAATATACCATCACCAGAAAGACAAAGGCATATGGGTCTTCACATGTGTTTTTGCAACAATGGCACTGATTTTTCTTAGTCGTACTGCACACCCTAAACTCAAACGTTGCAGTTAAAATCTGCAAGCTGGTTGTTTCTTTAAATATTCACTCAGTGCAAACCATAAACACATGATCATTTGGTATGATTATGCCTGTTAATAGATCTAATTGAGTGTGAGCCCTGTGGCCCATGGATGTTTTGACTGGATGTCGTGCTGCAAAACACATTTTCTATCCCAGACTATTTTTAGAATGTTATTCACCCCTTTCCACCGGTAACACGGAAAATAAATAGGTGTGATGTGCTGAAAAATATTGACTTTGACTGAAAAATAATAAATTGTGCAAAATGACTCTGAACAACAGCAACAACAGTAGTACTGTATTGAACACATATTTTTTTGCTGAGATGTTAAAGGCTGCCATGTCTGCTATGCTGTGCACTCCAGTTTCCATAGTATGGTGTAAGTCAGCTGGAAAAGTCATCCAGCCAGTTGCCATAGTGATGGGGTTGAATAGGGGATTATTAGAACCGTATGAGGAGCGGAGATTGCAGACACCTGCTGTCCAAAAAAAGTACAACCACATGCAACTGTGTCCGCTGAAGAAAGACCTCAGCCTGAGCCAACACTGATCTCAAAGCAAAACTATGGCACAGAAGGTTATATTGACAACGTAGGACAATTTTATAACCTCCACTGTGTTGTTGTCTGAATGTTCATTATTGGAAGCTGTCATAACATCGGCAGAGGTGTACGCTCGCTACAAAGCATCTCTAAATGAATGGTAATCATTAACATGCGTTCAGTATTTTTTCAAGGAATGGAAATGTTAGTATTCATATTATGACTTGTTTTTGAGTATTTCTTAATTTACACTTCTCATTTTCTCCTTCTGAATTTTTGACATGTTCAATATGAAACTCCAGGCCCCACATGAACGAACAAAGACCCAAGGAAATAAATGAAATTAAAATGGAAAAAAATAACCCTCTGCCTCAGTTGAAGAAAAAGAGCAAAAAAATTACCATACAGATGACTAACCTCTGGAACGCCTTCATTTTTACTTAAGAAATATTCGGTCCATTTATTCAGTATGTATTTCTTCTACAAGCTAATCATTGTTATTTATTAACAGTAAATCTTCATATTGTTTCTGTCCAGTGCGCACAGACCTTTGATCTCAGAATTAATTTGCTTAGTAGGCACTCTATTCCAAAGCAACGGAGAACAATGTAGAGGGCAGCAAAGTGAATATTCACTATACCGACAGATGACAGAGGTACAGAAATATGCATAGATCTTAGATTAATTAATTTAAAGTGTTAACAATGCTGGTGTTTAACTACTAGTTCATTGCCACATATAACATTAGTAAGTCCAAAGACATGCTGTTCAGGTCCCCCCATAGAGTGTGACAGAGGGAGTGTGTGTGTTCCACTGATGTATGGATGAGTGACCCATTGTAAGTAGTGTATCTAGCAGTGTAAATGACCTTGCTGAATAAGGTGTGTGGGCTGGTAACACTACATAGAGTTCATTGGAAGCTGCTTTGGACAAAAGTGTCTGCTAAATCAATAAATGTAATTGTAATGTAATGTAAATGGTGAATTATCTTCTAACAAAACTCACACGTCAGTATTAGTATATGTCTAATATCCTCTGTTCTTTCCTGGGCTAAACAGGCAGAAGTTGAAGAGGCAGCGTGAAAGAGATGGGGTGTAATTGTACGTTCCACTTGGCCTTATTGCTTTCGCTCATTTCTCTCTTGTGAATTTGATCTGAGGGAGAGGTTAAATTGGATCATTACACGCCTAATTAGCCAGGCCAAATGTATATGAGGGAATACGTAAGACACCTGCTCAGGTAGTCCTAATGAGGCAATGATTTATGTGAGCATTACACCGGAGGAATGAGAAATGGACATGTTCCCCGTGGAAGGAATGAAGCCTGCTCTCAGCCCAATGAATTTCACTGATAAAATACATAATTTATACTGCTGATGTGACATTACACTGTACGTTGTATCCCAATGTATTTCACATGTGCGCATTACAATGAAATGAGAAAACCTTCAAACCGCATTACCTTTAAGGGAGCGCAAATATATTTTGCTCTTATTGAAGGGGGTCACACGAAGTCACACAGTATCACTCAAAAGTTTGAATATACGTGTTATAAACCATTTTTTCAGAATGGACAAAATTCTACATCCAGGCCATTAGTCTGAGTTGTTCTTCTCTTCCCATCTTTTCCATATAGCTCATGTACAACTTTGATGTGTGGTTTCAGGTAAATACTTTGCTGAGGAATGAAGGGCTGAACAAACAACAGTAACCCTATCAGAACAACATGCCTCTGAAGTGCAGTATGATAGCCATGATGGTTAACACTGCCATGAACCTGGCCATTGTAAAGATCAACATCTGTGAGACCAGCAAAGGAGCCCCCACAGCATGATGCTGCCACCTCCATGCTGGGCAGTGGAAACCAGAAAGGCACAACTCATGTGCTCACCCATATGTTAGAAATGTTCAGCAGTTGAACCCAGGTGTGTCCGTACAGAAGTGCCAGCAAGTCAAATCCAACTCCTGCCATCCAGTTCCACAGTTTACGAGGCAAGGAAGGAATGGAAGTGGTTTGGCAGTGCTTTTTTCATGCAGGTTTGGGAGAAGTTCAAAGGTATGGAGAAACATGAAAACTCTACGCACTATGAGCCGGACTCAAACCCATACCACTGGCTCAGGAACTCCGAGGCACTAGCTTTGTCTGCTGTGCCACCGTGTCCCTGCCTTTGGCACAGATAGTCTGGTTTAATGCAGGTGTACTCAAACTTTTGCCTGGTACTTCACATTTTCTACATTGTAATGCAGCACCAGCAGGTGAAAAGATTTTTGCTTAGTTCAATCTGATATGAGTACTGGTCCACAGCAGTGAAGTTTCCTCTAAAGTTCACATGCTGAAACAATAAATATTATATACTGGATGTGTACTGTAGCACAGTACAGATTACAGTACAGTATGCAGTTTATAGGCAAAGGGGATAAACATAACAAAGAAAAACAAATACAAAATGGCTCATGGTATAAAGACGGTCTGTCATCATCTTCATGCTTCATCACCTAAAAAAAGATTTACAATTTCACAATTGTACCCAGATAAAATTCATTGAAGGACTTTTTTCAAGTAACTGAAATGTACTGCATTCAATGGGATTGTCTTGAAATGTCAGAAACTGATTTGCAGGAGTTATTTAGCCAAATTTTTAAAGAGAGGGATCATTTCACAATGAAAATCTTTATATTTTTAATGCGCAAACAGCTTCTCTCATTTAGTATATATAATGCTACTGAGTGTATGACTGTCAGTGTATATTTTTAAATCTCAAAGATGCCTTTTTCACAGGTCTAAAACATTGATTTGTCCTAAATTAAATTTTGGATATGAAAATTGAGAAAATAATGAAATGTTCCACTGGGTTGATCTCCACTCAGTTGAAATTAAATCTTTGCTGGGTGTCTGAGGTGGTCTCAGCAAAGCACACAGGGTCTCTGGAGGTCTGGCCAGCAGGTGTGGCAAGGAGGGACACGTGTAGGCATGCTGCTGTTGCCTCTGCTCTCTGAAAGAGTTGCCATGAAAGGTTGCACCATGGGAAAGAGCGACAGTTTGCAAAAGTTTTATTACAATTTATTTAGTGACACTTTTCTCCAAAGTGACTTACAATGCCAGTACTTATACTCATTTTTTACAGCTGGGTAATTTTTACTGTATCTATTCAGGGTAATTACCTTGATCAAGGGTTCTACAGTGGGAATAAGATTCAAACCTGGGTCTTCAGATTGCAAGGTGGCAGCGCTAATCTATGCCACCTGCTGCCCTTGTGTTCTGCCTAACTTGTCACCTGTAATGAAGTGAGACCGTGAAACGCTGGAGTTTGTCTCCTTTTCCTGGAGGAAAACACCTAAAACACCAGCAGTGTTTCCCCACGTCAGGTATCCCTCATCAAGTTTCACTGCTCATTCTCACTTGGTGCTCCAAAATCACCCTAGAATATAGACGGAAAAATGCCCATTATTTCCTCCACACTCATGCAACCTAAACGCTCTAATACGTTGCCCTGTCTGATTATTTTATTTTTTTGTGTCTTTACTGCAATTCACACAAAACACTCCTTAAGACATCACAAAAAAAGTGTGGTAAAGTCCTTGAGTCACAGTGCGCTTCACCTGTTAAAGATGCGTGTGTTATGTTTCGCTGGGCGATAGCAAACCAAGTGCTCATCTCCAGCTCATCTTTACTGCAAAATAGTGTTAAATGTTTTTTGGCCATTTCACTCAAATTAACCTTGCCACCCTCATCTGAATTCTAAATGGAGTTCCTATAAAACTTAATGAAGCCCTTTTCAGCAGCTATCGCACAGACGTCCCGCGGGGGGAGATAGGAGGAGAGAGGAGATTGAGATTGACTGCTCGGTTGCCTGGCAACAAATCTACGCTTTGTAAAGCTGCGCTGTTTACTTTCATCGCCGTGGCATTTCGTCGGATAATGTTCAATTAAACATAACATTGTGGTGAGGGGGTCAAAGAACATGTTGTTTTCCCTACACTGTCTTATATTGCAGATGAAGGTTAAGTACATCGCTGCAGGGCAGTGACAACAATGTGCCTCCTGGGATTTGAACATGACACCCACTGGCTCTGAGTCCACCCCCGGAAGCAATACACCATCTGCTGCCCCATGGCTTCCATACGTGTCGGCGGAAGGACATGTGCGACAGAGGACAGAGCCCAAACAGTTGTCTGTAGACTCCAAACCCCGAAAAAGGAGCACTTCCAGCCACCGCTGCTGTTGCCCACCTGGGGCTTCTTCGAAATGGTCCATCAGGCCAAGTGACTGTGCATCTCGTGGACTTCTGATGAGGAGCATCAGGGTTCAAAGCCACCACACACGACTGAGAATGGTTCTGTGAGCATTGTTCTTCAGTCTGCCAATCTGTCAGGATCTTAGCAGGACTCTGTTTACAGTGAATGTGGATGAACATTTCATAGAATCAACAGACAGCTTTGGCCAAAGTGTCCTATCCTTGTGTACAGGGTCCCGATTGGAGCAACAGAGCAAATTGCTCCGAGATGACACTTTCCTCTGGTTTTACACACTCTGTGCCCTCTCTTTCTTCACCGGATTAAAAAGGAATATGGAAAGCTTGCAGAGATTCGAACTGTTTAATTGCCACGTTTGCTATTTGACCTAGCGATGCATGTTCTTTGGAAACATCTCCGTAGTGGAATGAGGAGTCGGACCCATCGGGACCGAGAAAGTCAGCACGTTCAAAGTGGAACGGTCCCATTAGATGTCCTGCGTCTAAAAACAAAGCTTTGGTGCGAAATTTACTTTACTGTAGCAATTACAAGAATCTCTCTCCATCCCCATGGAATCCATCTACTGTACCGTTTAATGTGGTGTTTATAACTAGACCAAAGGAGGTGAACCCTCATACTTAACCCTTTTGCTCCCCAGAACTCCTCTTTCATAGTTAATTGTTCACATAGATATTCATATGGGGGCACGGTGGGCACGACTCCCCACTGGCGCCATGGAAATATAGTGGTTAAAGATGCAGGTATTTAACTGTACATTCTCCAGCCCACTGCAGTCCAAGGAGGGGCCCTGCTGTTATACCCTTGAGAAAGATGAGTAACCCAAGTTGCTCCAGTAAAATTCCAGGTCACTTTGCATAAAAGTGTCATTGAAGCAATGGGATAATAATAATTTGTGATCATCCGTTGTGGCCTTCAGGGTCTTTTATGACAAATTATTAATATGTGTAGACCAGGAGAGTGTTGGAGGGGCAGGATTAATTCTTTTTTCCTTGTCACTTTCTTACAAATCTTTGCTTGGTTGTTTTTTATCTTTTCCATAACACTCTCTGTGGTGTGAAGTCCTGCATCATATATATAAAAATATTAATGTCATCATGAAAATGCCTTTTGAACCGGGAGCAACGATAACCACATTTACACCCGAGAAGCTCTGCACACTCCGCACACAGTAACAGTCGCATACTTTGTTTTGCAGGCTTTTATTTCGCTGGAAAATTTTACATAAACTTTACAGACTTTGCATCTTTTTTCTCCTACAAACATAGGATTTTCTCAGCAAAACTAAATGGGCTATATGTTATTTATGCACATCAGAAATCTTTTGTGTAAACACTTCATAAACATAATGTTACATTACACGAGATTAAAACGAACGTCATTTAACCTTGTTTTGCTTTTGTGATCTGGATATAAATGAACGGGAGGAATGTTTTAATTTAAATATGTAGATTGTTTGTAATTACCATATTAATGACTCACTGCAGTGTTAATCAGTTTATTCATGAACATTAAAAAGGACAGTCTTTGACATTTGCTTTTTGGCTTATCGCTGCCATATCCCACTAATACTCTCTAGCTGGGCTGGAATACGATAAACTTCCAGGCAAAACAAGATCAAAACCAATAAATCTGTATTTCCTTTCCTTAATATTTCATTCTTAAAGCCTGTGCTCCTGTCATTGTTTATTCAACAACAATACGATGTGCATGTCAAAGTGGTTAACACATTTTCACTGTTCCTCCACCGTTTAACAGCTGGTTTTTCTATGCTTGTGCTAAAATGCAGAACGTTAGAGTCAACACCCTCAAAATATTTCATATTTTAGCACTGAAAGAATGGTGTGATTTCTTCTCCTCAACGTATTATTTTATGGTTACACGAATTTCTGTGTGTATCTCCTTCGTCTTTCTTGTTTTCCTTGTTCATTTTATAGCGTTGCGGTGTTATCGAGCAATTCTGCACTGCTTCAAATCAGGCTTGTCGTAAATAAGTGTTCAAATACTTTTTGACCTCAGGAATTCCAGAATCATTTGAAAATGCAACGAGGGATAAACATTGGCAGGTATGATTACCGAAAAGAAATACAAAATACATTCAGGTGTCATTTTACGCCGGGTTTCGATAATCTGTTCTGCTCTGATGCACCGCTTCCGAAACGTCGAGTGTTTCGGTGCTGTGGGAAGAGACACCTGTTTGTGTTGCCTCTGACCTCCCCTGAGCTCCACTGAAGTGGCACTGAGTACCTTCGCCCGTCGCCCGGCAACGGACACGCCAGCCAGTCTGCGGCCTTTCACAGCGAGCGGAAGCGGGGCATTGAGCCCCCGGCGGACGGGCCGCCCGCTGCCTACCTGACTGTCCTGCCAATGAAGGGAGCCTGCATTTCTGGGCCTTCAAGTGTCACACATAAACAGCTCTGACACCAGAGCTCTGTCTGCCTCTCTGTGCGGCACTGAAAGGCCTGGCTCTGAATGGCCCGGGCTCCACTGCCGCACCGCGCTGTGCCGCGCCCCTGAACCGCCCTCCGCAAGCTGCCATGAAAGCACCCCAGAGTACTTCCTTCTTAGGGGATCTCGATATATAGTGGATAGTCAGAGGTATGAGCACCTGCAGCACTGCGTGGATCCACACTATGAGGGAGGCTCGTTAGAGGACTGAGCTTTTGTGCGCAGGAACGTTCCGGAAGCACTGGGCTCCACTGTCTAGTTGGATTTGTGTTGGACCAGCACCAACGTGCAACAGGTATGCAGCCGGCACTCCGTCACACGGTGTCATTTCGGGTTCTGCTGGATTCATTAGTTTTCAAGTGAAAATTTAAGAAACGTCAACATTCCCATCCCTTTTTTAACATCACGCGTATTTGGCTACTATAATTTGGAACAAAATTACTATAATTTTTATTGAAGCAGGAGTTTCAAATTACACTGGATTTGCTCTGTTTTGTCTCCCAGTAATCAGCAAATAAAATTATTTCAATGCATAATTATTATCTGTGCGACCAAGACGACTAGTATTAATTATACTCTATCTTCCCTTCTGTAACCCGGCGGTGTCTGTTTTTGTCCAATATACATTTTTCTCCTCATTTGGACGACACTTCAGCCCCAACCTTGCTGGGATGTAATTTTGGGAATATGTCACGGTAGTCGTCATTTTCCGCACTTGAGGGAGGAGCCTCCACCCTCCGCCAGCAGTGATGGTTCAGGATGCGAGTATCTGCAGCGGAGCTCGATGTGGAATGTGAGCCTCATGGCATGGCAGCGGCACGGCGTTCAGCTGACTAATCAAGTATGCCAGCGAGGGGGGCGAGGCGCTCGAGGCCCACGGCGCGTCTAAGCATCCCATCGCTCCGGGGCGAATAAACCAGATGGGATTTTAAATGCTAAATTTCATTTTGTATCGTTTAGTAGGTTAGTTCACCCCTCATTGGCTCGCCATCTGCCGCCATCCCACCCTCTATGGCCACACGCCGTCCAATGAGCCCAAGCTAAGAAAACTTCCACTTTGCAGTCGATGCAGCTTTTTTAAAAAAATTTTCCCACAAGCCCTTGAATCTGCTTATTACATTTTACGTTTCACATAACATTGCATATTTTAGACGATAGTCAAATAATGGCTTACGAATCCTCTCAACAAGAGATCGATGTGGTTCACAGGCGGCACAAACGAGCTAGCAGGTGGCAGGGTGTTAAGAGAAGTCATCTTGCAATCTGAGCATCCTGAGTTCAAATTGCTGTCCTGCTCTAACACCCTTGATTGAGGTGCTTGGCTTGAATCGGTACAGTAGCCTGCTGTGTAAACGGATAAATCACTGTGAAGTGATTATCTAGCTCTGTGCTGCCCTGGGCAAAGGATTCAGATAAAAAATCTTGCAAATAATAATAATACTAATAATAATAACAGTAGAGGTACCTTCGGTTGTCTTAAACCTGTCCACGTCATTCGTTCAGGTGCCGTAAGGTGTGTGTCTCCTGTGCGAAACTCAAGGGTTCTAGAGCGAGCGTGACGTCATAATGAAAGTTAGACGCCGAAATCAGTGTGCGCTTTACGCCCTGCACGTGCCTGCGTCGCCGGTCCTTAATTGAGGCAAACACGGTAAACGGGGGAGACTGTGCTTTCTGTGCATGAGCTGTGCGGCGTCATGCTGGTTCGTTGTAGCGGACACGTGAGGAGCCCGTCTCGGACCCCCGAGCCCTGACGCTTCGCTGGGGACCGAGGGACGGATCTTCTTCCAACGGTTGGTTGCTCGCCGTTCATTTTTGCTGCAGCATCAAACCCCGGGTACAGGGGCGCGCGCACTAATCCCCCAGCGAGATGCTATTAATTTATACCAATATGGCAGTTAAATTCTGCATTAAGTGTGTTCATTTAAGTCCTTTCACAAGGGCATTTTATTTCTGGAGACAGCAAGCTAAGAAGATTATAGGGCCGGTTTTCAATTTATCTCACACCCCCAGACTTCACTTATTGACGGGTTTGCTTATCACATTTTGCCAGGAACCAGAGGCCGATTGGCATCACCCCCCCCCCCCACACACACACACACACACACACACACACACCCCACCCCGCGGCCCAACGCGTGACGCGCGCAGCTCCCGGGGTTCAGGGCGGCAAATTAGCTGAGCGCTTTTCTCCCAAAAATGCGTATTCTGCGAGGTGCCTTGTTTCATCGCTCTTGATGATGCAAAATGAGTGAGTGGAGGGACCCTTTTTGGTGAAGATGAGTTTTTCTTGGAAGGCGGGCGGGAGGGGCGCGTTTTGAGCGGAGAAGCCAGGGTTGAAACGGCGAAATGGTCCACACAGTATCCTGTAAATTATTATTATTATTATTATTATTATTATTGCGAAACTTTTGGTCAAGCTGATTTACGATATACATGATGATGTACGGATTTATTTCCACTGATACAGCAGCGAACAGATCATTGTAATCGCAGTGCGGCCCTCACGGATGTTCCTCAAAGATTTTAATATTATATTTAAATATGTCAACTTTATTTAATGCATTGTTACAATAAATCTCGTAAGATTATATGGATATTTTGTACTTTCCTATTGTTTTTGTCAAATTGTCGGTGCATGTGAGTAACAGTTACATGGTAGAGCGGAGAGCAGAGCACGATATTATGTGGCTCTGTGGGTTTAATGGTTTTATTTTTTGAATAAATATTGCGGGCGGGGGGTGGGGGGGGGCTATATTTTATTCCGTGGTCAGTCATGCTTAATAAAGTGTTAAGTCACGTTACATAAAGTGTCATCTGACGGTTACTGCCGCCCATCAATCGCAGGAAAAAAAATCCAAATATGTGAGAGAAAAAAACTGGAGCTATATAAAGAGCCGTGAGACAGGAGAGCGCTCCGCTCTCGAACCCGCGGCCATCGCAGCGGCGGGAAAATGCTGCACGCGGGGAGGGTCGACTTTCACATGACATTGACGCCGCGCGGATGAGAGAGCGCGCGCGCTGAGGGGGGGGGGGAGGAGAGGAGAGCAGAGGAGAGAGGAGAGCTCGCGCCACATCGCGACGTCCCCGCGCGCGGATGCTAGACGGCTGCGCGAGCCTCTCGTGGCGAAGGCGACGGCGACGGCACTCCTGTCTCGTGCGCGTTCTGCACGCGCCCACCCCCGCGCAGCCCCGCAACGAGCCGCGCTCCTACCGGACGGCCGGTGCGCGGAGTGGCGCTCGTTTCTACCCCGCTTTACCCCGCTTTACCCCCGCAGGACGGCGGCGCTCTCCATGGACACAGCTGTGTCCCCGCGGCTGCGGTGAGAGTGTGTGAGGAGCCGCGCTGCGCACCGTGAGTATGACAACTTCTCACACTCGCGAGCAGCACGGAAACGGCACTGTAATTAAACACGGCGGCGCGGCGCACGTGCCGCTTCTCCGTCCCAGTCGCTTTTATCGTAAATCGAGCCTGTTGGAGTCGGTGAACAGCGCGCAAGTACAAGTGAAACTCCACTTAATCATTTTTACGCGTTCGTTCACGGGATAAATAGGTGGTTAGTGTAAAAAACTGTCTCCAGTTTTCAATATTTTTTTTACCATGGTAAAGTCGGCGTGGCAGTAAACGTGATAGCCATATTTTAAAAAAACTGTTTAAGTAGAAAAGCTATGTATCGTATTTGTGCGCGAGGCGGAGAGGCGCGCGTTGACGCGCAAAGACGCGCGATCGCTGCGCTCCCGTTCTGCGCTGCGCGGGGGAGCTCCAGGTGGGCTCGCGTCGCTTCGTTACCTTATTACCTTCATAACCTGTCGACACACACGTATAGGTAGACTGAGAACACACTCGGTTCGGCATCATCGTGACTTTAAACACATTTTTGGTAACTTATCGCGCGTCCAGAGGGGCGCGTGGCGCGTTTTGCTTTTTCAAAGTCAGTTTTTACAGATGTTTTGAGCGATTCGTCATATTAATTGTCCACACTAATTGCGTGGTACTTAACTGAGCCTCGAGTCCGGGAATTACTTCGGTTCAATAAACTGCAATATGCAATAACACCCGATTTTTTAATTAAAAAAAAAAAAAACATTTGAAACAGTAGCCTGACCGAAATAGCCTATAAAACAAAATAATACGTATTTTCCGAATGAATATGTGTCCCATTTAATCTTGTGCCGTGGGTGCCGCGTTTCTCCACGACGCATTACCTAAAAACCCGGGGACGATAAATCGCGAAAGAACTACCGCCAATCAGCCTTCCACTGGGAACATGATCATGGTTTAGAAAAAAACAAAAATATTCAGCAAATACCCATGTTAGAGAATTATGAGGAGTTCCGTTTTTAAACGCGTGCATACTTTTGGCAACATTATATTGAGTATTAAAATATATATATATATATATATATATATTAAAAGTAAATCAGTGGTGCGCTGCTGCGGGCGAATGCAATAAACTGGAGTTTTTTTTTTTGTTGTTGTTGTTGGCACGGCATACATTAATAAAAACTTGTGTGCTGCGAATGATGTGGTGAAGCTCTTCACCGGACCTGAGCCGCTCTCTCCTGCTCCCAGGTTGTCCGTCGTCCACCTTTGCGCCCCCAAGTCCGTCGGTCCCGGGTCCCAGTCTTTGGGGGGGGGAGGGTGACGAACCGCGAAGCTGCTCTCCACGTGGACCGGTGCTGAAATCCCCCGTCCGCCCGCGAGGACCCCCGCGAAGGCGCGCGACATGGCGACCAACGGCACGAAGGCGACGGACGGACACGTCCTGACCGAGGTGAACGAGGCGGCCGCCGCCAACGCCGCGAGCGCGGCCGCGAGCGGCACCGCGAACGACAAGCCGAAGACGCTGGTGGTGAAGGTGCAGAAGAAGGAGGTTCCCGACCGCGAGACCTGGGTCGGCAAATTTGACTTTCTCTTGTCTTGCGTTGGCTACGCCATCGGACTGGGCAACGTGTGGAGGTTCCCCTACCTCTGTGGCAAGAACGGGGGAGGTAACGCGCCCTTCCCTGGCTTTTTCTTATCGTTTTTTCACCCCTTCCTTTTTTTAGAAGAAGAAAAGGAGTTTCGCAACTTGCAGCTCGAGCACCCCGGCGTAAAAACGCACAATTTGGCCGCGAAATTCTGCCGCGTATCTCGACCAGTGGATTATCCTCAGTGTCAAACCTGTCTGTGTGCACATGTCCATTAAAAAAAGAAAAGCACTCATATTTTCTTTTTTTTTTTTTTTTCCGCTCTTCTGTCTAGGAGCCTTCTTGATTCCCTATTTTTTGACGCTCATCTTTGCTGGAATGCCCTTGTTTCTGCTCGAATGTTCCCTTGGCCAGTACACCTCCATTGGCGGCCTCGGGGTCTGGAAACTGGCTCCCATGTTCAAAGGTATTTCAGGTTATGTCCACTACCCCCCCCCCCCAACCAACCCCCACCCCCATCCCACCCCCCACCACCACCACCACCACCACCACCACCAGCTCCCGCATTGCTATGGGATTCTGGACGCCTTTTACAAAAACATGTAGTACGTTCATTCTAGAGTTTTTATTCTAATTGTGAAAAATTATGTATTATATACTTTACCTGCTGTGGTTTCTCATGGTACTCTTACTATTGATAATTGATTGACATTTTTCCCATTTTTGCATGTCATGATGATTTTGTCAAATGCATATTTAATATACACTGAATGACAGTAGACACATTTTAACACTTTCCAATTTGTGAACTTCAGGTGTTGGCTTGGCAGCAGCAGTTCTTTCCTTCTGGCTTAATATTTACTACATTGTAATTATTTCCTGGGCTATATACTACCTGTATAACTCCTTTACAACAGTAAGTAAGCTATATTACTGTCCTTAGACTGCAAGTTGGTCTGGATGAATGTACTCTGTCAAATATGATGGTTTTTTCAATAGTAATAATAATAATAATAATAATAATAAAGACTATTTATTGTTTCCCAAAACATAATTTTACATGTAACAAATTGTCATACATATGCATATTTTTGCTGGAGGCCTTATGGTAAATCCCAGGCTTAAATATGAAAAATAAATTATCGTTGTGTTTTGCAGGAACTTCCATGGAAAACATGTAACAATCCCTGGAATACTGACCAATGTTACTCAAACTACAGCATTGCAAATACCACCAACCTTACAAGTGCTGTAGTTGAATTTTGGGAGTAAGCATTTTTCTTTTAAATTGCTGACACCAACCTGAAGGAAGCCCGAGTGTTTTCGGAGCACGCACATTGCCGCACATTTGAAATAAAATTTTGTCGTTTGCGCAATGATAAGAATTAGAATTTGTGTGCATGTTTTAATGGTGTGAACAATTTTATCCTAAATAACGTGGAGAAAACCTCATTGTCCCATTTAATGTGTCGTGAGCGGTGCTGTTGTAATCCGTGGTCGCGCTTGTGTTCGCAGACGCAATATGCACCAGCTAAGCGAAGGGCTGGAGAAGCCTGGTCAGATCCGCCTGCCCCTCGCTATAACCCTGGCCATTGCGTGGGTGCTCGTGTACTTCTGTATCTGGAAGGGTGTGAGCTGGACTGGGAAGGTAAGCCTTATCTGTGCTGTCCGGCTGTCGAAAGTGCTCTGCCTCATGTCCTCGACTTCCTTCATTTATCCCCAGCGACTAAAATCAGTGCTCTTCATTGCTATTCGTTAAATGTTTCCTGTAATTATAAATGTACCAACTTCATCCTCATATAGTGCTACGATAGATCCTAATATTCGTGTCTTATAAAACCATGTGTTTAAAGATATTGCAGTTAAATAAAGCCATACTGCAAATGTATAATTAGCTCCATGGTGCGTGTGTTTGCTCTTCTGCTTTGTCGGATGCTATTTGTAGAACCATAGCAGAATCAGTAATGCAGTCCAGTCAAATGGAATAATTAATTATGACCGTTCGTTTTATGAAAAACAATAAAGCCAAGAAACGGCAATATAATAAAGGCAGCGTTTTTGCATGTGAGCTTAAAATGCAACAATTTTGTTCCCTAGGTCGTGTACTTCTCAGCTACATACCCTTATATTATGCTGTTCATTCTGTTCATTCGTGGCGTTACCCTTCCTGGGGCTAAAGACGGCATCTTGTTCTACGTTACTCCTGAATTCAGCAAGCTCAAGGAGTCAGAGGTAATGTTCGTCGCAGCATTCGCAACGGATCGGACGTCCCGATATTGTTCTGCTGCCGCATCACGCTTCGCGGCTGCCTCTTTTCCGTCAGGTTTGGCTCGATGCGGCGACGCAAATTTTCTTCTCGTACGGTTTGGGCCTCGGGTCGCTCATCGCGCTCGGCAGCTACAACACCTTCAACAACAATGTTTACAGGTATATACACACACACACACACACACGCATGGTCAGTGTTCTTTGGAGGGTTCCTGTAACGTGAGACATATTCCAGCGTTTTTAAGCTGCAGTAGCTGAGAGACCCGCTTGGGCAAAGAGGCTGGAGAAAAAATGGAAATAGTGAGGCTCTGCAAGATGTCTCTCTAGAAATCTCATTCTTATCTACGCAGGATGGTTAAAAACCGGTCCGGAAAAAACGTAGCACCCTTTTTCTCCAACAACTGAACAAGCAGGGCTGCATTGATGGAGATCTTGCATCGGTGCGAAATTTGTGCCTGTTTTCTCTGAGAAAAATCACAAAACCATAAATGAACATGTGATGTTTTACACCCATCTGTACATTGTTAAATGAAGTTTTAATCATGATTCCAACGACAGGACGTTGGATATTGATTTTGCACTTTTGCGAGAGCCCGGTAAACTCGTCCTGCACCCGACCGCATGCGGCGCGGAGGTCGGAGAAACAGCACGGTGATGCCGCCCCCGTCTCCTCCACAGAGACTCCATCATTGTGTGCTGCATCAACTCCTTCACCAGCATGTTCGCCGGCTTCGTCATCTTCTCCATTGTCGGCTTCATGGCGAACGTGACCAAGAGGCCAATAGCTGACGTGGCTGCGTCAGGTAACTTGCAGACTCACAGAATCCACAGCATTTTCCACGGCAGAGCGTTGCAAACAAAAGCAGCGCGACGATCAATACGTTCAAACCAAAACGTGAGATACTGTATTTTACTGCGGCTCATTAAGCACGGGTGGCATCGTGGCTCAGCGGGGAGCTCCAGGGTCACACAGCTGAATGTGACCCCGGTTCTGGATTACATGTTTCCCTCTGTTTGTGTGCTTCTCTTCCGGGCGCTCCAGTTCCAAACACACCGATCAGGTGAACCGGCGACTTTAAGTTGCTCGTGCATCACATGGGCACCTGTGCTTGCTGTGCCATGTATATATTACTTTATATACTATATATGCCATATATATGCAACTGTGCACTGTAAGCTTGATGCACTGAACTCTGACCTTTGGTGTACCTATTGCTCAGGTCCTGGCTTGGCCTTCTTGGCCTACCCTGAGGCGGTGACGCAGTTACCTATATCACCACTGTGGGCCATCCTTTTTTTCTCCATGCTGCTTATGCTTGGAATTGACAGCCAGGTAAAAAAAAAAATAGAAAAAAGCATTGCTTTGCATTTACGTGTGTTAAATCTTTAACGTCACGCGTGTCAGGAATGTCTTAAATAGCAAGAACGCGCGTGTGTGTGTGTGTGTGTGTGTGTGTGTGTGTGTGCGTGTGTGCGTCCAGCCGACACCACACAGTTACACAGATGCTGGACCGCCGCAGCGTAAAAAGCACATGCGGAAATATACCACCGTCTCCCTCTTCCTGCAATGTGTTTTTCATTATGATGATAATCCAGTTCTGCACCGTGGAGGGCTTCATTACCGCTTTAGTGGACGAGTTTCCGAAAGTGCTGCGAGGAAGAAGAGAGATCTTCATCGCTTTCGTCTGTCTCGTCTCGTATTTCATCGGCCTCTCCAACATCACGGAGGTAAGAGGCACAGGGGTCCCTGCAGCATGAACGCCATGTTCCGCTACCGTTTCGCACAGTATAGGAGCGGCTCTGTGCCGCGTGGTTATGGTCGATTATGGTTACGAAGGCTTCGTGATTAGATGTAGCAGAAAGGCCCTCGAACATGAGTGCAATGTGGATGCGTTGAACTGTATAAAGGAAAGAGTTCTGTGCTGCTGGCCCACTGAAGCATCCTGACAAGCTCCCGAGATCCTTAATTTTTGCGTTCCACTTTACCCTCAGCTGACTCTCAGCAGTAAGGAGCTCCGACGGTGAAATAATATTTATACTTCTGATTTAACACCCGGCACGGACAGGCAAGAATAATAATTGATATTAAAATAAATTCTTTCTACAGGGGTTTTTTCGTGGTGTATATAACCGCGATTTCTCTTTTTTTTCCCGACAATCTGCAATGAGCTCAGATTTCTTTTCCCATTTTCCATTTTCGTCGGAAAAGCAACGGCCGTGCGTCGGCTGACCGTAAAGGATGTTCCGTGAATCGCAGTATAACACGGTGTGCGCTTGCATATTTTGCATGCCGTATGGTTGTATTCGATACGGTTCGTATTCTTTCAGAAATTTCCCAGTTCAAATAAACGTTGATTTCAGCCGAAGTATCGCTGCTGGTGCCAGTCTCTACATTCTAGAGCACTTACAGCACTTGGGCATCTTTGGATGAATGTGCACTAAATGCTCTGATTGCGTATTAAATTAAGCCTGTTTGAACTTGCCTTTGGGTTTGGAAGTGGAAGCTGATTTGTGTGCCGTCGCCAGGGTGGTCTCTACGTGTTCAAGCTTTTCGATTACTACTCTGCCAGCGGAATGTGTCTCCTCTTCCTCGTCTTCTTCGAGTGCATCTCCATATCGTGGTTCTACGGTACGTCACACGCTGAGCCGTTTCCTGCTCCACGTCACTTACCTCCGACACCATGACAACACAGCTGCAAGTAATCAATGGGAAGCAACAGGAGTCGCTGGCTGCATTATGTGTTTGTTCTCAGTGTTGCTGTTTATTTGTTTTGTAAACAAAAGAGGGGTGGTGAATCTGATACGGAGTTTTTTACTAAAAATGTCTTTACGATTTCAATTTAAATCAAAGCCCCCTGTCAGTAGAGGAAGAAATGAAAAGGGAATGTTGCAGCTCCTTGTTTGGGGAAACAACAGTATATTTTTTTAAAACTATTTTGCGCCAGAAATTGTAAGATGAACATCTTTTGATTAGTACAAAGTAAGCAATTTGTTTATTGTCAGCTTTTCTGGCAGGCAATCATATTTGTACTGTCTTTTGGACTAAGTCTTTTTTCATTAATGAAGGTAAAAGTCACTTTGGAGAAAAGTATCTACTAAATGTGCACAAACTGGCAAAATAACATATTACAGAAGTAGGTCATTAATTAATATATTAATTTTGTTATTAACTAATTAAAGGAAGTTGGCAAAAATATACTGTAGTATATATCGTTATAGCAGAGGATACAATTATTCATATGATGATAATTTTTCCATGGCAATAAATTCCAAGGTTCACAGATTTTCGCTAAAGGCAACCAGTAGAATTTGACATTCCCCACTGTTCCCATATAAATGAGAAATAACATTGTTATTGTATACCACAAAATTTTAAAAAAAAAGCATTTAGCTAGCTTGTCTTTAAAAAAATCCTTGACTGTGAAGATATGTTACCATCCTTTAAAATCAGACAGGCTAATTTATGAACACACACAAAGACTGCCACGGGATTCCTTAGATCCAGCACGTCACTTGCTCCAGACTTCTTACTTGGCTTATCACCCAGATGCAAATGAGCCCCTTGAGATATATAATTAATGTGCATATGCTATGAGCAGAACAAGACGTTTGAAAGGCTCGCAATTCCTATGCAACCCACTGTGAAATACCGTATCTCCACCGGCATCGTGTGTGAAATGTGTGCGTGCGCACGGGAACGATAAAGCGTGCTGTCGTGCCTGACTGCGGATTGCATTTGGCCGGCTGTCGGAAAACGGATCCGTTTTTCACCGCGCCGGATGCCTTCTTCTCGTCCCGTCAGGTGTCAACAAGTTCTACGACAATATCAAAGAGATGATTGGATACAAGCCATGTTTGTGGTGGAAACTTTGCTGGGTGGCGTTCACCCCTCTCATCGTGGCTGTGAGTACCCGGAATATTGTTGTTTATTATTTATCTCACACTTCTGCAGAACGACACTTGCGCTGTTTATGCAACAGGGTGTTTTTTAGCTGGGGAAGTTCAGGGTCAGTACCTTGATCAAGGGTACTAGAGCAGGCTCGGGGATTCAAACCTAGGACCTTCTGATTAGAAGGCAACGGCTCTATCCACTGCGGTCCTTGCAGGGGTCAGAGTGTGCTAGATTTTACTCTGTTTTGGCTCTTAAATCTGTAAGTGAAGCGGTTAACTAGATAGTGCGTCACCTGACCTTGTACATCAGGTGTCCATCAGGCGCTCACTGAAAGAGACAACCCGAAACCCAAAGGAGGACAGTCCGCAACGATGGGCGTTTTCACCTCGTCCAGAATAACTTGTTCACTGTCTCCGGTTCAAATCTGTCACCACGTGATTTTACTCTTTGTACTACAACTGCTTGGAAAGGACATCGGTATTAGCGAGTGCCTGCGGATGGGTTTGATGGGCGCGATGACTTTGACATCACCTTGACCAACAAATGAGTCCAGTCCGTTGTGAATCTCCCGGTATGTGTGTTTTCACGTTCTCTCCTCCTTGGCTCAGGGCGTGTTTCTCTTCAGCGCCGTACAAATGGTTCCCCTCACCATGAACAACTACGTGTTCCCGGCCTGGGGTCAGGGTGTCGGTTGGTGTATGGCGCTCTCCTCCATGGTCCTCATTCCAGGATATATGGGCTACATGTTCCTCACCCTGAAGGGCTCGTACAAAGAGGTAACTCGCTCCACCTACCGAGTCTCCGTGGCTGCTCGTCTCAGCGCCGTTGAATGGTAGAGATAGCGGACCTAGAAGACACGGCAGATGTGACCAAGTGGATGTTAGCGTTCGTTGCGAGGGGACTGCTCCGTATTGGTTGCTAAGACGTTCGGTAACCGCGACATTTGTTTTCCTGCGTTTCTGTTTGAACCACATAAGTGTGTAAAGAATGTCAGCTGTGAATGTAGACTCAACATTTGGGCCAAGGGGTAAAGTCCCGCTCTCGAAACGCGTTTAGCCAATGGCACATGGCGAATCGATTTGGTTAAGACCCAAAGACCTCATTGCGGCGCCACTGGGCGCAGGCCGCGTACCCTGCGATTTGGAGATCGGCGCAGCGTCCTCTCTCCGCGTCCGTAAATGTGTCGAGGGCGGAAGCAGGAGGAGGAACAGCTTCTGAAATGCTTACGTTTGTGTGCTCGCAGCGTCTTCGGATAATGATTCAACCGACGGCCGTGGTCAAGAGCCAGGAGAACGGCCCGGAGCAGCAGCCCGAGAATCCGAACCCCGCCAACGAGGAAGCGTACATCTGAGTCGCATTTCAAAAGGCCAACTTTCATGCAGAACAATGTAATCATGGTTGAACATGATCAAGGACTTCCATGTCTAATATACAGTATAATCACCTACCTCCAGGGGCATATTGTGACCAACCTGATTACAAGTTTATGAGTTTTATTTTTCAGTTGTAAAAGCAAAACAGAACAAAAAAAAAAAGAAAAAAAAAAAAAAAAGCACCCAGCAATGTCCTAGCGATAGTTTTGTCTCATATGCAAAAGATTAGTCTTTCTAAAAAAGTCTAATTATTACCATGAAACTACTGCGATTTTAATTATGATTTAAATTTGGAGGCCCAAATGTGAGTTGATACTTCCATGCTAACCTTTGAAGTATGTAATGTAATTAAGCTATTAAAAATACTATTGTGAGAAAACACTTTTAGAATAGGTTGATTGTATTCTAAAAGAAATACAGAACAATTATGATTAATGATTAAAATGCAATTTTAAAGTTGCATGGAGGAACTGAAGAACATTACGGGAATGTGCAACAGGCAAGGCCAAATTTATGAGATATATATATATTCTATGTTATGTAGCCAGACTGTCACTCTATTTCAGGACACTACGGCCCTTTTTTCAAGTCCTGGGGCAACTATTACCAAGAAGAAGGTCAGTGTGGATCCGAAACTATATGAGCCAATGGGTGATGAAGTACCTGTCAGAACACAGAGTAATATCCAGAGAGACTGTTACAACTGTATCTTTATTTTCTAAAGAAAAACTAACTTTGTATGTGACCGACAGTTTTTTTTAGAATTATTTTTAAGATGTTTTCTATGTAAGCGTTCACGTGAAGGACCAAAACCATGTTTGTGTAAATGCATTTAGAGATGCTGCGCCGCGCCGCCGGGCGGCCGCGACGGGACCGAATCGAGCGGCTCGTCACCGCAGGGTGCAGCATCGTCGCCGTGGCGACGTTCGGCGTCGGCACCGGCCGTCCACGCGCTTTCCGTTTTAGCTCACCGTTTCGTAGCACGCCGAGCGCGCCGCTCCTCAGGAACAGAGGTGGAAGTGACCAAACGTTCTCCTGAACCGAACCGAGACACGGCGTGTGAAAGCCTGCGGCCCGCGGCGTAGTCAAAGCCATAGTCCGTCTCTATGACCGTGCGCCTTTCCAACACTTTGGCTTGAGCTAGGAAGTCTTCAGGCACACTAGTGAACAACAAGAGTCTAGTCATACAGAAATATGTTTTCCTTTAATCTTTAATTTTATAGAGTTGTTTGGCAATAATATATGTGTATGTATATGTATGCTTATATATATATATATATATATATATACGCACACACACACATGCACACACACACACACACACAGAGAAACGCATGCATATATAAATAAGTGTAAAGAGAGTGAGAAAGAGATGACTGATTTATTTTTCCCTCTTTATTTACTTCACGAGTTAAAAGCACAAAGCTTTAATTCCACAAATCGTCGCCGTCGTATTCCAATAAGGATAACGCTAGTTTGCTTCTACGGCAGCTACACGTCACAGGGATCTGGTTAAATTAGTAATTTTATTCTCTACAAAGATATATATATATATCTAAAATGTGCAATGAATAAGCGTTCCGTGAATTTTGTATAAAGTTACAATACTGCAGTTTTCTCTCTTAAACAATGTTATAAAACTGTACTGTGTAAAACACGTAACTGTGAATGTCAGTATGACTTTGAAGTTTTTTGTCTAAATGTTGATAAATCATATATTATTTGCTGTTTTCTGCAATAATATGAACTCAGAAACATAAGCACATATCTTTCTGAAATGTAAAAAAAATTAATAATAGTAACAATGACAATAATATTAGATACTATGTCTAGTCAAAGAAAATTGTTTTGTATATTTCTAACTGTTTCATGGGCCTAATGTACAATATTCTATAGAAAAAATATAATAAATGTCTCTAGATGGTGTCATATAAGAAAAGCATGAGTGCCATATATGTTATCTGAAAACGAACAAAAGAAATAAATAAATATAGATTATGTTGTTTGCGGTTTCATGTGTTGCTTTTCTCAGAAGTGTTTTTATATGCGGTACCTTGTTTAAAAATGTAGCAAATCAGATTTATTTTTGTTTGGATCCTGGGGGAATCAAAGTGAAGGCATGATCATGAAGGCCACAGAAGAATCGTCTGCCCCAAACAGCGGTAGATATTTATGAAGATGGATAAAATAACTGCACTTGAATAGACTATGAAGATTCGGTCATGGTCAATCGGGCTTAACTGGCAATGCTGAGTAAAGGGAGGGTGAACGCAGTTCCCCTTGTGCTCTGGTTTCCTCCCACACTCCGAAGACATGCTGTTGAGGCTCACCCATAGTGTGCGAGTGCCGCAGAGAGAGAGTGTGTGTTCCACTGATGTATGGATGAGTGAGTCAATGTAAGTAGTGCATCTAGCAGTGTAAGTCACCACGGTGAATAAGGTGTGTGAGTTGATAACACTACATAGTATCTATTGGAAGCTGCTTTGGAGAAAAGCGTCTGCTAAATAAATAAATGTAAATGTGAAGACAGTGAGCGTGTGTGACAGCGGCAAGATGCAGGGATCTGAGGTGTGTGTACCTTAAACACACTGACTCTGCTGAGGAGCATCCGTGGAGAAGTGCTGCTCATACGTGTTTCCTGAGGGTGGGATCAGTAGGATTGGAGTGAAAAATCAGACGCACCTGTGCGGGCTGTGACTCTTTCCCTCTGAGACGTCATTCTTGGATGAGATGTCTAAGGCCATCAAACAGGGCTCAAGGGTATTTGTGCTACAGGTTTGAGTGTCGCACTTCTTCTGGAGGCTAATGCGTGGCTGCGCTGAAACTGGATCAGGCTTGGTCCATGACTGGAGATGATACGTGCCGAAGACCAGCATGAAAACCTTGCATTGACAGCAAATTTGTTTTCATTAGTCTGTCTGTTATTTTACATTTATTTATTTAGTAGATGCTTTTCTCCAAAGCAACTTCCAATGAACTCTATGTAGTGTTATGGGCCCACACACCTCATTCACCACAGTGACTTACACTGCTAGATACACTACTTACACTGGGCCACTCATCCATACATCAGCGGAACACACACACACTCTCTGTCACTCACACGCAATGGGAGAACCTGAACAGCATGTTTTTGGAGTGTGGGAGGAAACCCATGCAAAGACAGGGAGAACATGCAAACTGCACACAGACTGAGTGGGGATTGAACCCACGTCCTCTCGTAGCACCCAGGCGCCGTGAGACAGCAGCGCTACTCGCTGTGTCATCGTGCTGCCCATTTTTTTCTAAGAAATGAGCATCAGCAATCTTGCATCTTGTGTCTTTCCTTATTCCGGGTGAATCTGCTCCCGTGCCCAGGCACTGTACAAACTCTTGTGTAAGACCAGCTCCTGCCTGGGGCAGCAGTCATTAGCACGCTCCCGTGGTTGAGGACCGCATGTGCCGAGCTCTGCGCAAACGCCATGCGATGAGATCAGGCTAAATGAGCGGGTGGCCGAAGGGCAAGACGAGCCAGTTAGCGCAGGTCTGCTCGCAGGTGCAAGCAGGAGAGCTTTTTGGTGCAGTGGAGGCCGGGGTGAAACGAGGACGTGAGTCCAGCAGATGTGTCCATACCCCAAGAGCTCGCGCCCTGGGATGGAGCCGGCGCAGATGCGACCCAGCCTCTCGAAAACCGTGGCAGTACTGCGGCAGCCGGTGGGCAACAGATCGCTTACAGAGTTGACATCACCACACACAAGTGCTCTCTTTAGGGGCAGCAGGTAGCAAAGTTGTGACAGACGGGCTGCGGGTCTCAGGTGGAGCTCAGCTGTCGCATCCCCGAGGTTTTTAGGACTCAACAGAAATGTCGTCAGCAAACATTCATTTGAATTCATGGGTAGAAGTGGGAATTACGCCTAAAAACTGCACGTGCGTAAAAGACAATTGGGCAAATGAATAGTCAGAGAAAAAGCAGGCACTGCAGGGGGCGCAGTGGTTAAAGCTGCTGTCTTTGGCCTCTAAAGATCTGGGATTGAATCTCACCTCTTGCTGTAGTGCCCTTGATCAAGGTACTTACCCTCAATTGGTACAGTAAAAATTACCCTGCTGTATAAATGGATACACACACACACACACACACACACACACACATACACACACATTTTCAGAACCGCT
Organism: Scleropages formosus; assembly: GCF_900964775.1. Classification (NCBI taxonomy): domain Eukaryota; kingdom Metazoa; phylum Chordata; class Actinopteri; order Osteoglossiformes; family Osteoglossidae; genus Scleropages; species Scleropages formosus. Next base: position 17,541,956 of record NC_041827.1, read on the forward strand.
TGTCCCATACGGGGTTGCAGGGAACCGGAGCCTACCCGGTAACACAGGGCGTAAGGCCGGAGGGGGAGGGGACACACCCAGGACGGGACGCCAGTCTGTCGCAAGGCACCCCAAGCGGGACTGGAACCCTAGACCCACCAGAGAGCAGGACCCGGTCCAACCCACTGCGCCCCCTATAGATGGATAAATCAGTGTAAATAGCTTAACACTCTCGGTCACTTTGGGGAATAACTGATGCTGAGAGTCATCTGTATCTCTGCACAGTGATGTTTTCAACTAAAATTTCCAGCATTCTATTATTTTCATAGTGTTCCTCCAGAGAACAATGGGCTCTATTTCTTATCCACATATAGAAGAAAAGGATGAAGGTTTTTGAGCTGTCAAAAAGGCAGAAGTGGTGCCTTCTGTGGGTGGAGAAGAAGAAGCAGGAGGAGAACCTGAACAAGAGCAGAGGCAACGCAGGACACCTTGACTGTCAGACAACGAGACGCCTTCGGCCGCTAGCTGAAGGGCCGAGTCGACCTGAGCCCTCATTACACGTTAAACTGTGTGTGTGAGATTGGAGACTGGAAAGGTAAGGAGACAGAAGGAGAAAAAGGCCGAATGATGCTGATATGGAGGTCTAAGTGGTGGAACCTTTGCCATGCAGAAGAACATGACGGACTGTTTTACGGAGAGACAAAAAGAAAAGTTCTCAGCTGTCAAATACTTTGAATGTCAAGCAATCTGGAAGAGACAGACAATAATGTACACCCAGAAGTGCCATGGCTGGCAGGATTAAAATCCCCCAAGGCAACATACTTCTGTTATAGAGAACAAGTAGAAACCTACACTTGATCTGAGGTAAAGTGACACAGTTTGGCCTGCAACAGACATCTCAGTACAAATCCCAAAATAATCAATTGAAAATTCACTTTTTTCCATAACCCATCACTCATGTTTTGTCATTTCATAACACGGATCTCACTTATAAGTGCAAGCGTTGGATTTCCATGTTATGTTGACCTGAACGTGGTTCATGTTTCCACAGTGCTGGAAAGATGGATCCACACTAAGCCTCTTATTATATGTGAACCTGAGGTAGGCTTCTAGCTCAAGGTGCTCAGTGACATCTCCAGATGTACAGTTTGGTCAGTTTCTACAGTTTTCCACTGTGCTGAAGAAACCAGCTGAATGATCCAATGGGATCTTTCTGAGGACCTGTGAGGATGCGGTTCTCAGAACTTCATTCGTACAGGACAGTTAAGAAGTTAAGAAGCCTGTAGCTAAGAGGAGCAGGTGGCATGCTGGTCAGAGCTGCCACCTCAAGTGTCACAGTTGAGAGGTTCAGGTTCGAATTCCTCCTCCTGCGGTTGTGCCCTTGATAAAGATACATACTATGAAGTAGTACAGTAAAAACTGACGTGCTGTAAATGGGTAAGTCAGTGTCAGAAGTTAAACATTGCAAGCTGCACTGGAGAAAAATGTCAGATAAATGGATAAAAAATAATAAATAGATGTGTTGCTGCTACAGTTCCATGAGTCTCCAACAATAGTGTCTTCTCTCTCGAAAGAGTAGTGATAGAGCGGTACCTCATGAACCTGTCCTTGGCCCCAGTGAAATCTGACTTCCACTTGAGGAGAACTTCCCACCCTTCACCTTCTTTGTCCATTTGGGCAACCCATGTGTCTGCACCATGTCATAGAGACAGTCATGACTTACACATTGCAGATATATCCCTCAAGCTTCAGCTTCATATTAGCGAGGGATAGGAAATAGCAACATTTTAGAATTGACAATTAAATGAAACAATGTAACAGTAATATTTTCCCAGTGTTTTGTTTTCAGTATTAGTGTTACATTTTACATTTATTTAGCACATGCTTTTCTCCAAAGCGACTCCCAATGTAGTGTTATGAGCCCACACACCTTATTCACCAAGGTGACTTACACTGCTAGATACACTACTTACACTGGGTCACTCATCCATACATCAGTGAAACACACTCTCTCTGTCACTCACACACTACTGAACAGCATGTCTTTGGACTGTGGGAGGAAACCAGAGCACCCGGAGGAAACCCACACAGACACGGGGAGAACATGCAGACTTCGCACAGACTGAGAGGGGATCGAACCCATGTTCTCTCACACCACCCATCAAATTGCAGATTAATAAACATCTAATCTAATCATTTTTTCAGCCACCAGCCCTTTCTCTAGCCTCCTTCTGGGTAGTGGCCCATCTCAGCTCAAGAGACTTGGACTGTCCTTCCAGCTCACCGGCATCTCCTGTAAATCAGACCGTGTTCTTACCGACTCCCTACAGGACCCTGGCATCATGTAGCTCGCTGCCGCTTGCTTGTCAGGAGAGTGTTTATCAGCTGTTAGCAGCCCGTTAGCAGAAATTCCACATTTAATAGTTCATACTTTGCTGTTTCTTTTATCTTTGAGGAAGTGGCACTACCTTCAAGCAATAACATTCTCACTCTGATTTCAAGAAAACTGTTGAAAATGCGCAATTCTCTCTTTGTTACAGGGAGACGGGGGTTAAGGTAAAGGCGCTGTCGGTATCAAATGATTGAAACTGTGATTGCAGGCGCTGTCACCGCTGTCACGCCAGCAAATTCACTGCAGCGGGAGCCGTACCCTGCAGGGCGTGCGCAGGGACTAATTTAAAAATGTGTTTGCCAGCTATCGAGGCCAAGCCCAGGACCAGGTTCACTGTCAAGATGCATTACAGGTACAGGCAGACAGCGCCTGGCGAGTTCAAGATATTCGTGTTTCTTAACCTTCTTTGGGGGACAAAGGGGCTGTATGTGCAGAGCCCATCGTCGACATCGATAAGACCTGCCAGAATAGCTGTTGGACTGAATTGCCTGGTTCCCCTGACCAATCTGAGCACAGTATTTACAGTATGTGCTACGAACACTGTAATGAGCCATGCAGGGATTGCCCCCAGCAACGCATGCTCATAGATTTAGGGAACTCACACAGATTTTTCAAACACGCAGATGTATTGAAGCAGGTGCTGCAGCAAAAGATCCTACACTACATTTGAAGACATCAAGACATTTCATTGCCAGCAACCAGTGCTGTACCCTGTATTGTTGTGCATTTGACGAATAAACCTTTGATTGATTGATTGATTGATACAAATCCATCAAGCAATGTAATACTGACTGTATGTGGTAAATACTGTACCATGGCTCAGTTTTTTTAACTATGTACAATTTTGCAATGGGACTGTCCCCCAATTCTTGTTACTATCTGACATTACAGAAATTGTACTTTTGTGTGCTTAGCACTGATGGATTTAAGTAACAGTAAATTACTGAATGTAAAATAAAAATGCAGTGTAACCAGTTAATTAGCAGCTAAGGTTTTATGGTGTCTTGCATAGTCGGTCAACTGGAATACGGTGCTGTGAGGACGGTCAAAGGAATTAAATGCCTGTGCTCCATACCTATATTTTCAACACTGTTTTTTTCAATACTTTGAATGGAACACTTTCCATACTTCAAATGTAACACTTTTGAAGGGCAGCACAGTGGCACAGCAGGTAGCACTGGTTCCTCACAGCATCTGGGCCGTGGGATTGAATCTGGCTCAGTCTGTGTGAAGTTTGCATGTTCCCCCCATGTATACAAGAAAATAGATGAATACATGCATCATGTATACATGTATATAAAGGGAGGGTAAGTTTGTCTATGTGTGATTGCCCTGTGATGGACCACCATGAACCTGGACTGGACAAACTGTACATTTGCGACTAAGCTCCCTTCACTGACTGCTTTTGTTCCCCAATATATACAGTATGAATGAATGAATGCTTTATTAATCCCAGAGAGAAATTGCACTTGCAGCAGCATACAGAATACAACATATGCACATACATGCATACAGTGGTGAGAAAAAGAAAGTATAATACATAAAATGTTTTGACCTTTTTTGGCATTTTTTGGCAAAAGGATATTTCATCATTATTTCAACAATATTTATTGGTAAACATGGTCTAATTTTAAAAATTTCATTGAAAAATCACAGTTTGCACCAATTTGTAGTATTTCAATCAACAGAAATGCAATTTCTTCATGCATAAAGGTATGAACCAGGTGAACTGAAACATGTGCAAATGAAAAGACCAACATCAGAGGGTAACTTGGAGGCCAAAGCCTTCTACAGAAATTAGAAACCTGTAGTCTGGTTTGGTCTTAGCAACTGAGGTGTGTAGCTACATCATACCAAGGCCAAAAGGCTCTCTGAGGCCCCCAGAAGAAACTATTTCCAAACAACTTTTAGTCAGTCATTAAACTGTCTGAAAGATCATCCGGATCAAATGGAGAAAATTTCAAACTTTGGCAGTTTGTCCAGGCCAGGTCACCCTGCCAGATTCAACCCAAGAGTTGAACGAAAAACCCTCCAGGAAGTCTCCAAGAAACCTAGGAGAACATCAAGGGATTTAGAGCACAACTTACCGCAGACGATGTCAAAGTGCTTGAGGCATCCAATGCAAGATACCGCACAACTTTGCGCGACTTATGAGATATCAAAAAAAGGGATGAAGATAGATGATTGAAGTTTGCCACAGGACACCAAAGAGAAGATGAGGACTATTGAAACAATGTGCTCTGGATGGATTAGGCAGAGGTAGAGCTGTTTGTCCACAATGCCAGAGCTCATGTTATGGTGCAAAATTCTTACCAGCTATAAAGCAAAGTGCTTTAAGCATTGTGCCTTGGAGCAGTTTTTATGCCTCAGGGCCGGGCCAGCTTGCCATCATAGCGTCAACCGTGATTTCCACATTGCACCAGGAGCACATGAGGAGAACACGAGGTTGTCTGTTAAAAAGGTGAAGTTGAACCATAAGTGAACCTTGCAACAACACAGTGACCCAAAACACTCAAGCAAATCTACAAAAGAATCAGAAAGAAGAAATGGAGGGTCTTGGATTTTCAGAATCCAAGTCCTCATCTGAACCCCGGAGAATTTTTTTGGAATAAAGAGAAAATACCCACACATGTAAATATGCTGAAAAATTCATTTTTCATGCAGTGTGCCTATACTTTCTCACATTGCATGCCATCTGTCTGTATGTACATTGTATGCTGCTACAAGCATGGTTAATTTCCCTCTGAGTTTAATAGATTCAATTAATCATTTAGAAGTATTACTGCAGGAAGTTGTATTCAAACCTGCAATCCCTGAGTCTCTTTTCACTTTACTTTTTTAAAAATGAGTGTTCCTAAGATCGTCTTTTGGGGGGTCACAGTATGTTGTAAAAATTACATCATGTCATTATTGTTATTGTAATTAAACCTGGACGGATCCCTGCCAATTTTTGTCATAATTCAATGTACAATTTAAAAAAAAAAAAGCTACAGTAAAATATTAAAGAAAGTTTTTTTTTTTCCATTTCTTTTCTTTTCTTTAGTGCATTTTTTTCAGTTAATTTAACACATAGGAGATCTTATTAAGGGGGGATGCGGTGGTGCAGTGGGTTGGACCGGGTCCTGCTCTCCAGTGGGTCTGGGGTTCAAGTCCCGCTTGGGGTGCCTTGCGATGGAATGGCATCCCCTCCAGCCTTACACCCTGTGTTGCCGGGTTAGGCTCCGGTTCCCCATGACCCCATATGGGACAAACGGTTAAGAAAATGTGTGTGAGATCTCATTAAAAATGCAAGATCTGGCCATTTTTAAAACATTATTTCATGTGAAAATGACTCTTTACATAAAAGATTTTTTTTTTTTTGCGATAAAGGAATCAGATTACGGTAGTTCAGGAGGGGGTCACACCGGGGGACCTTTCAGAGAGTCCTCAGATGCTCCCGCACGTGTTCCTTTTCATTCACAGTTAATTACCTTGCAGAGGTGGTCAATATCGAGCGGCGTTATCGTTCCTAGGGCTCACGAAGAAAGGCACGCCGCTGCATTCGCCTCCTGCCATCAAGCAGGAATAGACACACGTGGTTAAAGTGCATAATGGAGAAATAATTGAAATGCAATTTTCCCTTCAGCCTCTGCGGAAATACAGAATCCCACAGCTTATAAAGGGCCTCCTGAGTCACTGTAACCTGCACGTGCCGACAGTACGAGATGCGGGTTCAGTAGAACTCAGCAGCATTTTAAAAATCGGGTTTCGACCCAACTCATGACTGGAAGCTGATAAACCCATCACCGGCCTAAGGAACCCGGTCAGGAATTTGGACTTCTTTTGAAGGTCTGAGATTTGTGGTTATGGAAGAATAATAATATTTCAATGTGGAGCTTTCGGGCGAATACTCCAAATCTGAAAGAGTGCTGTTCCTGAAAGACGACGCAAACACGCATCTGAGTTCGTCTTTCATTGCGTATTTCTGCTGCAACCCGCTTTTGGCATTTTCATAGCGTTTATCGTTCTACAGATTTCGGGAAGGGACAACGGAACTGCAAGGCAGCGCATGCAATGAATAAACAAAAATGTTTGCAGATGTTCTCCGACTGTTAAAAGACAGATAACCTCTGATTCCATCTCATTCCTTACAAATCAGAAGAGATTCTGGTTTAGGTTTCTCTCTCTCGCTCTCTCTCTCTCTCTCTCTCTCTCGATCCCTCTCTCTGCTGTTAAGAGACAAAATGCGATTTCCTCGCTGATCTATAATCAGTGTTATCTGAGCTCAATTCAGAAGCTCCAGCTGGGCTCACTTCAGATGATGACATCAAAAAGGCCAGAATCCATTTCTGGCTGCTCCGCCAAATCTGCGAGGGCTAAGAAAGGAACCCATCCTCGCCGAGAGTTCCTGCTCACGCAGGGGTACTTTTACTCTTCAGCCTACAGTTTGTGCTGCACAGTGCTCCCATTTACTTCTTTTTTTGCAAATACCGAGGAGATGCAATGATAATTCACAATTTGCACAGTTTAGACTCAACATCAGAAGGACCTACTGCGCTCCGTCAGTGGAGATGTTTGGTGCCCTAGATGTTCCTTTTTCGTGCATTTTGGTGCCATTTCGCCAGGTTCGGTAGCATCCGTGCGGTGTTTTTTGATATTCATTAATCCTGTCAGTTGTTATCACATTGAGCGGCTTGTTATTTCAGAGTAGATGGAGCTTCTCAATTGCACTTCTTTTACTGTCGTATCAATATGACTAACCTGCGTACCCTGAGTTTGAGCAGGTCCTGCTCTCGGGTGGGTCTGGGGTTCGAGTCCTGCTTGGGGTGCCTTGCGATGGACAAATGCTGAAAGCAAACTCTCGTCCATCACGAACGATGTTTTCCATCCTTTAGGTGCCAGCTTGGTTCAAACACCGGGGCACTCTCAGCCTCCCGACCGGTCCGTTTCAAGTGTTCCAAGGAGCTGCTGGAGGTCGTATCTGATCCCGTTCCCCTTCAATAGCCTGAGACCCAGGGCCTCCCTGCATCACCCAGCGATGACACTTCCAGCTGAAGGAGTTGACTTTCCACTCAGAACTGCAAAAAACTTCATGTGTAAGAATGTCACAGCTGGCTGGTGTCCCCAACGGTGCACCGCAGGACCGCCAGGGCCACAGTCATTTAGCTTCCTGACAGTCCCACGGGGGCTTATCGCTACGGTATATTTGTTACAAAATTCATGTATGATAATGACATTATTTAGCTTCTTAGCAGATGTTTTTATTCAAACCAGCTTCCTTACAGAGCTCATCATCATCGGCGCTTTTCTTTAGCCGTACGTTTTGCTGTAGCAACTAACGTTCATGAAAAAGGTAGAAGAGCAGGAGCTCTCCTGGGACCGAATGCCTTAATCGCACGACACGTAACTGAAATGCGGTAACTGCCTCGGCCAACGATTCAAAATACAAAAAAAAAAAATCGTAAGTGATCTGGAGTAAACTGCCCGACCCCACCAGGCACGTGCAGACATGACCAGGGTATTTTGCGGCCTCTTAATAGAGAGAATTTAAGTGTTTCAGAATTCATTTTTGAAGTTTTGACCTACCTCGCCCCCCCCGACACCCCCCAGTCTGCCTGCGATGAAATAAAAAGCTCACGCCACCACCTTTGCGAGAGTTGCTTCCATTCCTGTCCTTGCTATTACATTGCCAACCTCTTCCACTTCAACCATAATAGACTGGCTTTTAGACGTGTCATCAGAACGGATTTATTTGAGGAAGGTGAAATTCGCCGCAGCTGTCCAGCGCACGCTATAAAGTCCGGGCTTTTAATGGCAGAAAAACATGTACGCGTTTGGAGTCTGCGACTAAAAAAAAAAAAGGTCATTGCGGGAGAGGATACTGAGGCTCGCGATACAGCGGGGTGATGATAATGTATCACAAATGATTCACTTGTGCTTGCTGTCGCTAAAGGTTAACGCACCGCCCCCGGCCACAATGCACGCAGCCCCCTCTTCACGGAGAGCAGCCAGCCAGCATGGCCTTTCCAGAACATTCTTTTCTCCCTAAGCCAAGATGCTGAATATTGCTGCGGTTCCGTGTCGTACAAACTTGTCCAGCACCTGAGTCTCTTTTGGGTGGATTTTACCGCTTAAAATGTTAACATTACCGTATAACCAACCAATGTCTACAACCGCTTGTCCAGAGGGGGGTTCGTGGTGAGCCGGAGCCTAACCCGGCAACACAGGGCGCAGGGCTGAAGGGGGAGGGGACACACCCAGGACGGGACGTCAGTCCATCACAAGGCACCCAAGGCAAGACTTGAACCTCAGACCCGCCCCACAGCAGGCACCAGCCAAACCCACCGCACCACACCACTGCACCACCCCCTTACTGTATAATGGTAATATATATTTCTTTTTTGTTTTTACAAAGACCCCAACCTGCAAACTTTCAGTCACAGGCTAGGAACCACTGAGCTAACTGGTACTTCAATCCAGGTCTATTTACATTTATTCATTCAGCTGACACTTTACTCAAAAGCAACTTACAATGCTAAGGTTGTAATTATTTACCCAGTTACACAGTTGGATATTTTTACTGGAGCAATTTAGGAGAAGTAACTTGCTCAAGTGTACCACAGCCAGAAGTGGGACTCAAACCTACAACCTTTGGATCCAACAGCAGCAGCTTTAACAGTACACTACCTGCTGTCTCCAGTTTGGAAGTGCTCGAAAATTGCAATTTTCAATAAAAACTGCCTTTTGACGTCACATGTACGTTCACATCTATTCGTTCAGCAGGTGCTTTTCTCCAAAGCGACATCCGACCCCAAGGACAACGCGAAAAGTTCTTTGCGTCAACAACTTGTGTAAGGTACATGCACAGGGTCTCCAGGAGTTAAGACTGTGCATAAGACAAAAATAATGCACTTTGCACTCTGCAGCACTGATTGACAGGCGAGCTCCAGTGGCGTTGGAAACGCGGAGGCGAGGAGCAGAAAGCTGTTAGCGCTTTGCTGCAAGAGGTGAACATTAATTAAGCTCTTGGTGGTCGGCAGTAATCTTCACTCCTGCAAAGCGCTGAGGATCAAAGGGGGAACAGATTGGAAAACGGGCTTTCATCCACAGCCTCGGCGAGCGCACAATAATGTTGCCACTGTAAAAAATACTCTTCGGAGTACAGAAAATCTTCTTTGCGGTGTTGGTATCTCAGCGGTGCTTGTGCTGCTTCTGCAGCTCACGGGCTGCTTTCCTTGCAGTTTCTCCAAGACACTAAAGCCTTTTTTCAACGGCCTTATCTTCCAAATGTTTTTTTTTTTTTTTTTGGGTCATCCTGTGATAACAGAAAGGTGCATCGCAGCATGTGCCTGTCCTCTGGCTGGGTAGCAGGCATTCCTGCCCCGGGGCAAGGGACCCGTGCTCACGGGCTGACGTGAATAGAACGCATAGCTCTGTGTGTCTGTATGTTCATGTTCCTATGAGTGCATCTGAATGTGTGTGTTTTTGGGGAGTTCAGAAGAGCATCACTGGTGGGAACGAGGGTTGCGTTCACATGCCCATTTGATACCGCTCCACCCCACCCTCGTTGACGGGTGCCATCTCCCCCATCCCCGAACCGCCCCTGAATACACAACCTCCATTGTACCCATGTTCATCACCATGCTGACAGCACCGACTGCCGACGGGCCGCCGCCATCTCCGTTTCGCCCAAAATTCCATACTACAGACCTCGCTGCCTTCAGAGTCAAAAAAACATAATAAAGATAGAAGTTCACGGAAATATGCAAATAGGAAAATGAAAGAATCTGATTTTCTGTGGGTTCCAGTAAGTGGCTCTCTAAATATGGTGTGTACGTTGTGTCATTTTTAGTTGTCTCGAGTACAGTGCTGTGCGGTACACCTAATGAAATAGTCACCAAAAGGATGTAGACCACCCTTTGTGACGCAGCATTTATAGAGCACAGCCAACCCTTGTGCTGTCTTTCCGCAGACTCAGATCCTATTTTTGAGGATCTTCCCATGTTCCACACCTTGACTTTTGCTCCATGTAACACAAAACATCTAAAAGTCAATGTGATGCTCAGTCGATAATCGCAATTATTCATCCATTGACGGGCCTCGGTGCCAAAGCTACATAATGAGGAAATATGATAAAATACAACGGTTGGAGCGCAAACTTATCCCAGTGCTCTGGTGTTCCATAAATGTGAGAGTAAGGATTGAATTTAACATTAGTTTATAGCCTAAATCCGGATGTCATGAGCCCTGTGTTTTTTTTTTATATCTGAGGTGAAACGAGGTAGGGGGCACGGTGGCGCAGTGGGTTGGACCGGGTCCTGCTCTCTAGTGGGTTTGGGGTTTGAGCCCCGCTTGGGGTGCCTTGCGGCGAACTGGCGTCCCGTCCTGGGTGTGTCCCTTACATCCTGTGTTACCGGGTAGGCTCCGGTTCCCCGCGACCCTGTATGGGAAAAGCGGTTCAGAAAATGTGTGTGTGTGTGAAACGAGGTATTTTTATTAAATATGTCCTCGTCTAACAATAAATCTGTTCATCGTGTAAAATGTAGTCAAATGACTAAAAGTTATATAATTTTCAGGCCCAACTGAGCTGCCAGACCAATAAATGACATCGTTAAAAAAAAAAACAGTCCACAAAAGTCCAGCGAAGCCCAACTGCGTTTGAGGCTTCATAATGTTTTTGCACTGTTTTTTTAGAGTTCTTCAGTTTTTCTGGAAAGTGTTAAGATTGCACTGTTTCGACTGCAAAGAGAGGAAATGTACCAGCCTGTATGACTACTTCCAGAGCGCGCACACACGCACACACACACACACACACACACACACACACACACACACACACACACACACACACTTGTCCCCAGAGCCTAACCCAGCAACAGAAGGCACAGCGGACACATCCAGGGTGGCAAGACACCCCAAGCAGGACTCAAACCCCAGACCCATCCCACAGCAAGCCCCAACCAAACCCAATGCACCACCACATCACCACACAGCCTCTGCTTTTTAGAGCACTGGCTCACATTTTTCAATTTCCTTCTGTTGTTCCCTTCTCCGTTTTAGCTTTAAAATAAGAGCTGAGCATCAGTTTTACCGCACACACACACACACACACACACACACACACACAAAACCCCTCCACCTTCTGTGCGTTGTCCAAAAGCAGAGGCACCGGAGCAGAACGTGCAGCTCTGTTTCACGCTCCCTTGTAAGCGCAGCCGCGGGGAACACGGAACTATATTGCATGTAATTAGAGCGCTGGCATCAGGGCCCACTTGATATTTTGCACGGTGCTAAATGCAGATCTAATGCAAAAGGAAAATGTCTTTGGCGGCGAGAAGAGGCAAACGTGGGTCAGTTATGTAAATGAGTTGTGTACGCGAAGGAACACAGTGGAGATGAGAAACCCTTTTCCGTACAGGACCGGCGACACACTCTTTAAGGTCTTTCTGGTCTGCGCTCTCCAAGTCCACCGTGTATACTGTCCACAGCTGCTGCTCGGAATATCACCTTTCCGTTTTCAGACGTCTGGCCCAGAACTGATTCTCATTCCCAGATCCTTCGCTGTCTGTTCAGATCCTGATCAAAAGGAAATTAATATACTCATGCGTACAACTAATACTAATACTTGTCATAGCCTGTAAATAGTTCACTTGTGTCCATTTATGCGCTCCGCTCGAAAGGGGCGCAATGAATTTCCACGCCAGTTGTGACCAAGCCACAGAATTTTGGTCTCAAAAAATGATCACGGAATTCAATAAAATTCCAGCTCGCTTATAGTGTAGGACACGAGCTTTTCAATTTAATTCAACTTATTTCAAGGTATTTTTACAGAGCGCGCTTCTCACACGGTGACACAGAGCAGAACAAAGGGTCAGGAGACAGCAGTAACACAGATGAAAGGCTGGCTATACATTAAATGACTGTAATAACTCTTCTGCCTAGTAAAGCTGAGTGGCACAGCGAGTAGCGCTGCTTTCTCACAGTGCCTGGGTGGTGCGAGAGAATATGGGTTCGATCCCTGCTCAGTCTGTGTGGAGTTTGCATGTTCTCCTTGTGTCTGTGTGGGTTTCCTCTGGGTGCTCTGGTTTCCTCCCACACTCCAAAGACATGCTGTTCGGGTTCCCCCAGAGTGTGTGAGTGACAGAGAGAGTGTGTTCCACTGATGTATGGATGAGTGACTCTGTGTAAGTAGGGTATCTAGCAGTGTAAGTCACCACAGTGAATAAGGTGTGTGGGCTCATAACACTACATAGAGTTCATTGGAAGGTGCTTTGGAGAAAAGCATCACCTGAATAAATAAATGTAAAGCTATAAAGTAATTCAACTGAACACGGAAGAAAGCAAAACAAAAAACTCCCAACCGAAAGGCAAGGATGAAAAACAAACCTCCGCAGGTCCAAGTTCCAATATCTTCTACCACCTCCTGTACGTTCTAGAAAGGATAGTGGCAGTAGTAACAGACCAGAACTACACAGATGTTTATGATATTGCTATCATCGCTAGAACCTAGTAAACTGATGTCCAGGTCCATCATGCTGATCTTGTCTGCCATAGCATGCAGGCATCAGCTCCCATCTACATGGAGTTCTGGTGTCACAGCTGGTCTCAGCAGAGGAGGAAACAACGCTCTGCACTATCAGTCACTCCCAGGCCACCATAAGGTACTGAGAACACAAACAAAACAAGAGAGTCTTAGCAACTGACGGCGTAAACATACAAGAGAGTTTTACACTTAAAAAGATAGGATCCAGAAGGGCAGCAAACAGGAATCAGCATCAGTTGTGATGGATACACCAAGGCAAACAGATTAGTCTCCAGCCTGCATTTAAAGGGTGAGACAGATGAGATGTTTCTGCCAACAACTGGAAGACTATTCCAAAGTTTCAACATTCTACATCAAAAGGTATCCCTCCTACTGAGATCTTATGGATTACAGGTACTTTATGGTGACCCACATCCGATGAACGAATGCAATGTTCCAGAACAAAAGAACTGATGCTCTCACTAAGGTAAGTTGGAGCAATGACATTTACTGCCTTGAATGTCAAGAGTAAGATTATTCCAATAATCCATTGCAAAATTAACCGGACGTCAATGTAGCCATTAAAGAAGCAGTGCTGCACGGTCGTACTTCCTAGTTTTTGTGACAATTCTGGCTGCAGCGTTGTGTATTAGCTGTGACGTGGTTACGATTTGGTACGGACAGCCTGATAACAGGGCATTAAAGTAGTCCATCCTGTTCGAAACAAAAGCATGAACCAGTTTCTCGGCATGCTGCCTACGTAAAAATCACCTTAGTTTACCTGTATTTCTCTTACTTACAATAAGACACCCAGATCTTTCAGACATTCCTTACACTTGGAACTCAATCCGTTAGCGAAGACTAAGGTTATAGTTCAAGGGTTGCAGCACCACCACCCACCACAAGTACCTCCGTTTTACTAGCATTGAGAGATTAAAAATTATTACTCATCCACAGTTTTATGTCAGTAAAGCAATTTGCTCAAGACATGACATGTAACTGGTCATCAGGCTTAAAAGAAATTTGTAACTGTCATCAGCGTTTGAGTGAAACCTCACATTATACTCTCTAATAATATTGCACAACGGTAGCATATAAAGTGTAAACGATAACGGACCCAGTACAGAGCCCTGAGGCACTCCATATTCAAGTCTGGACAAGAACAAATGGACGCAGTCATCAGATTTCAACACAAACTGCTGATGATGAGACAAGTAGGAATGGAACCACTTAAAGAGAGTACCATTGAGTCCAATCAGCGATTCAGGTCTTCTGAGTAAGATAATATGTATCATATACATGTGTTTTATAAACAGGTAACATATTGATCATAGATATTTGGTTTCAAATAAACCAGTAAGACATGTAGCAGCATAAAATGAGCAAAGTTATACTGGATGAAATGATGTGAAATTATATTATATTATATTATATTATATTAGGGGGGCTCGGTGGTGCAGTGGGTTTGGCCGGGTCTAGGGTTCAAATCCCACTTGGGGTGCCTTGTGATGGACTGGCATCCTGTCCTGGGTGCGTCCCCTCTCCGTCCAGCCTCATACCCTGTGTGGCTGGGTTAGGCTCCGGTTTGCTGCGACCCCACTTGGAACAAGTGGTTTCAGATGGTGTGTGTATATTATACGTATTATATTATTATTTATAATCATGCAATGTCTGAAGAGGCTGTACTGATGAGGGATCGAGTCATAAGATTGGTGAGATGCTAATGGCGAGATGACAGCAGAAGGAGAAGCGTTACTTTGGCAAAACCTCCATTCACAGAGGTTAACAGATCCAGTCTGTTCGAACAGCAGAGGATTGTTACCGCACCAGTCCAGGCTCAGCTGCTTCCTCAAGAGCAGTACAGCCGCGGTGAGAGCTGGAATGAAACCTGTGTGTCGAGCTCCTTAACTGCTTTACAAACTGCTGCCCAGCAGGGTCTGCTTGCCGAATGCATGCGAGAGCTCCAACTGGGACATCTGCCATCAGTTCGATTCCCATAAAAAGATGCACCACAAGGCAGTTTGAAACATTTGTGGCAGAATTTAAAGGTAAGAACACACACACACACATTTTCAGAACCGCCTGTCCCATACGGGGTCACGGAGCCTAACCCAGCAACTCAGGGCGCAAGGCCAGAGGGGGAGGGGACACACCCAGGACGGGACACTAGTCCGTCGCAAGGCACCCCAAGCGGGACTCGAACCCCAGACCCACCGGAGAGCAGGACCTGGTCCAACCCACTGCGCCACCGCGCCCCCCACAAGGTAAGAACAAAGGTGAGAAATTGTGGTCTTATACCGTAGAGTTTGCGAGAGGGGATGTGGTCTGCTGCAGGGCTTTAATGAGCGAGTTTCACGGGACAGTCTGAGTACACAGGATCGAGACATGGCTGGAGGAGGACCACTTCCGCGATCCTTCCGTTGTACCCTTTAGAAGGCTACTTTGATAGTGTATCAGCCAGGCTCCGAACTTTCCGGCTCGTCCTGCAAGCTGCTGGTCTCTGCTGGTCTCTGCTGGTCCTTGTCCACTTCTCTGAGGGACTGTGGAGCATAGTCACAGGCGGTGGCTCAAAGGACAGCTGGGACCGGAGGGACGGTGAGGACAAGGTGATGTGTTTACTTGTTCTTGTGTCACATTTATAACAACACAATAGAAGCATTCAGCCTGTAAATGCGGTACTGAGTGCCGTATTCAGTGAATTAATCAAATAAAGACATTCATCACTCATTACGTAAGCGCTCAGTCTCCATGCTCAGTCTTACAGTTTCCTGCTCAATCTGTTATCAAATTACTCGGTGAAACACTCTGTCAATTACACATTGGTTCAACCTTATTAATGATTAATGTTGCAGTAAAATTACAAAACTATAGTAAGCGGATTCCATAAGGTTCTTGTGCAAAACAACGATCGTCACAGCAGAACACACCGATCTATAGACGTTTAGACTTTCATCAGGACTCATGTTTTATTATTTACCATTATGTAGCCGATGCGTTTGTTCAAGGCAGCTTACAAGGCTTGTACACTGCTTTACCCTGTTTCACAGAAGCAATTTGCAGTAAATACTGTATGCCGCTCAAGGCTGCAAAAGGAAAGTATTCGCACCTGGAGGCTCCAACCACTATGCCACTTGCTGCCAGAGCACCCTGCGAGTGCAAACATACAGCAGATGAGTGTAGAATTTATATGCATGTTTTTCTCATTGCTCTGCAGCAGCACCTCCCACCAACGTTGTCTCAAAGCCGAATCTGCTAATCATCTCCATAAGGCCAACTTCCCATCCAACGCTGGATGTGGCTGATGTTCCGCTGCGGCGTCTTCTCTTGCTTCTCTGTGCCCCTCCGGGTTGGCGCTTGGCTAGATGGGCCCAAGGAGAGAGAGATGCAGTGATTTGAGCATCAGACCAGAATAGCTGAATAAAACGGGTGCGAAGGGACAGGAAGAGCGCCGGGCGGCATCACTGGGCCGGAGCGCAGAGGTGCCCAAGTGTCAGACTCTCACGTGTCCCACGCTGCATCCATTAGCCCCTACCCCCACCCCATTTCTAATGCGAAACTACGGCTGTTTAGTGAAAATAAGAGCAAACAGTGACTCATAGCTCGGTGTTTGGGAGCAGCTGCTTAGACTGTTAATTAAAGTGAATGAATAAAAAACAAGGGGGAAGAGGAGCACCGCAGCCTTTGAAGGCATTTCAAAAAGACCAAGAAAAACAGAACAAAAAAAAACACGGCCTCCCAGGACTCGGTTTCGTTCCGACATCCAGTGGGACCAACGGCGGGAGACTGAGCGCACAAACACCAAAATGTGTAACTCGGGGTCTCCAGGGCAAAGTAAACCCAGGCACTTTGTCAGTTACAGCCGCAGAGAGAGGGGAGGACAAATCCCCCGAGAGGGACGAAAAACCTTGAGGGGAACCGGATTCGACGGCTGGATCCATCTACCGTAGATGGGTGACGGATCAGAGACGGATCATACAGATCAGAGAGGGCCCGGGTGGAAGCCTTTGAGCACCACCAGTATAACCAGCGTGAGACTGAATGGCTTCTCAGGGAGAGACTGACGGTCCATGTCTGCGAATGCTGTGTTTCACGTGTCACAGGGCTGGTGTGGCACACACTCGAGCGCGTATCCCGGCTCACTCTTGTTTTGTGAGCTCAACGCGGATGAGCTGACGCTCGATGCCCAGTTCACTTACCCTTTCTTTTATTGGTGAGATTCCACTTATTCCAGTAGCGGGAACTCCGTTCTTTCCATTCCTTTGTGCTCCAGACCTTGACCCAGCGGTGCTCCGCAGATAAACCTGACTCCAAACTCCGAAAGCTTTCCCACCATCACATTTGCGTCTATTTATCTGGAAATTTCTACAAAGTGACTTACAATTTTACATTACTTACTTTATAAATTTACACTTTTACATAGCCGGGTAATTTTCTCCGGATCGATTCCAGGTTAGTACCTTGGTCGCAGGTACCACAGCAGAAGGGGGGGGGGGGGGGGGGGGTGGAAAGTAGGCAGTGCGAGTCCAAACCCAACAGTTCTCACCACTCTGCCACCTTCTGCTGTGAGATCCCATATCACAGCTGCACACTGATCCTTTTCCACCCCAGAGTTACTATGTAAACCAGGAATATCTGGCACAGTCATCAACGAGATGTAAAAATCATCTGACGTCTTTAAATGCCCACATTGAAAAATTGTCATTCATTTCAATATATTTTATTTAGGTACAACGAGTATTCGAGTGTGTCTAATTATAACTGCATTATTGTGCGATTCAGTAAAATTCATGGTATTTACGGTAGGTACATATACATTATACTATAACACTACAGGTTACAGGACTATAGGTCACATGGCTAAGCGAGGGCCGCATTGGTCACGGGAAGATTGACGGAGAACAGTGTGTTCTCTCACCACATCTCTAACACACCTGAGGTGCCGGGAATGGACACACGTAACCAGTGGCAGACGTGTCCGAGCAGAAATCCTGTACGCCGTTAAACCCGATGTCCTTGTTCATCTGCATCAGGAGATGATTTCAAAGTGAACTATAATATTTTTGACCTGCCAAAGTCTTTCCATGTATCTCTCATCCTCATCTCCCTCCATTCGCTCACTGTTGCTGCCTGTTTCAAGTTCTCAGCTTCATCCACAATGTGGAATGAGCTCCCTGTGTCCCTCACAGCTGCTGAATCCCTCCCATCATTCATGAAAGGTCTCAAACACACCTGTTTCACACCCACTTCTCTTCTGATCTCCTGACAGCTCCATAAACATCCATCACATTATCTGTAACCATCACCTCGGTGTTTCCTGTTGATTCTACACAGCTACTAGTGTCATGTGTAACATGGGAACATGTGTGTTGGTGCAAACAATGGTGCTGCACTAACTACACTCTGCCTCTGTAACTCTTCACCTGCTGTTTATGTACTTTTGTTTGCTGAATGTTGTTTGCTGATTTTGTAAAGGCTCCATAGGCGACCCATGCATCTGAACGCAACAGCCTACTCGTGGTCATTCATGTCATATCCATGGTTATCTCCACGGTCATCTATATGATCATCTCTATGATCAGCACTGTGGTCATCCTTCAAGCCCACCAGAATGTCCCATTCACCAAATCGCGGCACCAGGAGGTCAAGCTCTACGTGTGAGTGTAAACCAGTACGACCGCTTAGGGTGCAGGTGGTCTGGAAAGTTCCGGCATGTTGTCGGATCTGTCGGAAGGAAGCAACGAACGCGTCACCTGAACGCTCGAACCTTGAGATTTGCAAGAAGGTGGGCAGGTGTGTCCTACAGCTGAAACTAAAGCAGTTCTCGGAGGCATCAACAGTTCTGGCAAGAATATGGGGAAAAATAAACTTAGGAAAATAAAGGCACTACAGACACCTGGCACCGATAATAAAATATTTAACCAAGTTTGTATCCAAACTGAAATCTCAATTTATTGTCATTTTCTCGTTTTAAAATAGTGAGTCCACATACGAGGCTGCTTTGGGGAATCGTGTCCTCAGTCTGCTGCTGTTAAGAAACATGCCATGGAGTTCAAGCTCTACAATATCATAGCCCAAAAAAGGGGGAATTTAAATAAGGTATGGGATGTGCCAGAGCAATGCATCGCTGATGCAGGTAATCAAATTTCTAATAGAATTACACCCCAGTTAATATGATAAACATTAAGAAGTAGCAATATAATTGCACATTAATTTTGGAAGTCGGTGATGCATGTGAAGGAAGCGCCAAAAATATAGCTCAGTATCGCGGAAAACGTGGGGGAAACTTGGAATTATCTGTAGAAAAATACGTGTTTTCTGTAATGTTGCGAAATCCTCCGACGAGAGGTCTGTCACAGCAAAGGGCAGCTTCACCGCACAGCCCGAGGATCGCTTTTAAGAACCAGGCCAGTGTCTCGTCGGCCACTCAGGAGCCCCGACTCGAAACGACCTGGAATTGGCTGCTTCGAGCCGTCAACCCTGTCCTGTGAAAATCTGTTATTTTCCTGACAGAATTACACAGAATGACCAGGTGCATCATCCTGCGGACACGGAAAAGTGAGCCGTCACGCGGCGAGGACTCGGCAGCGCTTCAGAGATAGGTAGCGATGAAGTCGCAGAGGGCTGTTGCCATGGTGACGCTAGATGTGTCAGCAGCTCGCGGAGGAAAAGCATCAGCTTTCTTTAGCGCCGAGCAGCCACGTTACTGCGCGTCACCGCCGTGTCCCGTTTCAGTGCAAACCGCACGATTTTTGTGTGGGTATAAACAAAATATCAGCTGTTTTCTCCAGCTTTCGTGTGAATTCCGCAGAACGTGCCCTGAATTACAGGCAATGCGCAAGGCTTCTGAAACCATGGCAACTGTTTGACATCCAAAAAAAACTGAAATACAGGTTAAAACACACAAAGACCGATGGCTTTTCTCCTCATGGGTGTCAGTAAAATTTCGAAAGCGTTGAGACGTGTGCTTTCTGTAGAGACTTGAGGTGATGTTAAGAGTTAATGATGCTGGGTGAATAACCGAGTAATCGAACCCCTGACCATGGGAATCATCAGTCAGTGTCATCGTGACCATGAATCCTGATTTACACGGCAGAGCGGTCAAGCAAAACCACAAAGAGAATAAAGCCTCTTTATTTTCACACTCAAGAAATCTCAGCTCTGCCACTCCCACCCCCCACTGGAGGGCCTTTTTTTGCCAGGGCAGATCTCTAGGCGGCTTTTATTTGATAATAGGCCACAATTATGTGGAGAATAAAGCGCTCTGGCAGTGACAAATGCAGGCAGGAAACATTATGTTCACACATCAGGAGCTAAATGCCTCCTGTTCGTCTCTGCCAAGGAGGAAACCGGTCCCCGGGGAACGGAGCACTTGTTACACCTTCCGTGAGATCTGGGCTCTGGGCTTCGCACTTTTTCCTCCCTTGTGTTTCCATTATTTCCCAGTGGAAACGGTGGGATTCTGTCCACTCGCTCCCACACTGCGGGACCCAAACCCAGAAATTCCCCGACTGCTCCCGCGAAGCGCTCAGACCTTAATTGCGACGGAGGCAACACGTGTGATGGAAATTGCAAATCATTCATATATATGACACCGTTCACAGTGTGATACTCGAATGCCACTTAAAGAGGAAGGCGCCGGCGGCCCCACGGTAACGGACAGGAATGATCCCAGCGCTGCACGCGAGTCATTTAGCTCAGCAGGGGGCGTAGTGGTTCGTGTCACTTCCTTTGGGCTCAGACTTCCAGGGTTTGAAAAGCTCCTCCTGCTATAGTTCCCTTGGTACCCTGCACCGAATCAGTAAAAATGACCCTGCTGTATAAACTAGTAAATCAGTGTAAGCGGTGTACCATTGTGAGTCACTTCAGAGAAATTGTCAGATGAACGAAACAACGTCGCCGTAACTCCAGCTGCGTCCTCAGCGAGCAGGTCCGCGTGCTGCGCATCAGATGTAAGACGTTCTACAGAGGCGTTTCGCACACAGGCTTCATGGTCTACACTCGGGGGGCAATTGAAAAGACACCGCAGCAACTATAGATTATAGAGTTTGAGGCACAGAAAGCGTGGGGTCATGAAAAAGCGCGTGCCCTTAATGCGTTTCGCTCACTAATGGGCCGTTAGATGGACCTCCGCGTCTTTCCAGCCTGTTTAGTGAGTAATGGATTCCTTTCGATGGTCCTCGCTCTCAGGAAATCCTATACATCTTCTGGAGGGTAAAGCAATATCTCAGAGGAGGGGAAAAAGCGTCGCGATAAAACATGAGACGCGAACCGTCGAGTGAGACACAAACACATGATGCACCGAGGGATGCCGGCGGAGCAACGTGAGTACCGGAGGGGACAGAAGGGCCATTGTGCTCCGGGGACGTAACAGACAGCTGCTCGGCAACAGCAGCGATAGATGCCTTACTGCGGTACGCCAGGCCCTGCTCCCCTATATGCTTTTGCCCCCACTAATGAATTCCTCAGCGATCGCTGTGTCCAACGGAGACTGAGAGGGACTGAAAGACACACTTTCTCCCAGTTATTTCCCACCTTCGTTGCGTGACCGTTCTTAAGGTTTCGACGAATTCCGGTCGCGCGTTTGGTCCCCGAGAGCATCGCTGCATGCTGCTCATTCGAAAATAATAATTGCGAGTTGCTATCGTGCATCTTTCAGCAAACCTCCAACATTCACAATTAGCGGCGGGGTCCAATGGACGGAGCTCGTGCGACGTTACGTGACGCTGGAATGCAAATGAGTGGATGCTGCTGTTACCATGTCAACCGGTTTTAAGCCAGAGATTTTGTTACGTTCGCCGTTTTTCCGCTCAGAGTCTATATACCCCATGGCTAATACGGCGGCAAATGGAGAAGAGGAAAAGACATTAAAGAGGAAAAGACATTAACGCGGTAGCGCGCTAATAAATTAACACGCTGACACGGCTCTAAAACAAATCCATATGGTGAAGTCAAGGGTGCATCAGAACAAAATGGGTTTCGTTTGACCTCCTGCCCGTCAGCACCTCACCATGTGTGGCCGTGTGCGAGTTTGTGGTCACTGGCGGTCACTGGCGCTCGGGTTTGAATCCTCGTGCGGCCGCACGCGGAGCCGAACTCGTCCTATCAGACAGCGAGTGGGAGCCTCTGCAGGGAACCGACTCATTAAAGAACTGACAGCCCTATAATGTAGGATTTTCTGTCTCTGCGAGGGGGGATGGGGGGCAAAGGCAGAACTGGTTCACAAATGTACACCGGCAACATATAGTAACATTTTTCACTTATCTGACTTACAACTCAGAGTAAACGAAATAAACAAATGAATTTCACCGACTGACAAAAAATGTGCACATTGCACGGGAAATAAAAGAAAAATTTATAGGGAGCACAGATTTTTTTTAAATATATATTAAAAAGATAATATAGTGCGAGTTTATGGAGCAGTTAGGAGATTAGGAGAGAAGTGACCCTGCAAGAGATGGGTTTGAGACTCTTCTTGAATGTGGGAGGGATTCAGCAGCTCTGAGGGACACAGGGAGCTCATGTGAGGATGTGCTCACTGATCCGCCCATGAACTCTTTTACTTCACGTTCTTACCATAGATATACGTTTACATTTATTTATTTAGCAGACACTTTTCTCCAAAGCAACTTCCAATGAACTCTATGTAGTGTTATCAGCCCACACACCTTATTTACTGCGGTGACTTACACTGCTAGATACACTACTTACACTGGGTCACTCATCCATACATCAGTGGAACACAGTCGCCCTGTCACTCACACACTATGGGGAACCTGAACAGCATGTCTTTGGAGTGTGGGAGGAAACCAGAGCACCCAGAGGAAACCCAGGCATACACAGGAAGAATACACAAACTCCACACAGGATATCAGCGTATACATACGTGGGCATGCAGAACTTTCATTTTTTTGTGTGGGCAATAAACAATTAAAAAGGCTTTGAGCTCTTGCATACAGAGGAAGCACAATGATGCAACATGACTAAAATATCTCCAGAGAAATGAGGAGTCACTGAAGGGCGCAGCTGTGGCAGGACAGCAGCCCCCGCTGACACTCGCTGTGACGCTTCGGCCATGGGGTGTGCGGCAGCCCTGGGGTCCGTGAGGGTTCAACCGGAAAAAGGCGCCGTCATATCTTTTGGAGGGAAGGCATGTTTAAAGGTCAGTAATTTTTGGGAGATGGATGTGATTTCTGATAAGAGAAGGAAGTGGAACTGGATTCTCAATCAAAGTTTTCTTCTTCTTCTTCTTCTTTCTTTGTTCTTTCTTTTGCAGGAAATCAGAGTGTTGCATCCCTTAGAGGACAAATGACAGTAAAAATGTGGTCCTTGTCTGCCACTGTTCCACATTCCAAAAACAGGGGCTTTTAAAAGGACAGCGTACTGTACAGTAATACCTCACCCTACGTAGTTTCGTATTGCGTCGATTTCGACTTTATGTGGGTTTTTTGTTAAATATATATGGAAAAATACAATTCGTCTTCAGTAAGTCGGTCAGCCGAAAATATTAAAAATCACTTAAAAACAATAAAGAAGGTAAAATAACACACACGCACACACACTGTTTGAACCGCTTGTCCCATACAGGGTTGTGGGGAACCAGAGCGTAGCCCGGCAGCACAGGGCAAGGGGCTGAAAAGGGAGGGGACACACCCAGGACGGGACGCCGGTCCATCACAAGACACCCCAAGCAGGACTCAAACCCCAGACCCACCAGACAGCAGGACCCAGTCAAACCCTCTGCACCACTGCAACACCACACCCCCCAATCAAATAAAAATAAATATTAAAATATATAAAATAATATATTGTAATCTATAAAATCAATTAAAAGCAATATATTGTAATCTACGTATAAAATAAATTAAAAGCTTCAAAAGAAAAAAATATTGTCTTATTTACCTGCCATTTTTTTTAAAATTTTTTTGCTTGTTTTTTCTTTACTTTAGCATTAATGGAAGTGTATACACTTAAGGGGAATGCTTATTAGGTGTTTATAGGGGGTCTAAATCGGTTTTTTAGGGGTTATTTTGTTTTCCGTCGTTTTTCGACTTAAGTCGCGCCCTTTGGAACCAATTAACGACGTAGGGCGAGGTATTACCTTATAATCACACACACATAAAGTGTCACTTACATGTATGCAGAAAGGCTGCTCTCAGTTCACAGCTTTACTGTTTCCAGGATTCTTCCCTCCTCAGATATAAATGGATTTATTTGCTCAGCTCGCACTTTTCTCCAAAGTGCCTTACAAAGTTAGGCTTTTATTTGTACAGCTGAGTAGCTTTAATGGAGCAAACCAAGGTACATACCTTGTTCAAGGGTAATACAGCGAAAAGAGAGATTCGAACCTGCAGCCTTTGGGTCTATAGGTAGGAGTATCACCCACTACACTACTAGCTACCCCAGCAGCAGTAGAAGGTGTGCACTAGAGAGACAGTCGTAAACACAGCAGCATATGTGCGCACAGTATCCCCACCCCCAACCCTCGGCTTCACAGCCTTCTGGGTTCACATTATTCAGATTTGTGGAGTAACATTTTCTGCCTTTAAAATTGGCCATGGATTCACTATAAAACAAGCAACGTGTCAAATACGAGCCGGCTCCTCCTGCTGCGTTTATTAATTTTTGAAGATTTAAACATTTTCAAGTTGATTTATTTTCAATGTATCATTTTTTCCTAGTTTTTTTTTTTTTTTTTTTGCCTTTTTCTTTTTTCTTGACTTCACCACCTGTGTTTACTTGTCGAGCTCAGAGCAGAGCTCACCTACACGGCAGAGGAGGGCAGGACAGCACAGCGCACTCAGCTCCAACACAACTCACCGCCACATTGCTGTACAGGTTGTGTCCGATTGAACTCCGATCAATGGAAAGATGATTAACGTCGTACAGGCTTATGGGCTCAAGCATCAACAACTGGGAAAGGATAGGAACTGGCAGAAACATTTCTATTTTCACTCATTAAAAAATCCCTTAAAATTTAACGTAGCGCTACCCTAATTAAAAATAAGTCACACACGCACTGTCCGATACCACTTGTAAGTGTGCGGGGTCACAGGGAGGGGACACACCCAGGATGGGACGCCAGTCCATCGCAAGGCACCCCAAGTGGGACTCGAACCCATGCCCACTGGAGAGCAGGACCCGGTCCAACGCACTACACCACCATACTCCCCTTTGAGTCTTATTTTTTTAATCTTCATCATTTTTATATCTATATCTGAGATTTTTGCAGACCCTGACCCATACATAAACCAAATGAACACCTGTTTTATTGAACGTTTATCGATTATGACTTGGCTGTGAAAGTCATGTTGGATTTAATAACAAAAAAAGTTATAAAGAGACGCTGTCCCAGTTGTGTCTGTAAGTTGAGATGCCGCTGCCTCTAGATCCCCTCGAACGGGAGAGCGCATCACCTGACGGAAAAGGGGTCTCTATTCTTAGCCACATTTACATTTATTTAGCTCATGCCTTTCTCCACAGTGCCATTCACCGCTAAGCTACTTACACTGATTTACCCGTTTATACAGCAGGGTATTTTTACTGTATCAATTCAGGGTAAGTACCTTGATCGAGGGTACAACAGCAAGAGGTAGCATTTTAAAGCAGGCTCTTCAAGTGGAAGGGGGCAGTACTAACTATCACGCCCCCTAGTGTCCCCAGATACTCCTTTCATTGTTGTTGTAGGATGTTTTGTTCAGAGAGAATATTCAAGTTGTATATAATGGTGCATGAACAGCAAAGTGGGTAAGAATCTACTGTATTTATATGGTGAAGTGACACATTTACACACATTTAATATTCCTTTAGCAGACGCCTTTCTCCGGAGCGACGTACATCTCAGAGAACAATGCAAGAAGTGCGTTACATCAACAGAAGGAGAGATTTGGATGCAGACACTGATTCTAAAGCACAGTTAATTTGCCACATTTGCCCATGTGAAACAGTATCCATCATAGGAGTAGCTGCATAAAGGTTTGTCCATTGCGCAACTTTTTTTAAAATTATTAAACATAAACACATGTTTATGAAACACTTACAAGATCAGGAGAGAAGTGAGTCTGAAGGAGTTGAGATGTAAGAGCCTTGTTAAATATAGCGAGGGATTCAGCAGTTCTGAGTGACACATCATTCCAGCACTGAAAACATTTACATATTTAGCAGACACTTTTGTCCAAAGCGACTCCCAATGAACTCTGTGTAGTGCTATTAGCTCACACACCTTATTCACTGCGGTGACTTACACTGCTAGATACACTACTTACGTTGGGTCACTCATCCATACATCAGCGGAACACACACTCCCTCTGAACAGCATGTCTTTTTGGAGTGTGGGAGGAAACCAGAGCACCTAGAGGAAACCCACGCAGACACACGGAGAACATGCAAACTCCACACAGACTGAATGGGGATGGAACCCACGTCCTCTCACACCCCCCAGGCACTGTGAGACAGCAGCTCTACTTGTTCAGGCATGGGACACCAAGTGGACACACACTCGAAGACACACACACGCTGGTGGGACGCAACAACAGAAACACACAGATAATGACGAGACTGGAAATCCACAGCAGGGGTTCAGCGGTTCACCCTCGATAAAGAGCTGCGAGAAGCACCGGGACGGGGCCGTCGCGCGGCGCTCTGACTCGTCCCTCGAACCTCGGCCCTACGGGACCCCCAGCGCGCACCATAGCTCCGCGTTCCCGCGCGGGGGCCTTCCGAGCGTCTCTTACACAACCCTAACCCTAATCTCAGCGCACGGTGCGAGGAAACAAGACGCGCTGCGGGCGACTCGAAAGGACGGAATCCGAAAAGGACGGCGGCAAAAATAGAAGCCGTTCACTCTTCAGCATTTAGCGCACGATTTCGCAGTGGGCTGCGTTCAGACGACGGAGAAATTAGGCTTTGGCCCTTAAAGAGCTGGAGAAGTCCCGCGGTGAGGCCGGGAGGAAGAGCGCTGAACGAGATCCCTCGCGCGTTCGCAGCAAAGCGCCTCCTATTTATTCTCTACATTCAGGGCAAGCGACGCATAAATTCCATAAATGCAGCCGCTGAGCCTCGGCAACAAAGGCGCTCGTGTGTCGTGTATTAGCGCGCTGTTTAAACGGCGGGCAACGATGCCGTGCCGAAGCTTTGTTTCTCTCTTCATTCCAACATTAAGGCACTCGAACGCATTCGGGTGCTTTTTTTTTTCGTTTTCATCTACGGGCTTCACGTGGCAAATCGAGGCCACATTTTAATGCATTTTAATAAAGGCACCATGCAGGGTGTCTTCCGTTGCTTCTCTTCCACATGTTTTGCTCTTTGTTACATGTTTCCATAGCGCCGATTTGCGGAATGCATATTCCGTGTGCAGCGATAAACACACTCCACGTGTATCATTAGGGGAAACATTTCCTCTGCTGCAAGCCCCGCCCCACATGGCCCCGCCCACATGGCCCCGCCCCATGTCCCCTTCTGCCCCCACCGTGCCCCATGTCCCTTTTTGCCCCGGGGTGTATCGCATTCAGAAGGCCTCTGCATCCTGCACTTGGCCTATTTTTGTGTGTGTGTGTGTGTGTGTGTGTGTGTGTGTGTGTGTGTGTGTGTGGGCGAAGGGGGGGGGGGGAATGGAGGTCTTGCGGTCGCCGGCGGTGCTGATAATTTGACCGTTTTAGCCTCATTGCGGGAAAACAAAGAAATTGCTCCCTTTGGGGCTGTTATGCTTTTTTTTTTATGGACCAGCATCACAAAAAGCTGTCAGAGCATCACATTAATTTCTGTCTGGCTGAAAATATCACATTAAGAGGGATGTTGGCTGCGGCATTTAAGGCATGAAGGGGGGAGAAGGAGCCACAGAGCTCAGCTCGCGTCCTCGCGGTCCGCAGCACCGAGGAAAGAGAAGCTTCTCGCGGACGTGAGTTAGGAACTTGTGACTCCCTGTTCTTCTAGGTAAGTGGTCTTTACCACGGTCCACATCGCCTCTCTGCCACCTTTTACTCCTTTTAGTGCCGTTCTGCTGCGGCGGCTGGAAGATCAAGACGCAATGACCACGAGTGACGGAAGCTCTTTCTTTCCATACCTGCTTCTTTTCATCCCCGTTTCTTTCCATAACCGCTCTCCTGACTCGACCCCGCAGCCGCGGTGCTCCCAGGAGCCTGGAAAGCAAGTTCTAAATACTGGAAAACTTTATTGCTGGAAAGGTCCCCATACAGGCAGCTGGTAGCGTAGTGCTTAGAGTTGCTGCTATTTGACCCAAAGGTTACAGGTTCAAGTCTTTCCTCCAGATACAATACCCTTGAGCAAGGTACTTACCCTGAAGTTGCTGTAGTAGAAATTACTCAGCTGTCTAAATAGTTGTATGTTGCTTTGGAGGGAGCTGTGATTTAAATGTAATATGTGACCAAGAAAGGAGGATTTGTGGTCTCTTCATCTGCGGTTCTTACTTAGTCCCAAATCCTCATACAGGGCTACGCTGCATATTGCAGAATGTTCATCCACTGGGGTCAACCCGGGTCACGCTGAACTGGGCCCACTATCACATTTATTCACCTAGCTGACACCCATTTATACAGCTGGAGCAATTTAGGATAAGTATCTTGCTCAAGGGTATTGCAGTTGGAGGTGGGATTGGACCCTACAGCCTTTTGGGTCGAAAGGGAACTGTATGCAGCTACCAGCTGCCCTGACTATGACATCACGTGTGGGTTGAGGGGTGTGTAAACCAGCCTGTTCTTTCTAGGAAAATCCCAGTAGGTCGGAGCATCCCTGGTGACGGACGCGGGTTCAAGTCAGCCCCAAACTGGTGATGCTACAGGAAGTGGCCCTTCGTGGAAGTGCGCCGAAAGCTGAAGAAATTCCCCCTCGCCCCCCCCAACCTCGACCGTATCCGCCTGACAAAGGGAATCACCATCGCGGCACTTGCGGTGACATTTAGTGAGGAGGAAGAAAACAGGGAGATCTTCAAGGAAAGTCAGCAAGAAATCAGAGTCACATGGGAGGACCGGGCGTCACGGACAAGAAGAGCATCACAACATCCCCGCGAACGATGAACACAGCTGCTTTTCCGTTAACGCCTTTTTTTTCCTCCAGGATCCTCCATCACTTAATGGATTTTAACATTTTACCAGATAATTGCTCGGAAAAGTTGGAGGGAACGGCACAAGAAGAGGAGCAGCGACCAGATGGACGGACCGAAACATAGTGACAGCGGACACAGCCCTTTGGCACTAAGGACAACAGCGGAGCACAGAACTTTCTGGAAGGACTCTGTAAATGTGGCCACTGAACAACAAGAGCAGGGACAGTGACCAGAGAAGATTATCTGGTGAAGGTGCCTTTGGTGTCTTTCCCAGCAGGACCCCACCTGCCACGTGATCGGCTGACCTTCGGCTCCTTTGCATTAGAAGGCATCCGTTCAGCTTTCGCGAAACACACACTGAAAGCACGTGAACACCCAACCGCGTTGCGTTGTTGCCGTGGAACTTCAGATGTCTCCTGAGCGGGACCTCCAAGTGTCCAGAGGTGGAGGAGCGTCGCAGTCCGGGGACCAAAGGCAACAGATCTGACCACTTCCTTTATCGTGATGAAAAAGTGACAACTTAGTGTGGAGGAAGTGACCACATGTCCTCTACTTTTCCCGGACAGTATTTCCCTGGACAGAGTGGACGCGGTGCTAAATGGACTTCAACCTCTGGTCGTATCGTGACTCCTGCAGCCGAATTTCCGCCCGAGAGCTACTCAGCACTTCCACGGAGAAAAATCCTAAATCACATCAGCTGGGTTACGTCACTTAGTTCAGATCATAACGCAGCGCTTCGTACAAAAAGCACAAACTGCGCAGCGACTGCGGCAGCTGCGTCAAAGCGCTGAAACCAGCTCATCTTTGACACCTCGCGTTTTCACGAAATCTCTCACGGTCTGAGTCCCCGAGCTCAAACCTAGAGGTAGTCAGATGTTTCGATGCACGTTGGGAGGAACCCCAAGCTGCGGCTGACCCGACAGGGTCATTTCCGGGGCAGCCGCTAGTATAGCGATTACAGCTTTTGACTTTGTACCCACAGGTTATAGGTTCAAGTCTGACCTCTGACTGCAACACTCCTAAAATTGCTCCAGTAAAAATTAATTGTAAGTAGCTAACACTCTAAGGGGGGGACACAGTGGTGCAGTGGGTTTGACCGGGTCCTGCTCTCCGGTGGATCTGGGCTTCGAGTCCTGCTTGGGGTGTCTTGCGACGGACTGGCATCCCATCCTGGGTGTGTCCCCTTCCCCTCCAACCTTATGCCCTGTGCTGCCAGGTTCGGCTCTGGCTCTCTGTGACCCTGCTTGGGACAAGCGGTTTCTGACAATGTGTGTGTGTGTGTGTGTGTGTGTGTGTGTGTGTGTGTGTGTGTAGTTGTAGATACTGTATTAGTCTCTATTCTCCCAGTTACCAGCGGTGAGGACCTGGAGGAGGGTACTCCTGGGGACCGGAAGCAGTCCGAGACGGCCGCGTCCTCCCCCGCTTTCCACAGACAGGCCTTGCCCGAGGATCTCGTACACACGCCGCAGATGTGTGGAAAAGTGGAGCGCAGGTGTGTTTCGTGGCCGACCGACCGGGCTGTGACATCTCATCATGTAAATATGAACCTACGCTGGAATACATTAATATCACCATGCTCATGTAAATGAATTACTGAGCGTTAACTCATTCATCGACGGATTAATAAACCGATCCGCAATTAAAAACGTAATGAGTTTTCTTCATTTAAATGGATCACTGGTTTAAATAAAAATAGTTTACATAGAATCGCACAAATAATAATAACATTTTATAATCGAGCCCTTCGGTGTGTTTCCCTGTGGCTCCAAGTTTCTCACCCAAATATTGTTAACTTTTCCATTATTGTGGAGCCGTTTTAATCAGTTTATTTCGGCAAGAATTTAATTATCAGATCCTTAAAGTATCATATCAATAATGTATTCATTGATTTCAAAATGCCTGAGGCTCAGCAGGTGGAAGTTAAGACTTTTGTTCACTATGAAACTTCTTTTCTTTTGCTCACTACTTATTATACAGAGTCCCAGAAAATCTTTTTTTTTTTTTTTTAAGACGTTCAATACCTGATCCATTAACAAAGTCAGATTGTCAATCTCCAATCAAATTAATTTTTCAAAAAAAGTCCTTACGTAACTTTCACGCCTACCGTGGCGCTTCAGGTAGAGACGACTGCGCTCGGGAGAGGAGCTCAAAATGAAGAGATGAGCCACATCATTAACTCCCTGCGTTGTCAGATTTGCGGAATATTGTCAACAGGCGATTAAACTTATGTATATAGAATATCGGCAGCATCCGATGTCCTAATAATTGCCAATGACATCATATGTCATTTTGGAAAACATTTGGCAAATATTGAAATGGACCAGATATTTTTGCCTCTGTACCTTCTCCATCACAACTTAGCGGACGAACCCCAGTCGGGCGTCCCGTCACCTTGCATTTTATATTTATTTTTGCTCTCAAAGCGAAACTTTATTCGGCAGGACTTTCACGCTCCACTTGCAAAAACAAATACATAAATGAATAAATCATCTTCGCAATCGCATCCATCTACATACCAATGTAATCAGAGGAAGCTGCGCGTTGCTATTTTGAGCAAAGAGGCCGGGAGGATATCAGCCGTGCGCAGCCTTTCGGGAGGATCTTGCGCTAATGGTGCTTCATTTTAAATTTAAATCTCAGCTTCGGCGAAGTGGCGTTTATAGAGTTGTGAGCAGTTGTTCCGGAATCTTCTCATTGCGGCGGACGGCTGCCGTGCGTTGACATTAATTGGGATGTGTGCGGAGTCTGCAGGGCACCGAAGCCTCCAAAGCCACTAGTGACCGTGAGGCGATGCGTCTCTCGGCACGGCCGTCTCTCTTTCGCGAGAATCAGCTTCCCCTGATTGGGCCGTTTGATCTAATCACGCCGTCTCGACCGCGGCGCGGTACGAACCGGGGTGGAAGACAGCGCACAGAATGTGGTTAATTGGCACCGTGGCCTCGGTGACCCTCGCGGGCAGGATTGGGAGAGTTGTGGATGTGGCCCATATGTCTCTCCTGATGCCGCAGTCCTACTGAGCTTCAGCACACGGGGAGGTAGAAACCAGGAGGTCGGAGCCATGGCTCATCGCTGCCGCCGACCAAACGGTGTCCAAATCTGCGGAAAAGCTGTCGAATTGCAGAACGAGACAGGGCCCGGTCACACGGCAAATGGGCGTAGTCCAAAGTACAGCTGACCCTTGAACGACACGAGTTTGAACCGCGCGGGTCCGCTTATAAGCGTTTTTTTTTTTTTTTTTCCAATAAATATATTGGAAAATTTTTTGGAGATTTGCGACGATTTGGAATGACCCCATAAGGGACAAGCGGTTCTGAAAATGTGTGTGTGTGTGTGTGGAAAAACTCGCAGACGAACCGCGCAGCCTAGAAATATCGAAAAAATAAAGAAGAAGTTACTTATGTCACGAATGCATAAAATATATGTAGGTACAAGTCTATTTTATCATTTACTGCCATAAAATATACACTTAATACATCTACAGTGTTTTGTTTCACATAATACAATATTTATGTAGGTACTGACAGACAGACAATTCATCTTGTAAACAGACAACGTAAACTTACGGTTTCGATAAATACGATACAATCCTGTAAATGTATTTTCTCTCCCTTATGATTTTCTTTTCTTTGGCTTACTTTATTGTAAGAGTACAGTATATAATACATACAACGTACAAAATATGTGTTAATTGACTGTTTATGTTACTGATAAGGCTTCCGGTCAACAGCAGGCTGTTAGCAGTTACGTTTTTGGGGAGTCAAAAGTTATATGCGGGTTTTCGGCTGCGCAGGGGGTCGACGCCCCTAACCACCCCGTTGTTCAAGGGTCGGCTGTACACTTTTCAACAATGAGGAGTTCTTGCGTTTACATCATCGTTCTTCATTTAGCAGACACTTTTCGCCGAAGCAAAGTTTACAGGGTTCAGGTCTACAGACAAAGAGCTTTAGACACAGGCACAGGTTGATGGACACACAGCTTGTGTGTCTGATACCACCATGTTGCTGGTTCACATCCCTCAAGTAGCTGCCTATACAAGTGACATTTCAAGAGCAAATCATAGATAATCATAGCAGATGGTGTTGGACACATCTATGGAGCTCTCAGGAGATCAGGAGAGAAGCGAATCTGAAAGAGATGGGTTCGAGACCATTCTTGAATGTGGGAGGGATTCAGCAGTGTTGAGGGACACAGGGAGGTTGTTTCACGTTTTAAGTCTGGAACCTTGTGAGTGGGAGCACCAGGCAGCTAGACGTGGAGGAGCTCAGAGCTGGGCTGTAGGGAGTGACCAAGTCTTGCAGATATAGTGGTTCAGATCTTATTAACCACCTTCTTTGCCGTGACCGGGATCCTTTATGGGAGACGCAGAGACTTGAGCTCATTGTTATTGTCAGTCTGACTGAGGCAGGTGAGATGAGCAAGTCCAGTTGTCCAGTTCGAGAGAGACCTGAACCTTCAGTGCTGTGGCTGGAGGAAAGGGGTGTTTCAGGTGTGGTGAAGAGAGGTTCAAAAGGGGACAATGTCTATTGACTCTAGTTTATTTGGGAAATTTTTAAAAAGTGTCACCATACATGCAGGAGAATGAAAGAACTCAAGGAGATCCATATGAACTCTTAAAATATCACACCGTAAATATTATATTCCACTCACCTGGCATATCGGGGTGTCTCACAAGCAGTGCAAATGGAGTTAGCGGCTCTGGCGACTCTGCAGGGACAACAAGCAGGGACTACTCTTGTGCCCAAAACATACACGCCGACGATACCATGTGCATCCATCACTCATGTATTGTTCGTTTATAATGGCACAAAAAAAAATATTCACATTTCAACCTCGTCCATGCAAAAGTCAACTTTATCTCGGCATCGTGTCCAAGGTCCCAGGGAACACGTTGCAAGGAGGGCGAAACAACCTCGGAGAGTCTAAACGGCAGCGTGTTGCTCTCGTAAAGCGGGGGTTTTTTTTTTTTCCGGAAGAGCCCGTGGCCCGTGACTCATTTAGACTCGTCTCTCCCAATTTGCATGATTCTCCTTTTGAATGTGCAGGAATTATTTTCAGTCCAAATACTTTAGAGCGCTTTCACGGGTTCATTAAACAAAGGGAATCTGCAGAGCTGGAGGCAGAGAAGTTCCTGCAAAAGACTAAGGAACGGCGGTAAAGTAGGGTAACCGAAGTGTTTACCAGCACAGACAGCTCTAGTAACGTCTCAGATGTCAACGTCTCCGTCTTCGTCCAATCCCGCGAACGCAGGTGACTCGGCGGACTCGACGGTCTATTAACTCGCAACTGGCTTCAACTGCTGTTACCCCGTTAAAGGGAATATAAACAATCAGCCAGGCCACTAAGCGAGCTTTGCTGCTCGGTAAATTCGCATGCTGCTGAAATAATTTCACACCTGGAGTACGCAGCTCGTAAAATAATAATTATAGTTATTCTTTAAGGACCCTCGGAATGTGCAGAGATTATTTGGAATCACTGTCCAAAAATTGTTTTTCTGGAAATAAAAGAGATTTTTTTTTTTTTTTACTGGTCTTTTGCCGAAACAGTTGCAGAAGTAATAGGCGCATGATCATAATCATAATATTTGTAATTCTCAGCTGCATCACATCCTCCCACAGAATGTTTGTTTTGGAATCGGTCGGAGGAGCTCAGCGCACACACACCTGTACGCTGTTTCCATAAATATGATTTTCCTGTTGGGCTCGTGCTCTTTGTCACATTTATCCTTCACAGGCAGCTCTGATAAGGATTTTTCCAATAGATTGACGGGTTTTATCTCGTTCACGCACCGGTTTGTTTGGGAAACAAACAGCGCTGTTATCGCCGACACACAGACTGTCCGACCCGTCAGCCGCCCGGGGACCGAGGGGAAGGAGCGGCTCGGCGTCACAGCTGCACCTGCACCAGGTGTTCGGTGTCACTTTAGCCAACGCGGAAAGGTGTGCGTCCCCCACACTCTCACGCTCATGGCCTGTCTTGGTCTGCTGAAGAACAGCTGGTTGGCAGGTGGCTTTTTTCCTCCTTGTTTCGTTTTTAATGTGGATGATAAAAAGGGTTCAGCATCTGACCCTACGAAACCCACTGAGTCAGAAC
Source organism: Scleropages formosus (assembly GCF_900964775.1). Taxonomy (NCBI): domain Eukaryota; kingdom Metazoa; phylum Chordata; class Actinopteri; order Osteoglossiformes; family Osteoglossidae; genus Scleropages; species Scleropages formosus. Next base: position 17,576,975 of record NC_041827.1, read on the forward strand.
CGATACCCAAACGAGGCTGAAGGACTAACGGTTGACGGAGACGGTTTGACAGCAGCCCGAGTTTCCAGAACAAGATTTTTCAGGCTCCTGGTCCACTGCAGCTTTTTACATTTACATTTATTTATTTAGCAGATACTTTTCTCCAAAGTGACTCCAATGAACTCTATGTAGTGTTACTAGCCCACATACCTTATTCACCACGGTGACTTACACTGCTAGATACACCACTTACACTGGGTCACTCATCCATACATCAGTGAAACACACACACTCTCTCTGCAGCACTCGCACACTATGGGTGAGCCTCAACAGCATGTCTTTGGAGTGTGGGAGGAAACCAGAGCACCCAGGCAGACACAGGAAGAATACAAAAACTCCACACAGATTGAACCTACATCCTCTCTTACCACCAAGGCGCTACTCACTGTGCCACCCCATGGGGCGGGGGTTTTATGTTCTAAAAACATCTCCCTAATAAAGGACTGAGGGCTGGCAGCTGATCAGGACCGTGACACGCTCTACAAGCAGTTAAGGACCCTCTGTTGATCGGGTCTGTGTGACAGCGGTCACTGTTTCCCTACAACAGCTTAAAGACCACTGGCTGATTCACACTGGCAGAAATGCCAATTTTCCACGGGTTAAGGGTCACCTGCTCAGCCAAACGGTTTGCTGGCATCTCCTGTCCCTGTGACACGACTCCTGTCCCCACGAGAGGCGGCAGCAACTTTGTCAGCGAGGGGAGGATGATATTGAGCTTCTCCCTTCTATACCGACTCTGTGCCACCATCACTGTGCAGGCAGCTGTACCACTTGACATTTATATTCATGTATGTAAAAAACACGGTACTTCCAGAGCACAGGAAACGGCTAAAGCCTCAGTGCTGCTGTGACACACCCTCAAGCCGTCCTTCCGCATTCCTCAGTTTTGAGAAATTGTTTAGTCTCAATTAAATTTCAGAATATTCCGCCAGCTTTGCTCATGGAGCAGATGTTCATAACAGATCATAAACACACCGCTCAAAATGGCAAACCAAAAATAACATAATTATGGTGTCGTTTTTTTTATTGTTATTATTTTTATATGTTATTGGGATGAATTTGCAGAAAAACAATTTTTAATGGCGCTGTGGGTTGGACTCAGTCCTGCTCTCTGCTGGGTCTGGGGTTTGAGTCTCGCTTGGGGTGCCTTGCGATGGACTGACATCCCCTCCTGGGTGTGTCCCCTCCTGCCTTTCGCCCCTTGTTGTCGGGTTAGGCTCCGGCACCCCGTGACCCTGTATGGGACAAGCGGTTCAGACAATATTTAATTCTTGTTGCTAAGGATGAATGATGAGCTCTGCCATTTTTTGAAGGTTATTACAGATTTTCAGAAGTTTGTAGGATCTGATGGGTGGCACAGTGAGTAGCACTGCTCTCTCACAGTGCCTTGGTGGTACGAGAGGACATGGGTTTGATCCCCGCTCAGTCTGTGTGGAGTTTGCATGTTCTCCCTGTGTCTGTGTAGGTTTCCTCTGGCTGCTCTGGTTTCCTCCCACACTCCAAAGACATGCTGTTCAGGTTCCCCCATAGTGCGTGAGTGACAGAGAGAGTGTGTGTGTTCCAGTAATGTATGGATGAGTGACCCAGTGTAAGTAGTGTATCTAGCAGTGTAAGTCACCTTGGTGAATAAGGTCTGTGGGCTGATAACACTACATAGAGTTTGTTGGAAGTTGCTTTGGAGAAAAGCATCTGCTAAATAAATGTATTTAAAGTACAATAGGGACGATGCATTTTTAGTGCTTAACCGCTCTTCCCAAATGTGACAAATGAACTCATACAATGAGAATATTAAAAATGAACACGGAGGGGTTCGAGTGTTCACCCCACTGTTGTTCAACAGCAGCCTCATTGCCGGAGGTCTTAGGACATTTACATTTACAGTCCATTTATTCATTTAGCAGACACTTTTCTCCAACGCGACGTACGTGTCTCAGAAAATACAGCTTGTGCGTTACACGAGGAGAAAGAGATATAGTTGCGGACGTGCGGTTCTTAAGAACAACTGGTTAGTTTCCTTCACCGTATGCGCTGACGTTCATCACACAAGCAGCTGCATAAAACTTTAGCAGAACGTCAACGATTCCTGATCACCTTCCCACTAGTTTTTTTTGTGCGCTGTCTGAGCTTGAATTTCTGTCCCTGAATAAAATTTTAAGTCGGAGACCGAAGCGTCTCACACGTGAGGTTGCGCCATATTTTTTAATTCATAGGCCATATTTTGTCATTGACTACGAGCGAATATTTCCATCGTTGCTGGTAAACAAATGTTCGGTTCACCGTCCCGCTGAAGGGAGGATCGGTATGCAATTAAAGAACAGCGTCGCTATGAGTTCAGAACTCGCATAACCCGGAGTTTTTCACTGTCGTGCTCATCTCAGCTTCGGCACAGCAATATTTTTACGTTCTTGCTGGATGAGGGGGGGCATTCGATTAAGATGCAAAAAAAAAAAATGCTTCTGCAGCAAAACGGACGCCTCGGCAACGAACCACGCTCCCTCCGCATGTGGTCCGAACTGGCGCAAACTCCACGAACTTCCCATTGTGCTGCTTCGTGGGCGTGAGGAGAAGGTTGGGAGAAGGTTGTCCTTGAGCCGAAGGGACCCTCTGGCTCAATGTGCGAAGAGCTCCAGCCAGACGGTGCTCCCGTTTCCCGGCCTGGGCCCGTTCCAGCCTCCTGCCTTTCGCTGATAACGCGCTCTAATACCCTTCCCTCCCTGTGACGGTGCGGGAGAAAGGAGGGCATTCGCTGAAGGCCAAACTGAGTTTAGAACAACGTCTGGATCATCAAAACGCTCTGTCTTCCCATTTTTCATTTAATTTCCATCTAGTGGAACAGCAGGCTACATGTTCACCGGGGACTCTGACCCACACAGTGAGAGAGAAATGTTTTGCGAGACGAAGAAGTCGATGTTAATACTGTACAGGAAACGTTACAGCAAGAGGTGGAAAAAAATGAACCCCCATCCCAAAAAATAATAACAGATTAAGCATGTTGTCAGCATCTTGGCTTCAGTGAAAATGTGGAACAACCTTCCTCTGTCCCTCAGAGCTGCTGAATCCCTCCCAAATTCCAGAAGAGTCTCAAACCTATCTCTTTCAGAGCCGCTACTCTCCAGGTCTCCTAACAGCTTCATAAATGAGTCCAGCACCATCTGCTGTTATTGTCTATGTATTTGCTATTTAACTGTCACTTCTATAGGCAGCTTGAGGGATGTGAGCCAACAACATGGTGGTATGAGACACACAAGCTGTGTGTCCATCATCCTGTGTCTGTGTCTAAAGCTCTTCACCTACTGACGATGACCTTCTGTTTCCTTTGAGTTGCACGGCACTTCGTAGAAAATTGTCTGACAAATTGATAAATGTGAATGAAGAAGTGTGTGCATCCAAACCCCGCTGGTCAAATCTCAGAAACGTCACAGTCACACGCGACCGAACGATGGTGGCAACCAGCTGATACCGAAAGTTTGCCGCGTTCCCGTCGCTCTGCCTGCACGACGCTTCCTCCGCTGCTGCTGCCGGGCCGAAGCACTTGTGCAGATGTGCGGCGTCTAAAGAAGCTGCTCTTGATCTGCGTGCAAAGGAAGTCAGAGCCGTACGGGAGCGTTCGGTTAAAATTCGGCATGAGAAAGAGAAACAAGTGGAAGAGATTTCTCCGGAACCTTCCGGAAACACTCGGTGCTGAATCGTATGTGTACCCAAAATGAAAACACTCTGAGAAATGTTAATATTCTCAGGCCCTTTGTTCTTTTTGTAAATCCAAGCTAATGAAGATTTTTCGCAATTTTGTGGAACCACGACCACTTATCTCTGGTACAGGCAGAGCTTATTGGACTTCTGACATTTTTTATGTCTTTTATCGCATTTTTTAAATTTGTATTCCTATGTATATATATGCATTGTTTCTCAGCCCTGCCCCAGATGTAGTGGAATGAGCTCCCCATGTCCCTCAGAACTGCTGAATCCCTTCCGCATTCCAGAAGGGTCTCAAACGCATCTCTTTCAGAACCACTTCTCTCCTGATCTCCTGGTAGCTCCATAAATGAGTTCAGCTCTGCTTGTTTCTATTGATCTGCCAGTTTTCCTTTTCTTGTGTCACTTTTACAGGTACAGTCGTCCCCTGAGTAATTCCCATTCAAGCGACAAGAATCCAGTTCAGTGAGGTGTTTCGTTTAATAGCCCCGCTTCGAGTTGCAAGGCATTTCTTCATGTTTACAAGCACTGGATTCAGATTTTGCGTGTCTCCCAACAGTGGGATGACAAGAGACATTTACATTTAAATTTGCAATTTTTTCATTCAGCAGATGCTTCATTATTAGTGTTTATCTGACATCTCTATCCAAGGAGGCGAAAACTCCCTGCAGTCATTCACACATTTATACACATTTAACAGTATGATAGTAACACACACACACACACACACACACACACACACACACACACACACACACACACACACACACACACACACACACACACACACAATGGGCCATTTGAGGTCATCAATTCACCTGAAGCACACATCCCATGTAAACATGGGGCAGGGAGCATTCCAGCTCCACACAGGCCGAGTGGGGAATCGAACCCGTGTCCAATGGCAAAGTCCAGGTATTACTCTGTGTCAGCTCTGTGGTTCACGGTAAAGTTTTATCATTGGAACAAATGTTAACTTCTTTCAGTGAGAACTCACCTTACGGAGGGTTTTGCGGGAACACGTTACCTTCATGCGGCAGGTGACTATATTAATAGCTGTTACTGTCAGACAAGCTGTGCTTCAATAACCGCGTTTCTCTATCAGTACTTAGAATTTATTAATTTATTGCACTGGACCCCTTCACAGAATATGTTACCAATTGTTCATCATGTTGATGAATGTTGACTTTATTTGTTGATGATAGATGAGGGCAGCTGATTGGGACAGTTGGTAGCACAGTGGTCTGTATTGTTACCTTTGGCCTTAAAAGACACGGGTTTGAGTCTCACCTCCAGCTATAATACCCTTGAGTGAGGTGTGTACTCTAAAATTGCTCCAGTAAAAAATACCCAGCTCTTTAAATGGGTAGAAAATTATAAGCTGCTTTGGAATGAAGCATCAACAGTGAATCTGCCGCTGATTGTTTTAATGAGCCGATGAACAGCACTGCTGAAAGTAACTTAGCAGAGCTACTATGGCCTGGTACACAGTGAGGTACAGTAGAGTACAGCAGTGTTAACAGACTGGCTGCAACTCAGGACTCCATTAGATTACCAGTCTGGGTGGAAACCCACTTGTGAAGTTCAGGTTCTCCTCCTCGCTCTCAGGTGGGACTGTCCTTCCCCCGGGATGACCTCCGCATCCTCTGGACCGGCATCTGAGAAAGGTGCCTCCTCCAGGGCCAGAGCTGCCCCTCCATGGGGGGTTTAAGCTCTCAGTCCTCTGCGCGGTGTGCTCTCCACGCCGACCAGGTGCTCGACCACAGGGGCAGGTAACATCTGCCAGGTAGCAAAGCGGTGCCGGGGGGGGGCCGGTGGGACGGCGAACGGCCTTCCGTTAGTGAAAGATGCCCGACTTTGAGAGGAGGGCGATTCTCTCAATTACCACAGTCTTCAAATGCAGACGCAGTCTCGGCTGGCTGGGATTTCTCCTCGTTCGTTGTGATCGGCGCGACCGTGTCCCCACGTCATTGCCAGAAGCAGCCTGATTTCTGTCGTTGTGTGACTTTTGCCGTGGACCGCGGCCCGTTTACCGCCCACAGCCACCGTAGGTCTGAGCTTGCGATTCTGGTTCTGCGCCATGATAAAGAGAAAGGGGGGAAAAAACAAGCATCGGGAGGGAGGCCAGGACAGACAGGGGCCCCGGGGCCACCGTGATTCAGACCGCCGCCGAGGCCAATATAATTTCCATGGCCGAATGTCAACCAGGCTCAGGGACACGAGCGGTGATGGGTGAGCGTGCCTCCTCTTCCTCACCCCCTGAGCGAGGACAGGCAGCGGGGGAGGGGAGTTCTGGGGGGGACAGCGGCTACATCAGGACTCTGCGGTGCGGTGCGACGCGAGCGCCGGGAGCGGGGGAGGAGTGACGGCCCGTACGGCGCCACTGCTCCTAAATGTGGAGGCTCTCTTCGCTCGCAGCCCACTTTCCTCCTTGCAGGAACCAAATCTGGGAAAGCAGGAGAGCTGACGGAAAACTGACCCCCGTCGGAATCTCTAGTTTCGGTCGCTCGGCTTAGGAGCGCAACAAATAGCGAAAATAATGAAAGCATTGATGTGGCCCTAACGGTTTGTCTGTCTCTCCACACTTAACACACATGGCTGTTGCCTTGAAAGGGACACATTGGTGGTTCAGACTGCTGGGAAATGGAGCATAAACCACTCAGAGCTCGTTGGGTGGGCACACACACACACACACACACACAATGTCTACAGTCGCTTGTCCCGAGGGGAACCGGAACCTAACCCAGCAACACAGGGCACGAGGCTGGAGGGGACACACCCAGGACGGGGCATCGGTCCACTGCAAGGCACCCCAAGCAGGACTCAACCCCCAGACCCACCACGCAACATGACCCGGCCAAACCTGCTGCGCCACCGTGCCCCCGGAGCTCATTGCACGGAAATCAAAAATAGCTGCTTAGTTCTGCTGGGTTCAGCTGGTTGTGTAGTGGTTAGAGTTGCTGCCTTTGGATCGGAAGGTTGTCGGTTCCATCCCACCTCTGGCTACGGTACTCTTGAGGAAGGTACTTACCCTAAAATTACCCAGCTGTATACATGGGTAAATAATTGTAAACTTGTAATAATTGTAGCCTTGACATTGTAAGTCACTTTGGAGAAACACAGTAGCTAAATGAATGAATGTAAGGTATTTGTTCATAATCACAAAGGAGCTGTGAGACAGATGTGTGGAGAGAGAAATGGAGTTGAGTGTGTGGGGATGCAGACTAATCCAGCTTCTCCTCTTTGGTTTGGCCTCAGAAACACCTTCATACAGCCTGCAGAACTGCTCTGAAATTAACAGCGCAGTAAAATTCACAGGGTAGTTGAGCTTTAATGTTTCCCTACAGGTTCATTGACCTTCTTATGAGCTGCAAAAATTGCCAGAAAGGATAACTAGCATTTCTTCTACTGCAGAGCCCCGGAGCTTGTTTTGTGGCTGGTCGGTAAAGGGAAAACTGTATTTCTCAGTTAAACAAACAAAAGCTGGCAAAGCAGTATGGTGATCAGTGCTGTACTATACATTACCATCATCGATTTTGCGGAAGGGTTCGGCAGTAAAGATTGAATCAATATCGTGATATGTGAATATTCTCTCTGTATTAACCAAACAAAAGCAACTGGGAATATTGCCAGCGGAACGAAAAACACTCACAAATATCTGCTTACACAACGAAAATTCAGAAACATTTTCTGGAAAAAATTTCATTTATTGTACCTCCATTTGTTATCCCATTTCACAAGGAAAAAAAAAGCAATCCTTCAGTAAACCTTTCTAAATCAAAATACTTCACAGAAAAGAAATGCACATGTGCTTTTGTTTGACCAGCATTCATTAAATGAATAAAACAACAATCTGTATTGCTGCTTATGCATTTTTAATCTCATTTCTCATTGTTAATATATGTGCCTGTATAAAGTATATTATATTGTCTATATATATGAAAAGTGGTGCATATATATAGTATAGAGATGTAAAAGTAAAGCCGGTTTCATTACTCCATTGAGATTATTTTCATTTGCACAGCGCTCTGCTGCCTGTGCCCCATAATCCTCCTTCTCAGGGGCTCCTTGGTGTGGAACAAGATGCCAGTTTCCAGCCCAAAGGCAAAAGAAATTCAGTGACATTAACTTGACAGGCTGTCAAATCTGTGGCGCAGATGTTTCACCGAAATTGTCTTCGTGAGTGTTTGAAATCGCTCATATTTGTTTTTTTTTTGTTTTTTTTTTTCTTAAAAACATCAAGGAGCTCTTCCACATTCTGCCCCTGGCTGCAGAGGACAGCTCCGAGCCCACGGGTGCGACTCTCCAGCTGTTTTTTTGGGGGGGAGCGGAATCAAGCGCCACACGGACTGGCCACTGGGTGACGATCGAACCCCCAACCCCGTCGCGTCGCTTCTGCGTTCTCGGCCCGGCGAAGCGCGTCCCCGAGCGCCGCCACCGCCACCGCCACCGCCGCGCTCGGCACATCCAGCGAATTAGCGCGGCGGGGCCCGAGCGACAGGCGGCTATTATTGCGGACGGGAGCGCGCGCGGATGGGGAGACGCTTTTGGGGACGGAGGCACGGGGGGGCGGGGATTACGAGCGCGTTCGTATGGAGCTCAACGAACTGCTCTGTCATTTCTCGTACTCGCGCTGCGCGGGACTTGGCTTGGCGGGTTCACCTCGTGAAATTTTATTTATTATTTTCCTGAAAATGAAATTGTATATTTTCCTCCGTTACAAGCCGCTGTTGCAGGTACCCGAATGTAACTTTTCGTTTTTGTGTTGTTTTGTTCCTGCGGTGATACTGTGTGTCTCGATGCCGGAGCCGCTGCGACCGGCGGGGAGAACACGATGCGCGCGCACACACACGCGACCAGGTCATTCATCCCGGCGAGTCGCCGCGAGCGGGACCGTTATGAGGAAGCGCGCTCCCGCGGTCGGCTCGCGCACCTTTCTCGAAAGTCGTAACTGTGCGATTGATGGCATTTCGACTCGGGGGGGTTAAACCTCCTTGTCATTCGCTGATGTCGCGCACCCCCAGTGATCACAAAATGAATTAATCCGAATGACAAATTAAAAATACGTACGGTGTGGAAACAAAACCATTCCTACAGTTTCTGTGGCCATTATTATTAACAAATCGAAAAGCATATTTTATCTGTTCGGTCGTGTTTTGTCAGTTTGTTTATGATTGATAGGATATGATGATACAATGTTACTTTATTAATCCTGCAGGGAACTCACAATGATTATTTTAATGGCAATTTTTTTGATGCTTATGCTTACAATATGACACAAATTACAACCTCATAATACAGTATGTCCACTATCAGGGATGGGTGAAAAGGCATTTGATCAACATTTTTGCAACAAATTTACAAAGTAGCCCCAATGAACTGTATATTGCTGAGAGTAAATGGGGCATAATCATATAGTGTAGTACACTTTAGTGTGTATTGTTCGGTAGATATCGTGACTCATATGTAGGCTAAGGTTTAGAGTTGTTAGACGGATAAGGGTTTACATTTATTTATTTAGCAGATACTTTTCTCCAAAGCAACTTCCAGTGAACTCTATGTAGTGTTATCAGCACACACATCTTATTCACCGTGGTGACTTACACTGCTAGATACACTACTTACACTGGGTCACTCATCCATACATTAGTGGAACACACACTCTCTCTCTCTCTCTCTCTCTCTCTCTCTCTCTCACTCTCTCTCTCGCTCTGTCACTCACACACTATAGGTGAACCTGAACAGCATGTCTTTGGAGTGTGGGAGGAAACCAGAGCAAACCCACACAGACATGGGGAGAACATGCAAACTCCACACAAACTAAGCAGGGATGAAACCCACGTCCTCTCACACCCACTCACACACTATGGGTGACTTAGAATCACCAATCCATTTAAGCAGTGTCTTTGAACTGTGAGAGGAAACCAGAGCACAAGGAGGAAACCCATTCAGACATGGGGAGAACATGAAAACTCCACACAGACTGAGCTGAGGGGATCGAACCCACATCCTCTCACACCACCCAGGCACTGTCAGACAGCAGTGCCACTCACTGTGCCACTGTGCCATGATTTCACCTCCTTAGTAATACAGCAACATTACAGTGCCCCCCCGACCCCCAGAATTTTTGGCACCCATGGTAAAGATGACTCAAAAATCCTATAAAAAATATTTTCATTGTTCATCAGCTTGATCTTACAATCAATTTATGAGAGAAATCTTACCCTCCACTGAGGTGAAATTATTCAAAGAAAAAAAATCCTCAAAAAAATATTATAGATTTTTCTCAAAACATGTGTGGCACCCATAGAAATGATCATGAACAAAATGTTATTAATGTATATTTCCACTCATATATTACCTTTTGAAAGCACACCTGAGTGTTTAGGAACTCTTAAGTGGTCGTCCACGACCCCCTGCTTCACTGAGGTGTAAATGTGAGGTCATCCATCAGCATGGGTAAGACCAGAGAGCACACAAATGGAATGAGACAACGGGTTGCTGACCTTCATAAATCAGGTAATGGCTATAAAAATTAACTGCACACCTTGAGTCCCCGTTTCCACTATTAGAGAAATAATTAAGAAGTGTCAAACAACTGGAGCTGTGATAAATCTACCTGGAAGAGGATGCAAGCCTTTCTGCCTTAAGGATGGTTCGAGAAACAAAACGTTCCCCCGGGGATCACAGTTTGAGGAATTGCAGTAGTTGATTGCGTCCTGGGGTTACCAAGTCTCGAAAACGACAATTTGAGGCCACCTCTGTGCCAACAGAAGAAACCCTCTGATGACATCAATCCATAAATGTAATCAGCTGGAGTTGGGGAAACATCACCAGAATTTTGATTTGAACTGGATTCTGTGGTCCGATGAAACAACAGCAGATCTTTTTTGAAACAAGCACTAGAGGTGGGTTTCATGTGAAATGAGTCGAGGTCATGGGAAAACAACTTAACGCCCATTGTGAACCGTGGTGGATGCGTGAAGTCGTGGTCTTAGTAGGATACGTGGTATCATGGACTCCCATGAAATATCATGAGATTTTAGATCAAAATTCGGTTACCTCTGCCAGGATGTTAAGTGGGTTGTGACTGGATCTTCCATCAGGACGGTGATCCAAGGCAAACCAAAAATAGTTGACTGACCACACAATCAAGGTTTTGCAGTGAACATCTCAGTCACCCCAACCTAAACCCCACTGAAAACTGGTGGGTGGGTCCAAGAACTCTGCGGGGTCTGGAGAGATTTTGTATTGTCAGATCACGAACTCTTTCTCTGGAAGTCAGGTGCGTCGGACCTGCAGGGGGGGGGGGCGACACACCTTATGTGGCGTCTCCTCTTGGAGGAGGGAAATGAAGGCATCGAAATTGTTCAATTAAGCCTTTTACACCACTTTCCTGCGGGAATCAGTCGCTCGAACCCCAGCCGCTGCACCCCGCTACAGAGCTGCACGGCGAGGGGCGGGAATTATAGACGTCTCCTGCTCTCTGACACGTCCACACGGCAGCGAATGGGGCAGAGCACCTTGGCCCCAGACTGGCGTTTCGCTGAGGGTCGAACTCCCTTCCTGGGGCTCCTCGCTGAGCTCCTGGGACTCTTACGTCGGCAGAGTCTCCGTGCTTCTCCGGGCAAATCGAGGTGCCGCTCACACTGCACCTTCGCTCCTGCCAGTCAGTCTGGGGTCATTTCTGCGTGTGAACGCGCACACGCTTATTAAGGTGTCAGCAGACCCATGTTTAATAGCTGCTGACGAGTTTTGTGTGTGTTTAGTGTCGCCGTCGCAGGCTGACACGCTGCTGTTTCAAACCCATCTGGGGGACAAAACGCAGCTAAAGAGGTAACTGGTGCTTCCATGTGGTGACTTAAACAAGGTAAACCCAGTACACAGGCTGAAGTCTGCGTAATAGGTTTTACATGTTCTACGCATTTTATCACTGGACCAAAACAGATATCATTTTTATTTTATTTTATTTTATTTATTTACTTATTTATAAATACCAGTGCCCAGGGTGACTTACAGTATGGGGTTTGTACACTGAGCTACTTACACTGATTTACACATTTATTTGGGGTGTTTTTTACTGTATCAATTTTGGATAAGTATCTTGATGAAGCGCACTACAGTTGGAACAGGGGTCAAACCCATGACCTCAGTGATGGCTCTCACTGCCACGGCACCTGTGCCTAATACGGGTAACACAGGTAATATGTAAGAAATTTACCATATTATTAATGACTCAACTCTTTTTTAGGCAGTGAACTTCATTAGTCAGTGTACAGTGTGTCCCACTGCACAGTCAAACTTATTCCCTTTACTGTCATCATTCCAGTCAGTTCAGTTCAGAAGTAACTAATCTTTATAATTATATAACATGCACAAAAATCTGCATTTACAAAGATTTTTTTGTGTGTTTTTTAAGAAACTCTAATCCCAGAATGAAACAATGAGCAGCAAAAACGTGAAATACTTTTACATTTATTCATTTAGCACCTTCCCCCAATGTGAGAGCTTTAGACACAGACATGGGATGATGGACACACAGCTTGTGTGTCTGATACCACCATGTTGCTGGTTCACATCCCTCTGGTAGCTGCCTATAGAGGTGACATTTAAATAGCAAATACACTGATAATCAAAGCAGATGGTGTTGGACTCTTTAATGGAGCTGTCAAGAGATCAGGAGAGAAGTGGGTCTGAAAGAGAGGGGTTTGAGACCCTTATTGAGTGTGCGAGGGATTCAGCAGCTCTGAGGGACAGAGGGAGCTCATTCTACCACATCGGGGACAAAACAGAGATATGATCACTATTGTTATATTGTAGTAAATTATATATGTATTACCTTGCAATGAACTTGCGATTCTGAGAAAACAGAGGGATTCGTGTCCAACTGGAAGTTTCAGCTCAGACTCCATCCTGGTCACAAGAACAATGACTAAGATAAGGAGGTCAAATAGGTCCAAAGAGGTGCATTAATTTGGGGACCAGAACTTTAAATATGACGCCTCGTATTTAACTGCTTGTAATTGTTTGAGATATTTATTACCATTTTCACAGGACTGATTTATGTTTTTACACCTTAAGGTCTTATTTATAAGCATAAATCAGGGTAAAAGTGGGTCACTCGCCCATGTGGATTCCTGCAGTTAGTAATGAACATTAACCCGACATGCTAAGAGCTGCATCTGTGTCCTGCCCTGTGTGAGTGATGACTGAATCACCAAAGCAATGAGAGCAACAGCGAAATTATATCTGCTCATCAAGATTTCACCGTTCGCCGTCTTCTAATGTGGCAGTAATGGGTTGCAGCCCTGCGCTTGTTGGGTCGCAGCACGGCGACGACGAATGTCAGCACAACAAGGCATGTTAAACCTCTGTGCACAACACTCCCGATATTTTCTTGTTTTCGTCCTTCCCGTCCCACCCATGAACATTAGGTTTTATATTTGTCTTTACGGTGTTTCACAGATATAAACAGGTGACTGACCAGAGTAAAGGAACGAATGAAGTCCCGTAAGTTTCATGGTAAAGTGGATCCAGCTGTTGCTGGAGGACTGTAGACTATACACTGAGAGCTGTGGACTGTGGACTACAGGCTATGGACATAGGACGGTGGGTAGTAGACCATGGACTGTGGACAGTGGGTTGTAGATTATGGACATAGGACAGTGGCTTGTAGGCCATGCACTGTGGACTGCAGACAGTGCACTGTAGACCGTAGGCTGTGGACATGGCTTGTAGACTGTGGAGCGTGGACTGCAGACCGTGGACACAGGACAATGGATTGTAGGCCATGGACAGTGGATTGTAGACAGTGCATTGTAGACCGTAGGCTGTGCTCATGGGTTGTAGACTGTGGAGCGTGGACTGGAGACCTTGGACGTAGGACGATGGCTCGTAGACCATGGACTGCTGACTGTGGACAGCGGAGTGCGGTTTGCTGTGTGCCTGTGAGCTCAAAGAGGACGACCGAGGACACCAGTGTCAGTTGGATACATGACAGCTGAACACTGCCACATGATGGACAGTGCTGGTAATGGCACTGATAGCTGTGCCTCTGAGGATGAGCGTCTAACTTCTCCTGCGCCCGTCCCCCACCCCGTCCCCCACCCTGTCCTCCACCACCGCCCGAACCCGCTCCTCGTCTTCCCAGAGCGTCGCGACTGAAAAAGCAGCGAAGGTCACGTGTCCCTTAAAGTGGAGCGTGTGTGTAGAGCGCGTGTATGTGCGTGTGCGTGAACATCCGTGGCTGTGTGTGTCTCCATGAATGGAGAGAATGTGGACGAAAAATTGTGTGTGACAGAGTGTGTGTGTGTTTGCGTGAGCTTTTGTCGGCATAATCATGTCATTATGAAGGGAGAAAATTGTGTGTGTGTGTGTGTGCTCATTTCCACTGAACTACATTTTGCCTGCGGTCTCGGTCAAATGGAGCACGTGCTTGATGGGTTCAGATCATGTCTCAACCCCCTCCTGTCCTGGTCGTGGGGCCCACGACACACACTCCTCCTCCCATTAGCAAACAGTAGTCCTACATCACACTAATGTCATAACCGTTTAGCTCCACACACAGCATCGCAGGCCGGGGGTCCGTGGGGGGGGTCCCGGGGGGGGTCCCGCCCATCGCTATGCAAATCAGCGTCGCCATGGCGTCAGGCCCGTCCTGCTCATTTCACGGTGCTGCGAAGCGCTGCCACCCGGATGGCCAACAGGGGGAGCGACGTCACATGGAGCTACTCCTCCGTTTGCGCACCTGCGTTAATCAAGGAAATCTGTACGTCAGGAGAAAATTCATAAATTGAACTGACAAACACCGTTATTTCTTCAGAGAAAAAACTCTTCTTCCAAAACTTGCACGTGTAAACAAATGAATCATTGTAAGCTTATCATAATTGTAACCTTAACATTGTAAGTCGCTTTGGAGAAAAGCTTCAGCTAAATCTGTGTGGAGTTTGCATGTTCTCCCAGTGTCTGCGTGGGTTTCCTCTGGGTGCTCTGGTTTCCTCCCACACTCCAAAGACATGCTGTTCGGGTTCACCCACAGTGTGTGTGAGTGACAGAGAGCGTGTGTGTGTTTCACTGATGTATGGATGAGTGACGCAGTGTAAGTAGTGTATCTAGCAGTGTAAGTCACCGCGGTGAATAAGGTGTGTGGGCTGATAACACTACATAGAGTTCATTGGAAGTCGCTTTGGTGAAAAGCATCTGCTAAATAAATAAATGTAAATGTAATATAAATGTTCTAAGCAGGACCCAAGTGCAATCAAAAATAACCAAAAAAAACCCAAATAAAAGAAGAAATACTATACCTAAATTACATATATTTAGTCCAAAGCAACGTACAATTCTAATTTAATCACAATTAAAGTGTACCGCAAGTAGAACTGAGATTTGAACCTGCAACCTTTGGGCCAAAAGCAGCAATACAAACTACTATGCTACCAATCACCCTAGCGTATGCATGTGCATGTGTGTGTGCACACCCCCATGTACATCCTGGTATCCATAAATATATACCATATACACACACACACACACAGTCTGAACCGTTTGTCCTATATGGGGTTTCAGGGAGTCAGAGCCTAACCCAGAAACACTGGGCATAAGGCTGGAGGGGGAGGGGACACACCCAGGACGGGACGCCAGTCTGTCGCAAGGCACCCCAAGCAGGACTCGAACCCCAGACCCACCAGACAGCAGAACCTGGTCCAACCCACTGCACTACCATGCCCCCCCCATATACTATATATAGTATATACATATTCTATGCATGTATATTTTTTTTATTTTATCACACATTAGTAAATTCTGTAATAAAGCACAGTTCTGTACATAACATACGTGTGTGTGTGTGTGTGTCCTGTACGTAAGTCGTTATGAAGCGCATGTCTGGCAGTAAGAAAGGAAGGAGAATTAAACGAAAAATGTACCAAATACAAAAGATTATTTCAGCTTCCTCGCCAGCATCCTGGATCCACAACAAACAACAGTTAAAGCAGTTATGATGGTGACACACAGCACATCCAGCCCCTGGCAGAGTGTTCTTTCCCACAATCCTCAGCGCCAGAGAGGTGTGACGTGTGGACCCCCGGGGGTCACTTCGAAACAAGGCACCGGCCGAAAAAGTCGGTTTCATACGGAAACAGAAATGCTACCATCTGAAAATGAAGGTCGTAAATCTAAGGCGCGAATTCGTAATTTGAACGTTCGCAAGTCAAGGGAGGGGCGTCGTTCGGGCCTGTGTGTCCGTGCGCTGCTTTCGGGGGGCTTCGCCAACCTGTTGCCAACGCAAAGAGCCACCGCCTGGGGTCAGGGGGGGGCACCAAAATTGAGCAGCTGAACAACTGGCACTAAAAATGTGCTCAGTTTCATTTAGCGGCCCATGCCGGACAAAAATATTTTCCGCTGAAGGGCGATAACAAAAAATCAACACAATTGTGCTCCGCGACGAGCTGCGGGTGCGAGTGAAATGTATTAAACGGGCACTTTCCCCGCCCCCATCACACACACGCGTGTTACGGGCGACACGCAGCTATAAGTTCCCTTCCCTTATCGCTCTTGATTTTCCTTTTTCGCTCGCTCGCGCAGGGAGATAACGTCGTCCTGATGACACAGCTCCAGATGAAACGCAACCGGCTCCGGAACCTTCCGCGGGATCCGGCTGCCAGCGAACAAAATCAGATCAGAGTCGAGCAAATATGCATTTTCCTGATGACTGAACGTTTTCCGTTCTGCACTCTTTCCCTCTGCCGCTCCGTTCTGCTGCTCTCTTGCTCCTTCGTCTCCGCGACAGGAAGTGGTTTTTCCGGCTCCTCTCTTCCCAGGAAGCGCCCTTGCAGATGGCGGAGGGTGCCAAGCGCCAAGGGGCCATTACCTGTGTCACACCGTTCAGCTTCTTCATCTTTAGCTCCTTTAGTGGCCAATGGCTCCTTTGACCTTGACCGTGACCCAGACCGTGGTCCACTGTCCCCCTTGACCGTGACCCAGAACCCAGGTCCACTGTCCCCCTGTACAGACACCCCCCCTGCAGTGGACCCACTTATGTTTCCCTATCTCATTATTTTCAGTAATCTGACACCTTTCTGCAAAGCAACTTTCACTGTTAAGCTTCTTACACTGATTTACCCTTCTATACATACAGAGACAGCAGGTGGCGCAGTGGTTAGAGCTCACTGGACTCAGAGGTTGCAGGTCTAAATCATTGTACATTTATTCATTTAGCTGACGTGAAGTGACTTACAGTGTTAACCTACTTTACTGTAATTATTTACCCATTTATACAGCTGGGTAATTATACTGGAGCAATTTAGGGTAAGTACTTTGCTCCAGGTACTACAGCTGGAGGTGGGATTCAAACCTGCAACATTTGGATCCAAAGACAGTAACTCTAACCACTACACTCCAAGCTGTCCTTGCCCTTTGTGTGTCGCTGAGGAGAAAAGCGTCAGGCAAATGAATAAATATTATACAACAGGGTATTTTTTTTTTTTTTTTTTTACTATGTCAGGTCTGGGTAAGTACCTTGATCAAGGGAACTAGAGAAGGAAGTGGGATTCGAACCCGTCTTTCATTGCAAAGTCGAACCACTGCACCACCCACTGCAAAGGTTTTGAACTACAGGCTTCTCACGTGACATTGCAGAATGCACACACACACACACACACACACACACACACACACACACACACACACACACACACACACACACACACACACACACACAGAGAGTTGCAATAGTAGGGCTTAAGCGATGTGATGAGCGTCAATGCACCACTTTATGGAATTTCATAAAGAGGGACGTCCACGTCTTTCCTAAGATCAGCTCTTATTTTTGTCCCCGTGAATAAACCTCTATTTGTGTTTGCATTCGAAGATCAGGTGTGTGTCTGGTGGCTCCAGTTAAACATTCACATTTCTTCACCTAGCAGAAGCTTTTCTCCAAAGCGACATACAACGAGAGGGAGCAAAAGTGCATTTCACCGACAGATGGGGAGACGCATGCGGAGTTCCCTGAACGGGGTACGAGAGCTCAGTTTCTGCGGCTGCTTCGCTCACTCTGCATGGTGTGGTGAACCAGCTGGTTTTCGAGAGAAGTGTGGTGCCACAGCGGGGAGTACTGGTGTCCCGTGGCAACTTCAGTGAACGACCGGGCTGGGGGTTCGAATGCAGCTAAGTGTGTGTGGAGTGTGCATGTTTCCCCGTGTTCTTGTGGCTGTCCCGCATGTGCTCTGGTTTCCTCCCACAATCCATGTTTTAGATGAATTGGTGACTCAAAATGCCCCCTAGTGTGTGTGTGTGTGTGTGTGTGTGTGTGTGTGTGCATCATTGCTCTGGTGAATGAATGTAGGTGCTAACTATCCTGTAGTGTGTTTAACACTGCAAATCACCTTGGATGCAGGTGTCTGATAAATATGAAATACTAACAACATGGATAAAGATGGATAAACAATTATTAGCTTTTTCCCCAAATTCAGCTAAAAGAGGTGATGGTGCCTTGCAGTTGTGGAAACACTCGTCTCCTGACAGCGACAGCCTGGTTTCACATCAGACACACAGCTCCGTTCATCCGGGCCAAAATCACCAATTTTAAAAAGTACACCTTTTCACAGTTGTTCAAGAAAAATATGAAAAGCTGTGATTCCCATAATGTCAGATAAATTAACTGAGCAAACAAACTGTGCTTTAGCATAAATAATAAATAATTGTAATAAATAATGTAGTAAATGTATTCATTCTTATTATTATTATTATCATTATTATTATTATTATTACAGGTGATGGGTTCTACAAAAAAAAAATTCAATTTGAACTGATTTCGTGGTTCTCTTTGATGGGATTATTCACACTGCAGATATGTGGAGACTCATAAAAGTCCCCTTTTGATAGGAGCTCCACGTTGTACCAGAATATATTTTTGAAGTCGACCATCCCGTAAAACTGTTGGAAATGAAGGCATATTTTTATTTCTCGATTCTTTTATAGCATGGACTCATAGGAGGAAGAGCAGGAAAGAGATAAACACTCATGGGACTGGGGTAAACTGGGATAAACACTCCGCTGGGCTCATTTACCACACGAGAGTCCTGGCGGCAGGAAAAAAAAATGGTTATTGCATGTATTTAAAATATTAATTTGGCTCTTTAAAGGAGCACATAGCTGAGGGGCAGAAGCACAAGGTCTAGTGGCAAACTTATTGGGAAATTTACATTTAATTATCGGCATCACAAAGTTGATTTTTAAAGTTGGGTGCTGAATATGAACGACAGGCAATGATATGGATATGAACATTAAAGAACCTTGGGTTGTACGATATGCATTTTTTCAAGTTTATGGCATCCATATGTTTATTCCCTTTATTTGGGGACTTTATTGGGCTCCGCAGAAGCGACACAAATGTGAGAAATACACACAAAGGAGGTTGGTGTCAATGCCTGATTTTTGGAGCAAGTGGGGGGGGGGTGTGAGTGGAAACAAGGAGGGAGGGAGAGAGAATTATATAAGAAATGCGCATCTCCACATGTGCGACAGTGTGACAGTTAAATACCAACCATCAGGGAGGAGGGACAGTAAATGCTGCGGCAATAATAAACACCGGGCAAATAAAACTCAGAATTTGCTCATAACATAACAAGATATTGGAATTAGCGTATAAAACATATGAAGAAACTACAGAAAATGCGTGTGGCATCTGTACCCTTTTCACCTTAACTATAGGCCTATATGTGAAATCACAGATAATAATAATAAAACAAATCACAGATAATAAAAAATAAAACAAAACAGTTCTACTGTGTATTCATACATATCATTTATCACGATGTGCGTATTGTTACCGCATTTGTTTCCATAAAGTAACTCTTTTCATGGACAGTACACATTGTACTAAGTGTATTTATTACTGTAACCAAATAAATGAAGCTGTATGACGAAGCATTAACATGTTGTTAATATATGATTCACACAAACGTACACAGTAATCCACAGTAACACATTTTTACTGTGAGCCGAATTTAGCCTGCCGGGTATTTAATGGGAATGGATGCATCTCTGAATTCCATAAATATTATCATAATTTTATAGTGAGTGGCTCAATATAGCCATTAGAGGTCAGCATTGATCTTTCAGTTTCCCATCTCAGTGTCTCAGTTTCCAGCTTCTGGCTGGACAGGAAGTGTCTCCATTTGACCGTTTGCGCTCTAACTGCTCCTCGTATGGAACAAAATCACAAAACACTGATGACCCCCCTGACAGCAGGCAAAACCTTTCAAAGACATGTCCTTACCTCAATGCCTCTTCGGCAGCAGGAGGTCCAGCAGAGGTGTGATTCACTCCATCAGTCCCGAGGTGGTGAACGCAGGCACTCAAGGTCAAACCCCACGGTCGGAATGGGTTCTGTGTCCTGTCTCACAGGTGTGAGAGGAGGTGTGGCTAAGGGGGCAGCAGGGCTCCAAGCACTTTCCTTTCTGCATCCCACGTGTGATCTGTGGAGTCCTCGCAACAGCTATTTGGACGGAAGAAACAGCACGTCCTCCGCTGCTGGACACTGCACTTAATGGACTGTCCAGCTCCGGGTCCTGCAGGTAGTCCAACGGCATCTCCTCCAGGCCTTGCAAACGTTTCGACTGAAAAAGTCCCCGCCAGCATCACAGAGGCACGACCTGTGGAGCAGCTCTCGTGTGGACAAATAAAAAAACTGAAATATGCTGTTTGCATAAGTATTCAGTCCCCACACATTTGCAGTACAAGCTGGTGATTCAGTGACATAAGAAAGTTGCTCAAGGGTCTGAGTACTTCCAAAGGCTCTGAATATCCATATTTTTTACAGACACTAACCTTTGAACAAAAAGGGGCACATCTGTTCCTTGTAACCTGATTATAACTTGATGGTCAATGTAGTTTTGAGTTATGAACAAACTGAGTTATGAACAGTTTGCCAGTAATGATTTTGTTCTAAAGCTGAGAAGCCTCAGTGTGTTTGTTCTTAAATTGAGCATACAGGTCAGCAGGGGTGAAGCGGTGCCAGTAAAAAAAACAGTGTAAAAACTCTTTATATGGCGTCATCGTTTCTTTGAATTCAACTCAAACTAACTTAAGAAATTTCAGATCTTGTATTTTGCAGTATTAAAAAAAATTGTTGTAGAATATAAAATAACAGATGTAAAAGAAAGGCGTAGTCCAAAACCCGTAAGATTCTTAAATGAACTGGGCAAACACTGCTTCACCTTTGTCATGCGTCTCCTGGGGCTGTAATTGCTCCACTGGCCGAACTGAGCCCCGACGGAGGGTCATTGTTCTTGTACAAAAATATAAAAATAAACATGTAAAATGAATAAATGACTATGATTTACACACATGATTCCACTTACCTACTTGGTTTAACCAATGCAACCTGCGGTTCACTTATTTTTACACCTGCACTACTTGTGTGTTTCTACTACACACATGATTTCCTCTAAAGCAACATATGGACTTGCTCATAACACACCTATTTTGTCACGAGAAACACTGATTCTCATTAAATACCCATTCCGTGGTAAAACTAAGGGAGACAAGGGGGTCTCATGCTTTCAAGCAGCACTGTAATTACGGCGCAGACACGGTGCATCATCACCACCGCCAACTGCTCGTGTGCTCTGCTGTGTGCTCAGCTTACATGTAATATTCATAGTTGTATGAGTACTGTACAGTTCACCGGTGCACTGATCAATTGCATTTTCGTAAATAAAGAGATCTGTCGGGCTTCTACAGTACTTCTATAGTACTCGGTTATCCAGAATCAAAACATAGTAAACATCTAAATAAGCAGACAGCAGCCCGATGGAAATAACAGTGAAGACGGTGGGCTGTGTGAGTTGGACTTGACGCACTGTATACGGCTTTGTTTCCGTTGTGCAGCTTGCACAAAAAGATGAGGTGGGAGGGGAAATATATTTTTCTGAACTTTTTTTTAACAGCAAAACATGTCTAAATCGTTTTTCACCATCTTTACATGCACCTCGGATTATTTCTGTGTGTTATAGCAGTTTCCCAGGACAGTAGGTGGCGCAGTGGTTAGAGCATCACTTTGTTTCTATCTATCTATCTATCTATCTATCTATCTATCTATCTATCTATTTCACTGTCTGTCTGTCCGTCTACTTGTCTCTGTTCCACAACCTTGGATACATTCCACTGTACAGAATAAAAGTCTGTCGTGGATGTAAATGACTGTAATGGGCAAAAAAGAACGATTCTGTACAGAATATATTATGTATCTGAATTGTAATGAATGAATAATGTTGTACTGAACAATATGCCCATTCTATGAAGAGGGAGTATATATATTCATAGGGCATAGTTTCATAAGGTGCTTTGGCTGTACGGCAGCCCAATATTTGAGGGACCGTCCAAGACCGACGGTAAGCGGAGAAGGCTGAACGTGAGCATAAAGCTGGAGAGTCGACAGTCTGTTATGATTATACAGCGCAAGCAGCGCTGAGGAGGACGGACACATTACTCCATTCGTAGCCAGAAATTGAACTTTATTCTGTCATTTTAATCTATTTTTTCATTGTAATTTAATTTTTAATTTTAAGTCTTGAAGCCACTGAAGATCGCTAGGTGTCACATCCCATAATACTACAGCTTCAGCTTCAGCTCGCGCTCTGCTGCCATTATCGTGACGGCTTCGTCATTATCTTTTTTTCTTGTTGTATTTTTTCTAGTATTACCTTCCTGGAAACTGCCATTGGGAAACAAGATTCTCGTTCATATTTTTAAGCTTTTCTTCCATTTGCCCCCCTCCCCTGCCACTTCATGGTTTACCTGAAATGATGACAAACATTTCACAAGGTCACCGGTTCACGATTTCCAAGAAAACCCCTTGCTACGCTATGAAAGGGACGACCGATTTGATTACGTGACAAGGTGACGACGACACTCTGTGCCTTCCAGCCCTTGAGGCCATGAATTGTTACATGAAGAAATTTCATTTTAAAACTCAAGGTGGGCTAAATAAACTGGTCTATGGGTCCTTGATGCTGGTCTAACATGACAGGACAAATTTCCCCATCTCCAACTTCTGCCAGCTTCATGGAACATAAATCAAAAGTAGTGACGTAATGAGATCCCTCATACAAAGGTGACATCAGTGACGATGGCGGAGGCCTTCCTGCGAAAAACCAGGAGCGGTGCGCTCGCATGTTCTTCTGCAACATCCAACTCGCAGAGAGGCACGGGAGCTTGGCGTGGGAAAGCGGAGCGACCACGGAAGTGTGACCAGCTGACAGGGAGCGAGGAGTGTGAGGTTTCCCAGCAATGAACGGAAGCTACCGGAACAGGCCGCCTGCTGTGAATGAGAGTGGCGCAGGCCTCCGTGAGCCAGCGCCAGCGTGACAAACATTCATTTTAGTCTCCGCTTTCATCAACAAGTGCAGCATAACCATTTAACTCCAGCTTTACATTCGCACTGAATGTCTCTCATCCTCCTCGCTCAGCCTTTGAACCACCTGGCTGCTCATCTCTTCCAAGAAACTCTCTCTCCTCCTCTAGAGTTCACTTCCCAGGTGTACCTCAGGGATCAGTCCTGGGACCTTTTCTTTTCTGCCTGTACAGTCCCTCCTTGGGTCCTTTCATCACCTCCTGTTACTTCTCCCATCCCCTTCATGTGCAGATGACACTCAAATCTCGATTTCATTTCCTTTGGAAATGGAATGTCTCACCACAGCTTTAAGATTAATCTCTCTGAATTTGATACCCTTTACCCACCTTCTGCAAATTCCTCCTCACAGCCCTGCTCATCTCTCATGACAAAACATCACTCTTTGACGCTCACCTTCTATAAGGAACCTTGGAGTGACGACTGTATGGCACTCTTGTAACTCACTCCTTCGGAACATCTCTAGAATCCGCCTCTTCCTCACAAGCTATGGGAACCAGCTCCTTGTTCTTTACAGGTTATACCATAGCAATTCCTTTCTAATGGATCTTCCAACATCTGCCTTCTGTTCTCTCCAGCTCATCAAAAACTGCTACTCCTCACTGCACACACACACCTCTGCTATGCTCCAGTCTTTCCACTAGCTCCCAAATGCAGGCAAGACCTGAAGACCCTGATCCTAGCTCAGCAATCCCTACTTGGTTTGTCTCCTCACTACCGCCAGTCCCTCACCTTTCCCTACTGTCGTGACTGTCACCAACGTATGACCTCTACCAGCCTTCTCTCTGTACTTCCTCTCTCCAAGCACTCACAGAAACATCACCCATATCTTCCTATTCCCAAGTGATAGAAGATCTTCCACTCACCACCAGGAGCACTACCTTCTGTTCTTTTACCATGTTTGGAGCACTTATCTCTTCATAAACTGTCTATCAACTGCCTAAACATCTCTTCTGTTACATACTTTCATACAGTACTTCACCGTGTTACCCCTCACTTGTTTGTAATAGCTTCAGTTGCCTTAAAGCTGTTCTTATTCTCTTACAGAATTATCTTTCGTTGAGTGATTGCGTTTAATATATTCCTGGGCTGATTTTATATTAACTGCAACACAGTATCTCATCGTAGATTGTCTTGCTCTGATTGTTATTGTATGACTTTGGAAACATTTGTTTTGTACAAACCCATTCTTACGAGTCACCTTCAATAAAGGCATCATCAAAATAATAATAATAATAATAATAAGAAGAAGAAGAAGAAGAAGAAGAAGAAGAAGAATATTGGGGGGTGCAGTGGCAGAGCAGGTTTAGTCAGGGGCTGCTCTCTGGCCTTGCGCCCTGTGTTGCTGGGTTAGGCTCCGGCTCCCTGTGACCCTGTATGGGACAAGTAGTTTCAGACTCTCTGTGTGTGTGTGTGTGTGTGTGTGTGTGTGTGTGTGTGTGTGTGTGTGTGTGTGTGTGTGTGTGTGTGTCCGACAGGTTTTAGCCTGCAAGGTTCATCAGTTTGAGTTTTGAGACATTTTTTTCTCGAACAACTCATTCGACTTCCAAATTGTTCGAGTTCAGAAGAGTTCGAGTTCCAAAGTTCCACTGCAGTTGTTATATACTGTACTGTATATTCTATGTATGTATATATATTTTTTGATTTGATCACATCAGCAAATTCTGTAATAAAGCACAGTTCTGTACATGACATACATGTGTCTGTGTGTGTGTGTGTTTGCGTGAGTATCATTCTTCTTCTTATTATTATTATTATTATTTTTTTTTTTATTATTATTTAATAATGAAAATAATAATAATAAATCACTTGCCGTACACATGTAGAAAACATTATGTTGCTTATAACAATATTTAAAAGTGAAGAGGATGTTATGGAAAACATGTAATGCTATTATGTTACACAATATGTTTATTTTAACTGTGACAAAATGTAGAATTGTGTTTTATACAGGGAGAAAGAACGCATGCCTTTCCTAGGGTCATACTGAACCGATAACCCAGACAGAAAAGAGGGAATATGGGAGTTGGAGTCGTTTCAGCACTGAAAGAGAGAATCTGTTTCAAAATTGATGGTGGAAACAGAGACATTGGTCTATGTTCCCTAAATTAAGGAGAAGAATACATGAAATACCGTGTAGGTGAAATGTTATGTTATTAAACTGAAATTCTGTGTCAGTTCAGAGGCAGAAAAGGAGGACTGAGGACAGCTGGGAGCGTAGTGGTTAGAGCTAATGTCTTTGAACTCAAAGGTTGCAGGTTCGATTTCCCAGCTGTAGTACTCATAAGCAAGGTACTTACCCTCAATTGCTCCAGTAAAATAACATTGTTCAAAAGGAACTTTTTTTCATACACTATAACTTTAAGATCATGCCCAGATCAATCTTTCACACTGTTACTCCTGTAATGTAATGTAAATGTTTATATGTATCTCAAGAAAAGAAAAA
Organism: Scleropages formosus; assembly: GCF_900964775.1. Taxonomy (NCBI): domain Eukaryota; kingdom Metazoa; phylum Chordata; class Actinopteri; order Osteoglossiformes; family Osteoglossidae; genus Scleropages; species Scleropages formosus. The sequence continues at coordinate 17,602,564 of NC_041827.1, forward strand.
AATATTGGGAAGGTGATCAGGAATCGTTGATGTTCTGGTAAAGTTTTATGCAGCTACTGATGTGATGAAGGTCGGTGGATACGGTCAAGGAAACAAACTAACCGTACTTAAGAATCACACGTCTGCAACTATGTCTCTTTCTCCTAATGTGATGCACGAATCGTATTTTCACCGAGATGCACGTCGCTTGGGAGAAAAGCATCCGCTAAATCAATAAATGTAAATGTAAGTTTCTTTAGAGATACAGTGAGTTTCAGCTAAATTAATAAATATAAGTTGTGAACAATGGAGAACAAGGAAGAGTAAGGCTGTTTTAGTTGTTGTTCATTAGTGGAAGTCTTAAGTTGCTATAGAGTGGTTGTTAGGACAGAGCGCTGGGAAGTTGCTGAGGAAAATAAACCTTCGTCGCACTCAAAGAGCGCTGATTTGAATTCCACCCCCTGCTATAAGACCCCTTGGCAAAGTATGTACTCTGACTTCCTACAGTAAAAATTACTCTGTTGCATAAACCACTGCAAGCAATTTATTGTTGTAAGATACTGTGTAGAAAAGCATCACAGAAATATAAGCATTTATGTAGACAATGTTGTTAAAGAGTTTTTCAGATATGGCACTGCTTTCAGTGATCTGGTAACCTGGGACTTTGTAGCGTAGCTACTTGTTGGCGAAAGCGGTTTGTTACTGCTTGTCCGTAAAGTCGGATATCGCGCAAATAATTCAGGTGGCGCACTTTTCCCAGGTGATGAATCTGCGACCTTAATTACTGCTCCCTCTGCTGTCCGGGCTGCGGTTAAGGCAGGACTGCGCAACTCCCATCCCAAACAGCTGAGGTCTTTGTTCAGGTCTTTGAAAACGGCATAGGTTCAGCCGTCCGGCCCGAATCGGTAAACATCCCAGAGTTCCGGATGTATCACAGAAAGAAAGTTTCTTCTTTTTTTTTTAAATTTTTGCTAAGAGGCATAATCAATAAACAGTGCAATCAGAGATCTCCTAAGCAGAATAAATACATAACGTCTGTGCTTGCGTTAGATGATGGAATAGCGAAGTCCTTCGCAATCGAATTATGTCGACCCACTATTTGTCTTCTTTGATTCGGGCCTCTCGGGAGCGGAGGGGCTGAAACCAGCTATCTTCCTGCGTTATTAAACTCCGCAAGAATCCACAGAAGGAAATTATACGCAAATAGATGTCATCAGCAAATCGAAGTCCCCTTCACTTCCTGCGCTTCTAGGTCTGCTGCCCCGAAGAAGCGGCGCCTAACGCGGCAGAAGAATAATATATGGTATCCTGAAGAAGACACGACCGCAGATGCGTGACGAGAATCGAACTCGACCAGACGAGCTTGACCAGGCTGGACCAGACGGGGCTTTAGCTATGACAGCAAGCATCTCACACGGGCGCTGTGAGTGGGAGGGAAGCCGCTCATCGACCCACCGGGACCCTCACAGGATCGGCCGGCTGTGACGATGACAACGATGATGACGACGACGGCATGACACCTGTGCGGGTTTGTGTCTCGCATCGAATATTTTCAGCTGCGTCCATTTCCGGGGTGTTGCCGTAGCGATAGCGAACCAGCTGGTCCTCGACGGGCAGGGCCCAGTTTAATGATTCTCCAGCACTTCTGTGCACCACACGCATTAGCAGCGCCACGGACACTTGGACCTTCACTCAATCTATTTATTTCCCCTCTCCCGGCCATTAATGCCTCCGAGAGCCGTCCGGCGGCGAGAAAGACAACAAATTCCCACATTCAGCCATCCCCTACGCGGCCCTTCTATTCGCTTTTTATTTTGCCGTTGGAAAGGGTTTCCGTGTGGCTCTTGCAACCGTCAATAAGGTCCGAACTTCAGGTGCAGCAGCAATACATCTACGGGGTGCAGATGAGATTTCCCTGTAGAAAGGACACACACGCACACACACACCCTGTCTGTCGCGTTATATCTTCATTATAGGCATCAGCAGCAGGCAGGCATGATTGACAGGTGTGTTTTACAGCCCCGGGACATCTTGTGCTCGACGTTGAGCTTGTGCAAATGACACGATTACCTCTTTATCAGTACGAAAATAATAAAGAGTTCGGTCCGAGGGCACGGCTTCGGACTCCTTGTGTATACGGCAGGTGTGCCGCTCCCGCTCGACTGTGTTTCTCAGTAATGTCGTTAATTTCACTGCTTCGTTTTATGTTTTTGAAAACGATGAAGAGTGAAACGAGATTACATTTGTAAGATGAGGCTACATCACCGAGCATTCAGGATAGATCCATTTCAACGCTGCATTGTGCAGGAAATGCATTAGTATAAATAGTACAGGTAATTAACTGCTAATTGGAAAAATTAAGCAGAAGGAAAGGATTGCATTTGTAACCCGAGAGCATGCCTTCCACGTAGTCGGTGTACAGTGTGCAGCACAGTCCAGACTTTTTATTTTAAGAAAAGTTCACTGTGCCGACAACATTACACTTTTTCCCCTAAAAGTGCAATCAGAGCAAGAGCAGGCAGCTGAAAATAATTTGTCTCCATTTGTTAAGGATAATTAACTCGGGGGGGGGGTCAAGTATCATATACCTGGACACCTCGCTGTCATGTTTTAATAAACTCTTTACTCCGTACACCTTCCAGTGAATAAACACTCATTTCTACTCAGAAGCTGATGATGACTGAGATGAGATGGGGGAAACTTTCTAGAACTGCTCTGATGGTAAAAGATAATTGTTCTATGCACTGAGTACAACTACAGCTGAGTTAATTAACACTGCAAGCTCACATGCTTCATTAAAACTTCCACGCAGCGTGCGTACAGCCTCCTCGCCCCGGGGCTCCTGGAGGGGAAACGCAACGAGGCCGTTGAGCCGCAGCTACAGGAGACACACAAGGAATCTGTTGTCATAAAGATTACATTTCAGGAGCGGCATGGTGGCACAATGAGTAGCGCTGCTGTCTCGGAGCGGTTGGGTTCATGGGTTCAATCCCCCTTTAGTTTGTGTGGAGTTTGCATGTTCCTCCCTTGTCTCTGTGAGTTTCCTCCCCCAGTCCAAAGACATGCTGTTCAGGTTCACAGAGAGTGTGTGTTCCACTGATGAGTGACCCAGTGTAAGTCACCACGGTGAATAAGGTGTGTGGGCTGATAGTACTATATAGGCTTCATGGGATGTCGCTTTAGAGAAATTTATCTGCTAGATAAATAAATGTATATTTTCATTTATGATAAGATTCCCAGGTTTACTTGGAGTTCTCCGTATGTGTTTATAGAAACATAATCTAATAAGGAATCTGGAGGAACCCCTAAGGCCCACTGGAATGTGGAACCAGCGAGATGCATATTAGTGCAGAATGGCTTCAGTGTCCCGAATGATGGCCCGTGTTCCTGTACCTCTAGGTAGCATAAAATCTGGGTGAGTCACAGTGGCACCACGGGGATAAATATGGAAAAACAGCCTATTGTACTGCTTAATTATTCTTACATGTTTCTTACAAGTACCAGTACCAAGCCACTGTTGCTATGCAAAAAGTATTGGCATGGCAGCCAGCAGAGGAAATTTCACGCTGTGTCCGAGGGGCTCGTCATCAGCACCGGGTTCGCCTCCCCACCACCTCAAGTGTCGAGATCGCGCAGAATTCCCCTTCTGTCGGGAATATTTCTCATTAACAAAGTTCAAAACGGCTCGCCAGCATATCTCGCGCAGCCATAAAGATTAGATTCCGGAAATATCTGGGAAGCTGTCACTGGAGAAACTGTGTGGCTCGTTTGTCGATGAACAGGCTATTTTTATCCCCAGACGCCCCCCCCTCTAATGAGCGTTGCATTCCGGACAGGTTTTTCGCCGCAGCTTCGGACACCTCAAAACTACAACGTTGACACTAGATGTCCATGTGCGCTTGAGGGCCGTTCCCGCAGCCCCACCTGCGCCATTGTTACAGCGCCTGTGAGTCACGTCACTGTGCGGCGGCGGGAAGCCGTGTCACCAGGTGCGCTTTCCACGCAGCGGGTCCTTTAGGACCGAGGGGGCATTTTATTGCGCGCGCTCCGAAAGCACCTGATGGGCGCGCTGCCCTCGCTTGCCGGCGCTGGACCGGAGCCACGCTGCTGGAAAACAGCTTCATCATCGGACACATTTCACAGCTCGGGAGAGAGCAGCCGCACCTGCCCTTGCCTGCTAGAAGAATGACTCGGTCCGAACTATTATTGTTAACCTTCATTCTGCTTACACGTTGTCCAAAGCGACTGACAGTGTTATACAAGCAGCTTTACACTGATTTACCCCTTTATCTACCAGGGTGTTGTTACAGCATCAGTTCAGGGAAAGTTCAAGGGTGCTGCACCAAGAGTGGAATTTCAACCTGGGATTCTGAACCCCTCAATCCGAACCTTCAGATTGCAACGTGAGGGCTCTGACCACCGTGCCACCTGCAGGGCACCGTCACACCTGAAGTGATTGACAAACACAGGAATAAAAATTAGGAGAAGATCAAAGCAGCAGAACACACGGGGAGCCTCTTGGCAGAGCGCACACCGCGCACCTCCATCAAACCCGAGCAGTGCTGTTCCAACATAATAGCCGTATAATACGGCGAACATACTTTGAATGTGTGTAATTAAAAAAGCCGAGAAGCACTTTTCTCACGGAGGTTGAATTTGGGGATGAGTAGAAAGAGTAGGATGGGTGAGGATCTGAGTGTCGGGGGGGGGATCTGGGTTCCAGTTTGTGAGGATTTGAGTAAGATCTGGGTTCTAGTGAAGGTGTGGCTTCCAGTGTGTGAGGATCTGCTGAAGATTTGGGTTCTAGTGAATATCTGGGTTCCAGTGTGTGAGGATCTGGGTGAAGATCTGGGTTCCTCTGTCTTAGGGTCTGGTTTCTAAGACTTGGGGTCTGTGCGTGAGGATCTGGGTTCTAGTGAATATCTGGGGCTCTGTGTGTGAGGATCTGGCTGAAGGTTTGGGTTCCAGTGAATATCTGCGTTCCAGTGTATGAGGGTCTGGGTGAAGATCCGGATTCCTCTAATGGTCTGGTGTCCAGTGAAGACCTGGGGTTTGTGTGTGAGGATCTCTGGGTTCTACTGAATATCTGGGGGTGTGTGTGTGAGGTTGTGGCTCAAGATCTAGGTTCTGCTGTCTAAGGGTCTGGTTTCTAGTAAAGATCTGAGTGAAGATCTGAGTTCCAGTGTATGAGGATCTGGATGATGATCTGGGTTTCAGTGAAGATGTCAGTATTTGTGTGTGAGGCTGTGGCTGAAGATCTGGGTTCCTCTGTCTAAGGGTCCGGTTTCTAGTAAAGACCTGGGGTCTGTGTATGAGGATCTGGACACTGCACATGTCTTGAAGCATCACATCATCCAGCAGCCGCTCCTCCTCCTCCTCCTCCTCCTCCCGGACGCGATCACATCCTCCGATCCCCGATTCTCTCTCCGCACGCCGGACACAGCCCGCTCCTCCGCGGTGAGTGCCAGTCGACTCTGACATATTATTATTATTATTATTATTATTGATAACAACAACAATGATGATGATGATGATGATGATGATAACCCACGCGTCGCCTTTGCTATTGTTTATGTTCGCGGACCGCGGCGCGTTCGAGGACAACATTTAACTTTTGGAAAATGAGGGAAATGGGGGGAAATAAAGGAAACGAGTCGCAGAAAAGTGCCTTTGTTATAATTCGTGTCTTTCATCGCCGCTGTGGGAGGAAGGAAGGTGTCGGAATGTCGGCGCGTCGTGCGAAAAGCGGAGCTGCAACTCGCCAGAAGCAGCGGCAGAGTCGGACGCCGCGGAGGCTCAGCTCCGTTCAACAGGTTCTAGTCGGCGACGCTCTCGGACCCCGGTCCGCCGACGGGCTGTGCGCGCGCTCCTTCCCGCACCGTGCACGCGGACGCGAAATTATCTGCGGGTTTTTTTTTTTTTTTTTCCCCTTATCAAAAACTGCAGTTTAAGCGATCGACGATTAGCGATCGAACAGCTTTTAAAAAGTCCAGATGAGTCACAACGAACATGATGATGTCGAGCAGCAGCCAGGTTTCTGTGCCTCAATCAATTCTTGCTCCATAAATAATATTTACACGGCTTTTTTTTTACATTATTCCCCCCCTCCAGATTGTGTTCTGGTGAAGTTTTTAGCTTCATTGTGTTGGAAAAGAAAATAAAAGCAAAAGGAAGGAAAGAAAAAAAAACATGCTGGCTGGTGGCAAATCATCTTTATGTTTGCTTTAAATGTGAAAGGATTCCGGGCATAAATTATGAAAAACGCCGCACTGGCAGTTCCAGTAAACACTTATCCGAAATGCAAATAAGATTTATCGCCTCTTTATTCTAAACTAGTTACTGAATAACTAACAAGGTAACCTATAACATACTGTTTTCACCCTACAACCAACCCCATATAAAATGCATTATCTTGGATATATAGCTCTGGTTTATGTTCCCTGACCCTGGGTTGTACTGTTTTTTTTTTTTTTTTTGTTTTATTTTTATGCAAGTGACATCTGTATCTTGATTTCAAATGTGGCCAGATGGTTTTGAGCTAGTCAACAGGAAAACGTGGGCTGGGATATCAGGTGATCAAAGGTTCAAATGGGCAGCTTCGAACCATCCACATCATGCATCCATAAACCACTGTTACTTCTGGTGTGCAACTAAAGAACAAGTAAAAAACACTGGGAAACGGTTGAGCGAGGGTGAGAGGGACGTGTAACACGTGATGTACAAACACAGCTCACCTGTTCATACCTGTCACAGAAATAACCTTCTGAAGCTGTGCATGAAAAAGGCACAGAAATGAGAAGATACAGTATAAATGTCTAAATGATACAGCATTGCGCTCAATCTATCGTGTTGTCATTAAGTTTCTGTGCGGAAGCTTGTTCTGCTACAGTTTACGCATATTGAGTAATGCTTCTAAACACGATTCCTCTGTGGTGTTGTCCTGGAAGTGACAGACAGTATTTGCATGAAATATTATTGCTTTGGTGCAGAAATATTTCAAAGGCCTTACATCGGTGGTGCCAAAGAAGTGATCCAAACGGCTGTCTTTAAAACACAATTTAAAGCTTCACACGATTACATCTCACTTTTCCCTCCAGAGGGTAACAAGCTGCAAGTGGTCTTTCGGAGCATAATGTGATGTTTATTCAGCAGCTACCGTGCATTCAGAAAGTATTCAGACCCCTTCACTTTTTTCCACATTTTTTACCCCATAATGACAAAGTGAAAACAGGATTTCTCATTTTTGCTAATTTATTAAAAATAAACTGAAACATGTTGATACTTGAAATTTGGCTCAGGTGCATCCTATTTCTATTGATCATCTTTGAGATGTTTCTACACCTTTCTTGGAATCCATATGTTTTAAATTCCATTGATTGGACATGATTTGGAAAGGCACACATACCTGTCTATACAAGCTCCCACAGCTGACAATGTGTATCAGAGCAGAAGCCATGAACTCAAAGAAATTGCCTGCAGAGCTTAAAGGCTGGATTGTGTTGGGGTACAGATCTGAAGAAGGCTAAAATTTAAAAAAAAATAATAATAATTCTGCAACATTGAAGGTTCCCAAGAGCACAGTGGCCTCCATAATTCTTAAATGGAAGAGTAATGCTCGGTCAAACTGAGTAATAGGGGGGAGAAGGGCCTTGATAAGGGAGGTGGCAAAGAACTTGATGATCACTCTGGCTGAGCTCCAGAGATCCTGTATGGAGACGGGAAAAACTTTCAGAAGGACAACCATCACTGCTGCTTTCCTACAGAAGGCCAGAAGGAAGCCTCTCCTCAGCAAAAAAACACAAAAAAACACCTGAAGGACTCCGTCACATCCATGACCACCCCCCAGATGTAAGCATCTGGCCAGTTATAGCACAGTGGGATATAAAGGGCACCAATCCACCGCTCTCCAGTTGCGGAATCTTGTAAGAGACAGCTGTCGTCCCAGAGCTCTCAAATCATCCCTGCAACCTTACCTGTCCTGTTCCTTGCCTCTCCACCTCACTCCCCAGCCAGACTCATGTTCCATGGCTACAACCTCTCGCTTTGTCCTTCTGACCACATCTCGGGATCCTCCTCACTATGATGTTTGTCAGTCAACCAGAACCGTTGCCTGCCCCTGACTATGAGACCTGCTTTGCCCCTTCTGTGCTCAATAAATGATCCTGCAGTTGGGTTCTACATGCTGTTGGCCAATTTGGCTCTGTTACACTCTGGTTTTGAGAAACAAGATTCTCTCCTCTGATGAAACCAAGATTGAATTGTTTGGCCTCAATTCTAAGCATCATTTCTGGAGGAAACCAAGTACTGCTCAATACCATCCCAGTGGTGAGGCATGGTGGTGGCAGCATCATGCTTTAAGGTTATTTTTCAGCAGCGGGGAGACTATTCGTTGTCAAGGGAAAGCTAAATAGAGCAAAGTACAGAGGTATCCTTAATGAAGAGTGCTCTAGACCTCAGACTGGGCCAAAGGTTCACAGTGAATGAACCTTTGAATGAACAGGTGAATGACCTTAAGCACAAAGCAAAGACAACACAGGAGTAGCTTGGGGACAACTCTGAATGTTCTTGAGTGGCCTAGTCAGAGCCCAGACTTGATCCCAAACAAAAATCTCTGGAGAGACTTGAAAATAGCTGTCCACTGACAGTCCCCATCCAACCTGAAAGAGCTTGAGAGGATGTACAAAGAAGAATGGTACTGATGCAAAAGGTGCTTCAACTCAGTAAAGGGTCTAAATACCTACATCAGGGGTGTGGTGGCGCAGTGGGTTGGACTACAGTCTTGCTCTCCCATGGGTCTGGGGTTCGAGTCTAGCTTGGGGTGCCTTGCGATGGACTGGTGTCCTGTCCTTGGTGTGCCCCCTCCGGCCTTACCCCCTGTGTTACCGGGTTGGCTCCGCGACCCTGTATGGGACAAGCGGTTCTGAAAATGTGTGTGTGTGTGTACCTACGTCAGTGTGATATTTCAGTTTATTTTTAATAAATTAGCAAAAATGAGAAATCCTGTTTTCACTTTGTCATTATGGGGTAAAAAATGTGGAAAAAAGTGAAGGGGTCTGAATACTTTCTGAATGCACGGTAGCTGCTGAATAAACATCACATTATGCTCCGAAAGACCACTTGCAGCTTGTTACCCTCTGGAGGGAAAAGTGAGATGTAATCGTGTGAAGCTTTAAATTGTGTTTTAAAGACAGCCGTTTGGATCACTTCTTTGGCACCACCGATGTAAGGCCTTTGAAATATTTCTGCACCAAAGCAATAATATTTCATGCAAATACTGTCTACCACTTCCAGGACAACACCACAAAGTAATCGTGTTTAAAAGCATTACTCAATATGCGTAAACTGTAGCAGAACAAGCTTTCGCACATAAACTTAATGACAACACAATAGATTGAGCGCAATGCTGTATCATTTAGACATTTATACTGTATCTTCTCATTTCTGTGCCTTTTTCATGCACAGCTTCAGAAGGTTATTTTTATGACAGGTATGAACAGGTGAGCTGTGTTTGTACATCACGTGTTACACGTCCCTCTCACCCTCGCTCAACCGTTTCGCAGTGTTTTTTACTTGTTCTTTAGTCGCACACCAAAAGTAACAGTGGTTTATCGGCACATGTGGATGGTTCGAAGCCATGTAAAATAATGGGGGGGATGAATTTAAATGATTTTAACATAAGGCTGCAACATAAGAAAAAATTGAAAAAGTGACGGCATCTGAATATTTTCTGAATGTATACTACACAGCGCCAGCTCATCTGGACCCAACACGTGTCTCTTTAGCTCCATTCTGTCACTTGTATAACCACGTCATAGACGTCCCCTCACAGTAAACTCACCAGAAACTAACCCCAAAACTGTATCTCCGCTACATACCTGAGGTCGTTGAGTGTTTGCATGCAAGTTAGAGCTGTATAAAGTCAGCTGAGTTATAAAATGCTCTTCTTAAAACACCTAGCCGGTTAAATCACTGTAAAATATCACATTTCTGGGGGAAAAAAAAATCATCCAGATACAAATCGGTTAACATGAGCTGCGTACACCTGCTCATGGAAAATCTCTTTTATATTAATGCAAAACAATAACACTGACAGCAGAACTTAATGCCAGTTATTCACCATTACTACAGTGTGTATTCAGTGCTGCTGTAGTTCAGGCAATACTTGACTGTGTCCCTTGAGCCACACTGAGTCCTAAGTCCTGCAGGACGGACTGCTGTCCTCCTGATGGTGAGCGCCAATAAAGTATTCAGCACAAGAAACCAGTGTGGCGACCCTTATTACTGCATCAATTTCACATTGTTCAGGATTTTATTCAGTGTCTTCCAGGAAAAAAACTGAAAGTGCATCAATTCGTGATGCAATTTTGCGAAATTATATCGATCACATTTCTCAGCCAGCCCAATGGCTCTTACAAAATGTTTTCAAGGTGGATTGGATCTATAACGGAGAGCAGACGGAGCATCGCAGCACCCAGATTGCTTCGCTCCTTAGAGTTATTAATGCATTCTTCATATTAACGGCTGTTCAGGTGCAAGACCTGTATTCAGTTTGTGGATAATGTCAAAGTGTGCAGGTAAATGAGCCGTGCATGTTAATTGACCTGGGGTAGTCTTACGGGCACCAATTCCTTCAGTCATTTTCACTGTGTAATGAGATAATAGTTCTTTGTTTAAAGAAAAACGTCCTGTTGAAAAATAGGTATTTGTGGTGTGTGCCATATAAAAATGGAGACACAACGTTCTTTAAAAATAGCAAAAGAAAAATTTGAATTTAACATATATTCTCTGAACATCTCACAAAATATCAGAGCAAAAATTACACTTGTTGAATTTGATTAAAATTATTCAGCTTTAAAAACATCAAATACATACGTATATTACACATTTATATAAAATTTCTATGTTCCAGTAAAATCTTCAGGTTTCAGCATATTCTAAAGAAGGCTTTAAAAGTATATTTCTGGCATTTAATGTATTAGAAGCGAATTTGTAGTCAATGACATTTAAGACAGGACAGCAGAATGAATGTCATCTGAAAGACCTTTACAATAATCTCATTCCTGTAGTCTTAAATTACTTGTGCCAGTCAATTTCCATATAGGATTGAATATTTATAATAGATTCCACTTAATGACATTTGTTAAGGTTTGTGATTTTTTTTTGGGCCCTAATTTGTTTGACATTTTGGTGAACTATTACAAGTCAAGGCCTTTATATATTTTCAACTTGTGTTTTATACTGACAGAGTACATTTTATTAATATGCATTAAAATTGAAAAAGATAAGTAATATGCATAATTCTGAGTGTTCCATGTTATTTTTACTTTGTGTTTTTAGGTAACTTCGAAGGAAAATCTTGAGCAAATCAAACTGTTCACAAAAGATTTTGTCACTCCTGACACGTTATGCATCGGTGACACCATGTGAGCACCGAGGGACCTTCCCTAATGGAGACGACGCCTGAAAATTTCCTAATTGACAATTATTCCAAAGACGCTGGGGAAAATGAGTCTGTCACCGTGGCGAGGACTCATCCGAATTCGACCGTGTCGTTTGGCGTTCAGATAAACAACGTCCTCCTGGGCCTTCTTCTTGGCACGGCTTCGCTGCTGACCGTCATCATGAACGTCCTTGTCCTGTACGCTGTGAAGAAGGAGAGGACGTTGCACACGGTGGGGAACCTGTACATCGTCAGCCTCTCCATGGCCGATCTCGTCGTCGGCGCCACCGTGATGCCCCTCAACCTCATATACCTGCTGGAGGACAAGTGGAAGCTAGGGCGCATTCTCTGTCAGTTCTGGCTTGTCATGGATTACGTCGCCAGCACCGCCTCCATTTTCAGCCTCTTCATCCTGTGCCTGGACCGGTACCGATCGGTGCGGCATCCACTCCGCTACCTGCAGTACCGCACCAGAGGAAGGGCCATCCTTATGATTGCCGGGGCATGGCTGCTCTCCTTAACCTGGATCGTTCCAATCCTGGGATGGCGCTTCTTCTCCAATGTCCACCCAAAGCCAGAGGCGGAAAACAAATGTGACACAGACTTTCGATTTGTCACCTGGTTCAAGGTCCTGACGGCAATCCTGAACTTTTACGTCCCATCCGTGCTGATGCTCTGGTTTTACACGCAGATCTACATGGTGGTGAGACAGCACTACCGCCAAAGGCAGTGCGTCCAAAAAGTGAGAAACTCTGAGAAACAGGAGGTGTCACAAAACGGTGAGATATCGCATGTGAACCACAAGTTTAATGTCACAGAAAAGAAGCCCAGTTCTCCATCTCACTACTCCAATGCTGATGATTTACTGGACCAGTACAGCTTGGATCAGCCGTGCTACTCGAAGGACACACAGGATGACGCCAAAGCGGACGCTGCTTGGACGGAAAGGAAGACAAACAGATGTGGCTACCAGGCAGCGCTGTTCGCTGTCCCGAAACGCCTTAAAAGATCCGTCAGAGACGCTGAGAAATGCTCTCCTCGCTCACCCTGTTCCAGGGAAGATGACAGTCCCGAGACGCCTTTGAAGCTCTCTTCTCTGCCCCTTGGCATTCTGCAGTCAGATGGCGACGACGTCCACAAAATGATCGTGTCTGTAAATGAGTGTAATGCATCATCACCGAACTCCGTGACTGGAGTGTGCGAGATAATACGTTTGTCCGACGTGCACGAGTACGCTGCTGTCGTGTGCGCCGGCGACTTCCGGCACCCGGTAGCCTCACAGTGGCCCCCTGGCACGGCCCTCAAGCTGGACTCGGCCAGCGCGCTCACGCTCAAGCAGTCCTGGCAGAAGTTCTGCACCCAGTCCAAGCAGCGCATCCAGGGCCTGCGCGCCTACAAGGAGCGCAAGGCAGCCAAGCAGCTCGGATTCATCATCGCCACCTTCATGGTGTGCTGGATACCCTACTTCGTCACCTTCATGGTGATGGCCTTCTGCAGGACCTGCGTCCACCACGACCTTCACATGTTCACCATCTGGCTGGGCTATTTCAACTCCACCTTGAACCCGTTCATTTACCCGTTGTGCAATGACAACTTCAAGCGGGTTTTCAAAAGCATCCTGCACATTCAGTGATGGACACAGTGCCAACGTGCAACAGGGTTCATCGTCCATATACTGTAGGCATTCCAGAGTGTAAATGATATTTTGTTCCAGAGAATTCCCACCGTCTGTGGCCTACTGTCCCACTGTACCACCATTTGTACCTGACAATAAATTTGTGGTGTGCGTCTAAAAATACTAGGCTAAACATTGGTAGCTTCTGTATATTTGGTCATCTGCATTTTCATAAACAGAACAGTGAAATGGCAAAGTTACAGTGTATTTACTTGTAAATTCCACAGTACTGGTACATATTTTCTCACTAAAATGATCTGTAAGACAATTTACAGTCATCTTTCAAAACAGATTAAGACTGAAAAATGGGTTGAAACACACGTGGTTATTTTTAGCACATTAAAAATTAATACACTAACAATTATCATACATATTTACATTTATTTATTTAGCTTATGCCTTTCTCCGAAGTGACTTACAGTGTTAAGGTTACAATTATTTACCCATTTATACAGCTGGGTAATTTTACTGGAGCAATTTAGGGTAAGTACCTTGCTCAAGGGTACTACTACAGCAGGAGGGGTGATTGAACCTGTAACCTTTGGACCCAAAGGTAGCTCTAACCACCTGTTTTTTTTTTTTTTTTTTTTTTTTTAATCAATTTGGTTGAAATTCCAAACCCTAAAATAACAGGCAATGGAATATGGAATAAGTCACATACAAAAAGTTTATCACAGCTATAATGAACAAACTGGATACAAAATCATATTTTATAATCTTAGCTGCACACAGTATAAACAGCATAATATATACAAATATCAAACTGTTTAGAAGTTTTCACAGTTTATACAAAGCAAAGTTTAAATTGACCTACATTAATATCTTACATATGTCACAGGTTCACATATATGTAAGAGTAAATGAAACATTAATTTTTCTCAAAATGTGGAATAATAACTTTGGTTTCAGTTTTCAGTGTTATGTCTTGAAGGTCTTTTTGGAAATCAGTACCCCTCCTGGTATATGGAGGACTCTGATGACAGGCAAGGTATTAAATTATTGCATAAAATCCACTGCTATAGGAAAATAAAAACATTCCTTTGGGAGTTACTGGTAAACTTTGAGAGGTACTGTATTTGTCAAGCGTAAACTCTGCATCCCAGGATCCCCTGAGCAGGTCTGCAGTTCGACTTCCAAAAGCCACTTGAAATAGCGGCTAGAGCAGAATAATATTTGAAATGTTAATTAGCATTTCAATGGCCCATTACCTCAATCCTGCCAAAATGCTTCATGCTGAGATGTTAATTGGAAATCTTAGAATGAGGAACAAACAAACTGGGTTTCAACAATCCAACTGCTCATTTCCTTACTAAGAGTATTCTTGTTACTCCTCTTGGCTACAAAGATTATAGAGGGTCTCTGCCACAACCCCCATTAACTACTGCACTCTTAAGAGTGACACATAGAGGACTTGCTCTTTTTCCACACGTAGCAACAACTAACTCCTTCATCCTCCTACAGTCATTCTTCTTTCATCTGCTCCATGTTGACAAAGCTACAGCTCCAGTACAAGATGGAAAGTAATGGCAAAATGTAAATGTTCCCTGGCCAGGGACACAGAATCACCAATTTAGATGCTTAAAAAACAAAATCATACTTAGTGGTAACAGAGGGTCAGTTAAAAAAGCGTTAAAGCCCTATTGGCAATTTCTTTGAACAAACACTGACGAACCACAGATGCAGCTCTCACTTCAACTTTGTTGGAAGACAGACTCAACAAAGTATTCTTGTTGATTTGGTTTCCTATAAACATAATATGTCATAATATGCCTTGCTGGCATGTCTGTATATCATTATGGGCCCCTTCTTAAAATACATTGGTGCTTTATTGAGGGCATTGAACCCATTCATGCAATCATCCCAAATTCCAGGAAGATTTGAAACTTGACCTACTGCAACAAGGCTTATGGAACAGACACTTCTGGAACATCCTCTTGTTTTCTTACACCCAAAGAGGCCTACATACTTTGTTTCCAACACTAACAAAAGCAAAGGCATAGCTCCTTGTCAGTTACTGGAGGACCAAAAAATATTAGCAGTAGATCTCAAAGGAGTTATTAAATAATAGTGTAAACATCCATCCTAAAAGTGAATATTCCGGAATCTTAGAAATGTTGAAAAACATTCCTAGTCTAATTCAGAATGTATATAGGTTATCCATGTCCTTTCAAAGATGGGAAATATGGCTAGTTTGATTTAAAATACAGCAATTCTGTTCTTTATTTTGTGTTGTTATAAATAATTTGCTCCATGAAACCAGTCTATTACACAAATTCCTTTAGTGAGGATGTCAAACTACCATTACTTCTTATTGAAAAACAATCAGTTTGTTGAGGAACAATGGCTCAACAAAAATTGATTAAAAAGCAAAAAAGATATTCTTACATATGACAATAACGGAAACATGTTTTATAATACTGTATTTTCAACATAATTATTTCTATCTTTATCTTATCCAGAAATATGTCTAGCTTTTGATGTTAATTCATCCATTATCAATAATCAGTTGTGTATTGCATTTATATTTACATCTTTGTATTTTAAATGTGGTTTTAAAGCTAGTTGAAGAAATTCCTCAGGGGAAAGTCATTTGACAGCTTCTTCTATTATCTTTTAATATTACTTAGACCTTTTTGCACTTTTAAGAAAGCTGTGCCAACCTTTCCTCGACAGCTTAGCTACCACGAAGTGCTTCACCGGAGTGTGCTCTTCTTTTTGTTATTATTATTAAAAACAAACTTATACGCATTGATTGATAAAAAGCTCCTTTTCTACAGTACGTGTGGAGCACAGTGTGCGTGTTTACCTGGGTTTGAAATGCTCTTTTTTATTCATTGTGAGGAGTTTTAGAACCTGGTGGCGCAGGTGAGTGTTGTGTTTGCGAGCTACACAACTGCAGCACTGCGCGCACGCACGGAAGCACCCAAAGAAAGTCTCCTAGTTGTTTTTAAACAGTGCAGGTTTAATGTTTTAACCGTGTTTCATTCAGCTGTGGTTCTTAGGAATTTCTGTTATTAATACTTTTTTAATTGGCCGCACGTTTTACGATTGTTTGCCTCACTGAACTGCCGTGTTCTAACATGATAAGTAGGTACAGCTGAGTTGCACAGCAACTGCACCGGGACTCAGCTGTTCCTTTTCGAATCTTGGCACCGTCTCAAATAACAGAGAACAGTGGCCTTAATATTATTGTATAAACTCCATTTACACAAGCGGTTGAAGTAAAATAAAAATGCAGTTTTACTGCGTCTTAAGATACGGGGTATTAAAAAGGCAGAACAATATGTAATATATTCATGTTGTATGTATACTACCCTGTTTTAAAGGGCTGAGGGTATTTAATGTACAAAGCTGTATTTTTTTTTTACACACATATGATATGTATAATATAATGACAGAGTTGTCTTGTTTTTCGGTGTATTTCTTAGTCTATTAGGAGACCAGTTTGCGCGCCCGGCAAGTCACGTGCACGGCGGGCGCTCGCGGACGTGCAGTCCGGAGTTATGCGGGAGGACTGGAAAATCCGCGCCGTGTAGCAGTGAATGAAACCTGCTGTTGATTCGATACCAAACACAGTGAGCGCGACCTCGGTGCAGAGCGAGTGACAGTTTCGACGTGTTTATTCGGCCAGTGAGTGAAAGGGTCGGAAGAAAAGGGGCATACGGGAGCCTGCAGCCGCTGAACTGCGCATTTTTTGCTCCTCTCGCGCTGGAAATGAAAAAGATCTGCGCGTACAGACTGCTCTCGGTGCTCTCGTGCGTCGGCATTTGTTTATTCCTGTTTCTGTTTTGGTTTTTCGTCTTCTACACACTGGTGATGGCGCCCTAACCACACAGTAAGCAGTTTATATGAAGCAGGACACCTATGCTTACTATTCATATAATGCAGTATTTAACTTCCATTTGATCCGTATTCGCTTTCTGTAGGCGGAATGTATCTGTTTGCCTTAACGTTTTGTTTACCTGCAGACACGGATTATATTAGACACGCCCCTGTGCGTCTTGCGTCACAACGGGACGTGTCGTCACACGCACCCAATGCGGAAGTGAAGTGTTTTGGTAAGTGTGCTTTTTTTTTTTACACTAGAAAATACCCTCACGTTTAGTTTTGAGACTGTGCTTCTTCATGAGTTAATCAAAACCTGTTATAGTGTTTCGGTTTTTTTTTTTTGGGACTAGTAGGAATATTTCAGAATGAGGTGAGATCATAAATAATCATCATGTCTTGTTGAACTGAGAAAAACTTGGCTCCCTGCTCCTGCTTGTTCTTTGCCCGCGCTTCCTCATTTTAAGTTCTGTATTTTGCACCCCATATGCATATCGCCTTCGACATGTAAGAGGGTCTTTTATAACCGATGCTGTCGTGCAGTGATGGTGCGAGAAAGATAATCTGTAACCCAGGTTACAGGTAGACGTAATATGCAAAGTGAGTGACGTCACTCAGGTGAGTTGAGAACCTGGACAGCTCACAGGTAACATACTGGGGGATGGCTCCTTTTCATTTTAGGGTAAAGAACCTTGTTCAGGGATCCTGCTGCAGGAGGTGGGAGGTGGGATTCAAACTGACAACCTTTATATAACAAGGCCACAGCCACCTCACTTTTCTCTGCCTTGTTGCACGTTCCTCGTTACATTTACTCCACTTTTTAAAAATCCTCCTTGTCATCTTCTCCAAGTCTGCCTTCCAGTTTTAATATTTCTTCATTAAATCATGACATTTAATGTGAGATCTTTCATAATGAAATCCCTGTGCAAATCCCCTTAGAATCTATGTAACTTTAAAAAAAAAAAAAAAAAAAAAAGCTGCTAAGATTTACCTGAACTTTCTCTTCTTTTGTCCCTGTGCTCAGTTTGACATTAGTGCCTTTGGTGCAGCTTTATGTGTAACAAGGTTTGGCCGGAAAATATTTTCTGGGTATGATTGTGTTGCTGTGGTGTTGAGTTAATGTGTTTCCAAAGGGCATAAACCTGTTCATACAGATTTAATTTCCAGCCATGGCGAAAATTGCTTTTCTGTCCTTGTTTCTTTACTGCTTTCTGCTCCAAACACAGATGATGGCTGTAGGGGCAACCACTTGAATCCCAGAACAGTTATATTGAAGTTTCATTTTTCAAATGATAAATTGCTGCTCTCTATAATGACCTTAATGATAGAGGGATGAACTGATTTCCTTTTTCATTTATGTGATCTGATCCCTTCTAAATTATGAGCTTATACAGTATAGACCAAATAGCAACATTTATCTAGACATCTAGACTTCAAGTGCACATGTATTTCTTCTTCTCATACAGTAAAATTATCTCACATCATGTCCTGTTTATATCAGTCATGTATAATTATCGGCCTGAAAAATTAACTGCATAACAAAGTTCCTAAAATGATTATTTCTAATAGTTTATGTGCATTACTGGTTTCCGCAAAGACTTTTTCGTTTTGTTGTCAAAATCTACAAGTTTGATCTTTTTTGGTAAAATGAATACATTAACATTTATTCATTTAGCTGATGCTTTTCTCCAAAGCGACTTAAATTGTAAGTTCTTACACATTTATACAGCATGATAATAAAGCAATGCTGTTGCTGTACACACATTACTTTTATTTTCTGTTTGTTTATGTATGAAGTAATTATGACACTTGACAGAAGCACCACAGTACTCCTTTTAATTTGCAGATTGAAATAGAATTGACCTTTTTCACCCTGTAGCTGTGGACTGTTTTAGGTGTACTTAAGTGCATCCGCTAAATAGGTACGAGGGGAAGCTGAGAGTGTAACACAGGGAAGAAATGGCTGATGAAAAGTACCAAACATTGAGGAAACACAGTATAACCAGTGCTGACAGTGCCCTCTGCGATAACAGCCCTGTCTCCACAGATCTCGTGGCAGAAAAGAGCACAGAGGAGTTGGTATGGCGGCTGCGTCCACAGCTGTAGACTCAGCCAGCCAACAGCTGCAGTTTGCCCCATTCTGCAGTGCCCTGGAAGCTGGCTTCTGGCACCAGCTGACCCAGAGGAAGCTCAACGAGTACCGTCTGGACGAGAGCCCTAAGAGCATTAAGGGCTATTATTATAACGGTGAGTTGAGGCAGTGCAGGAGGTGTAAAAATGTGGATGCTTGGGGGGTATAAGGGGGCAAGTTCTAGAGCCCCAAGTGAAATTGTTTATTACTGAAGTTGTGGCAAAAATGTGTTGACATTTCATTCCACTGTGTATGATGAAGGCCTCAGCCAACAACATGAGAGTTAGACTTTGGTCCTGAATGGCCACTGGCAGGGTCAAGCTTGTGGAAGTAATTGTTTCCCCCTTTTTTTTTTTTTTTTTTAAAAAAACACCAAGGTGATCCGGTTGGCCTTCCGACTCGACTGACCTTGGAATTCAGCGCATTTGACGTGTAGGTGTCTCCGTTATTTCTAAAATGGGCTTTTTAATTTAAATTATTATTATAAAAATCAAATTGAAGCTTAAGGATCTTGTTGTTTAGAACAATGTGTTTGTTGTGTTTGAGAGCTCAGGACTCAAATGGTAAAAAATGAAGCAGTATCCTTTACAGTTACATTTATTCATTTTGCAGAAGCTTTTCTCCAAAGCAAACTACTCAGGGAACAATGCAAAAGTGCATTACACAGCAGACACAGAGATCTAGATGCAGACACATGATTTCTGAGTACAGTTTGTCTCATACCACAATATAAACCAGTGTACATTACAGAAGTAACAACATAAAGGGTTTTTTTTTTTTTTTTTGTATAACTGGTAACATAGTCTGTGTTTGTGGAGCACATAAGAGATTAGGGGAGAGATGAGTCTGAAGATGTGACCTCTTTGTGTGGGACCACCAGTCGGCCAGAGGTGGAGAAACATGAGCCTGGTTGGGGTGCAGCAAGCGATCAGGTCTTGTGGATATCAGGGAGCAGATCCATTGATGGTTTTGTAGGCCGTTTAGCCGATTGGAAAGGATCTGCCAATGCAAGTAGAGCAGTTTCGGTGGAATGGCCAACGCATGGGGTGAACTCATTGGGACAAAGTCATATATGACTTTCTGTTAAATAGTAGCTTAAGCCGATGTGCTCTTGTCATTTACTTCCTTAATTATTATTGCAAACATGTAGCTGTGGCACTGATATAATCAAAACTGCAGTTCATATATGAATTTAAATGACATTCCAGCAGTCCTTGCATAAGAAACATTGATAGTTTTTGTGTAGGAAAAGTACTGTCAATGTTTATGAGTTTGTTCTGTCATGAAGAAGCATGAAAAAGAATTTACTTTCACTTCCTATATGTAATTTTTTTTCCCATTTCAGTGTGTGTCTGTTTCCAGTTTTCATTCATACAAAATAATAACAATGCTATATCTATTTTTCCTTCAAAATATCGTATTTTGTCATTAAGACTTATTGCTTTAATAACAAAATGATTTTTAAAGAAAATGTGTGCATTAGTGCATTTATTTTATATGATGCTAGTTTACTGTTAAAAATTGGCCTTATTTAGGAAAACTTTTTTACCTTGTAGTTGTGATTAAATGTCTAAGCAGCCTGCATTGGCCTACAAACAGCATTAAGTGTGAAGGTGTAAGAGAAGGATGATCACCACACAGTCATTATGAAGAGAGACACCAAAGGGCACCTGCTCACAGTGTAGTACATCTGCTGTTCCTCTGGCAAATAAATCTCACATCAGTGACCTCGTTGAATAATGACGTAGGTTTGGGGGTGCAAGTGTTGTACAAGAGCAGCCCACGTTTGTCTTCCTGATCCAATAATAAAGGCATCTCAGCAAAGAGATGCATTGTGAGTGGTTAACAACTGCTCTTTCATACAGCCAAACACATTGCATGCAGTTTTCTTTGGCTATTGTGGGCAACTGCAATTTAGTGAGAGTTCATGCATCAAGGGTGCAAATGCTGTTTCCATGGTCAAATTGGACCATTGATTCTGTTCAGAATTTCAACTATAATTTTTTTTTATATTTTACTGGAGAAACTGTAGGGTAGCAGATGACGTGGAGGTTAGAGCCACCACCTTGCACTTTAAGGACCCAGATTTAAATCCTTGTGTCTGCTGTAGTACTCTTGATGAAGGTACTTACTGGAATTGATGCGGTAAAAATTGCCCTTTTGTATAAATGACTAAATCATTGTCAGCAGCCAACGGTTTATGTGGCTTTGGAGAAAAGTGTCCGAACAGTGAATTAATGCAAATAAAAATTGACGCGTTGTTTAACCAGACTGTTATCTTGATTAATTTTCACCAGCTCGTGTTTCTTCGGCATTTCGGCAGAGCTCTGTTTGCACCAGTCTTGCCTCTTCTCAAGCTTTCTCAGCTTCTCGGCCTAAATGCAGGAGCATAAATTTTATTTCCAAAAATGGATAAAATCCTTCCCTTCCGTGCTCATACTCATAAATTCTCAATAGGCAGAAGGATTAAGGAATGCTCAGATTGTAAATTCAGAATGCCTGGTATAACACCACATCTCCGAGAGCGTTGGATCCGGTCCGGAGCTGAGCAGCTCTGAAAGATGAGTTCCAAGCTGTGCCTCAAATCACCAGTCTGACTTACTTAAATGCACAAATTGAAATGAATTCGCTTGTGCCAAACGAACTCCCAGCTAAATATAGCAGTCGGTGTACATTTTAACGAAACGTGTTGGAAAACAGGGTCTTAATTCTTCAATTGTAGCTTTAAATCTAGGTCACCAGTAGAGATACGAGGGAATATTCTAGTGCTGTTTTCCACATGGCCGCCTGTGGAATTGCGTCTGCGTTCGGTCTGTTCAATTACATCGAGCTCCCTGTTGAGTTTCCCGGGAGGTGTGAGATGAGCAGCATGGAGGTGTTGGTGACCCGGAGCCATCCGCTAGGTGATGACGCGAAGTCTGTTTCTCCACCCACTTCAGCAAGGGGCCCACTCCTGCCAGATGCTGTCCAGCTGTTGGCACTCTGTACAACACCAACACCTTTGAAGCCTTTAAATCCTGTGACAAAAAAGCCCTTTTGGAAGCAGCAGCAAGTGAGGTATGAGGGCTAAATGTGGCTGGGGTTGCAGGGACATGGGACAGCTTCACTTTCTTTAATTCATACCAAAGCATCTCTGCACACTTTTACCTGTTTGAAAGCCTGATAACTTTTTTTTTCTTCTCAGTAAAACGCTGTTTTCATGATTATATTTTCCTTCTACAGCAGAGGGAGGTTGTGTGATCAAAGCTTTTGATGGTTGCAAACGTGAAAAGATTAACATATAGTTTAATTTGGTCTGTTTTCCAGTGGAAGCATCACAGCCTTTCTTTTGCAGATCTGGGAAGCCATAAAGTCTGAGAAGAGTCTAGAGGACCCATCCGTCCTGTGCAGATTTATTCTGTTGACTTTTGCTGTAAGTGTGGCTGCTGGAGGGTTTCCTCAGCACTCTGCTCTGTCAGACAGCCTCCCTCGGCTCACGCTCTCTTTTCTCACCCAGGACTTGAAGAAGTACCGCTTCTTCTACTGGTTCTGCTTCCCGGCCCTTTGCTTTTCCGAAGGCATCCGTATCCTTCAGCCACCCATCTCGCTGGAAGAGCGCTTCTCCCCCACACAGGTCAGCAAGTCTGCGGCTCAACCAGAGTAAATAAAGCGTCAACTCGTTGTGCGCTGCCTGGGACCATCTCTCTTAAGCTGTCAATGTTGCCCTTGTTTCAGCTCCACTGAAGTCCATTTAACAGGTCACTATCTCTTCCAACTCTGTAGGAAATAATTTGTAAGTTGCTTTGAGCAAGACTTCAGCTAACCAGGGAAATACAGATGATATAGCAGGCAGTAGCGAGAAAGAAGTGACAAAAAGGCAGTAGCAATGTATGCACTGTAAGTATGTGACCGGTGTGTAAAAGGTACAGATGTCCACCCATCTGTCATCTCGTCATATGAGCGCACCTCATTCACATGGTAGCATGAGTCAACATGGCTGTGGGATGGGGTGTGAAAGTAGAATAGGGTGCAGCTATTCCACTTGGCTCTTTGGTTTGCGGAGGTGCCTGTTGGCCAACGGCAGCTCTGAGTGGGGAAGCAGAAGGAAGGAGCTGCGATGGGTGGATGGGGCCATGCTCCACAGGAGGAGGAGCAGGAAACGGCAGCTGATGAGCAAAGCGGGTCACTAAGATCCTGCATCAGGCAGGTTTCCAATGGGCCCATGCACTGCAAACAAGGCAGCCTAAAGAGTGACCTCTTGTGTTTTATATAGAAGTGCTTAAAAAGCTCTAAGACCATTTATCACTTCCACCCATCATGGTTATGTTCTGTCCCCTTCAGTCATCTCCCCCAGGAGAGGTGGGTATGCCACTTCTGGAAGCTCTGCAGCTGTCATGTATCTGAGTTCTGCTTTCACATTGTCACTGATTTTTGGAAAGTCATCAGATCTTTTTCCATTGAGCTTCATTGATTCTTGGGAAGCGATCGATATGGGTGATGGTGTGTGCACTGTACTGAAACACCCCTGCACACACTGCTGTTTGTATTCAATAATCGTTGGAAGAAGTAAAAATAAAAGCAACAAATCACCCATACTAAAATACAGCTTAGTCATATGTCTATATACAACTGGTGTTTTGTAGCCCCAGTACTACATGTTAAGGGGCAGAAATTCTTTGAAACGAAGAGTGTGATTTCCCATTTTTTCAAAATAAAATGGGAAAACGGTCTCAGTGTTCTTTGTTCCATCATTCATTGTTGCTCATGTAGCTCATAGACTAAAGCCCTTGGTGACATTGGTTGGTCCAGTTTTACTGCTTCACCCGTGCTTCTGGATTGCAGATCGAAGCCCTGCAGGGTTCTTACGATGAGCTCTGCCAGCGTAGCGGGACCACGGCGGTTCCCTACTTTCTCGTCAAGTACACGGAGGACACGGTGCAACTGGCTCCTCTCCACAGCTGGAGAGACTTCTTCAAAGAGCAGAGGAAGGTAAAAATTAACAATGAAATTCTCAGAAGATGACTCGATGTACAAGAACAGAAATAATGTTTCTGCCAATTGTAACTGAGACGACAAATTATACGGCGAATTAAGGATCGCTAGTGGACTTCAGAATACTGTAGATTAATAGTAGGAAGTGGGCAGCAGCAGGTGGTGGACAAAGAACAAAGAGCTGGAACCTGAAGGTTGTTCCTTCAAGTCCAAACCTGATGCTTTTCTAATCCACCCGTATGAATGAATTTGCATAAAATTCTGTACATGGCTCCTTGTCGCAGCATGTTGAATATTACTGTAATTGTATTTAATGTTCATTTGCATTTTTGGAGCTCTCAAATTTGTTAATATGGATGAAATAAGGTATTTTGGACACTGACACTGTCAAGGTTCTTCTCATGTTTACAGAAAAGTCCACTGAGTAGGTCCAGTGTTGCCCCTGTGGTTTTTTCTTTTTTGAACGATTAATATGAATGCCTGTGTTTGGCTCGAAGGTGACCATGGGCGTGTACGACCCCTGCACTCTCTCCCAGCATCCCGGGTGGCCTCTGCGCAATCTGCTCATTCTTGTGGCCTGCAAGTGGTAACTCCAAACACCACCGCCTTGGGTGTACTCTCTCCTTGTCCGAATATTTATTCGAGTCTCGAGTACATTCCAGCACCATTTGCCTAAATTTTACATTTCTTTGCTGTTTTACTGCGCAATCTCTACCCATGGGTTTAAAAAAAGAAAAAAAAAAAAAATCATACGAATCATAAAAAAGAGAGGACTGGAGAAAGTTCTCATTTGATTACAATTAATTGGTTCCACAAGCAAGATGGCAGACCTTAACCTGGATCTCTGGGATGTCTTCCTGTGGTGTATAGTGTGCTTCCTGCTGCAGTGTATTTGAGATCCCACCTATCTTTCTTTGTTGCAGGGGGGCTCAAGTGGATATGGTCGAGGTCCTGTGCTTCCGTGACCGCACCTTGCAGGGCACGCGGTCCATCCAGCACAGTCTCCTCCTGCAGGTCCAGCTCCCGGAGCTGTCCGTCACTGCAGGTGAACCTTCTCCTCCATCTCTTCAGCCTCAACCTCCCTCTCTGATCCCCATAGGACAAAGGCAATTTACATGTTAATAGAAGAGCGGTCACCTCTTGCTAATGCCATACTCAATAATGGCGTCTTTGTTACTTGGGGTCTCTAGCTGGAACTGGGGCCCATTGGAGTGAGTCTCGTCTTTCTTTTCTTGCCTTACCCTTCTCACTCGCACTTAATGGATTATATTAATCCACCTTTTGAAGGACGAATTTTTTCTGATCTTTTGTATTCACTGAAAGGGTCAAAGTTAGACGTGGACTCCTTATTAAATATCAGAAAAAGTTATTGTTTAAACTGTGACATTTGCATTCATTCCCTCATAATGAACTAAATCTGCTGTGCTCGCTTTGTAAAGCACCGACAGTTTATCATGTAAGACACCTCTACGTTGTGCGACAGCCACAGTTCAACAGCACTGTTTCCTCCGTTTAGTGAGCACAGTGAAAGACTGAAATGTGGCAGCTGTTGAGGCCGAATGTTTCAGTGCCACTAGAGTCCTAAATAATGTCTTGCAGGACTTCCGAAGAGTGTGGGCTGGGAGAAGAATCAGAAAGGTGCTATGGGACCCAGAATGGTGAACCTCAGTGAATGCATGGACCCTAAAAGGTACCGTACGCTTACCCCATATTATTCTGTACTGATATTAGTGGTGAATAACTTCTTGAAACGAATCTGCTCTGAGTGCCAGTCAGTTGTGATCAATTGGTCCGGTCATTAACTGATACCGAAAGATTACTTTGTAGCAGCAGTTACAGTATTTAATTGCTTGGCTTTTAGCATTTCTGTCTTTGTGTGAACATTTTCCAGTTTGTATTTCATTCAGTTTTCTTCCCATCTGTTTTATACAATTTGTCAGAGGAGCAAATATGATGTGTGTGTATGTTTCCAGCCGATAGATGGCAGTAAAGAGCAGCCAGGTGGAAGAGTGTGAGACCAGATTGATTCATACACTTCCACAGTGTTTACAGCTTGTGTCTGGTGCTCCTAAGCAATTGTGATCAATAGCAAGATGAGGAAAATTGTAGGGGTTTATGGGGTCAATCGGTGAGCAACTGGGACTAAATAGGAGTCTATCAAAACAGCATAGTTTTATTGTAACTCATTTACAATTTTGTTTTGATTTTAATGTAGCTCAAAGTTAATGAAAACATTAAAATGTCTTGCATTTCTGTATGATAGCTATATCCAAGAGTTTTTACAGCTCCTAATGTGTAAATAAAATGAGACATCTGTGTTATGAATCTGTTTACATGTATTTCTCTATGATGCTGTACAGGACATGCAGAAGAAAAGTCTTTTCCATTAATTCCTATACCAGATGCTTTCCCCTGAAGTGACGTACAACTCGGAGTAATCAGAAGTTTATTGGCTGTGACATAGTGGCAAAAAAGACTTTTGAGTTATGGAAAGAAACAAGTCATGAACAGTCTTTGGTTTCAGTTCAGTTTGTAAGACGAGGTGTGTGTAACTGAAGGGTTTAGCAGCTGCGATGTGCAGGTGTGTAAAGCTGTGCCCTTTCGTGTTGGCCGTACACAAGGCTAGCGGAGTCGTCTGTGGACCTGAACCTCAAGCTGATGCGATGGAGGCTGGTGCCCTCACTGGATCTGGATAAGGTAGTCTCTACCAAGTGCCTGCTGCTGGGGGCCGGAACCCTGGGCTGCAACGTGGCGCGGACCCTGATGGTGAGCAGCTGCTCTCACGGCGAGAGGCCCCACTCTCCTCTGCAAACATTCACACTACGCAAATGGGCAGTGTGGACGGTGTGAAGTCGTATCTATGTACCTAAGGCCCTCTGGATGTGGAGCGAATAAATGCACATTTCACTTGCTGAGTGCAACTTGACATGTAGCTGTTTTTTTATAACCTGAGACTCTCCAGTATTTTAAGTGTGAAATTTTAGCTGTATTTCTCATTGCATGGAAAACCACCTTTGACTTCAGTAACTTTACCTTTCTTTTCTAGTGTTTGAATAAGAGAGCCTAAAATCATGTTTCTAACCTGTGGCTAAATAAAGGGACTGTGATGATGGTTATAATAAAAACATTAATAATGATAACATTGATAATAGTGTAATTTCTGCCTTGATGCGGGAGGTCTATTTTTTTTCTTCTTTATTTCTGCTGCCCTGCAGGGCTGGGGAGTGCGGCACATCACCTTTGTGGACAACGCAAAGATCTCTTATTCGAATCCGGTGCGACAGCCCCTGTATGAATTCGAGGACTGTCTGGGTGGTGGGAAGTCCAAGGCTCTGGCAGCAGTGGAGCGGCTTCAAAAGATCTTCCCTGGAGTGGTGAGCTTCCACTCGGCCTTGGGTCCAGTCTCACCCCCCCAGTATGACTTCCGTCACAGTGCTCGGATGAGCCCCGCCTCTTTATGTTCTGTGCACCTCTTATAGCCCCACCCCTTATCCACACCCTGTAGGACCACTTATAACCCCGCCCCTTCTCCATACCCTGCTGTACTTCTTAGAGGTGAACCCTGCGCACCGCGGTATTCAAGCTGACGCCGGAGGCAATAATGTCCCATCGTTTCCTATGTCAGGCCTCCCTTGGAGATGTTGGGCCACTGAGGTTTTCGATAAAGCGGTTTGCTCTTGTGTAGCTCTGAGGACCCCTTGGGCACATCCTCTCTAAGGCTGTGAAGCAGATCACCAAGGAAACGCTGCTGCTGCTCCGAGCTGCCCCCACAGCACCTGCTAACTCTCTGTTTACGCTTCCGTGCCTCTATATTTGGAGTCAGCGGCAGCTTGTTAACGCCCCGATTTCACAACAGATCAGTTACACTTTGCTTCGGTTTTAAGTGCCATCTCTTTTTGCAGAAAATAAATAATGCAGAATATAGAGGACAGTTTTGGGAGATGATGGCATTTTTTCTGAGTGTGCGTGTTTTGTACGTGCATGCGGATGTGTAGGCGTGGTTAGGTTTGTCGGATCCATGAGGGGGTTGGTCTTTACAATAGAGTGAACTTGTGCTTCCTGTGATTCAGTGCTTGTACTGGACATTACTGGGTGGAAGGTTTCATGCTGTTTGGGGGGGGGGGGTGTGTGTGTGTGTGTGGGGGGAGGGGGGTAAGGATGGATGGAGACTCTCGACCTCAGCATCATCATGGATCGTACTGCTTCCCAGAGTGTACATTGGTTCAAATAGATTAATAGTCCCTTTGTAATTAATTTATAGTACCTTTGTCTTCTCACGTCAGTGAAATCATGTTTTTATCACCTTTCTCTAAAGTGACTTAGTGTGTTGTTTGTAAACTCAGCTACTTACACTGCTTTACGCATTGATGCAGTGGGGTAATTTTTACTGTATGAGTTCAGGGTAAGTACCTTACATTTATTACATTTATACATTTATTACAGCAGACACTTTTGTCCAAAGCGACTTCCAGTGAACTCTGTATAGTGTTATCAGCCCACACACCTTATTCACCAAGGTAACTTACACTGCTAGATATACTACTTACACTGGGTCACTCATCCATACATCAGTGGAACACACACTCTCTCTGTCACTCGCACACTATGGGGGAACCTGAACAGCGTGTCTTTGGAGTGTGGGAGGAAACCAGAGCACCCAGAGGAAACCCCTGCAGACATGGGAAGAACATGCAAATTCCACACAGACTGAGCAGGGATCAAACCCATGTCCTCTCACACCACCCAGGTGCTGTGAGACAACAGCACTACTTGTCCCACCCTGTATCTTGATCAAGGGCACTACAACAGGAGGTGCAATTTGAACCCAAGTCTTTTGTTTGCAAGGTAATGGTGCTAACAGCTGTGCTGCCTACTACTCCATAGATGAAATTGTTAGATATAGTGATTTTGCCTTGTTTTTCCCCTGGTCTACGGCACAAATGACGGGCCCCTCCCCCAAAACATCATTACATTTATTCATTTGACAGACCCTTTTCTTCAAAGCCATACACAATGTTACTACCTACAATTTTTTTATCCATTTATACAGCTGGGTAATTCCAGTGAGTACTTCCTCAAAGGTACAACAGCAGTAGGTGAGATTCAAACCTGCGACCTTTGGGTCAAAAGGCAGTGGCTCTATTCACTATGCTACCAGCTGACACATTATTTATTTGAAAATGAGGGCAGTTTCCTGAGATGATAGCAGATCACAGCACAGAGCTTCAAGATGGGAGCCTCAGTCCAGAGTGGCAGTGTACTTGTGCACGTGTCTGCAGTAACACAAGAGCCTCGAACCCACACTGTGCCAACTACACTGCCACTTTTTCTGTGCCTTTTTACAGTTGTAAGTGTGACTCTCTCACTTCTTCTAGGAATGAGCCTCAGTTGTTTTGCTGTTGAAGAAATCAGTGCTTTATTAATATGATCCCTTTGCTTTGGATATAACCAGCCATTGTGTTCTTTTGTGAGAATAGTGTACAATGGCTCCCTGTAAGGTACCTAACTTCAGTTGATTAAAAAGTAAAAATTACCCAGCTGCATAAATTGGTAAATCAGTGTAAGTAGCTTAATACTGTATGTCACTTTGGGGAAAAGTGTCTGATAAATGTAAACATACTGCCCAGTGTATGTGAATAATGCTACTGCATATGAAGACATTGGAGATGCAGCTGTGAAAGTGTGTGAGGAAGTGCAGTCGGGGACACGCACACCCTGTCCTTCCTGACGATGGATGGGTGTTTGTTTTTTTTTTTTTGATCAGTGACTGTCGGCCAGGTCACCTGCAGCGTCACCCCCCAAGAAGACTTTATCAGCTGGCTCTCAGTGGTGATCAAATTAGCCTCCTGGCCTCTTGATTCTGTGAACATCATTAATTCATATCATCTCTCTTTATCGATTTTCACTGCCTGTCTCTGTAATGAGTCCCCTGCCAGCCGTCTACCTGCTCTACCCGCTCGGTGTCATGCCAATTAGCTCTGTGTGCCAGCAGTGAGGTGCCCCAGTGGTAATTGCATCTACCCCTTTGTAGCCCCCCCTCCAAAAACATCCGGTTCTTCGATGCACCCCCCACCCCTAGCAGGCCCCTTTGGAAGGCTCAGGGAAAGAGGGTGTGAATGTGGTGCATGCTCACACACAGGATCATGGTGCGGTTCTGCAGCACCTCTGTTGTCACTAATTATATCTTTACCATGATAATGGACCAAATCAGTGACCAGAGC
The DNA here is from genome assembly GCF_900964775.1 of Scleropages formosus. Taxonomy (NCBI): domain Eukaryota; kingdom Metazoa; phylum Chordata; class Actinopteri; order Osteoglossiformes; family Osteoglossidae; genus Scleropages; species Scleropages formosus. Next base: position 17,632,806 of record NC_041827.1, read on the forward strand.
AGTGTGTCAAATTCCTCAAGTGCATTCAAGAGCACGTGCCGTGTGGATCTTTTTGAGGTCTAAATGAATAATGTATAACTGTTATTCTGTGCGTAGTGTGACTCTGCAGTGTTTTCCATTAAGAATACACTTACATTTATTTATATCTGCTTCAAATGTTAATCTACTTACACTGATTTACTCATTTACACAGCAGGGAAATTTTTACTGTATCAATTCAGGGTAAGTACCTTGGTCAAGGGTACTACAGCAGAAGAGGGATTTGAAGTTGGGACCTCTAGTTCAAAAGCAGAAGTTTTAACCACTGTGCTACCTGCTTTCCCAGAATAATACTGTTTTAATACTTTATTTTTTGCTCCAGTGCAGCAGTGAGTGTTTACATCTCTGGTTGTTCATACTTTGTCTGTGATGAGTAATTTTCACTCGGTCCCACCTTAGCTATTTTAAGAAGTTGTAGTGCGTTCGGCGTAAATCGGTGACGGAGAATATGTATGTTCTTTTTTAATCCAGCAGGAGTGTTGGGGCTGTACAGTGGCACAGCAGGTTGCACTTGTGCCTGACAACTCTTGAGCTGTGGGTTCGAACCTTAATTGCTCTGGAACTTGCACGTTTGCTTGGATTTCCTCCTGCAGTCCAAAGACATGCATTTCTGGTGAATTGGTGGCTCTCAATTGCTGTAGTGTGTGAGTGAATAAGCTTATACGATTGCCCTGTGTCTGGACAGTTTGCTGTTTCATGCTCTGTTCTTCATAGGGCCACAGTGGTCTTGACCCTGAGTTGGACATGAAGTCACATTTATTCATTATTCTCACACAGTTTTTTCAAAAGCAACCTTGATAAAGGGCACTGGAGCCCTAGGTGGAATACGAACCTGCAACCTCCAAGGCAGTGGCTCCGACATTTACAACATCTGTGGTTATTGATAAAGGGTAGAAGGGCTCTTTGCTCTCCTGTGTTTCCCCTGTGAGCAGCTGACCACCGTACTTGTTCCTTCCAGAAAGCCGAGGGCCACACGTTGAGCATCCCCATGCCAGGCCACCCAGTGAACTTCTCGGAGGCCACCATGGCACAGGCCCGCCAGGATGTGGAGAAGCTGGAGGCTCTGATCTCCACTCACGATGTGGTCTTCCTGCTGATGGACACACGTGAGAGTCGCTGGCTGCCCACAGTTATCGCTGCCAGCCAGAGAAAGGTATAGTAGCACCTGCTTAGAGCCACGACAACCCTCCTCACACCAATGTGTGCACACTAGCGTGGCTTGAATCCTGAGCTCCATCTTGTGTTTTTCCACTTTAAAACAAGCCTAAGGCCTTTAGATCTGGGACCTTCAAAAATGCTGCCATTGACTTACAGCACTTCCATATTCAGTTTATTGATTTGATTTAGTTGTGCGGGAGAACATTTTCAAAGCATAGCAGCAGAAATGTCTCCAGAATAAATGTGGCAGTTGACTTGAGAAAGGCTTGAAGGCTCTGTTTATCCTAAACTGACCTAAACTTGAAAAAGGTACGTGTTTTTGCAGACTGAATTTTAAAAAGGGGGATTTTGAATTTTGGAAGCTCTTGACACAAAATATTTAAAGAATTGCATAAATTCCACAATCAGTCTTTTTCCTTCTCATGCAGGTGTTTTCATGTGGCTTTTAAAATTCTAGGTATAATTTTCATGCTGTCAAAATGAGTGTAATGTATGACGCATGAAAATGTGTGAATCCCCAAACCCACTTAAAGACTGTCAGAATATATTAACTTTCGGCATAGATTTTTGTCACGGTTCCCATAAAGATATTAGTACTCCATTTCACATAATTTTACAGGAGAAAAAAGTGAAATGTGACAGGGAGTGTTCTGAATTTTTGTTGCCTTGATAGTGGATCAGTCAATCATGTAAAAGTGAAAGGTATAGTGCAGGGGGTGTTGCTAAAATTGGGGATGGGGTGTCAGAGAACACTTGTAGTCTTTAAAGGAAGTGTGTGTGTGTGTGTGTGCTGAGGGGATTTGGATAAAAATCCCAGCAGTCTGGATCCACGGCTTCCTTGGGTGTAAAGATTGAAAAACAGAGCCAACTTGAGCACCACCTTCAAAGAAACCATAGGAAGTTGGTGGAAGTGGGGTGTGTAACTGTGTGATTCTCCTGACCATCCCCTGCAGCTCATCATCAATGCGGCGCTTGGCTTTGACACCTTCGTCGTCATGCGACACGGCCTGAAGAGACCAAAGGGCATGGAGTCGGCCGCCTCCAGCCCCTCCTCCGCTGAGCCGAGCCCTGCATCTGAGACCTGTTCCTCCTCTTCCTCCACTTCTCCATCAAACCGTGGCGCCGCAGGCTTCCCAGGATCCTCTCTGTTCTCCAACATCCCTGGACACAGGCTGGGCTGCTATTTCTGTAATGATGTTGTGGCTCCTGGAGATGTGAGTTTACCACATTGGGTACTGCCTAGTTAGAAGAACCAGGGACACTTTGGATACTATCAGTGTAAGGGAAAAAAAGAGCTCAGATAGTGATTGTATTAATGTCTAAGAATAAGCTGTGATGCTACCAAACTTCCTTGGGTGAAACTCTGATTGTTCACATTGCAGTCCACAAGAGATCGGACCCTGGACCAGCAGTGCACCGTGAGCCGGCCCGGCCTGGCCATGATAGCTGGGGCGCTTGCTGTGGAGCTGATGGTCTCAGTCCTGCAGCACTCAGAAGGGTAAGCACTTTGTCAGTCAATCACCAGCTCCCTCTTATCTTCTTAGCCAACGACCAGCTCTTTTCCTTCAGATACTGTAAAAACACCCCTCATTTTCTCCATTATCTAAAAACACATGTAACGCACAACTGAGCGCAGAGTTTCAGTTGGTGATACATATGTTTTTATCTCTGACCAGTAAATTTGTATTGTTCAGTATTTTCTATAAGGGCAGGAAGCTCTGGTTGTCAGGGTAGCGGAGACTGTCGCCACATGTGGCTAATTGAGCAGAGTCACGTTCCAACCAGCCATGTTGGCAGGTTTCATTATGAAGACAGTGTAGCATCTCCTACATGCTGTCCACACCCTGATTTTTCATGTCTCCAGTTTACAACTTAACTGATTCAACTATAGTTTCATTGCACTATTTCAGATAATAAAAATAACTACCCAGATTATCTTTTTTTTTTCCCAATTTTTTTTTTTTTATGTGAACTCTTCCCCTCTTCTGTTTGATTTTGAGCTGGACTAATATTTTGTAAGAGAACTTTGCATTTTGAAGAACAGATTCTATTGTTGTGGTTTTTATTGCCTTTGTTCTAGTTTTTCTTCATTTCAGTGAGTATACGCACATTGGTTTACATACCAGAGAGCAGAAGTGTGTGTTTCAATGGGTTGCATAATATCTTCTGAACTTCAGAAGCACACTACTAGAATACAGTGTATGGTACACCAAATACCAGTGTCACCTGTAACAGTGAAGACTTGGACTCATTTGTCCATAGTACTCATTTCCAGTCATCGACCATCCATTGTCTCTGTTCTTTTGCCCATTTTGACCTTTACTTTTTATTTGCCTGTTTTAGATATGGCTTTTTCTTTGAAACTCTGCCTCTGAGGCCAGCAACCCAGAGTTGTCTTTTCACTGCACATGACACTGGTATTTGGCATGAACGGTTCACCTCACTCTTAGTGTGTGAGTGACAGAGAGAGTGTGTGTGTGTTCCACTGATGTATGGATGAGTGACCCAGTGTAAGTAGTGTATCTAGCAGTGTAAGTTACCTTGGTGAATAAGGTGTCTGGGCTGATAGTACTACATAGACTTCATTGGATGTCGCTTTGGAGAAAAGCGTCTGCTAAATAAATAAATGTAAATGTAAACAGTCAACTGAGGACCTGTAAGGCGCCTGTTTCTCAAACTGCAGACTGTGATGTACTTATCGTTTTGTGGAGTTATCTGCTCCTTCTGCTTCTTTTTCTATACTGACGAGATCCCGTTTCCACTATTCCCTCAAGACAGTAGTGGACACCAACTCTTCAGTTTCTTGGCAGTTGACACATGGAATAACCTTCATTTCACAAAACAGTAGGCTGATGTTTGTTGAGAAAATTTAGTTTTGGCCATTTTTGAACCTAGAAATGAACTAGTAATGGCTGCTGAAAATGGGATTTTGCAGTCATATGTGAATAATAAATTATAAATCTGTTATTTTAAGCTGTAATAGCCATTCACAACATTAGTAATGATGTCTTGGCTACATTTTAAAATGAATTTAATGGTACCTTGACAAGAGGTATCACTTCTTTCAAAAACAAAAATTTCTGCGTGATTTCAAACTTTTGAACACTGGTATATGTGTGTCTTGTTTCATTCCTACATTTCCTGAGGTTTACAGTTTAAGGCACTTTTGCAACAAATGAATTTTGTCACGATTTCTGCGCTATTTTTACTAGCTGTAGTGATGTTAAGCTGATGAAATGTTTGTCTTTTAAAACACTTTATTGTCAAATCATTCTACTAGACGTGTGATTTACTTGTAGCTGAAATTCTTTTAAAAAAAAAAAAAAAAAAAAAATCAGACTGTTTGCTGCTGTACCCTTGAGACCCATAACACCGTGGTTTTTAAATCCACGGTCCAATAATTTCTTAATATATACTGATCACCTTCTACCAGGAGACTTGAAAGTTAAGAAATGATTTGTTGTAAAGTACAGTCTATAGCATTTTGTAGATGGTTGAGAGACAAGTACTCTGCACCACATTTTTAACAGACTCCATTTGAAGGGAACCATCCTGTAGTTGTGTTGAACCAAACCAATACTGTAAATGTATGGGACACCCCAATACCACAAATTAACCTTGTTTAGCCAAGTGAAATGTTATTTTATATGTAATAAAAGTTGTATTCTAAAGTCACTGAACACAGAATTTAGGGCTGTTGTGAAGTTTCACATGTGTCACATGAACAAATTTCCAATCTTATTTTGGAAATGTTTAGGGACATGATCCTGCCGGGTTTTAACATATTCACACTTCTAATGGTTCAGGTCAAACAGATCAAATGAGCTGATATTGTCAGTTATGATTACAGTTTTCTTTTCTGAGATTTCATGCAATATTGTACAAATGTGGTGCCATGTTTCTCAGGGCCTGCTGGCGGAGGTAAATCCGAAGGAGTATTATTTTCTGAATATTATGTGATATGTTCTGTTCTCTATGTAGAACAATGTTCTGTCAAATTAGGGTTGAAACCCCGATCTTACATTCTTTGGGACCGTAACGCTGGGGGGACCTTGGGCATCGTACCACGGTCCCTCACAGGTGCTTTCATCTTCATTTTCCTTGTAATGTGAGTGTGGGGGGCCTCCATCGTGTTTCCGGATTGTGCCTGAAAATAACACCGAAAGGCCCTTGAGATGCATTAAGCTGTTTGTGAAGGAGTCCTCCGCATGGCCTGGATTAAAGGCTTGGGATTGCCATACCTACAAAGGGAACATTCTTACTACATTCTGAAGGACATTTAGTAATTCACAGGCAGAAGGTGTACTGTCTTTACCACTCATGCCAGGTGAAGTTAGGAAATTATGACACCTTGTAGGTGTTGATTAGAAGGAACACATCTGTTCAACATCAATTGAAATACTATCGTTAAAACATGGAAACAAATAAATGCTGTTATGACTCAAACAGCCTTCTTCGTTTGCCCTGTACTGGGTAACTGGAGTCCATGTTTAATAGTGTGCTCTGAATAAATGGTGTTAGCATGCCGTCATCAGCATGGTAGGAAGTTATGATAATATGTAATAATTTAGCCCAGTGGTCCAGCTGGTGAGCCTCAATATTAATAGCATGTTTATTCTTGTATTAATACATTTATATAGAATGCAGTCTGGATGCCAGGTGTTCAGCGTATACACGCCCTGTAGCCATACTGGGAACCCGTTAGACTGTATCATTGCTTTCGTGATTTTTGGAGCATGTTTTCTATACGTTGTGAGCCGTGTTGCAGGGTCAAGACACGTTGCATTGTGGGAAAGGCAGAAGGAGTAGGGAGAGGAGCGTGCCAACGTGTCCACGTGGGAGCTGCTAGGCAATCGCTGTTAAGATGAAGGCCGTCTCCTGTAGGCAAGGCGCGCCGTCCATGTGCAGCATCTCCCGTTATATACTGATCTGACCCGACAGCCCCTGCGTCACTTGCTCAGCGATGAATGAATTCAATTACACGTTAAGACTTGTTTTACAACGCGCCTAATTCTCACAGTGTCTTCCTTTTAGTCCATGAAACTTTATTTTTGGAACATTGTGAGCCATGTTGCTGAAAAATATTTAAAGCACAGATGCAGCTGGAAATCAGGGTCAATGTGCAGGGGCTCGAATGGGGCATCATCTCTTGGCGAGATCCACCCTCGATACTGAGGTGCGTTGATGGCTCCCGTCACGGCGCTGGGGGTGGAGGCAATGGATGTTATCCAAAGTGACCCCTGCTGTCTCCTCTCTGTCTCACTCCCTCATCTCCCCTCCCCCACAGCGGCTACGCCATCGCCAGCAGCAGCGATGACAGGATGAACGAACCTCCGACCTCTCTGGGCCTGGTTCCTCATCAGGTCAGTCATCCAGAAGCTTCCACATGACTCACCTGCCTTTCGCCTTCCCTCAAGTCAATGCAAATCATAATTGCCTGGCTGCCAATTATCTGATTACTACACACCCAATTTGTCTTGTGCCCCCCCCCCCCCCTCCTCATTGCCTCCATCATACATTTGAGGTTGCCATAGAAATATGCATGATTTTCAAAGGCAAACTCTACAGCTGTCTAAGCGGGGAGAATGATGTCGCCGGCATGACTCAAGTCTGCGATAGTCACTTCCTGTTCTGTGCATCCATCAGCTCACTTATATAACCTGTTTGAGATCTCCACTTTCCTCCGCCGTGCAGAGGCATCGTCATGATGAGAAACTGTCGAGTGGGGCTGCAGGAAATGGCCTGACGCACATGTTTCGTTTGTATCCTCTGTTTACTCTGTCCATTTACCAGGGAAGTTGCATCTTAAAGCATTTCTGCTGCAGGATATAGGTGCTTGTGATGAATAGACATGGAAAGAAGGTGCACTTAGCGTCCTGCCTCAAGTCGGCAACTTGTGTCTTTATCAGTGCCAGTGATAAGAGGAGACTGGGATCATGCACCTGCTCACGTCTCAATAGCGGGAATAAGATCGGGGTGATCTGTAGGAAAAGAGTACACTGGGTCCTGGGGTATTTATAATTGTATTTTCTTCACTTGTCTGTTGTGGAGCAAATGTCACATTTCCGACTATTACCAACATTGGTTGGTAGTAAAGAGCACCTACACTGAGTAGGAGTGCGGGACTGCAGTAACTGAGCTCAGTTCCACAGTGTTTACAGTTTGCGTCCAGTTTTCCCTGGTCGGTGATGTGTCAGCATTAAGTTGAAACTTGCTGAGACAACATGTGTTTATTTTCAGTTAATTTAAATTAGTCTTACTTTTAAGCTAACTCAATGTTAACAAACTCTGAATAAATGCTAAAAGTCTTATAGCATACTTGAATGTGTTATAAGTATATCTAAGACTTTCAAAACGTACAGAGCGATGAGGTACATTTGTTATGCTTTTATTGATTGCATGTATACTGTATAATAAAGCAAATGGAAAGTGTCCAAATGCTGATGAATGTAGTGCAGGTTGTTTGATGATAATACCATAGTAAAATAAATTCCTGGTTTCCCCACCCACAGGGTACCTGCCACATGCTCTATCCTGTGTTTCCAGGATAGACTCTGCATAGGACGAGTGGTTCATAAAAACAGAATGTGCAGGAAATTTTTAATTCAGTATAGTTTTTTCTGAGTTTTTCCACCATGTAACCTGTGGAATGGTGAAGGAACGTGCCTGTCATTGAGTTTTGGTTGATTCTTATGTGCTGGTTGCCTCTACCAATTGAACAGACTTCCAGTTCCAGCTGTGTTTGAGTCGAGGAGCCGGTGCACTGATATATGAGGGTTCTGGAAAGGAGTGTGTGCCGCTGTTCGAAGGTCAGTCACACAATCCGAGCAGCTGATGCTGTTGCACAGGGGAAAAAAAATCACCCCTTTTACTGACCGTACGTTGACTTGGAGTGTTGCCTGCTCTGTCGAATGGTCCATTAATCCTCCGTGTATATGGTTCCAGAACGATCTGTATTGGCGAGTGCCCCCGTTTCTATTTATTTGGGTTTTATCTCCAGGAAGGTGGCGACTTTTTGCTGGCGTTACAACACCCTCGAGGCTGACAGGGACCATGGTAATCCTGGGGCCCTTGTTCTTGAGCCCTGGGGGAAATATGACTGATATGACTGATATCGCCTGAAAATACCACATTCCCCCCCCTGTTTGGTGCTCCTTCAAATGCTGTATAAATGTCAGTGCTGAGCTGCAGGAGGCTGGAGCTGCTCAGCAGCACCTTCCACCTTCTCACTGCTGTTCAGTCAGATATGTGAGCAAAAATCAATGCTATCCTGTATTTCTAGCCATCAGTACGCCGTCCCTTGCAGCGCTTATGGATGCAGTAGCAGCGGCACTTCCCCTGCCTCTACGTCATGTTAGTTTGTCTCACTTAGACAACAGTGGTGACTCTCCTGGGACACAAAGCTTTTGCTGTGCCTAGTATGATGAGACTGTATTACTGAGTTTTAGCTGGAAAATCACAGTGGCTGCAGATATTAATGTTCAGGTTCATTGGTAAAGCTTTGAACACATCATTTTAAAGCGCAGGGACTTCTGCATAGATTGATGGCATGAGAAATATTTAATATAACATATAAATTGCCACACGAAAGAGGTGCTGCTTGAAAGTATGTGAATCCCTTGTATCCCTTCGTTTTACCACAAAATGGTTATTTAATGAGAATCTGTGTTTCTCATGTGACAAAATAGGTGTCTGATGACCAATTCTTTATGTCGCTTTAGAGGAAATTGTATGTAGTAGAAACACACAAGTAGTGCAGGTGCAAAAAATGAGTGAACTCCAAGTTGCATTGGTTAAACCAAGTAGATAAGTGGAATCAAGGATGTAAATCATAGTGATTTGTTAATTTTTGTTTTAGTTCATTTGCAGATTTAAGATTTGGATTTTTATGTTTAATATTTTATACAACACTAATAACCATCCCTGTAGGGCTCACATACTTTCAAGCAGCTCTATGTTCTGTGTGACGTATTAGGAAAAGAGTTGCAACAAAATGGCAGTTGATTCCAGGGAGTCCAGGATATTCTGGGCATTTTTTGGCAATGTCACGCACTATAAAGTGGGTGTGCGGTGCCTCCATGTGGCTGCTCAGGGAGCTGGCTGCTCCTCGGCACCCTGCTCATCTCTACGTGTCCTGTCCATACGAACATGGTATGCATGTTTGCAATAACTTATTTCTATATAAATGAAGAAATGTAAATCCAGTAACGGCATATATAGGACTGAAATAGAATGCTGACTCTATCTATCTATCTATCTATCTATCTATCTATCTATCTATCTATACATCCATCCAATGCTATTCTCCAAATATACAGTATACACATGTTAAGGTACTTAGAAAATATTTATTTACCCATTTATACAGCTGGGTCATTTTTACTGTATTGATTCATAGTAAGTACCTTGATCAAAGGGACTGCATCAGGAGGTGAGATTCAAACCTGGGTCGTTTGAATGAAAGGCTGCAGCTCTAACCACTGCACCACCTGTTGGTTCATACTGCACTGATTGTATATGATTCAGTGAAGATTAGTTGACATGAATGTCAGACACTGTCCTGAACTTTTTAACCCATGCAGCGCCCCCTCTTGGCTGCTTAGGAGTGCCTGACATGCAACAGCCTCTTGCGCCGCCTCTCCTCGACCTGTTGCGTTACTCGGAAACCCGCAGTACACCACGAGTTCCTGTCCCAATATCAATTGCACTGTGCCTGTGTTTTAGCTGTATTCATATTATTGTGGTTAGCTGTTTGGTTGTGGACTCAGTTTCCCACAGCGCCTCCTAGAGGTTGCAGTGTCAACAGCTGGGGGTTTGATGAAGAGTTTGTAGCACCAGCTGTTCAGATCTGCCAACAGCGACACCATTGAGAGCTCGGCACAAAGAGGAATCATTTGGGGCAGCAGGTGGCGCAGCAGTGAGAGCTGCTACGTTCAGTGCTAAAGGTTGTAGGTTCAAATCCCCCTCCTGCTGCACCACCCTTGATCAAGTTGTATATACTGAACTGATACAGTAAAAATTACTTTGCTGTATATAAATGGGTAAATCAGTACAAGTATCTCAGTGTAGAAAGAAAGTGGACATTTATCTAAAGGAACACCTTGGTTTGTTTGTGTGTGTTTTGGTCTGGTTTGTTTGCAGTGATTTATGAAACACTGTGAGCTCCCTCAACATGGGGTATCCCTGTTGTAAACATGTTGGCGTAGAAGTTATGCACTGACTCCTCGTTGCGAAGAGCTGAGTTACCGATTTATCAAAAATACATTTTTAAAGTTTATTTTTAGTTACATATTCTGTTATTGATTTTCTAAAACTGCTGTCTGTTGCAGAGCAAACTGCTCTGTGTTTACCGTCTGAGCTCATAGGTGGCAGATGGCAGCCTAATTGCAACTTACTTTGGCTGTTTATAGCTGGTGTCTGGAGATCCTGAGTTTCACTTTGTGTAGCAAATGCATTTTTGTTGTCAGTCATTTTGTTTTGTTTTAGATTTAATGTACTTCAGAATTAATATAAACATTATATTTTTCAGCATATTGTATTTTTCATTCCCTAACCAGCAAACACATAGAGGGATGTCTGTATTTTTACGTTTTTACTGATTGTGATATAGTGGTAACTATGACGTTTGAAATACAAACAAAACGAGTTATGAACGCAGTTCTAGTCTCAACTGTATTCTTAAGTCGAGGAGCTGCTGTATTAGAAGCTGTTCCATTCTTAACCTGAAGCTCTTTTAAGAATTTTAGGGATGTTTTCCAAATGAGTGACACCCTGCTGCTTTAATACTTGCTTTACATAATATACATGATTTGTGTTCAGTTACATCTGTGCGTCTTTGGGTGTCACAAGGTTCAGCAGTGCGAAAAAGAGCCGTGTAAAAAGAGCTCAATATGATCATTATTTATCAATATTAATTTTGCAGTTGTTCTGTAATGTAAGTGCAAAAGTTTACCAAAGGCTAGAATGTTTTTAAGCTGAAAAACTGCTTGGATCTCTGTTTTAAGAAGTATGACATTTATGTTCTTTAATTATGGTTAATTCCACTCTGGTTTTGCTAAAAGCAGTAGAAGTGGACCAGAAGAACCAGCTTGTTCCAGAGTGGCAATGCATGGAGAACTGCAGGAGGCGCTGTGGTCAAAGAAAACTACTCAACATGTCATGTCTTCCTATAGCAGATTGTAATGTTTTTCTTCGTGCTCCTTCATGTTTGCAGATCCGAGGATTCCTCTCAAGATTTGATAACGTCCTTCCAGCAAGTCTTGCTTTCGACAAGTGTACTGCCTGCTCTCCAATCGTAAGTGTCCCGGTGTCCCGCCCCGTTCTTTCTACGATTCCTTTCCTGGATCACATTTAATTCCACCTATTGATTGTGCTCTACCTGCACTTTCCAGTATTACACCCTTTTCATTACCCCCGTCTTTCCGTTTTCCAAGATACTGCCTGAGGTAGAACTTCCGTCAATTTCATTAGCGACAAAGGGAAATGGTGGTCGGCACAGCAGGTAGCACTGGTGCTTCACCAGTGCTGGGGTGCGCAGTTTGAACCTGGTTCGGTCTGTGTGGAGTTTGCATCTTCTCCCTGTCTTCCTGTTTGTTTGCTGTAGTTGCTCTGGGTCCTTCACACAGACCAAAGACATGTTTTTCAAGTGGACTGTTCACTCTGAATTGCTTGTGAGTGAGTGAGTGAGTGAGTGAGTGAGTGAGTGAGTGAGTGAGACAAGTTCCTGGCTGACAAAGAATTGCATGATGTCGTCAGTCAAAGTCACAGAGTAATTAATATCTCGGCTGGAATGAAGAGCAGCGCACTGTGCAGCTCCTGAAGTCACTCCAAAACGCACCGTACTCATCAGTCATTAATTTCGATCATTAATGTATCACAATGAACAGGGATAGTGATGTAGCGACAGAGATCAACAACACTTTGTTAGAAATAAGACCATCTGCCCGGAGAGAACACTTGCTGCATCCACAGTTGTTGCAGAGGAAGTATTTATGACACAGTAAAATAAGCACTTTTTGCTGAAATGATTCTCTCCAGGAATCTGCAGCGTGACATTTTGATGGATACAAACACATGATGTCTGCAAGCAGACGAGAGGCCGTCTGTCGTTTTGCACTGGGGCCATATGGTCTCAATCGTGGCCCAGTCAGGCGTTGATGTCATTGTCACATGCAAGTAATTAACCCCCGGATTGAAGTGTTTTTTCCCCCCTGGGGGGTTTTAGTGGCGCTGAAAGCTTTGAGTCCCATAAATCAGGGAGCAGCTCGACATCTTCCGCACGTGTGGACGTGGGCACCCTCATGGGCTCGCATCCGTAAACATGGCGCACGAGGCCTGCGGGCCGCTCGCCGCACTCTCCACCCCACTTCCAAACATCATTTGTATGAAAAGCAATTTGCAAAACATATTAGATGCGCTGGTTTCAAGTAAAAGCGGTATAGCAGAGCGCTTTGGTGAATAAAATTTTCAGTCCCGCAACTATACATGATCCAGATCTGTTTCACAAAGCTGACATTTTCTGAAGGCTTCATGTCAGAAAGTAGCAGGAATGTTGTAGACACAATAATAACAATAATAATGAAAAATGAAGCTGGTTGTGAAACTTCATCACTAAACTGAAAACTGTTTCCTTATCCTACATGGTTAACCAGACTATAATCACAGTAAATGGTACTTATTTATAACCTTTTAAAATTTGATTAATATGTACTGTTCATAAATGGGAGAGAATGATTTATTATAACACTTTTTATAATGCTAGGCAAAAGATAACCCTTTAGTCTAATTGCGTTTGTTTTGTTTCATTGTCAGGGATAACAGTCAAAACATGTATTTTTCATTTTGAAAATGGTTTGCATTTCTCTGTAATTTCCTGCAGTTTTGGAGCTTTTTTTCTTCAGCTTCTTCAGCACCCACTGTCTGAGACAGGAGACACTGTTACCGTGGAAACCAAACAATTCAGCTTCTTGGCTGAATTGTAATTTTTTTTTTTTTTTTTTCTTGTTTAGTTTTTTCTTTTCTTTTTTGCTTTGGAACTCAACCATGGCCTCCTAGCACAACTGCAATCCTCAGAAATAAATAATGGTAGCTGACACGACTCTGTCAGAAACGTGCCAACAAATCCACGTGAGAAAAGTTTGCAATGGCCAGCGGTGCGACTGTTTGGAATCACGAGATGAAGCGCTACCATGTGCGATGGCTTCAAAGCGACGACTCGAGGGCCGTGAAATTTTTATCTCCACTGATGACGACGAAAAAAAACCTCCAGTTACTGTGAACGGTTCTGAAGGAAGAGCTGTGAGAAAGCAGAGGGGCGTTCCACATCTTACCGCAAGAGGCTTATATAAACCAGATGTGCTGCCCCCGTATGTCACATGGCCGCTAGGCTTTATGGGCTGCATCAGTCAAAGCCTGGAATCATGGGATACGTGTCTGGAAAACATAATGAAATCTTGTAAATGTTCCATTGCTTCTGTTGCATGTTGCTAGGCGAAGGGTAGTTTCTGGCATGTACTGTCACTCTGACCTGTAGATACAGTGAAAGAACTTCAGACCTGTGCTGTATAGCAGATACTCCAGTGACTTGAGTCAAAGAGCAGAAGCACTTGTCCGTTACTCAGTGCTGGGAGCTTTTCCCCATGTTCCCTAGCTGGTCTTTTTTTTTTTTTTTTTTTTAAACCACCAACGTAGTCTTTCTACCCCTTTGTTACATAAGCTGCCATGGTAAGAGTACATCCATGGAGAGCTGTGTGATCTCTGTGGATGTGGCGTAACGATGGGGCTGGGCTGAAATGATAGACATGGGCCCCCTGCCATTCACGTACGGAAGGGCTGAAAGATCTGAATCACCCGAAGACTCACCTGAGCACAGAAACTCTGGGTCTTTATCGTTATTCTGGCACATTGCTGATAGCTGGTCACGGCGACCTTAAAATCCAGCTGTGGTCCTCTGTGACCCGACTCCGATGCTGGCTGCGAGCTCTAAAAATTTATGTGTCCATGAACCTTCTGCTGTCTGTTGGACCGCTGAATGACCAGAAACACGAAGAAGAGCAGGATGTGAACGAGACTGATAAGGCACGAATTGTGGAATTGAGAAAAGACATCTTGTGTGTGACTTCCTTATTTTTCACTCTATGGGTTGCGTCCAGTTCTGTGTACAGGGCGGTCGAGGCGATCGGTCCAGTGAACTTGAGAGAAGTTGGCCTGTGCTGAAGACAGGATGCGAGGCCTTTGCTAAAGAGGACAGAACACGGTGGTTGCTAGCAGGACCTTTGGCATTACTGAAGGGAATGAATTAACAGACGATCAAATGAATACAAAAATCAACAAGTAACTTCAGGATTTTGCCACTATTCATTAAGGTACTATCCGATTCAAATCACTTTCAAACCATTTCTGGTATGAGCTCCACAAGAAGATCCAAAATCAAAAGCACAAAGTTTTTCGGCTCTGATTCCGATGTGGTGGAATGATGCCCCAGAATCGTTGAATCTCCCTCTACATTTAAGAAGGGTCTCAAAACTCGCCTCTTTCAGACTCACTTCTCCACTGATCTCTTAAGAGCATGATAAATGTGTAAATGTTTAATAATTTTGCGGTTAGAAATTGTAGAATAATAGATAAGTGCAACAACTTGTGATATAAATGTTTAATAATTCTGTGTTTGAATTGTTGAATTAGGAGATTCTGCAGCTGCTCATCTGATTTATACTGGTTCGTAAGGTGCAATTTCAGAAATTGACATCACTTTAGAATCATGTGTCTGCATCCAAATCTCTCCTTTTGTTGATGTAATGCACTTTTCGTCATGTTCTCCGAGATATACATCACTTTGGAGAAAAGCATCTGCTAAATGAATCAATGTAAATGTAAGCAAGCGCATCTAGATTATTCATCCTGCAGCTGGTATAATGCCTCCGCCAGTCTTGCTGGGCAAGTGACTTGTGAAAATGGGTAATGAAGGTGTTGGCATCTGCATTTCAACAGGTTCTGGATCACTATGAGAAGGATGGCTTCCGGTTCTTGTCCAAAGTGTTCAACTCCTCACATTCGTTCCTGGAAGACCTGACAGGACTTACTCTGCTACACCAGGAGACGCAGGCCGCGGAGGTAAGAGCCTACTGCACCGATCCTGTGCCGCAGGACACCTCTATCGGTTCAACCCATCACCTCATTTTCTTCGTTGTGCAAACACTTCTTTCAGTGCCAGCTGTGGAAGGTGCTGGGATGGCGATGTCTAAAAGTAGAATTTCAGTAAGACATCAGTTAACAGCCCACGACTGCGGTAGATTTACCTGAAGAAGACAGTGTTCTTATGTGTGGACTAACAGGCAACCTCTGCGCACTGGATCACAGCAGAATGCCTGCAGAGGTCCTGATCCCATACGATGTGTTTGGGTACCCCACCCCCCCAGAACCGTAAGGGGTCCGATTCCTTGGGCGCTCCCAAAGCCGACAAGTACTTCCAGGTGGAGCGTTTATTTACCGACAATGTTAGTTTGAGGTGGCCCTTCGGTTTTTGCCAGGGCCATGAATCAGAACGCGTTCAGTGACAGATTTTCAGACCGCAGTGGTGAAAGCTCATACCCACGCGTAGCACACGTACCCACAGAGCTCCGCGTAACAAATGACCCTCCGTATTGGGAAAGCTAATTATTCATGCGCAGCGTTGGATGGTGATGAGTCATCTAATCCACTCGCTGGAGGAGCTGTTAGGCAGATGCAATCCTGCCTGGCAAACGTTTTTGTGCGCCGTTCCCCTCACGCCCCAGAAATACGACAGCAAGACAGCATGACAAAACAATGGAAATCATGCGCAATTTTTCATCAACATTAGATCCATGAGAACTGTAACCATCCGTCCAAATGGCAGTGAAGTTGACTTGAACTGTTGAAAAACTGTCCCTCGTACCAAGTGGAAATGACTTTTTTGTTACTGCTCTTGGCCTGTTGCACCTCACATCTGGGTTTCATTAAGTATCCTTGGAACATTTCGGTGTTTTCTGACAACAGTTGGAGGTTGGTATACAGCTTTATCGAGGCTCTCGCATGACAGATGTGACTTGGGAGAGGTTTTGAAACGCTGGGAAAATCCCCACTCAGCACTCTGAGCGCTCTGGTAGCACTGGAAGGTTCTAGGCATTGGAAGGAAAGGGAGCAGGAACACCGGGCATGTGCACAGCCTCAGAGATCATGTTATTGCATTATGGGACGGTACTGAATTGAAAATTGTGCATGTAACCTTTGATGTAACATGGCGGCTGTGGAGTTTGCGGTTCAGGACAGCATGAGAAAGGATCCGACTAGTCCACGCTTGTCGACTTTCACACCTTCCAGTTATTAGGTGGAGCAGCTCTGACGTCCTTAATGATGACACTGTGACAAATCAGCCTCTAATCTAAAGGCGTGTGCATTAAAAGGAAATCTGAGTTTAATGTCTATTATTTAAATGTATTTATTTAGCTGACGCTTTTCTCCAAAGTGACTCCAGTGAACTCTCTGTAGTGTTACCAGCCCACACACCTTATTCACCACAGTGACTTACACTACTAGATACGGTACTTACACTGGGTCACTTATCCATACATCAGCGGAACACACTGTCTCTATCACTCACACACTATGGGTGAGCCTCAACAGCATGTCTTTTGACTGTGGGAGGAAACCAGAGCACCCAGCGGAAACCCACGCAGCCACTGAGCAGGGATCGAACCCACATCATCTCACACCACCCAGGTGCTGTGCCACCGTGCCGTATTATTTAATACTTTATAAGCAAATTTTCTTTACAGACTTCATAATAAGCTATAAGAATGTCTTTACTATGGACTTCACTGATGTGCAGTGTAATGCCATCACTTTCTGAGTTGTTGTCTATTCTGTGTACCTGCAGCATCTTAGGTTGCTTCTGCAATGTTAGAACGGAACAACCTTGGTCATTTCTATGTGTCCTAGTGACAGTGTGTTTCATTAATGGGCTTGTGTCTTTCTGAAGGTCAAGGACCCGGTGCAGTATGCACATGGATGTATGGCAGAGGTGTTATTCAATGATAGAATTAAAGCAGGACCAGAGGGTTACACACAACAGGGGCACGAGCGAGAAACAAGGTTGTTTGTTATTGCAACTTGATAGTCACACTTGCGGAGAGGAGCTTGAAGGTTGCATTCACTAGAACACCGAGCCTGACGCATCGCTGTAGATTCCCGCATGATTATGCTCTGGAGGATATAGCTGTGGCCTTTGACCCCCACGCTACTTGCTTGTTGTAGGGCGTCACACGCAACGTTTTCTTTAAATCTCTTGTTCCCTTTATTTAAACCCACCATTTCAAGACACTTACTTGTGAACTCAGCTGTTAATTTGGTGCAGTGGGGATTTACTAGTTCAGTGTGATGCCATGTGGCTTTCATGTCTCATTGTTGAGGCCAGGCATTTTTAAATTTGTATCTTAGTCCTTTTGAATCACAAATGCATTTGTACAGATTTCTTGTTTTCAAGTGATTCAGCACTGCCCTTTTTCTGTCTTGACGTGCTGGTCTTTGCCAGTAAATCTTTTCCTCTCCTGTGCACCCCCATTCACCGTAGGGTAACTGATTCCGTTATCGGCTAGGCGGACCGTGGGTGAACTGCTAACAAAGATTTTTTGACACGGGAGACAAAGAGTGCTTTGTTAGTGCCGGGGCTATTCTGGATGTCTTCCCCTCCACATTGAGTGCCCATCCGTGTCACTAATAAGACCCCCGTTGTACACTCTCAACGAGCAGAATGCATTTCTCTTTGTTCGGTTACTCTATTTCTCTGTCAAGTGTTTGCCGTTTCGTGCCAGCGTAGATTCGGAAAAGCTCTATGCAACGTTTTTAGTCTGTAAAAATAAAAATTGGATTTCCTGTATGCGCTCAGCGTCACACTGCTTTGGTTGTTCCTGTAAAAAGAACTTGGGTTTGTAAGATGTTACCATTTATAACTACTGTATAATAAATTGTGCATCTCGTCTCTTGGTGGATGTGAATAAATTAGTATAAGGTTTATTTAGAAATACACTGAAAAGCTTTTTTTTATTTTTTTTATTTTTTTTTTTTTTAACACACACAAGGAAGTCCACTGTGAGCTGAATCTTTTGTGCTGTGTTTGGTTAAGTGCTCTATTATAGTAGCATCTCTTTAACTTCAAATGAGGCAGCAAGATTAAAGTGCTCATGGAATAAAGGATGATTTTAGTATCCTGGGTTTTGTATTCTCATCAAAGACAGAAATTTAGGAGTGGATTTTGTGGTGGTCTCATTGGTTCAGAACCTTTCAGGAAAAGCTGGTATCTTTCTGGTCCGATTCATACAGCACCGCGCCAGTCCTGTCGCCTCTCTGAGTCAGCGGGGGGCAGAGGGCACCAACGGGACTGGAACGTTTCCGTACTGCGATCCTGTGCATAGTGAGAGACTCCCTGAACCACCCCAGCAGATGCGATGCAGGCCGAAGCTGGCTAATGGTTAGCTTTGCTCCTCCAGCTCTGGTGTCTCGGGGGCTGGAATTTCACAACGTGCTTACAAACTACGTGTTTATAAAGCAGCTTAGGTGATCTGCACTTTGATGGCATGTTTTGGCTTCTCGTGTATGGCTGCAGTTTAAATGGACCCAATAGGCCACTGCAGCGTGTTGAGAACATTGGCTGGTTCCTGCAAACCCAAAACAAAGCCATGTGAGTTCAAGGCCAGTTCGGAAATGACCTCCTCTGTGGCTTCAGCCTTGCGCGTCGTGAAAGTCACACTCGTACGTGTTACTTGTAAGTTAGTTCAACTGTTTCTTTGCGGTGAAAGAGTGTTCAGTTGACAGCAGAGTGCATTTTGGATCAGTGTAGTGCTGCCATTTCTCTTTTCGTCCTGAATACAGTTCATAAGGGTCTCCCAACAGACCTCCTGCGAGGATGTACGTGGCCCCTGTAACTCTGTGCCACCTCTCAGTAGCCGTGTTTGATATTTCCCAAATCCACGACACGTCAGCGTTGGCTCAACATCATTTCCTCTGTGTGTTTACGTGTGCTTGCATGCTGTCTGTGCACGATGGTGCTCAGGTGTGTGCCTTGTATTCTCTATACAAACACATAAAACACTTTTTTTTTTTTTTTGTGCAGTCTTGTTACCAACTCCCTTTTGCTTTGATTCAGTATTACCTTTCTTGGTTTTCCCTTAATAGGACAAAAAAAAAAAAAACGTGACAACTGCCACTGTCAGCATGTTGGTGTTTATATGAATCAGGCCTTTGTCCTTTTTACCCACTCTGCAGATATGGATGCCTGAATAATGCATGAGTTACGTAAAGTAACCCTGTAGTCAGGGACTGGCCTGCCGCGACTTCTCTCTTGTTGAGGCCTGGCGAGGCACTGGCTCCTGATCGGATGCTCTGTGTTGGAGCTGCTGAGAATCCATACATGGCACCATGCTGTGCGGGATCCTATAGGGAGCATATCGGGTTCCAGGTCGGGACTCGTCTTTGCCCAGCAGTGCGAACGGGAGGCATGTCCCCTGTCCTGCAGGCTTAGAGAGTGCCTCTAAATTCTGCTCCGCGCATGACATCACTTTGCTAAATTGGGGTTCGCCCGGAATGTCACAAATGTCGGAATTGGATCTGCGACTAAGAGTCGGACAAGAATACTCCGGAGTGTGCACAAGTATACCTTTCCGTCGAGAGGAGACGGGCGCTGAGGGTGGGGAATCTGACCAGAAGGTTCACTGTCCAAGTGGTCTGATAGTATACTAATAATATGCAGGTGGTGTAGCGGTTATAGCCACCACCTTGTACTGGAAGGACCCGGCTTCCAATCCCACATCCCGCTGGGGTACGGTTGATGCGTTAGTAAAAATTGCCCTCCTGCAAAAATGGGTAAAGTTGTTGTAAGTACCTTAATGCTGTTAGTTACTTTGAAAAAAGTGGCAGTGATTTGAATAAATAAAGCAAAGTATAAAACACGCACGCACACACCAGATCCTGGACGGCAGCTCGAGCCTGAGATGCGATTCCAGCGGTTCACGAAGGTCCACCTGTCAGCCTGCAGACAGTCTCTGGTCAGTCTGCGGTCCGCCTGCAAAAGTGCTGCAGTGATTCAGTGGTTGGCCAGTGAAAGGCCTGTGGTCCTTCTGCAGCTGGTCTGCGCTCTGCGTGCGTGAAGTCCAGCAGCGCGGCTACATGTGAACACGCGTCAGCTGTTTGCCGTCCGTTGGCTTCCTGTCTGACGCGAAAAGGAGCAATAAGACAGAGCATCCGCGTCTGTGCCGTTTCCACACTCTCGCATTTCCACTCCAGCTCATCTTTGTTTCCTCCAGAAGAAATGCTGTCTGGTGCCATTTAGCGAAGGCACCGCGCTCTCGCTTCGGGGTGACACATTTAGCCGAGTCGGTGTCTTTAGGGAACGCCACTTAGCGAGTGTTTACGCGCCATTGTAACCGCGCCTTAATGGCACGAAGCTACATTAAATGCAAAAAAAAAAAAGTCCATTTATCAGTCATTGCAAGTGAATGGAAATGAGATGTAACTCCAGACTGTGCCAAAGAAGTAGGATCTTAGAGCAGTGAAATGAGAATTATACAGACGTATCATTTTGCATACACGGTCTGTTTATTTTTTTCCTTTAAGAGTCAAGTTACCGTAACAAACGAAGGGGCTTGAAGAAACCTATACATCTCCGTGTCATGAAAAAGTAAGTTTGGCTCCGGGTTCATGTTTCTCTGCTGGCGATTTAATGCGTCTGCTAGCAGGTTGTCAGGTTTAAACACACAATGCAGCAACGAGGCTGTTGTTTGTGCGGGGAAATGGATAGAGGTGTGTGTTGCGTGTTCGTTGGGCGCACGCGTCTGCGAGATTCTGCTGTGTGTTTGCCGTCAGAATGCGCTGAAAGAGCAAACGGGGGGGGGGGGTCTCACTCACTCACACACAGGTTCAACGCAGTGTGCTTTTGGATGGCCGCTGTTGGAGGCGAAGGCCCACGGATCCAGGATGAAGGTGAGCTGTGACGCAGTCTCCCCCTGGTTCGTGGGGATCAGACCTGCATCTGCGCTCCTACCAGTGCTCCTCATCACACTCTCTGTGTTTTGCTCCCCGCGCTCCCTCCCACGGTCGACGTGTTGGGGGAATTTCGGCACAGCGTTGGGCTGCAGCTTGAACCGCACAAAGCTGGCTGGCAACACGAATATAAATCAAGCATCAAAGTAACAAGCGGGCAAGTTTCCACCTGCATACACCTCGTCGCTTTTTTTTTTTTTTTTCCTTCCCCCACTTGTCGCCGGACACCTTTTCCGTGAGTGTGTTGTTATGCACGGCTGTGTGGACATCCCCAGCTGAAACATAGCTTTGTAAACACTGCCATGTACAGTGTGTGTGTGTGTGTGTGTGTGTGTGTGTGTGTGTGTGTGTGTGTGTGTGTGTGTGTGTGTGTGTGTGTGTGTGTGTGTGTGTGTGCAGCATTACTGCCACAGGGTACTTCTTCAGCTTCAGATCAGTCACACTGTTCCCGTCCCGCCCCCCCTTTCTCACCCATAGGAGTCCAGTAGTAGTTTTGACTAAAACTTTTTTCCTGCTTTTTTCTTAAGTGTGATTCATTTTAATGGGAAATGTAACACTATGCTTTCTGTTTGGGAAAAGCCCCTATATCTCCGTGCCTCTCAGAATTATTTTTAATATCTTAGTTAATCACTGTGCTCTTTACCACTTGCTCCATATTCACAGCTCCAGCATTAATGTTCTGTAAAAGAGCAAGAAGTTCAAGGAGTAAATAAAGGATTATTACTTATTTTATTGCTATGTTTCGGCATATCGCTCGCTTTGATCAGGGTGTCCCCACTTACAGTAAGTGCTGCAGTTTATATGTTGACCTCTGCTTTGAAGCTCGCTCTAAATCAGTGGCGAGTGACAACTTTAAAGAGGCCATTCACATAATTCATATGGTAAATATTTAGGCGCTACCGTCTCAAGGATTTGTTGACTTGGTGTAGCGTGCGCCATATGGTCCACTTCCCCGCAGCAGAGTAACGATACCGAAACTGCACCCGGTCCAGGATGTGGTCAGGTGATCACAGGTTAATTGTCCACATTTGTCTTTTCCTCGGATGTTATTTTCACCTCTGTATTTGTCATTGGAACGCGTGGTAAAAATAGAAGCCAAATTAGAAGCAAATCTATTGAAAATCTGTCTTTCTTTCTGCTTCTTTGTTTGTATGCTGTCGTTTATGCTTATTTGTTGGCGCTCCGTGTCATTTGCGTGTGTTGGCAGTAAAGAGAAATGTCTCGGAAGACAAAGTTTCAGCTTCGCTCTCATGGAATGAGATATAACTGCATGTTGGTGCACATGGAAGGGAGGACACGGGAAAACTCATTACTGTAAATGCATGAGCGACGCCCACCCTTCCGAATTACTGTACGGAACTGCTTGAAATGGAGCGCAGATCTGTCATCTTATGGGCAGGAAAAGTGCACAATTAGCGCAAGTGGGGAGTGACTGAGGCATTTCGTAAACCAGAGTGGTAAATGTTTGTCATTTATATATAAAATATATATAAATATAATTTCATTTCATTCAATGACAAGTAACACTCAGCTACAATGCTCTTATTAGTGGTAAATTGACTTAAAAGTCTTTTTTAATAGAGGCAACTGAGGCATCGTTGTAGGAGCGGCTGCCTTTGGCTCCGGAGGTTGCCGGTTCCATCCCTGCCTCCAGCTTTAGTGCCGTTGAATAAGGTGCTTGCCCTGCAATTGCTCCAATACCTTTGCCTGGCTGTGTGATGGACTGGCGTCCCGTCCAGGGTGTGCTCCCCCCTGACTCCTGCAGCCTTGCGCCCAACGTCTCCAGGATAGGCTCCGGCTCACCACAACCCCACCGCAAACATTGGTTCTTGAAATTGGTTGGTTGGTCTCTTTTTAATCTAGAATACCCAGGAGGGGTGGGCAGCCACTGGCACTTGGACCCCCAAGGTTTTTTTTTTTCTCTCCGTTGACTTTTCTCCATGGCCAGTAGGCATACTTATAGCTTTAATAACTGCATGAATGATGTATTACTTTAGTATATAGTCAACTATCTTATTTGTTTCTTTGCCTTATGCCTTTGTTAAACTCTTCATCACTGTGTGAGGGGAGCGCTTTATAAAAGTGAATACAACTAAAAAAAATAAAAACCCAAAAATAATCAGACTTTCTTTTTTTTTTTGCAGGTCTGCAATTACGTCTCATTTGATTAAGCTGTAATTAATTGCCTGTACTTTTCTGGCCTTAAAGTGCAGAGTTTAGCTTGTAGTGACTTCTTGAACCTTGGGTCCCGTGCGGTTACAAGTGCACTTTTGATCTGCAGGCAGCGCTTTCTTCGCAGGACTCTAACGTCCCGTATCGGACGTGTGAGATGTCTCTGAAAGGCTGGTCGACAAATTCCAGCTGTGCTTGACATCCCGACACTCCCGTCCGCGGTCGGCATTTCTGCGCGTCGAGTGACGGCGTGGACGTGGGTGTCCGAAGCGCCATCGGTGCCAGTTCGTCCCGCTTTTATGTGTGCGGTGCCGGCCGGGCACCATATCCGTTTACTGCACAAATGAGCCTGAGAGCGGAATACACGGGGATCTAATCGCTCGGAAGCGTTTGGCTCCAGATGTAGGACAGGAAATGTGTCACTGAGGAGAGGGGGCTGAGCGAGAGGGAAGTCAAGCTAAGTGCAGTCGGGAGGAAGAACAGCCCAGCTGCGTCCCGCTCCTTAGCCGCCGCGCCCTCGACCCGCCTTTTGTTTTCCTCCCTGGTGCCTGTGTGGCTCTGTTCTGGGGCGACACGCGGAGACGTCCTGGCATGGGCCTCCTCTCCTCGCTGGCCGTGGGCTCGCCTTGTTTGTAGAGTGGGGGGGGGGGGGGGGTGTGTGCTGAGGCATGAGTCACCTTCCCTGAGGGGCTGGGGTTGGGGGGGGGGAGTGAAGCATCCTGAGGAGGAGCCTGTAAACCTGGGGCCCCAGAGAGGGGGAAACCCAGCAGCGAGCGAACAGCGACCGGGCTGCTCTCCCTCCCAACACAGGCCATGCGTGTCTGTGTCTGTGTGTGTGGGGCGCAACTGCAACGGTTTGCAGTCATTTACAGTCGTCTCACACTTTTCTCCAAGGTGACTTACAGCGTTATGCTACTTACACTGTTTTACCCATTTGTAGAGCAGGGTAATTTTTTTATTTTTTGTACTGTATTAACTTAGGGTATGTACCTTAAGCAAGGGTACTGTAGCAGTAGGTGGCATTCAAACCTGGGTCCGTTGAGTGGAAGGCGGCAGTTGTAACCACTACGCCTGGCACTGATGGTGGGACAAGGTACATCGTCACTTTTCGTTGGGATCCTGTTTGTACCACAACCTTCTCGCCACCACTGAGGTTTCAAGGTTCTCTCAGGCTGACCTGTTGTTCTTTATAAGGTGGCCCTCCCTTCACACACACACACACACACACACACACACACACACACACACACACACACCTTGGTTGCAGATCCAGAAGATCAGCAGTGATACCTCAGGCCCGCTCAGCGTGGGCAGTGGACTCGTGGTCTCGGCTCTCGGAGGGGTTGAGGTGCGGAGCGTTTCCAGGGAGGAGTCTCAGCTGGTGAGTCACCTGCTCTGGGTGGCGGTGCTGTGACTCACCCCTGGACAGCGAGAGGACGACGGGATGTGGTGTCAGCGATGCGCAGGGAAGTGTCCTGTGTGCCAGGGCGTAACCCCCAAACTTCCGTCAGCGCGTCCTGATCGACACTCCAGGTTAGTGGCCCTAAGCCCCCCCCCATGTGCTCTCAGTTATGGTAGCAGAGCTGCTTTAGTTTGATGGCTCTGCCCAGGACAGACCGTATCAGGCCCCGCGGGGGGTCCCTTTGCTGGTCAGGAAACGACATTGTGAGAGTGGAACTGCCCCTTCCTGCCATTCTTCTGCCCCGGAGATGATGTTTCCCCACCCGTCACCGTGTCCAGAGCCCGGGTCTGGTATGATCCACCCAGGACTCGAGACGTTGAGAAAGCGGGAGAAAGGTGAAGTACCTACCTTGCATACCGTGGTGGAGCGTATGACTAGTGTTACACATTTACATTACATTGATTTATTTAGCAGACACTTTTCTCTAAAGTGACTTCCAATGAACTCTATGTAGTGTTATCAGCCCACACACCTTATTCACCGTGGTGACTTACACTGCTAGATACACTACTTACACTCGGTCACTCATCCATACATCAGTGGAACACAGTCTGTCTTTCTGTGTCACTCACACACTCTGGGGGAACCTGAACAGCATGTCTTTGGAGTGTGGGAGGAAACCAGAGCACCCGGAGGAAACCCGCACAGACACGGGGCGAACATGCAAGCTCCACACACATTTACAACTCAAACTCCTTATTTAACACTACTTTTATAGCACATGGTTCTGCTCCTGAGAAGTGAGTTCTCAGTAGTAAGAACATTAATTCAGAACAGTGCCGGAACACTGTACAAAATAGTTCAGATGAGCTGATTGATTGATTGATTCGTGGGAAGATGATTGAAGTAGACGCTAGTTGTTATAGTGTGACTGAACCCTCCAGGTGGTTTTGACAGTCTGCTTGCTCTGTTCTGCTTGAAAGGACACTCAAAAATAATAATAATTTAAAAAACCACACAACCCAGAGTAAACGCCACTTCAGTTGTTTCATAAGTACAACGTAAGGCTAACAGCCAAATGTTTGGTGGTGTGAGTCCGTCTCCTATGAAGGACCGCAGTAAACCATCAAAGGGTCGGTTACTTCTTTGTTTGTAAACACTCTGCCTCCCACATACACAGCAACAGTGCGCGGCTCTCTGGTGGAAGAGGCTCCCAATCCCCCCCGAGAGCCACGGGCCCCACGGGTACCGGTGCCCGCAGCAGGCATCGCTCTGAACAGCAGTGGTCTCCAGGGGTATAGCGCCAAAGCGGAGTCGCGACACGTCTGGGGGCGGAGCTACTCATTTGATACCTGACCAGCTGATGTCTGCAACAGTAGTGGCCCACTAGCCTCTTCCATGGAGAAGACTTGAGTGAAGCTGCTGGAGATGTTTCCAGGCTATGGAAGGTGCAGCCCAGGAGGGGATGGGTGGGGGGCGCTGGGGAATTATTACCGTGCCGTGAGGTGCGGAGTTGTGTTCGTTGTTAACTAAGT
The DNA here is from genome assembly GCF_900964775.1 of Scleropages formosus. Lineage (NCBI taxonomy): Eukaryota > Metazoa > Chordata > Actinopteri > Osteoglossiformes > Osteoglossidae > Scleropages > Scleropages formosus. The sequence continues at coordinate 17,659,164 of NC_041827.1, forward strand.
TAAGAGCGACTCGGCGTCACCGTTTTCGAATGTCACCAGTTCCAGGTGCTTAAACCAGGTGTTTCCGGAATTTTACTTTTTCCAACCTGTACGATGTTATTAGTGATCCAGGCTGAGGTGCGGGAGTAGCAGCCGCTGCCGGGGGCCCGACAGGATCCAGACACACTCAGTAGGCCGCACGTGCTCAGCCTGCGGTTCTGTTCCGCACGCCGTGTGTTTCCTCCCCCACTCGCAAGCTGCCTGCGGTTGCGGTCGCACGCGGTGCTCTTTACGCAGTCGCCAGGTGAAAGTGTGTGTCACAGGCCAGCAGCGAACCCGAGAGGCGACTCAGCATCTTCCTGCCAAGTAGGACGTGTGTGTGTGTGTGTGTGTGTGTGTGTGTGTGTGTGTGTGTACGCATAACACACAGGTGCATGCGCCAGTAGGCAGCCTTACCACACGCCAGGGAGGAAAATGTTTCTGTAAAGCAAAGCCTGAACACACCAAGAACACTAGAACATTGAGATGCTAATGTTGGGCGGGGCTTAGTATGCAAATAATAATCTCAATAAAATCCTGACGTGTCGGGACGTCCGGGTTGCCTTACAGAGACTGGTGGTCAGCAGAAAGACGTGATAAAGAATTTGTGTTTTCCGTTTCTTACCTGGCAGCCGCAGGTCATCCACGTGACCGCAGCGATCCACAGATGAGGGAAACACGGAGCACATGGGCCCCGCGCCACCATATGCGGCCTTTCTTTGGCACACGTTTCTCAGTTTAAAGGCCCTCCTGGGTTTGTGTGGTGACGTGTGAGACGTTGGGTTCGAGGGAGATGCAGCCCGAATGTGAACCTGACCAGTCTGAGGTGGGACACGCTGAGAAAGGGCAGACAAACTGACCCCCCCCGGCTGTCGGTCCCAGGCCTGCGGCATTGTGGGAAAGACGGCTCAGAGTTCCTGGAGCTTTTCTTAGCCACTGTGAAAAATAATTGCTTACAGATCCCTAGTGTGGTTCTGTGCACTGGGCGGGGGGGACTGTAATGTAAACCGGATCTGTCCAGTTCTGTATTACTGTTGTTGTTGTTGTTGTTGTTGTACCTACAATCAGCAGTTATGTATGTCTATATGGATGGATGTGTGGATGAATGGATAGGTATTATTTATTGCATGGTGTGATGTGAGTATTTGTAGTCACTTGCTATGGTAAGAAATGTTAAAAACACAGTACCGTGTCAATGAGGAGCTGCTACAGTACATAGATATCAATACTACCCATATGAGTCCAGCACTCTGGTTTCGGTCCACAAGACCATCAGTGAATCCGCTCCCCAATACCTGCAGGACCTGGTCAATCCCTACAGCCCAGTAACAGCACCGAGCTCCTCCACCTCTGACCGCATGGTGGTCCTGCTCACAAGGGTCCAACACCGAAAATCTGTTGGTTCTCCATTTTTGGCCCTGGTGAAACAAACTCCTTGTGTCCCTCAGAGCTGCTGAATCCCTGCCACATTCAAGAAGGGTCTCAGACCCATCCTTTTCAGGGCCATTTCTCTCCTAACCTCCTGAGAGCTGTGTAAACTTGTCATACCTCATGATGATCTTTGCGTATCCAGTTCCATTGGCTGCTACTCAACTACTGTGTTTGGGCGTAAACGGTGCGCTAAAACACTTTCATTTACCCTGATTTGAGTGTGGCTTTGGAGGAAAGTGCTAAATGTATGAACATGAATATAAATATAAATGAGAGCAGCTTCTTACTTGAAGTGTAAGTTTTTGTTTGTAGGACCAGCAGGTGGCATGATGGTTAGGGCCATCTTTTCATACTCACAGGACTCTTATTTCCCACCTTCTGCTACAGCGCCTTTAATCAATGTACTTACCCAAACTTAATACGGTAAAAATTACCATGCTGTATATATGGGTAAATCCACATAAGCAGCTCAGTGTATGGGGGGGTTATGAAAGGATTAAAAGAGTGCAAAAATTTTTCAAGCATCTACAGGCTCTTCAGTGGGACTGTGGTGAATATTTCAGGCTCCGACTGTCCTGCGCACAGCAGGTTCACGTCAACAGCAGCTTCCGGAATGAGCTTCGCTCCTGTGCATCCCGTGACCTGACTTAAGGTGTCCCTGTGCCTTTGGAGCCTGGTGCCTTACCGCAGTACATATCTCTGCTCTAGCTACAGCAGCTGTTTGTGGGATTTTGCTCACTGTCAGCTGGTATAGGTTTGCCATAGTGTGTGTGTGTGAGTGAGAGAGCAACTGGTCAGCCAGTGTTGTTCACTCGCATAGGGCATCTCTGCCCTCATTTCTGCTCTGTCTGTCGTCCGTAATCAGTGTCACGAGCAGTGGGTGAAGATGCTGCTCACCTGACGTAGAAGTGGTGGCACTGTGTGTCCTCGTACAGCCCCACCTGCACCGCGGTAACTCTGGTAATTGCGTGTCCCGTGATGTCGTGTTTCCACTGAGCAGAACGTGCGCTCTTCCTGTGTCATAGCTGCAGCGTGACGGGAAGAATCCAGGGGGCGATCTAGAGCACACCTGCAGTGCGGGCCTGTGCCCTTCCTGTGGAAGCACCTCTGGGCAGCGCATCTTTCGCATGGGGCTTATGAGTACAGGAAGGGCGTTGGCTCTTCAGCGATTGTCCCACTTCCTTTTGCGTTGCTTGGGCAGGAAGTGAACTGAGGACGGACGACGACCTGGGTTTGACCGCGATTCGCTCAAGGGCTTCAAACACAGGTGTGTGTCCAGCAGACTGAGGCCCCATTTCAGTGCCTCTTCTGTTGACACGTTCATCTGTTTTTCTTGTTACTGTGAGAAAAAAGCAGGTGGTTGGAGCTGCTGTCTTGTACTCGGAGGGCACGGTTTTGAATCCTACCTCCTGCTATAGTACCTTTTATTAAGGTACTTGCGCTGAATTGGAAGAGTAAAAATAACCTTGCTCTATAAATGGTTAAGTCCCTTTGGGAAAAAGCCTACAATTTATGAATAAATATAAATATTTTTTTGAAACTAAACTGGATATGTACTTAATTTGTAAACATTTATTTTGGTGTTGCATACACTCATCCCAACGATTTGTGGTCTGTAGCCATACACTGAGTCCGCATTTGAAACGTGCAACAAGTAGCTGTGAGAGAGAGAGAGACCGTGAGCCGCACTGCATTGTGGGAATTGTGTACCCAAGCTCTTATGTTCTGGCACTCTGGTCTCGCTTGCGTACTCGCCTGTTGGTGTTTGTCTCCTCTGATTATTTTTAAAAGTGACACATAGCCTTGGTCTTACTGAAGCCAGTCCACATACACTATCCGAGTAGGTTCATTGTCATTTTTTCACTTTTAGTAGCGCTCCGTTACTTTATGGACTCAGTAAACCTTAATAGGAACTTTAAAATAAAAAAAATCTTTGTCTACAATTATTTAAAGTAGAGGGTAAAGGGAGTCAAACCAAATATACTGAAATGGAAAGAAAAGGCATGCTCTGGTTTCTTCCCAGTGTTTTTACTGGTTAATTCTAAAGGGCCCTTTTTGTGTCTGCGTGTACATTACTCTGCATTATAGTTGTGTGTATCTGATACTGCAAGTCACCTGGGATACAGGTGTCAGTAAATAGTTAATGGTGTAAATGGGCAGCAGGTGGTGCAGTACTTAGAGCTGCTGAATTTGCCTTTTAGGGAAAAGTCCTACATTTGTGTCATTTGCTGAAAAATATCTGCATTTTGTCTCTTAATTACCTGTTTTGGTTGGCATCTATATGTGAGCACAAGAGTTACACATTTCTACAGCATGTTAAATGTATCAACTGTTTCTGCACTGAGAGCAGTTAATTTGCATAGCATAGCAGACCAGTCCTGTGTCACAAGGGAGTGATTTGCCACAAAAAAAAAAAAATCCCTGGGCTTCTGTGAATTATGACTTTCTCATGGTTGTCCTTTTAAGTATCATGGGGCTGCACCTGGGGGGGCCACAGCTGTGCTGCAGTACAGTTTGACAATTCTGGAGGTGTGATTGTAAATTACCTTGTTTTACTGTGCAGATCTGGGACATGAGTGACGACGAAAGTGTCTGAGGCTACAAAAGCACAGCAGGAAGGTGCTGCGCTGGTGAAGACTGCAATCCAGAGCAATGGGCTTCCTCCAGTCACACTTCAGACCTCAACTGTGATCTCAAACCCTTGTGCACATTGAATGTTTAAATGGGTAGAACTAATTAGCCCCTGTGCAGTTTTTTTTTTTTTTTTAAGTCTTCACTGCAGCCATATGATCCACTATAAAAAGTGTGTATTCGACTACCACCTGAGTAAAATTGTCCTTTTTCTGTGATGTTTTACTTTTTAATCCCATTTCTACATCAGTCTGGAAAGCAAGGAGAGACTAAACTGTGTTGCTACCCGTGAAGAATCCTGAGAAGGGGTGCCAACAGCAGTAAAACCCCCTCTGCAGGTACCAAAGTCAAACACCATTTAACACACAACCTACATTCATTTCCCTTTGTCACATCTGTGTGTGTGAGAGACTGAACCCGAGTATGAAAATGAGCCATACAAAGTGTATAAGGGTGGAAGACCAGTCACTGCACGAAAACCCCCGAAGGACTGTGGTTTAAGAGCACTTTATTGTTCCTTGAGGCTACTTTTAAGTACAAAATAAAAGGTGGCCAGCCAAAACCTTTCTCAGGACAAACAAGGCCACGCAGGGGGTATTATACAGATTTACAAACCACTTCTGACACATCCACGTCCACCGTTTGGTGAAACAACTTTCTGCGAGTCTCTCAGTTCAGCTTCCAGAAGTACAGTCTTTTGACCTCTAACCCTTAATGTTCTGTCAGACCAGTGAGAGGAAGCCCATCTCAGCAGGGATTCAAAATGGGCACTTTGTTCACACCGTCACCACAACAGCAACGACAGGCGTCAATGTCGTACGGTAACTAACTGCTCAGTAGCCTTTAGCAATAATAAAACAAGTGGCTATAATGACAACGCAGTGTTTGAAGAATAACTGTGTTCCTGCACTTTTTAAACCTTAAAACAGACAACTCTACAAACAAAAAAGATCAACTTTTTTCTTGAAAAAATGCATGATTATAATAAAGGATAGGGAAAATTAAATAGCTACATATCATTAACAAATTAATTGTTCCTCAAAAAATACCTACGATTTTTTTCTCTGTACATTCGTTACGCACAGCGTAATGATGGTCTTAGTTACCTATATAAAAAGTATTTAAGTGATTTCCCTACAGTGTGTAGGGGACTGTATGCCAAAGCAAAGACTGTCCTACCTAGTAAACTGACAGTGAAATGTGTGTGAGACAACCTAGACACTTCTTCCCATCTGGTATTTATGCACATTCTGTAAGGACAAAGGTCTAATGAAGTACAACATGTCAGTGAAAAGGGAAAAATGAAAAAATGAATTAACAGTGAAACATCTACCTAAATACTCAAATGAAAGCTGTCTAGCAGCTAGTTCCTGCTTTTCAAAAACTGGTCATTTTCATCATAGATGAAAAGTCCAACAGTTTAGCAAAGATGGTGGAATGTATGGGTATGTGACCTCTACATAGTTATGTTTAAGATGAGCAGAGCATTTGAGTTCTTGGTTTCTAGTCAGTAGCTACTGAAATGGGGGGGGGGGGTTAATTGTAACACCAGTACAAAGTTCCCTGTTGGAGGAATGTATGTTGCCTTGATACAGGGTATTAAAAAAAAAAAAAAAAAATGGGAGGGGGGGGGGGAGAGTATCAAGCGCCAACCATGTGCTACATGCAATGTTGTTTAAGAGTAGATAAAACAATATATTAAAAAAAATGTCTTGACATTATTAGGGAGATAGTCAACTGTCAGGCTCAACCAGTCTACAGCTGTTAATATTTACCTTATTCAGTCATGCACAAAGCTATAGCATCCTGTACCATGGATTAACATAACATTGAATTGTTTATATATAGAAGGCCTATCCGGAGGCGACGCTCTGTTGCTGGCTTCTACCATAATGGTTAGGAAGAGACAAAAAAATATATATATATATATATATGAGTACAACTGTACCAGCAGTAAGTATATCTAGGACTGTTACCGACAAAAATAAACTAAATCTGAGGAAAGACTAACTGTATTAAGATTGAAATGTCTATACAATAATAGATACCAGCTATTTAAAACATGCATCTGTAAGCACTACTTTACCTTTCCAATCGTGTCTACTCTACAGAATCCACAGTGCCTGGGGAGACAAAACTAGTAAATGCCCATGTTTAGAGAATGACGCTGTCCAGTTGAAAGCACCAGCCAACTGAATGAAAGCTAGAAGAATGCCACACACACCCTTGCCCCAGCTCTTTCTTTGCCTTCCCCCTAGAGAAAACAGATGCAACATTACCACTTAACCAATTTCCTTAGCAGTTTGCCCGCAAATCACAGGAAGAAAAGCTGTGTATCCGACATAAGGTTGGCACGAAACCTCAAACCCTCAATCCAGTAGTGCAAATCAGACTGGGCCTTACTCTTCAAGTAAAACACGTACACAATGACAAATCAGAAAGGTGGGGCGGAGCAAACCATACGTGTCTGCAGGAACGAGAAGCAAACAGGAAAAAGGTGGGGGTGCGACTAGAGAATGGCTTTTTTCTTTTTACAGGGCAACAGGATTTGCATCAGAGGTTTTCTTTGGTAACAGAGACAGACAGTTAGGAAGCTATGTGATAACTCCTTAAAAAAAAAAAAAAAAAAAAAAAAAAAAAAATTCTGGCTAATTCATCATTTAGGGCAGTGAATAATGCAAAAGGCCAAGCATGTATGCAAAGATGCTAACAAAAAAAAAAAAAAAAAAATCAAGTGAAAAAGCTTCTGCCTTCTCTCCCTCCATCTGTATGTACATGGCTATCAGCTGGCATTGTTCCTTGCTCCATTGACACCCCCCAAGAAGGCCACAGTTGGTGTGCGCTCCTCACGATACCACCGAGGGAGAGTGGCTGTGGTTGACTATGTGATTGGAAGGGGAGGAGTCAGGGCTTCCAGACCCACTGCCCTTGGCCTTGATCTGCAGCCAGGTCTCACCAAGCGCTTTGGCAAAGTGGTCGTCCACAGAACCTGTGATGGACACAGAGTTGGCAGCCGGCTCAGGCTCCCTGTAGTTCTTCCCCAAGCTGCGACGGAAATGCTCCTCAATCACCGGATCACAGGCCGTGTTAGCTGGAGAAAAGCAGGACATTGTCATACCTGTACAGCAAAAATTCAGCATCACATCATGTGAAATACCCTCCCTGTTCAATGTTTCCATCTCAAAGACCCAAGTATTGTGGACTTTGCATAGTGATTTGCTCATTAGAATACCCAGCCCCAGATAATATTCATAAATTCTGTGGCATAGTAAAAACTTATTTTGGTATATGTTACAGTCCATCTCAACTTTAAATCTCAAGTGAATTTCACTGTGTCAACTCTAAATCCTTTGCTTTCGGTCATGATCATGGCTTAGTAGGATAGCTCTGAAGCACTCAATTCATGTAACATGAGCACAAGAAACAGCTAATGATATCCAAGCAGTTTTAAAGTATAGTAATGATTTTTCACTGAGGGCCCTTTAAAATCTCAATGGGAAACCACACTACTGCCCTTTTGACTGTCTCAAAGATGCACATCTTTTGCAGAAGTTTATAAGTTTCCCAGCTCTTTTATAAGAGTTTAACAATCTTAAGTTCATGTGGGCAGTTTTAACATCTCCTTTGATTGCAGACCCAGAGTGTACTCTCACAGTCTGCTATGGAATGGTATACTACATGACCAAAAGCATATGAATTCAGATGATGTGCTTTTGGTGGCACAACAGAACTTTCCCCAGAGATTATATATAACTGGATAGTTTGACACTTTCATTAGCGACAGAAGAACAAGGAACAAGTGTCCGCTGTCCTGCTAGTTTCATGCAGTTGGACCATACAAAGATGGGATGATGTTACAGTAGCTGTATACAAACCCCTCTAGAGAACTGAAGACTACTTTTTCCAACTTCTGCCTTAACACTGAAATGCGGCAAAAGGCAGTTATGTAGTTGCTTCTGGTGACAAAAACTATGTTCATTGTAGGAGAGAAACGGTTTTTGTATTTGTCATATCTTCCACTGATGCACATGTATACTATATTTCTCTGAAGTATTACACCATCAGTTTGGGCTGTTTTACAGATACTGTACAAGGTACTTGGAACAAAAGCCATGTTTGGTGAACTGTGAGCAATAACTTATGCAAGACTCACTGTTGGACGGCCTCCTGTAATTGAGTGACATGCTGGAGTTGCAGCCATTGTGCGACACGGTACAGTGAGACAGGTTGCAGTTGCGGTTGTTTGCAGACACGCAGGTAATGACTGAAGGACGGTTCTACAAACGGACAGATTAATTTGCTTAAAGAATTAAACCAGCACCAGAAAAATTACCCTACAGTTTACAAATGTTGACAGTATCGTTCACTAACGTGCTCACCTGCTGACGCTCAATCGGCGCCGGGCTGGGTGGCACTGCCACACAGCGCACAGTGTCCCCATTGTTTTTGGTCAACGCAAGGGGCTGGTCCATGCCCATGACAGGCAGATGGCCGTAGACGTGATTCCCGTGGATAGATATGCCCGGGGCAACACCAGCGCGTTCAATGGGACTGCGGCTTCGGTCCCGGGGGTCCTTGCGGTAGTCGCCATTAGCTGGTTTACCCCTGTGAAGCACAAGGCAAGATTTCTGTTCAGCAAAAGTCTACTTGTGGAGTTTTCATGTCTATGTGTATATGCCTCATCTCCCCATCACATTCTCAGGAAAGCTTCACCTTTATATTCATACATCTTCTGCAGCACTTGATAGCAAACCACTCTTTCAGAAACTTCTCACAATCTACACTCACAATGGACCTTGCATGCGTGTTTTTAATCAGTCATAAGAGACTTTAACACTCCAAGAATCATAGTAAGCTCAAAGTAAGAGCCAATTTAAGGACCCAACAAGCAAACAATACATTTTCATGCAAAATTACATATGAATCAAGCTAGATTCGATCAGCTGTAGAATCTGTAGAACTTCAGAAATTTAAATGATCAATCAAGAACCTCACTAGCATCTCTCATCTTCTCCACAGACCACCACTGAACATGGTTCACTACATCGAACATCAAATCAGTGAGTAGCCTGATATTCAGGTATCCCTAAACCACAATTTAACTGTACACAGTACATCAAATCTTTGCTGTTGCAACCTGATACTGCAGTAAAAGCAAAAGAGTGAAGGAGACACAGAGGCTCAATTTGGGGACTGGGCCCTGGCCTCAGTGCTAGAAATAAACTGTCGCTAGGCAACCAGACTACCACGGAAAGCATCTGCAGCACATGGTAACATCCTTCGGAAACATCATTTGCCCAGGAAAAAAAAGAAAAACAGCCACCCGGCAAAAGGACAGACCATGGAGAAGCAGATTTAGCCAACATGGAAAACAGCAGAACTCCATGCCCACTCTCATAGAACAGCTTAATCCCCTTCTCTCAAACTATGAGCTACTCATTTCCTAAGAGACCTGGAGGTTGGAGATCATAGGGGATAGTAGTATAGCTCAACTACTCACTTGAACGCACTACTTCAGCAAAGGTGTACAAGACCACCACAAGAACAATGACAAAGATACAAGTCATCAGAAGTCATTTACTATCACTGACTGTACTTAAATCTTGACCTGTTACAACAGTACATGTATACATCATCTTTACACTGCTTCAAGTACACTCTACCCATACCATTCTCAACATGAGTGCTTACCAAATTTAATACCATACACATTAATTTTTTTGTAAATCACTTAAAACCATGAAATGCACACATCATAAAGAAACAAATTCATAATGTGTGCCTTACGCAAAAAATAAACATCCGAACTACAAAGCAGAACTTCATCACCCCCACTCCTATCCCCATGTGGGTTAACTGTGTGCTAACTGTGTGCTAATGAGCTTTCAGTACTGGTTAGGGCATGCTAGCAGTGGGTGAAAAAGTAAGATTTAGATTCTCACCAGTGGTCTTCTTGCATCTCTGGGCAAACTTGTAAAACAGACATGAGAGAAATCATGGAGTGGGGGTATTTAACAAATAATTGCTCCTGCCTTTACAGAAAAAAAAAAAAGGGGGGGGTGAGCAGCAGATGAAAAATATGAAGCTGCCATCTGTTTTGATTAAAAACAAGGATAAGTGTGGGGAGAGGGGGGTGTTACCAACCTAACTTTAATCACTGCCAAAAAAGCATGAAGACCCAGAATCCTCCCAGAAGAAAAGCCAGGGGCCCCAGAAACTTGGCAGGCTGTCCAGGGAGGAAGGGGGGAGCAAAAGGAAAGGCCTCAGCAGGCTGGATGCCCCTTCAAAATAAAAGCATGGTATATAGAAGAAAAAAAATTGTGATCTGTAACCACAAGTTAACATGTAAGATTAAATGTTCAGAGGGTTGTTTAAAAAAAAAAAAAAAAAAAAAAAAAAACTGAAAGGCAATGAGAGCACAAGGGAAGTTAATGAACATTCCTCTGTACGTGTGTGTGTGTGTGTTTTTAAAAAAAAAAAAAGGCCATTAGTAATGCACAACATGCAATTCGTGGCATTCCTGAATGGTTATTTAGAAGGATCAATCCATTTTAGAATCATGACAAAACCCACATGGCATGAAATATAAAGGAAATTTTTGAACATTGTTTAAGTAGACCACTTTGAACTATTATTCTTTTCTCAGAAGATGAAAGGAACCTTAGGTGAAAGGCAATGTGTCTGCTTGTCAACACCACACACTTTTGAAAGGTGAAACAAGAAAAAGGTCAGAGAAGGAGTTTTTCCTTCTACAGACAGTCAGAAGTTTAAATAAACAGGAACAGGTAGACTATATCAAAACTACAGAAGACATTAGCAGAATCTATTTTGTTTTGTGTTTCATTGGTTATCCACTGCAATATGGAAGCCTCAGAATCCTGCTCTTGTGGCTCCTCCACAAGTCATCGAATCTCTCCTTGAGTGATACAGGAAACATCTGGTAGAAATCAAGGAATGGAGAAGACCACAGGATGCAAACTTGGCTTCATGCTACAAGTCCCCTAGCAACCGCATACCGGTGTCCCATCCGGAATCGGCCCCCTTGCCCATCTTATAAACGAAAATCTACCGTGCTTTGTATTGCTTTAAAAACCTTTCGCCGTGCAGTTGCTCTGGAGACGATGACTTGACCACATATTTAAATGTTTATAAAAATGACTAATACACAACAAATGTAATATGTTAAGTCAACTATCTTACTATAGATTAGAACAGCCACATTTCCTATGAAAAAGGGGAGTGATAAATAAAACTACCAAATCAAAGGACAATACATTTAAATAAGGGCATCAACCTTTCACTACCAAGGGAAGTGAGGGCACATTTGGGTTTTACTTCCTACAAAGGCAGGCATTACAGCATAGTGCAACGGACTGGATATTGCTTGGATGTGGTCGTTTACAAAGCCAACTCCGCTGGCAGAGCCTTGTAGATACATTTACTATGGCTTTTGAGGTAGAAATCTGAGGGTTTTTCCCTTTCATCCTTCCAACTACTGTTTATATTTAAAATTTCATATATGAAATGGACAACAATAGGATGGCTGAATGATAAAAAATGGATTCTGTGCAACTATATTTGTGATCCTGCTTACCCAAATTATTAAACCTAACTTGACCATGTATCATCTAGTTTACAGCATCCAATAGCTAAACAAAAATCCAGCAAAACAGCACAAAGTTCAACCCTGGCCATGTTGGCCCTGGTTTGAGTCCCACTTTCATCCACTTGGCCAAAGCAGCAAGAAAAGGCTCCTCTAGCAGTTCTCTGCAAACAGCACAGAAATTCCTACTGCAGCAGCAAGCTCCCTACTAGTGGTTTGCCAAGGAGGGCACTGGCATGGGCAGTCTGAAGCAGAAGACTTTGTAAATGATGATGCAGAAGGACTTTTATGGCAGCAGGGGGGAGCCTCCAGGGAAACAGGCCAGCACAGGGTTCCAGTGCATATCGAGCCCACAGGATAAGGAGGCCTTTGTGTTCAGCCTGACTGTGGAAATGAGAAAATGCCCCCCAGCCCCCACAACCTTGACAAGAAGACCACTAAGCAGCCCTGGTGGTCAGGGACAATACAGCCCACTAGGCCACATCATTTAATTCAGATGCAGGATTAAGTTTACTTAAATTTATCCAATTACACATGAATGCATCTGAAAGGTTTAAAAATTGTACTATGAGAACCCTAAGACCAAATTCAAGTTCTTCTACCCCACCATGTGTTAGTCCACGTTTGACTGGTGATAAAGTCAATTTTATTAGAAGAAAGTCAAAGTGAATCGTAACACTAAAGGGCACTGCTTCCAGCCAACCAGCCCAGTTCACTTACAAACCCATAATTAGCCTTGGAAAAAGAACCGTGGCATGAAACGCTGGGGTAGAGTCAAGCCAGTGTGGGTTGGGTCAGATGTCAGCTACCTGCTCCTAAACAAATCAGGATTAGGGACACCACCTTACTGGGCTACATCTCAAATGGCTTTAGAAAAATGTTGCATTCATCATTCTGAAAAAGAAAACCCCAAACAAGACTGTACCAAAATGAAAGACTACAGATCTGCCAGAGCAAACAAGCACAGTAGCATATCAGCATGTCTAAAAACAAAATTATATCCATGACAAAAATGTTGACTGTTGCATTCCACTTCCCTCCGTACTTACACAGGCCAATATGCTTGATACAACGACAGAGATTAAGTCCAAAACAAATGCCATAACATAGTCAAAAGCAAATCACTTTTAAAAAATAAAAAATAATAAAAAAAAAATAAATAAATAATTCCCAGTTGCTTCTTCTATACATTCATGTCAAACATTCATCTCAGTCATCTTTACATTTTATCATGTAGAGGTCCAATTGTGTGCGTGTGGGCACAGATTTGCACAACACGCCATTCACATTTATTCATTTGCTATATGAATCTTTCCTGACATGGCTCTCAACACCCACTTATTCTCCCCTCCAATTAATGCAAACTAACCACATGGCGCAAACCCAAGTTCATAACAATATGCAGCCATTTTAAACGGCATCACAGACACTGAGCACTTTCTTTACACTTACTGGAATCAGAAGCTGCTGGCAAAATCACAGTGGAAACAAATTGTGGGAGGGGGAATAATTGGGACTGATAACGGTATTTGTGCTGTTGCTGACAAAGCTTGCTGAGATTGTCATTGTGATGCCCATGTGCTCCCAGTCTTTGTCCTTAGTGCTCTGCAACTCCATTCTACACACGCGCAAAATGACCCACTTTCACAACTGGCTAGCCCAGGCTGGACAGAACTGGTTTTACACCATACCAGTTCCTCCCACAAGGTTGACCCTCAGCATGCCAGAAATAGAGGTGTGGAGGGGTTCTATGTGTAAGATACTTTAACTACCACAAATTTACATCAAATTAAATGTAAAAAATAATCAAAAAAGCAAGAATAATGATTTGTCATTCTCAAGTTGTCAGTGAATGTTTTGTTTCAGTCTTGCAGTCAGACTGAAAAGCATGAGGCCCCAATCACAATGTCCAGCTTGTGGTCAGCTGTATTCATTGTCACTATTCGGCATCCTCCCAGTACCGTGATCACCAGTGTGTCACCCAGCATTCCAAGGCAATGAAATAGGTCGGCTCTGCCCAGCACCACAGCAAAGTATTTGACGATAAATAGCCATGTCTGTGGATCCCATGACCGAACACAAGCCCCTCCGACAGGGCAGGAATCTGCAGAATCCATGGCAGCCTCCGTGAAACCATGGCGTGGCACCATGGACAGCCCTGTGTTCCAATCAAAGTCCTGGAATGCATGGAATTCTGGGTCTCAGCACCATGCCAACCACTGGAGATTACCAAGGCACGAGAACCCTTTAGCAACATTTTTCTGTTCCAATGGAGTACTGAATTCATTGCTCAGTACATGTTAAGTATTCATGTATTTAACCGATCCATCCTATTTACTTAGCCCTATTCCAATACACAAAAGGTGCACACATCTGACCACTACTTGTGTCCTCCTTAAACATACAGAAGTGTATCATTTTATTTCATTACTGCTTTGCTGAGAGGATGCCAAGTGTAAAACACACACACACACACACACAGTCTGAAACTGCTTGTCCCAAGTGGATTTGCGGTGAACCGGAACCTAACCCGGCAACACAGGGCGGAAGGCTGGAGGGGGAGGGGATACACCCAGGACAGGACACCAGTCCATCGCAAGGCACCCGAAGCAGGACTCGAACCCCAGACCCGCCAGAGAGCAGGACCCGGCTAAACCCGCTGCGCCACGGCACCCACCCAGTGTAAAAAACTTGGTAATTTATTAAGGTGTACATTTTTCATGGAGCAGTTTCAATAAGGTACCACAAGTGACAAAACTGCACACATGGGAAATGTATTAATTTACACTTACAGCTGCGTGGCAAAAAGACGGCTCATCTTGGCCACATGTTCATTATCACAGTCTCCATCACCATTGTCCACTTGGTCCCCACTATGCTTCCTCTTGCTGGGGCTGATGGGAGAAGGGCCCATCCTGTGGCCGGCCACAGTGGTCGTCATGGACACAGACTGCATCCTGGGGTCGCCTCTCAGAGCTGCTTCACCTGGATAACAGAGTGGAGTATGCTTGCTGTTACTGGCCGCAACCATCAGGGTCCACACAATGCTCCCACAACAAAATCAAAATTCTCAATTTTTTGAATTGCTTTCTCAAGAATATAATGGTAGGACCTTGAATGAACAAGTTTTAGGCTGCAGTCTATGACATTAACCACTATGCTCTTCCTGAACACTCCATTCCCAGTACAGCATACTTTACAGACCAACAGTGATGCAATCCTACAATTTACTACAACCAAGTTTAACTCTCATCTCCTCATAAAAACACTCTTTGCAGACACAGCTATAAAATGTGAACACAGCTATTAGCCAATAAGACCAGGCTTCATTTGAACACCAGATGACGAGGAAAACAAAGAAAGACCAACTAATGTCAAAGAGTGGAAATCTGAATTTTAACAAAAAGTTAGTAAGACATCCATTTAGACAAAAGTTTTTTTTTTTTTTTTTTTTTTTTTAAACCTAGACAGCTTCATATAATGTGTACAGGCTGCCAGACATCTCAGCCCAGGGGCACTGAGAACACAGCAGACAGGGTGGGAGTGATACAGGAAAATTACCATTGGCAGTCACCTCTTATGGGGACTTTCCACTGGGCAAAAATTTGACAAAATTTACATTTTAAACTTTTTTTCAAAGTGTTTATTTAGTAGAATGTGAATTTTATGTCTCCTGTAAATATTGGTATAACAAATGCAAACCACTATCAAAACATTATCATGTGTAGGCTTTGGATGAAGCCTTTACAGTAAAGTGATTTTAAATAACTGCAAATGACCACATTCCACCACTCAGCATTCCTTAGCAACCCTGTGAAGTTAGGTACTTTGTAGCTTAGCTGACACTTTTTACCCCTTCCCTGGAAGAATTACAGCAGCACCCATCCAACTTGAACTGGTTATAAGTACATATCCTTATCCAATATACAAATTGCTACAATTTGTTTTTTTCTGGGAAATACACATTTTCATGACAATTCTAAAATACCAAAATTCAAGAATAAAAAGACAAAACTATTATTAATTTTACAGTAACAAAAGTGTAGCTTGGTTTTCCCTGCATAAAGGGTGAGCCTCCAAAACAAGCAGCCCATTTTCCTGACTGGCATGTCTCTGCTCGTCTGACCATGCACCATGGCAACAAGGATGACATCATTGTTTTGGCAGCAGAGAGAGCCAGTAATAAAGAGACTGTGAGCAGCCCAATGAACATTATTCGCCCCCTACCCCACCCTACCCTACCACACATGATAGCTTATCTGTGCTTGCTTCAAGTTTGTAGTGCTGAAATAAAAGGTGCCATTGTAAGTGTAGGAATAAATGTACCACAGATACCTTACTCTGGTTATGACTATTTCCAATTTTATGGAAACTATTGCAATTTTAAATGGGTAAAAACTAGATTTAAAGTAGCAGAATATGGGAAAATGCTAGCTACTCTGACCATTTAAAACAGAGCTTTCAAGCCTTGCATCACTACCATTCATATTACTGTACTTTACATTACATTTCCATTCATGTAGCAGATGTTTTTCTCCAAAGCAACTTTCAATGGATACTATAGTATTACCAGCCCACACACCTTATTCACCAAGGTTACTTACACTGTTAGATACACTACTTACAAAGGGTCACTCATCCATACATAAGTGAAACACACTTTGTCACTCACACACTATGGGAGAAACCGAACAGCATGTTTTTGGACTGTGGGAGGAAACCAGAGTACCTGGAGGAAACCGATGCAGACATTGGGAGAACATGCAAACTCCACACAAACTGAGCGGGGATCGAACCCACGTCCTCTCGCACTCCCCCAGGTGCTGTGAGACAGCGACACTACTCGCTGTGCCACCATGTGGTTTTCTGCAGCATAAGGCACAATACAGGACAACAAACTGATCAGTGTCTAATCAGGTCAGTGTCTGCCAAAACAGTGAGAAGGGTTAAGAAGCTGATCACTGGTGAACAGAGGTCTACCCCTCTGACAACCCCTTATGGTACCGTAACCTTTGAGAGGGGTTGCTCTCATCACCATAAAGATCACTATCTGTGTTAAGTGAAGTGCATTAAATGTTTTGACCTAATGAAAAGCACTCAGTCATTAAGTGTAAATGATCAAAGGAGAGCCTTTCCTGGGACTTCAAACACAAAGCTTGAGAGGAGATCATGTTACGGTGATCATAGACATCCACCCTCCTCCCCTTTTGCTGTGCTCACAGGTCTTTTTCAGCACTGAAAAGTACACAGAATACACATGAACTGGGCCAACTAATGCTATTTTTGCCTGATGTTCTACATAATCTGAACTGACCACCAAAAATGCATGAATATTCCAGTCACAATGAAAAAGATGAAAAAAGTAGACAATTTCTTTAATGGTGCAGAAAAAATATAGAACGTAACAAGGACTTGAAAGATACTAATCCTTGATCCCTTTCTGATTAATACCAAGAGTTGATCTTCGAGCATTACCAAGTCCTCAAATTCAATAAAATATACGCCTCCTTTTCAATGAAGAATAATAATCCCATTGAAACAATGTGAAAAAGAAAAGCCACCTTTCTACCATGACAGTTTTTGTATTTGTTCAGCAGCAAAAGCGCGGCCGTCAGCACAAATACTACCTACCCCCTTCTCTACCCCCACATCCCCCAGCTTCGGGTGATTTAATTTAGGCCCTGTTTTTAGGCATGCCTTCGCAGGCAGGCCGGCGCTGCTACAAGCCCCATGATGTCGCGGCAGTGACCAAAGGGGCGGGCCTGTGGGTCAGTATTACCGGTGTGCCTCGGCAAAGCAGCAGAAGGCCCCAGAATGCTGCTGCAACAACCAGAGCCTGGCATCCAGTAATCACTTATGCAGCTTGAAACAGCCTATTAACAGAAAGAAAAAAAACTCAAAGCATGGACCCTTCTAAAGCAGTCTGCTGTCATTTGCTGGGTCACATTTAACTGAAGATGACCAGCTCACCAACACTCATAAATATGCCCCACAACAAACTCCAAACGTTTACTAATAATCTCATATTCACAACGCAGGACTTCCACAGGATAGAAAAATGACAAAATAAGTATAAGATGTTTTTTTCAAAAGGTGAAAAATAGACACCCAAACTTTCTAAAGCTATCTTTCAAAGCTGATTGACCAACCAAGCCCTAAATGCATAAAATACACAGGTCAAGAATACTTATGAAATGTGTTTGGTTATTTATTTGGCACACTTAAAAATAGTAGAAAGTATGCAACTGAGCATGCAGAAGTACTTGCAATTGTGTATTTCCATCCCTTGTCACCAAGTCATGTGACTAGCCCACATGAGAAAGAGACATTCCGATTGGCAGAGGTAACACAAGCTTGGCCAGACACCCACATTGGGGATGGTCAATAATTAGCCCTGATGAGCAATAATACCCCTTCAAAATAGATCCTAGATAGCACTAGCACTACATTAATCTCTCAGCCACATGTTTTCAGCTAGACAGACTTCATTGATCTGCCAGTTTATCTTTGGTTACTTATCTGAAGCACAAAGTGAAGCAGGATGATGAGTGAAAAAACATTTTGCTATCTGTAAGAATGAAAAAAGTAAAAACCAGCACAATTAATTAATAATGTAATTACTATAAATTGTTTCAAATTTTACTTCCTTCATATGACTAATATACATTATTACAATCACATTTATTAAATTTACTGACACCTTTCTCCAAAGCAAATTACAATGTTCAGCTAACTAAAACGATTTACCCATTTATAGAGTCGTACAATTTTACAGGGGCAACTTAAGTACCTTGCTGAAGTGTACTACAGATGGATGTGGGATTTAAACCTATGACCTTTGGATCCAAAGGCAGCAGCTTTAACCACTACACTATCAGCTCTCCCATATTCTCAAGCAAAGAGAAAAATGAAGCACAAGACAAACTTGTAGCAGTTTGGCTACTATGGTAATTTTATAATTAACTTTTTATGTTGAACAAATTCACATAATGAAGTTAAGACTACTTCTCTGTGTTTTTCAGTATGTTCAGTACCATAGAAATTAGTACCTCCACCCAGCATCAAAACTACTCAAAGAACTAGGAACTGGGTCTGTTCTAAGGACCAGCAGGGTAGGAGGTATTTCAGTCATGCCCATTTATCAAGACTTATAAAAGTGGCTATAATCATAGGGGGGGGGGGGGGGGGGGACCCCTTAAATGTAGGGGGGAAAAAAACTGATTAAAAACATTCACGTTATGACATCACAAATAATAATTTTCTTAGGTTCCTCCCTCCAAAATATAAAACCTCTAGTATACTGAAAAAAAATCTGCAGCTTTATCCTCAGGCACCTAAAATGCCACCATGTATGTATAATTTTGACTTCTACAAACAATATTCTGAGGTCTGATGAACTGACAATAAATACATGAAGGCATGCAGCAAACAAAATACTGAACATTAATATTGTAATTTTTTTTTTTTTAAGAAACAACAAATAGAAATCATACTGGTCTACAAATCAAATTCAGAAAAGAAAAAGTTTTGCAAAAACTAATCTATGCTGATACACAGAAAACTTATGCCTGAAAGGCTCTGCTGCTGTGTGTTTAAGACTGAAAGCTGAAGATACAATTTCAGCAATAATCCATCTCTAGTTCTGCTCAAGACCAGATGTCTAGACAAGAAAATCAGAGGAACAAGAATCACAAAACCAAATCTTTCAATAAAATTTCCTAGAAATATACTACGGATGTCTCCATTAAGGTGAACGTTACATAATTAAATGAAACGTGAGGAAAAGTACAATTCATAACCACAAAACATGCCTTACTTAGAAAAACAAAAACAGTAAAATGTAAAAAAAACGTGGAAAGGGCATGGCATAATCTAGCTTTGTAACAGGTTTAGGGATAGTTTTCAATCACAAGCAATGTCTTTCTGTGCAAACAGAAAATATATGAAAGTGCTGGGTGAACTCCAGGGCTCTCAACGTGTTCTCAAAAAGAGCCACCTCTCTCTGCTCTTCATTTCCACACAAAGAGAACCCACAGATAGCAAAAACATTTTGTATTCCTAACAAGTTAATGGCCCACAACAAAAAGACAGCATGGCCTACTGTGGACAACTAAGATGAAATACCAGGTCCTCTGTCATATTCCAGCATTCTGGAATTACTGTCAGGCAACACAATCCTTCACAGACCCTTCAATCCTTCACAGAAATCCACATAGGGCACAACATAACTTTATAACAGCCTCACCCTTATGGTACAGCAGGCAAAATACAACTGGTTTACTCCGCAGTGAACTCTTTCTTACACTGGCCATCATTAAGGTAAACTGGGGAGCAGCACATTTAATTTTATTACAAGATTCCTTTATGCAACATGTTGTACGTTAGGTTTATAAACCGAGCTGCTTAGTTATTTGCCCATTACAACAGCTTACAGTTATTTGCCCATTACAACAGCTGAGTAATTTTTTTGCTGTATTCGTTCAGGTTAAGTACCCTGCTTGAAAAGTTATACAAGAACCTTCCTAACAATTCTAAACACTATGCTACCTTCCAAAGAACTAGCGAAGTATTTTAACGCATATTCATTTTATTCTACAGTTCAACAGCAGCCATATTCACAGCTGCAGAGTCCTTAGACACAAGTGCCTCACTTTCACTGTGAAAACATGTCAAACATAAGTACTGTAACCAGCCACTTAACCACAAAATTAGAGAATAGAATTAATGAACTTGTACAAGCTGAAAATTTCAAGAACACATGATGAGAAAAGGGTCAGGTAACAGAAAGTTGAGTCAAAGGAGAGGGAGTCAGCAACAACCTAACATCAATCTCAGTACTTTTAACCAGTTAACTACAACCAGTTAGAAATAATTCAGCTCATCTGGAATTATTTTAATGAATTAAGACTAATCCAGGAAGATGGTATCACTGGGAAAAATCCCTTTTAACAGGAACAGCTCCCTTTGTATCCTATTAGACACTTATTATTTTGCAAACTCTGGTCAAGAAATGCTGAATCAAGAAACACCTTTTCTTGGAAATACCACAATACTGAAATTCTAAAAAGTTTTACTTATTAATTCTGTCAATTTCCTACAAACGACAATTAAAACACTTATTTGACCTTCTCCAAGCTAGCTTACGTCAGTCAACTTTATGATGATGTACCCATATTCTATCAATTCACATACCACTTCAGTAATTAGGCAGGAGTGAGATTTGAACCAGCAGCATCCAGATCGCAAGGCAACTGCACTGTTGTCTGAACAATACTGTCTTTTCACCCTGTTATTTTGAGACGACAGCTTCGCAATCCTTGTTGTTATTCCTTGTAGTTTACCAATACCAGCCTGCGCTGCGCTACGCTAGTGCTAGTGTAAAAGTGCCAAACGAGTGAAAACGGACTGAGTTTCTACAGGAGACATCATTCTACACTGCACACAATGACACGTCTCAAACCGGTCCAAAAAATACACTTTAAAATACTACCACCACATATAGATCACAGAAACCCAAAGCGTAGTGATGATGATGATAATAATGCTTAAGTTAAGCGTTACCGTCGCGAGTTTCCACTAACTACTACCACCGTGGCAACTGCTGCTACTTCAAGTTCACCATAAACTATTATTTTAAAGTGGAAAAGTCTGCTGTATTTTAAGGACTAACAACACACTACAAATTATTAAATAAAAGCCAGCCTTAACACCCTGTCCTCTTTACCTTCGTAGCAAAGTATGTTGTTGTTCATCTTGTCCAAGTACTGGTAGTTCAACAGGTCCATTGTCGTGACGAGCATTTATTGGGCTGTAGAAAAGGATGAATTCGCCGGCTGCTTCGCAGTCGAAATCACAACAAAAGAGAATAAAACACAAGATAATCGTGAAAGGGTCACAGGAGAGACCGTTAGAGCCCGGGACGGCCAAGGCCCAGCCTTCGGCGTCGGCCAACTTCTCAGGAAAATGGGACGAAACAAAAAATAACACCTCAACCGTCGAGGGCTGATTTATGACACAAAATGTAGACTTGTGTTCCCGCGGCTTTCTTCTGTCGCCAGAGTTCAAAAACGTAACAAGGAAACTCGCTTTTATCGTTTTAATTTTCTGAGGCGGAGGACAAAGGGGTCGTGTCAGTTCTCACAGCCCGCTGCAAGTCGACCGCGCGGACGTGCACGCGACGCCCGCTCACTCCTCGGCGCGGAGTATCTCCCCCCCGAGCGGGCGCGCATCGCGCGTGCGTGGGACGCAATCACTGCGCATGCGCGCCGAATCCCTCGAGCGCCTTGGATGTCGGGGATTTTTTTGTCCTGCGCGACGCCGGGCGACCCTCTCCAAGGCTCGCGCACAGGGGTGTGTGTCAAAATTTACTGACAGGAAACAGCATAGCCTCGACGACAGAAGAAAGGGTGAAAAAAAAAAAAACCCAACAAAGACGTCTGTTCAGGCTGCATTTTTAACAAGTTACTGTGTAACACAAAGTTTTTCTTCAGTACTGAGAAGGAATTGCCAGTTACAGCGCCTAATTCCTATGACAATAATAAACAAATCTCGTTTTTCTCTTCATTTTAACTTTCACGTCAGAAAGTAGAATGATGTACTGCAGTTCCCGTAAAAATGCGACAAGACTGAATTTAATGCAGCGCATGATTTTTTTTTTTTGCAGGGTAAGAACTTGCAGGGGGCAGGTGTTGGCCGGACGGTGATGTCATGTGTCTTACACAAGTTTTCTCTGAAGGTTATAAATTAAATATGGTTTAAATCGCCTGACGGAATAAAACAAATTTTCAATCATGTACACATAAACGAGAAAATTCAAATCTGCATTACGCACAAATAAACACAATTATTTATTTAATCAAAATATGATAGACGCGACTTCCATTTTTACCAACGGATCGCTGGATTTCATTTTCAATCGTTAAGCGACTGACTAGTGATAGTGACTCGTTTACAATGGTACTATAGCGCCCTCTAGTGATAAGCGCACTGCGCTGTAGCGCCCCCTAGTGGCGCCATATGCAAACGCTTCTCCAGCTCCTGTGCAAAAGACACCGCTTGGCCAAGTATGGTTCTCTGAAAATGTCTGGTAGTTTAAAAAATGTCATCTGAAGTCGGCACAGTCGCTCCTCTACATCAAAGTTAATAAATTTAGTCTAAAAGTAGCTAGGAAAAGTGAGACACACCACAGTTCAGTCATCAACATCATGCAACCATAAACTGGCCCTTGAGCTCATGGCCATACACTTGCTGTGGCCCCTTGTCTGCCCCAATTTCTAAAGTGACTCCGAACACATTTCAAAATACAGCGCCAACTGCTCAGACGAAGAGGGTTTATTAAAAAGCTGAATTTTGAAACTTGTAGGACTCTTTCTTACATGGAAGACCAACCACTGATTGAGGAGTCTCCCCAAAGTTGTTTCCGTAGGTCAATCTCCTCACTACGTTAACATTCGGTTATTACCCTATTTCTGGAACCCTACCTGTATACAAACAAATTTATACTTAATATCAACCAGGTATGCACTGCATTATTAGTGCCATACGGAGAAGCAAAGTTGATCTTTTACATTTATTTGACGCTTTTCTCCAAAGCAACTTGCAGTGTTAATCTACTTGCAGTTATTTGCACATTTGTACAACTGGGTAATTTTTTTTTTTTACTGGAGCAATTTTAGGGTAAGTACCTTGTTCAAGGGTACTACAGCTAGACATGGGATTCAAACCTGCAACCTTTGGGACCAAAGCCAACAACTAACCACTTACACTACCAGCTGCCTTGAATAACAATGATCAAATTCTTATAGACTGGTTATCTTCTGTAACCATGGAAAGCTGCTGCTGCACCAGCAGTGGCCTTTCTGGAAAGCCCAGAGCAGCATCTCAGCACTCAACACTTCCACACAGGTCAAGTCCTGCTTTAACAGAAGCCTGGTGATCAGATACAAATCAAAAGTGTTGAAGTAAAATAAAAATGCAGCCCTGAGACATGCAAATTTGAGTTACGAGCATTCAGCTTCTTTGGTTTATGAGGAATTTCTTCACATTTATGAGGAGCAAATTTTTCCCAAGCAGCAGGAGAAATTTGCATTTAAATTTACAATGTACTTACACTATAATGATGTAACAAACATAAAGACGTGCCTTCAGATACCATTCAGTTTAGGTACAGAAGTTGAAATTTATTAAGTTAGAAAAATGAACATTTATTCACTTAGCTGACATATTTCAATGTGCCACTTTACAATTATTCACCCCTTCATACAGGTGGGTAATTTTCACTGTATGAGTTCAGGGTAAATACCTTGATCAAGCACTGTAGAGTAGGGGTGGGATTCAAACCTGCGTCCTTGGAGCGTAAAGGCAAGTTAAAAACTCTGTCAATGTCCACTGTGGTGACTGGCAAAATGAATCACCTTTGCCATATCTCTCCCAAGTGCCAACTTGCTCGCTGGCTGACAGATCCTCCCACCCCCACAGGTCACCGCAGCTTTGACTCGAGCAGCAGATGCAGGTGGAGCGGAGGTGCGTCTACACACCCGGGGGAAATGACTGAGACAAGAGAAGCAACCGCAACTATAATCGTCACTTTGGTGAGCTAAGAATGCTGGAAAAAGTACAGCATTACAAGGAAAATACTGTGTAAGATTACTATATAAATAGAAAATTTAAATGTGGGAGAAACAGGCTGACCCAAAAGCACAAAAAAGCTTAAAGGTAAAGTCTGCCATTAGGCTACTGTAATAAAATATTTGTATTCAATTTTAAAAATGTGAATATTGCAAAAATCAATAATATATTAAATGGATCTCAACTGTCAAGGTATTTAAAGGTAAATAGGAATGTTCAAGTGATGTTTACTTCCTGTGCGGCATGCAACTACAGCACAAAATCCATTTAATTTCAAGCTTCAAAGCTTGAAGACGAGACCCAAACGCACGCACCAGGACTTACATATGTGTTTACAGTCGTGGTCAGTGGAGGGAGGAAGGAGAGCGGTGCCGACTTGGTAGGGCTGATTTCAAGTCCCGGCCAGAACACCCAGTAAAGCAGACGGAGTGCTGCTCGTCTCAACACAGCTGCTTCACTCTGTGTGTTCAGACTTGTCTCCTGTGACCCTGTTCCCTCGTTGCTTAAGATCCTCCTTAAGGCATGAAATCTTTCCGAAAACATGCACACTATCTGGGATTTCTGAAGGAAGCAAAACGGCGCCGAGTGTTTCGTTCTCAAAGGCTAAGCCTTGCTTATTGCCATTTAATGAAACGGGGTAATATGCGCACATGTAGAAAGAATTACACTCTCAAAACATCCTTCTCAAGGACATGTGGAACTGTTAAGCTAAGCACTTTGTCCCAGAGAAAATATTTACCATCCTTTTTATATCCTAGCAAGTAATATTAAAATCCTTTGATCAGTGTCATTTTTAATAGGCATTTAAAACTTAAACTAAAAAATCTGCTCTGCAAAAAAAAAAAAAGAAAAAAAGAAAAAAAAAAAAAAAAGACAGCCTTAAAATGACTGCATATGTTGAGTTTCAAATACATCAGCCATCATATTTACATGGACATTCATGATGTATGTTTGCAAAGATGGGGGATAGAGAAAGTCAGATTAAGTGTGTTGAAAGGCAAGTGGCCAGGCCTCACCAAAGTGTTGCCATGGCTACCACCTGGCCCTGACCGTAGCTGACGAAATGACGAAACTCCCTGGCCCATGCTGGATGTGCGTGGGGGTAGAGTCATAGCCCGGAACTGGGAGCTGGGGGGGGGGGCCCACACAACATACACAGCGCGAGTGAATCAAACCCCACCCCACCCACACACAATCAGGACGCGTGTTCAGATCCTCTGTAGATGAAACAATGCAAAACTACCAAAAATCATGGGGCTTCATGATTTCAGTGTATTTTCACCTGTATTTCTTCATTAATAGGAGACGGCTGAGATAAAAAAAAAACTAAGCACTGATATACAGTATCTCATGCCTCGTAAGCATGTGCTGTTCCCACTGCTTTTGCAGAAAGTCTAAATATAAGGTAATTAACGTACGTGTAACTATATGTTTGGGAGGAAAAAATATCTGAAGCTGCACTTTGAATGCAACTTTTTGAACATTTCATTTTCAAAATATACATTTAGCACTCAAGAAAGTCCCAAAAAAAGATCGTAACATAAGATTAAAACAGTCTAAATTAAGATCCTTAAGACAAATAGCGAGAAAATAAATCACTGTAGATGTTTCCTGCAGTGCTGACCTCAGTCCACTTAAAAACCCTGGTAACCTCGAGCAGACAACTGCATTCGAAACCAAACGCACGGATGAAACCAAATAGCGCAGCGGAGGGATTTATTTTTAACTAATTCTATGCTTTTTCGACTGACCTCTCTCATCACTGAGATTACAGACTTTGCTCTAACTTCACTCTCGCTTGCAAAGCGGATTAGAGGCATCTATTCACGCAGAGGGCCTCGTCCCCGACACCCCCTCCACCTCCGCTCAACGGTAAAGAAAAACGGCCCCCGCTGGTTTTAGAGGGCCATTGTCTCATATTTCACACACTCTGCAGAATATCCAAGCCAAGTGAGAACAGTGGCCCCATTGAGTGTGCTTGCTTAATCCATTGTCTTTGATTGTGGGTAGTGTAAGGGGACAACAAGGACCCACAAACACGGTATAATTGGAAAAGCTCAGTCAACACTGTGTGACTAGCCCAGTCTCCAATGAGTGAATAGCATGGTTAAAAAAAAAAAAAAAAAAAAAGACAATACCGCCATTCAGAATAAACTGAAGAATGGGACGTATATGCATTACGGCTAATATCTGAACATATTATGGATAAACAGACGGCTGGGCGTGGGACCAAACAGGTGACTAAGGCCTTCTGGGCTGCATCTCAGTCCTCGGTTCAATGGGTTCCACCTCACTGAGGAGCTTGTTATGGCAGCTTTTAAAACTTGCCGCCACATCTGGGAAACAAGCTGCAAAGAGACAAAAATGTGTTCCTGGTGTTGATCCAGCAGCTCAAATTCTTACTCTAATTTTGTCAGTGGTCTCAATCAATTAACAAAAAGAACAGCAAGCTATGCTCCTCTAGGCTCTGAATCATGGGTATCAGGATAAGGCTCTAATCTCTCATACACAGTTCCCTACTGGAGATCTCTGAATTTACCTGAACAAGTTAGGACAAGCAGTTTGCATGTTCTCCCTGTGTCTGTGTGGGTTTCCATCAGGTGCTCCGGTTTCCTCCCACAGTCCAAAGACATGCTGTTCAAGTGGATTAGTGACCAATGAAACCCGCTCTCGGACACCGAGAGCGAGTTTCACTGCTGTATGGATGAGTAACTCATTGCAAGTAGTGTATCTAGTAGTGTAAGCCACCTTGGATGAATAAGATATCGGCTGATGCTACTACATAACGTTTACTGAAAGTCAAAGTCGCTTTGGAGAAAAGCATCTGCTAAATAAATAAATATAAACGTAAATGTAACAAAAATAAAGTAACACACAATTCACCAGCTATGATCTTTAAATATTTGCACTAGAACCTCAAAAGAAAACTAGAAATGTGAGAATTGCAACTCAGGAGTCAGATCTGCTCTGAAAACAGAACAGTAAGTGTTGGAGCTAATAATAAAAATTAATTCCCTTGAAGCCATTTGAAACAAGAAGGTCCATTGTTCGTAGCACGTGTGTACTGTGTTGAGCAACATCGTTAAGATGATTAATTATTATACAACAATTCTCTGAATTTCCACAGCCGGTGGGCATAGAGACGAGGCTTTATGTGCAGAATATGAGCTAAACTCCTCACATCTTGGAAACCCAATCCAAATTTGACTGACTAAAGCCCTTCACATTTACTGTGCTACACCAAGCGGGCATATCCGCTTCTTTGACAAAGCCACCCCAATGGTTCCAAGACTTTCACAACAAATGAGCAAAGCCAGAACAGTTGGGATTCTGTACCTTTATAAAACCGTGGAAAAATATTCTGAAGGGTTGCCTCTAACTGCGGCCTGATCAGAGGTCAACGCCCTGGGAAAGTGGTCAGTGCGCAGCTGTTAAAGGCACTTGCCTTTGCTGCAGGGATCAAGATCATGTACTGCTGCTTCAGCAAATTTCACGAGTCCCACAAAGCAAGTATATAAATGCACACGTGTGCCCCCTACAACCCCGATCAGACCTTAACACAGACACCTGTGAGTACCTCACGCCTTCCACACAGGTGACTAAATCATGTAAGGTACTGGCTTAATTCATAAGGGCATATGGACTTGAAACTATGCATTTCTGATAGAGATTTAGGCTTATTAAAGAAGCAGCTGACAATCTGATAGAGGGTGAAAAATAATGGAATTTTGACATGGTACGCAAACACCCCAGAACTGAACACTCAGGGATTCACTGTGCAGAAGGATCTGTTTCCCATAGTAAATGCAGAAAAAGCACAAAGTTTACTCCCATTCTAATAGTGGGGAAAAAGGTAGAGCACACAGGATTAAAAAAACCTTCCAGAAAAGCTGAGCACAAGGACTGACATGCATCCTGGTCTTTAGTGCCGGCTCTTGCTCTACTACTGTGTCTTCCGTTGGAAGCAATTGGCTTTGTCCCCAGAACCCGTTGGGCAGAGAGTCATGAAACATCGCAAAGACCGGCATCACATCATCAGAAAGTGTTCAAAAGCAGCTCTGCATTGCATCATCTTTAAAGAACCAGAATCCCAGCCAGATCTTTGGAAGACATGCTTCCGGAGAGATCTACACCTGAATGGCATGCTGTAGAAACACTACCCAGCTCTTGTAACTGGAGCCCGGAGAGCGATTTGGAAGGTTGTGTCATAAGAAAGCTGGAGATACAGCAGACACTGGCTTGCAGGGCTAAGAAAGTGCAGGGCGGCCTTTTTTCCATGGGTCAGCCATTGCTTTCATTGTCTTAGGGTAAGGAGATACTTCCTGAAGCACCCCAACATTTCAGTGAGAAGACCTGGAAGCCAGGGGCCACATCAGGGTAGAAAGAAGCTCATATAAAGTCTCACCAGGGTGGGTGTTCCAACTCCTTATGTGTCCTTGATACCAGTTAGTTGGCTTCTCAGGCCCCTCCCCCCCATAGCTTCCATATGCCTCATTTTCATGAGCCCACCCACTGCCCCCCCTCTTCAGGGGTCTGAAATTCTGAGCATTTAGCCACACAGCTCATAGAGTTTCCAAGATACAGCAGAACAGCTGTAACTCGCCCTTTCTGACCCCTCCTTCTCTCCAGACTCCTGGTATCTGCTCTGGGGCTCAGCCGTCACCATTTCAAATTCCCCCGCCCCCCAGCATACCCACAAAATCTGTTCTATAACACGTATGCTCGCATGAAACCTGAGATGCGGAGAGCATGTATGGGAGACCACATACTGCCAGCGTTTCTCCTAGACAACAGCAACAGAAGTTTGAATGGCACATTGTACATGCAAGAACTGTTGACTGGCAAGTGGGGTGAAGGGTGCGTCCGGTTGGGCAGCCCAGTTCGAATTTGTAACGAAACACCTGCTCTCTGCTGTTGAGCAAAGGGGAAGCACACATTTTTTTCCCCCCAAAACAGGCATTATTTGTATAGTTTCAAATCCCTTCCATTTCCTTATGGACACTATTACAGTTCAAGGCTTCTTGTATGACCATGGATGGCCCTCGGGTTTTCTGCAGCCTAAAGGGACACAATAGCCCTTCTTGGATATCTACAACGAGTAACTGCTGTCTCCAGAAAGCCATGAGCAGTGAAGATCTTTTAGAATGAAAACAGTTAATTAACTTGGCCATTCAATTCTGGTGAAGTAGAAGGGCGTTACCTCAACCACAGTGTCATCTTGGACAAAAAAGCAGGCCAAAAGCCAACAAACCCAGATGACCAACGTCCACTGGTCAACCAAACAGCTGGAGAACTTGAATCCAGGGTTCTGGTGATAATCTCTCCAGTCCCAAGGCTGGATAGAAATTCATCACAATATTTAATTAATTAAATATTTGGAAAGTTATTTGAATATACACTCAACACAGATGAAACAAGCTAAACTGCTACTGCGTAACAAGCCACAGGCCATCCTTTCAAACCACACTGCTTTTGAAAAAAATTATCCTTACAGCTTTACGTAAAACTCTTTAGATTTTTTTTCCTACGCACTTTGCCTCATCCTGAAAAAGAACACCAAAATGCAGGTGTACAAGTTGACCTACACTGGTGTGAGACACAATCACTGTCGTTATAATGCAAATCCATTGTTTGCATGATTCGAAGAGTAGTGTCATCATTTGCTGACAGCAATTGGCTGTAGCAGACTGTATGATCTGAAAAGGAACACTTTTTGCACACTGAAGTCCAGAAAAATGTGTCGCTTCTTAAACCATACTGTATTGTGATATACTCTCTGAACTTTTGATTAAATTGCTAGCACCCAATCGCTTTCACAAAATGCATCGCCGATATATAGTATTAAATTGTTTCCTCATCATTCAGGAACATTGCTGCCTCTAAGAGATGTGTTTTGACAGATTTCATCAATGTAAAACACCAAAAATAGCAGCCATGGATGAACAAGTGTAAAAACAGCAGTGTTAAACTACTCCATGCATACTTAATGGTACTCTAAGAACACAGAATAATATCTTACACGTACATTTACTGGTTTTCTTGCTTTTGTACAAACCTATGCCCATAAACTGGTATGGTCAACTAAATAAAAAGTTTATTTTTTATATATATGTGTATACACACACACACACACACACACACACACACACACACACACACACAGATTTGGTTTGAGTATTTCTGTAACTGCTCATCTGCTGGGATTTTCACACACAACAGTCTCTAGAGTTTAATCAGAATGGTGCAAAAAAAAAAAAAAAAAAAAAAATCCAGTGAGCAGAAGTTCTGCAGACAGAAATGGCTTGTTGATGAGAGAGGTCAAAGGAGAATGGCCAGACTGGTTTGAGCTGACAGATAGGCTATGGTAACTCAGATAACCACTCTTTACAACTGGGCTAAAACAGCAGAAGACCACATCAGGTTCCACTTCTGTCAGCCAAGAACAGAAAGCTGAGGCTGCAGTGGGAACAGGTTCACCAAAACTGGACAGCTGAAGACTGGAAAAACATAGCCTGGTCTGATGAATCTCAATTTCTGCCAAGGCACACAGATGGTAGGGTCAGAATCTGGCATCAACAACATGAATCCATGGACAAAACCTGCCTTGTGTCAGCAGTCCAGGCTGGTGGTGGTGGTGTAATGATGTGGGGAATGTTTTCTTAGCAAACTTTGGGCCTGTTAATACCAATCATTACTTGAATGCCACAGCCTGTCGGAGTATTGTTGCTGACCATGTGCATCTCTTTATGGCCACAATTTACCCAACTTCCAATGGCTACTTCCAGCATGACAACACACCATGCCACACAGCAAAATTCATCTCAAACTGGTTTCATGAACATGATGAGTTCAATGTTTTTCAGTGGTCTTCCCATTCACCAGATTTGAATCCAATAGAACACCTTTGGGATGTGGTAGAACAGGAGATTCACAGCATGAATTGCTTAAATGTGCATAAATGGACCAGAATATCAAAGGAATGTTTCCAACATCTTGTGGAATCCATGCCATGAAGAATTGAGGATGTTCTGAGAGCAAAGGGAAGTCCTGCCCAGCATTAGTATAGTGTTCCTAATAAAGGGCTCAGTGAGTGTATAATTTTTATTCTATTCATTTGGCTGAAACTTTTCTAGAAGGTGAATGTAATTTCTCATGATTTACTATTTATACAGCTGGGTAATTTTTACTGCATCAGTTCAAGGTATGTACTTTGCTCAAGGGCACTACAGCAGTAGCACAGATTCTAACCCATGTCCTTTTGAGTAGAAAACAGGTATGAACATTAACCTGCTGCTACCTACTGTGTCTTGTTTCTGATAATGCTGATATATCTGTTTACCTGATGTCTTCAGTTTTACAAGGCTGACAATTATGCTAATATTTGGGGGGGGGGGGGGGGGACTATATTGTGCAAGTATTTTTATGAGGACAAAGGTGCCAGGAAGGCAAAAAGATGAGCTTTGAATCAGTTAAGTGTAAGGCTGTACCTAGACCTCAGTACTTTCATTCTATGGCCATGGTTTCATACAATCAGCCTCATTACTGCTAAATGTGTTACTGCCCAAGGCTGTTACCAGCAGGCTCTGTTACCAAATGTAATAAACACAGCATTCTGTTTGTGGTCTCTTGACTTCATCACATGCTGCTAAAACTTTTATTCACACTCAAAGTCAATAGCAAAGTTAACCATCCAGAAAGAACAAAAAAATCCAGAAAAAATTTAACAGAGCAGCAAGGAACAGCTCATGGACATAAACTTGGCGGCTCCCCGACCCTCCTCTTTCATTCTCCTAAAAAGTAAGGACAAGAATTCTCCTCACAGTATAACTGCATGTCATGTTTATAGCAGAACAAGAATACACTGATGAGTCTTTTTATAAAATATTTGTACCTTTGGGTGTGTGAAGTTGCAACCCTGCAAAATGCTTCACACCCCTTGCAGAGACCTGAGAGAGTCATCTGTAAGAGTTCTTCTCAAGCATGTGATTTCATTAGTATGAGATCGCACACACACACACACACACACACCTACAACCACTCATTCCAAGTGGGGTCGCGGCAAACCAAAGCCTAACCCAGCAGCACAGGGCGCAAGGCTGGAGGGGGGAGGGGCACACCCAGGACGGGACGCCAGTCTGCCGTAGGGCACCCCAAGCAGGACTCGAACCCCAGACCCACCAGAGAGCAGGCCCCAGCCAAACCCACTGTAGTACGAGATCAACTCTGCTTATATACACTATCAATTGTGAAACTAGGTAAAGTGATTCAGAACTCCACCCATTCTCATTCTAAAGCAATTCAAAACACAACATACTGAATCCACATAATAAACTGGCTTCATTTGCATTAAAGCTTAAGCATATCAAATTAAATCCACTGAAATATAAGTGACAAAGTTAAATGTACAGGACCAATTTCTGAGATTGAAAAAGCCAAACAATTGAATTTACCTTGATACCTGGGTTTGTGGAAACTGCTGGGGGTGGAATATTGGCATGGATTTTTTTTTTTTTTTGCCACCTACTTCCCTATGACCGTTTAACGGTCAAGATCCTGATTCCCTGGAACCTGCTTAAACAATAAATGTCTTTTTTCTCAGAACAAAGGTTCCATTTTGCCATCAGATACACATTCAAATATCAGCACTCCCAATAAAGGATAACAAAAAGTGAATAAGAAGATCTACTTCATGAATACAGACATCAGTACGTGTCATTTCAACTAACACCTCACTGAAACCCTGCTGTTAGTATCATGCTTTGGGATGCTAGAAGCAGTGGCTCTATTGGATGTAGCTGCATCCTGAAAGGCTGCAAGATCCTCTACAATGACAACCTGTGTTGTTCACTCAGTCTCGGTGACTTGACATCTGTGCAATTCTGGAGAATGACAGGCATCCAACTCCCACATATTTTGATAATTGCCCTGACCTCATGGAAAGTCAAAACACCTCCACTGATAAGGAGAAAGTCTGTACTATGTCATTTCAGAAGCACTGCAGAAGGAGACAACTCTGATTGGAAGGGTCAATGATTAAAGATGGTCTTAATGGAGGTCCCATAAAATAAATTAAATTCTATACATATCCTGAAAGTAGCAAAATCATGCAATAAGCCAAAATGTCAAACTAAATATATAATACAGTAAAGTCCCATTTTTTGAGCAGTTGACAAGTCTTTCCCTTAACATGTATTACTTTAAAAACTACATTTGCACACCTTCTCGCCAGCTTCATTAGGGATCACGGTGTCCCAGTTACCCCTCACAAAACAAAAACAAGTACCCTGCCATGACATGTCAACTTGGGACTGGTCATTTTCAGGAAGAACACCGCACCAGCACCATTCTTCTGCATGCCAACTCTGACCCTTATCCTTCTGCACTGTCATGAAGTGCTCACATTAACCCCATAACCTCTGGCACTGCCTTACCCAGCATGTTTATTGTTGTACTGCAAATTCCACTAAAACTACATTTGATACTTGTATAGTTCATTAACAACAATGCAATGGACAGTGCCAAAAGCAACCCTCTTATGAGTCCATGAGTCCGTTCTCATTGCTAAATTTTTTTTTTTTTTAAACACGGAACTTGAGTCACTGATAAGCCATCACAATAAGAGGACACAGATGCGCGCGTGCGCACGCACACACACACAGCTTTGTACACAATGTTTTAACACAGACACACTGCAGATGAATGGAACCACAGAAAACAATAGCGGCCTTCTCACTGAATATCCTAGCACATTAATGAAGAGCTCACCACACATCCAACAAGGAAGACAAATCCATTGTGAAGACCCTCTTTTCTTTAGGCCTAGCCCGACAGCATCATGCTCACATGGATTAGCCTGTATTAAAAAAAACCTAAATAAGATGAACATTTAGTGAAGCTTTTTCTTTCTCCACAGACAAGTGCTGTATAATATCTGCAACGGTTTAGATATTGCACAGAAGTACAGATTTTACTGTAAAGCCATCTAAAAAAAAACAGTTGTGCCACATACTCTATCCTTCAGAACTGCTGAATCTCTCCCAGCATTCAAGGAGGGTCAAAATAAAAAGCCCTCCCCTTCAGACCCATTTCTCTTCTGAGCTCTTGACAGCTTCTTTAGTTAGCCCTTCACCATCTGTTACTTCGATGTAGGTATTTTCTATTCATTTGGCACTTCTATAGGCAGCTACTAGAATATGTGCCCTCTGAAAATGTTGGCATCAAACAAGCAATCTGAGCTTTAATAATCACATGTTCGTATCTAAGCCCTAGGATTCAAAATGTACTTTTGTTCACCCTGAGCTGTGTACATTTTGTTGGTGAGAAAAGTGTTTGCCAGATGCATAAATGTAAATCAAAGTCACTGATGTGTTTTACAGCATGGCAAACTAACTCATTTTACCCTCCCAGACACTGGCTGCTGTGTACTGCCATGCACCTTTAGAAATTTGTTTAGCAAATAACTTTCAAGCCAAGGATTTGCAAATGAAAGGAAACTGGCGTGGTGGAACCAAAGGCTGGATTCTGTGCGTTTGGTTAGGTTGGGGAGGGGAGGGTGCTCAGTCTTAAGCCATTCAAAGGCCACAGGTGCAAAATGACAACACACCGGCCTCTGACATTCTGCAGCTGCCTTCAAACAGCCAGACACCTGAGAGGATATCTTTAATAACTCGCAAGAACACTCCTGGACTCAGAGGCCTAAGAAAGGACTCCATGAGCAGGGAAGGGTGACAACACTAAAGGCTGCTGCTCAGAAACTTGACCCACCCTATGATGACAAAGGGCTTCAAGGTGATGCAAACTGACATCCATCTGGATGGGTGTGTACACCCTGGGTCTCTCATGCTGACAAGACGACCATACGGAAAACAAACAGTCCAGAGAACAGGGGTGGGTGAAGAGCTGTTTTGAATCAAAGGTCAACATCCTGTTTAGAAAACAGTGCCAGCAACAACAAATGACAACAGACACAAATACCTAAAACAATGACTGCATTTAAGTAATGGTCATCTACTAGGACATTATCTTTGTCGCTTGCTGTGAATTTGACTCAGATCTTAAATACAGAATATGCTCAATATTGTACAAACTGAATGATTTATATTTACACCTTTTGGCAGATGCCCTTCTCTAAAGCAACTTACAACTCAAAACAAAATTGCACTGCAAAACAGACAAGGAGTTTCAGATGGACACATGGTGATCATGACAGATGGTGTGATAGAAATCAACAGAACAGACAGGAGATTGAATGCTGAAAGGGATGCAGCAGTTTTGAGGGAGGAAGCCCACTCCACTATATCAGGGCCAGAACTGAGAACCTGAAAATTTTCAATTTCAGATCCCTTGTGTATCAAAAAACCGAGCAGCCAGAGGTGGAGGAGTGCAGGGCTAAGATTACACTTACAGTAAAGTCTCATAAATATCAGGGTTCTGATCCTCTACCCAACTAGTAGGTTGTAAGGTTCAATGCAATATACATGTTTAAAACTGGAATATATTTTTCCATAACACAAAGAGTTGTGGTTATAACCAAAAATGGACACATCTGGGCACAAATTAAATTTTGCCCTCACATTAGGCCATAGCTGTAATCTTAATTTTTCATTCCATGTTAGCACAAATTAATTTGATATCCTCCCCAAATTACCAATTTAACCACCCTAAAAGCCGTTTTGTCTGGATTTAAAGCAGATTTTTAGTTATAGATGTGGCCTGCGTGGTACAGGTTCGGACGTTCGTGCAAATGGCTCCCCAACAGAAGAACGTCCGAGTAACCACAGGAAAGCAACCTCTAAAAGTCCT
The DNA here is from genome assembly GCF_900964775.1 of Scleropages formosus. NCBI lineage: Eukaryota > Metazoa > Chordata > Actinopteri > Osteoglossiformes > Osteoglossidae > Scleropages > Scleropages formosus. The sequence goes on from NC_041827.1 coordinate 17,695,276, forward strand.
CCATAGTCCCACACATACATTCGTTAGATTTAGTCCATTCTTTCCACAGTAGCTTCACTAAGCAAACCCTCAGACAACCCAAAGTCAAAGTGTTTAGTGAGGAAACAAACATCACACAGAGGGCTGTTAAAACTTCATAACTTTAGCATCTAGGTTTCTCCTACCAGCACACTGCTGTGGAAATGGGTAGGTCATACTGTGTTAGGACAAAGCAGCGCACACAGCCATAATGCAGTGACGTTGTCTGTGCGCCAATGAAAAACATTCCGTGGAGGATCCGACATTGTGCCTTGACACGGTACCCACAAACATGAAGGAAACAGCATCGTGGCGCAGCGAGGATCATTGTCTCACAGTGTGGTACAAAAGGACATGGGTTCATTCCCCGCTCAATCTATGCAGTGTCTGGATGTTCTCCCCATGTTTGTGTGGGTGTCTTCCGGGCACTCCGGTTTCCTCCCATAGTCCAAAGACATTCTTTCAATTAAATCGGTGACTAAGTTGCCCATACTGCATGCGTGCATGTGTGTGTGTTTCAGCAGTGTGCGATGAGTGACTGATTGTAAATAGTGTACCTAGGATTAAACGTCACCTCGGGTTCATGTTCATTGGAAGTCGCTGCTAAATGAAAAAACAAACGAAACACTAATCCATCTGTCCATCAAAATTGTCCGCCGTGACCTCCCACAGAACTGCCGATTCCCTTCCGGCATTCCAAACAAGGTTTCAAAGCATCTTTTTCAAACCCACTTCTCTCCTGATCTTGTAACCGTTCCATCAATTTGCATCGCACCATGTGTCACGATCGCCTCTGTATTCGCTGTCAGTTCTATCGTCGGCCATCGGAGCAACACGTGCCAGAAAAGTCAAAGTCTGTATCTAAAGTTCATTGTCTACTGTTGATGCATTTTTGTTTTCCTTGAGCAGTATGTCACTTTGGAGAATACCGTGTGCAAAATGGTTAAATACAAAATGACCTGCTGGACAAAATACTGAAACAACACTGTGACATATACTAAATAAACTGGTTGGGTGAAATTTATCTTCAGCGTACAACCTACGTATGCAACGTGAAGAATACAGAGTACTTCCGTGTTACTTTCAGAACAAACAGTGTGTGTATAAGTTGGACCGAGCTGAGGCATTTACCTCACTTGTCCCAACACAGCCTGCTTAATGAGAAGTAGGAATCCCTCACCGCACTATAAAGCACTTTGATTAATCGAGTACAAGCAGGAAACACCTAAGGCCATTATCCAGGGAACTGCTAATAAACACCTTCCTTCCTCACACCAACTTGGCTCACTAAAGACAAAGCAGAACAACCTCGAATAAGGCGGGTGCCTCACCACGTTACATTATAATTATTATTTCTGCTTTTGCCTGTGACTGCAGACCACAAGTTCTGCTCAGGCCACATTCTGCCGGTTTACATCCCCGCTGAGGCCAGATTTGAGCTTCCTTAATCTAGGAAGGAATTCTCCCAAAGCCCGTGAGGCCGCAATGCTCTGTGGAGGCCACGCGCAGGCAGGGGGGGAGTCACCATTGGGCGAGCGAGCAGCCCTCGAGGCTGAGGAGCGGGAACTGTGGCCGTTGCTCGAGCCGGCTGGCGCGGGCAGTGGGGCGCGAGCGGCGACCGTTAGACTTGCTGCGAATGAGGCGCTCGCGCCCGCGTTCCTCGGCGGAAGTGGCACGAGGGACAAGGAGACAAAAAAAATGAGGATCGTTAAAATTGCCGAGACCTAGAAAACAGTGAATTTTACAACAATATAAACACGTGGCGGAGTAAATACCTGAAAGTAAATACCTAAATCGCCACGACAGAATGCTAACGTTAACCATTATCCGCATAATCCGGATAGTTGCAGAAGCGCGAGGTTAATAAGTACACCTGGTGACGTCTTCAAACCAGGCAGCTGTGACAGGAGCAGCGCGAATACACACACGTACCACACCTTCCAAATTAGAACATTCGCCTACAATAATTGACAATAGTCACAGTGTCTTGTTTTCAGTTCGGCGCCCTTTGTTTAACAGCGCCTAACAGGTTCGGCGCGGTCTCCTCATTCCGATCTAGGCCGTGTGTTCGCACACGTGGCCCTCGCAGTGGCGCCAAAGTGTCCATGAAAGCGGTTTCCAGCAGAAAATCGCTGCGCTGAACGCAGAGCAGCACTTTGTTTGGGACGGGGCCGCTGACACGCGAGAAGCCAGGAGAGCGGCCGTTTGGGCGAAGGTGTGGTCGCAGTAAACATCTCCGAACATCACGGTGGGGCGAAGGAGGAAGTGCGCACGAGGAGCGCTGACACACACACACACACACACACACACACACACACACACACAACGTCGTGTTTACGGCAGCACCACACAGAGCGCTGCAGGCAGAAACGCGCTCCAACTGACATCAACGCGACACGACAGCGGGCGTACGTGTACTTTAAATTTTAACAAATACACGCAAAGACACATACATAGCGAACGCGGGAAAATGATTCTGAAACTTACGTTTCTCATCGTCGGCGTGAACTAAAGATGCTGCTCTTGACAAAACATCCAGAGGGGTTTCCATTCTGGCCAAAATCCTAATAATTACATGAAATAAATAAATAGAAGAAGAAGAAAAAAAAAAAAAGTCCGTCAGTCAGACACGAGGCATGGCGGGAATAAGACCAGGATCAAATAGAGTAATTAAACGCGGAAGAACAGTAAGACACAGAGGTTTAGTGCTGAACACCGTTTGTGGAGCTGGACAGCACTTTGTCCGCTTCCCTTCCTACCCTCGGCATTCCTCAAATACCAGCGATGCTTCCCTCGCTGAGTGAGAGCCCAAAACACGCGTCCGGCCTCCACCACAACATGGTAAAACACTCACTGATGAACACAAAATCCGAGTTACTAACTAAACTTGTCACTGCGGCACAGAAGCGCTCCGCCTTTTAATTCCACGTTTTAAAACAAGTTATTATAATTATTATTATAAAGAAAAGGCACCAGCGCTTCGTGCAGGATAAATTAAGATAGCTAGAAATACAACACACAGTCAGTTGCACTGATTCGCGGTTAAATAACTGCTTTATTACCCTGAAACCGCACAAACACGGGTTCCCGGAATCTTATCTTGCAGGAGAAAAGCGTGCAGAGGAAGTGGGAAACTATTTTGTAGCTCGCAATCTGACAGATTGTCCACGTTTTCCCCGATCACCTTGCACTGCCGTGTTTTAATTTAAAACGGCCGCGCACACGCTGCTGTCCCACCGCGGACACTCCACCCGGGGCTTCCTCACCAGCTACGTCCTGCCTCGAAGCGCCACTTTGAAGTCCTTCTCCTGTTTCTGAAGTGCAGAAGAATTCCGAAGCGTTTCCAAATTCCGAGGCAAGCCAAGGCTGCTGGCGGTATCCCAGGGTGGAAACAGCAGCCGAGAAGCGTGCTGCGAGCCGGGGAAATGGAGAGGAACCGCGGAGAAAGTGTGGAGGAGCTGGCCGGAATGTCAGGAATGATGGAATTCTCCTCCTAGCAGGTGGTGAACCCGGAGCGTTCCCATTGGCTGTGGGTCGCGGAATGAGCTCAGTATAAATTATGCTAATGAGCGCGTTTCGTCACATCCTCGGCAGACAACGAGGAAGTGGAGAGTGTGGGACTCCATGGTGTCTGGACAGTGTCATGTGGGGGGCAGTGTTTACGTCTGTGTTCTGCTCAGCTCGGTCCCGAAGATGTTCCTCACTCACTATTTTTTAGCGTAGTAAACTGTTCTCAATGCCGCTATTTTGACTTCTTATACGGGTTTAACTTGTCTGCATAATGTTTGTTAAATGCCTGAGCTTGTGCAAACCTACTTGGACAATAAGACGTGCTATCTATTACGTGATGTTCCTTGTCATCACATTGTATAAAAGGCTACTATTTATTGAGATCTACCTGTGTAGGTATGACTGTTCTTTTGATCATTTGATGGTTTCCTGGTCACTATTGCACTTTGAACCACTGAACAATCTGAGTGAAAATAGGCACCTAAAGCACCACGTTAAATCGATCAATTAACACATGTACAATCAATATAAACTTTCACCTGCATTATTAGCTATGAAAAATTCATATAATGAAAAAAAAGACTATTAAATGTTCTTTCAGCTGACATCTGTTCCCAAGACAGCCTATGACGTGTCTATTTATACAGCAGGGTAATTTTTATTGTTCAGTTCCAGGTAAGTACCTTGCTCAAGAGAGAAAGAGTGCGATTTGAACAAAGGACCTTTATATTGTGAAATCAGCAGCACTGACCACTTTGCTACCTGCTCAGTGAAGACTGATCCCATGGCTGGACCATTATTCCCTTCAAGGGCTCCTGGATCATGTTGTAAAAAAAAAAAAATTGAACTTTGTGTTGATTTAAAGATTCTTCTTTAAAGTTTCTGGCCAAAATTTTATTTCTAAATTCAAAAGCTAAGTCACATCACTTTCTTCTGGAAAAATAAATGTATAAGTTGAAGCTCCGGGACACAATGAAAACCCTGCAGCCCTCATACAGTGTAATTACTCAGCTCTGGTCCAGCCAGTGGTATGAATACATCTCACACTGCAGTAGCGCCATTTCCAGTACAGGCCTAAATGAGCACATGTACTAAATGTTGTCAGTTTCCACTGTATATTTTGAAGCCACAATAAGCCCTTTTCAAAGCCTAGCTTCTGGGATGAACCACGAGTTCACCCAATGGCTGCGGTGTCTATGTAATGCTTATGCTGGAAATAGTAGTAGTTACGCCAGAAAAACAAGTAGTCATCTGAGCAGCAAAGTAAGTGAACGCAGAGCAACACAATCAACAAACCAGGACAATATCAGAGACCCTGTTGTTAGGTCTTAATCCATGTTGTAGAAATTAGCCTCATGTTGGCTTTTTTTCCCAGTTAGGATAGAAAAACACAAACACATATAAATGATCAAGTCAAAACCAGCACTGCGAATCTTTTATAACTTTGATGAAATCCAGACTTTTTTTTTTTAAAAAAACACCAAGCATTAGCAGTCATTTACTGCAAGCCTTAATGTTACCCAGTCAATATACTATTTCAGTGCAACACATTTGGAAGTTATGTGTGTATATGAAGAGCTGCTCTTGGTACTTTTTCCATCACAGCTTTAGAAATGGCCTTTTCATCTACCCCTGGCACTTAGGGATTCAAGTACCGCTTATTAAAAACACAAAAGTTGCATTGTTTTTGTCTCAAAGAAATGTATAAATATTAGGTGGCAGTAATGTAAACATGCAGTGAAAAAGCCGAGAAATGGAATCTGAAACTAAAAGGCTGCAAAAGAAAGCAATACAGTAGCCGTAGGGAACGCAGCACAACAGACGTGTCCCAGCTGAGTTGTGGGTGTTAGCTGCAGTTGCCTCTGGAGTTACCTTAAAACACACAATATACCATTTTGCCACATAAACCTGAAATTTTAACTTCAGACCAGTCATTTTATTAAGAGTGCAAATGCAGGACCGAACGGGCCATTTCACAGAGAAAGAAGCTCTGTTCCAGCACCAAATCACTGCTTTCACCGATAACCACAGCCAAAATGCAATTTCCTCCTGAAGATAATTATGACCCAGCAAAGGCCTTGTTTTTTCAGCCCACAAATTATGCTATAGAAGAAACATCTGGAACGTTCCAGGAAGGTACCTTGAGTGTTAATTTCGGTACTGAACTGTCATTTAGGTTTTTCGGTTCCTTTTCCCTTTTGGCCCCAATCTAAGGTAACCAGTAGACATGCTACTGGTCCAAGCCACTGCACTGCTCTGCCTGGACCGGCCATCCGATTTGAACCTCCTTAAAACAAAGAGTGCAGACTTCAGCCTCAAGTGGTCAGATTTTGGACAAAGTATTAACAGCATGCATTTTCAGTGTAATGGAAATATAAATAAAATGAAAAAAGATGCAGTTCAGTTAAACAGAGCAGGCCTAATCAAATTCACCTGGTTCTGATTAAGTTCTTATGGGTCTGGAGAATACAAAAAGACCATGGATACATGTCCAGTTACAATGAAAAGGTAAATATTTAGACAATTAACTGATTTAGTTTCATCCTGTTTACAAGCACCAGAAGATAATTATATTATACAGTACATACTTCAAATCCAAACATTTAAATCCACAAACATTACATTCTTATACTTTTTTTCCACCCTCATTCTGCAAAACTCAAATGTACTTCATGAAAATTGAAATTCGCAGAAAACACCCATTACAGGAAGAAATTCATTTTTATGCTCATCTTCCCAACTGGAGCTCTGAGGCAGGATTTTAGGACCCTGTTTTAGTCAGAAAAAGGGAGTAATGTTCATAACACAGCTGGCCTTTAGGCAGTGGGAGACGAAGGGTGCTTGAAACTTGTCTGACACCTTCGCAAAGATGAGTCGTGTTTCCATAGGAACAGAACAGGCGAGTGTGGAAGACAGGCGAGTTTAACAGCAGATTCAAAGAGTAGAGGAACGTTCAGGGAGGGCGGCGATATCATGAGGGCTGCTTTCTCCAGCCTCTCCACATTTTGTGCATCTTTTTGGCACTGTATGATACTGTTTTTAGCAGTCCTTAGAGGGAAACAAAACATGGCAAACTTTCACTCCTCTGGGCTTTAAAAATTCACTCTTCCTCCCAAAAGAGAATATTTGAAATTGCACTTTAAAAAGCATCTTTTATGAAAACAAATTTAAAATAAGGTTTTTTTGAGTCTTCATATACTGTGTTTTGTACACCAATATAAACATCTATATTATGCAAACAACACACACAGGCACTTGCTGGGAGGTTTCCAGCTCTGTGTATTTCCTTACCTGCAGTAGCAATGCCTTTTATACTCTGTGTAATGCTGGATGATTTCACGATAGAGGATATTCCTTCAAGAGAAACAAACACATTTAGAAAGCTGGAGCTTATGGCAACTCTGACATTTTCTGACATGTGGAGATGGAGTATATATTTTGGTAAGAATAAGCCATGTTGCAGTACATTTACTTCAGCTAAAGTACAACCAAGTCTCACACAAAGACAAAGTCTTCAGCAGGTGAGAGTATTTCCACAGAAGCCATTGTTTAAGTGTTTTCCTAACTCCACAATTCGACTATTTCCACAACATATTATGGGTGTGGTTACTGGTAGAACAGGATTTGGACTGTTTCATGCCTGGCAGGTTAAGCAAGTACAGGTAGCTCTAGTGAAGAGCTGTCAACAAAACATATGGGTATACACCTGGAGGAAAACAGAAAATTATATAGAGTAAGACAGTTGAGAAAAGAAAGCAGAACGGTGAAGACGCCTTCCAAGAGATTGACAGTAACTATTTGAAGAACTGCACATTTATTTTCCAGCTGGTGCTCTTATCCAGTGAACAAGACATGGGCAACCTTGTTCAATGGGATGTGCATCAAAAACATTAAATCAGGACCAGAATGACGAAAGTGATGAATGTTGGATGAAGCAGCTCAAGTCGAGTACGGCAAGGTTCCTTCGGGAACTCGAAGCTGCAAACTTTTGGTCACAAGTCCAGGTTTTTAAATCACTCTGTCAGGAAGATGTAAACTAGACTGTGGCTGACAGCAGATCCCAGCAGGGCCTTTGACATTGTCACAAAACTTCCGTTTCAGACCCACTTCTCTCCTAATCATGACTGTGCATCACACCATATGTTATGATCACTTCTGCATTCCCTATCTGACTCAGTTCCAAAGAGAGTTACATGTGTAATGTACTCCAGCAGTGACAGTGGTATCAGACTAACAAACTGTGCTTCAGTAATCATGTATCTGCATCTAGAGCATTTTGTCTGTTGCACTTTGAGTTAGAGAAAAGTATCTGATAAATGAATAAATATTTCCCTCAATATGGTGTTCGACCTGAACTGATGATGATAAAATAACAGCATGCAGGTGTGCAGAGCGACAGCTCACCTTGCTGCACCACCAGGCCGCAGTCAGGATCCTGGGCTACCTGCAGTAGGATCTCTTCCACGTCACGGTTCTTCCCCGGAGGGTCCATTAGGCGGGTAATTTGCTGCTGGAGGGTGCGGGGCAAGGCCATCAGCTGGGTGAACTGACCTTCGGGGCTTTTGTCTACCTGGAGGAGAAAAAGGAAAACTGGGTTCCACAAATCTACCATCATCATTTTCTTTCCTGAAGGCACAGGGTGTGTGAAGGAATGAAAATACAAAAACTGGAACAGTGGCTGTAATCATAACAAAACACTGCAGTTCCGGACTTCACGAGTCATACATAGAATTTTTTTAAAAAAAGCAAAAGCATAAAAAGAAACATTAACACATTAATATGATGAAAAATCAGGAAAGGCCAATGGAAAACTGCAACTCCTGAGAGCACAAGGAGAGAATTTCAACTGTATTCTTAAAATTATGTTTTGGAAGCAGGTGGACCAACACAAAGGACGAAAACAATTATGTGGTAAAGGCAAAGCTTCTAGTGTGAAGCCAGGAGACTCCAACCATCATGAGAAGGTTTGGTATCACTGCTTTTAACCCTGTCCCTTTTAAAATTTTAACCTCTGCTGCGAGGGCTATCGCCAATATAATCATCAGCAGCAAAGCCATTAACACTATTAGTTCATAGCACACAATTCTATCCAAGACTTTCTATTTCTATGTTTAAGGGGCTAAACAGAGGGGTGTTTAAACACCATGCCTCTTCTGGGGTATTTAGCAAAAAACCCAGTGATAGCGAATGTGTACCTGTGCATTCAATAGCTTGACAAAAAAAAACCTCAGTTGGCTAATTCAGCAGGCAGTGATGGGAGGCTCAGCCAGTGAGCTATCTGGGTAATGCAGAGTGACTGTTGTCTAGCACTCCTGCCATCCAGTCTATCCCCACCCGAAGTCACACACAGACACCTTTGCCATCTCACCATCTGCCACAGTGCTCTTTCAAGGGGAACCACGTCACCACAAGCAGGTGCCAGGTTCGGGATCATACCTCCAGCTTGCCCTGCTGTGGCTTGTACACCACCTGCCCGCATTCCTGCAGGATGTTGCTGTAGAGCAGTCGGAAATGCTGCATGTTGTCCTTCACAATGTTCAGTACCTTGGACCTGTCCTCACCGATGAGCATCCTGAAATCCCCTAGAGCAAAAAAAAAAAAAAAAAAAAAAAAAAAGGAGCCAAGTCAATGCCACATCAGTTTGACACCCACTGAATAATCACTTAAAATCAGGCATTAAGAATAACCAGCATCATAACAATGTTGCATTACAGCCCAGGTTCACCCACAGTGTGTGAGTGACAGAGAGTGTGTGTTCTACTGATGTATGGATGAGTGACCCATTATAAGTAGTGTAACTAGCAGTGTAAGTCACCTTGATGAATAAGGTGTGTGGGCTGATAACACTACGTAGAGTTCACTGGAAATTGCTTTGGAGAAAAGCGTCTGCTAAATAAATAAATGTAAATGTTCTCATGACAGGATAAATTACAGGGTTTACTTTGTTTCCAAAGGAAGAGAGAGAATTTACTTCTACAAACTATGCTAATGAGAAAAAAATATTCATTTCTCTTTACATTTGCATGATGTACATTTATGCATGACCTCATGCCGTCATCCAGAAAGCACAAGATTGATGTGGCTACAATTAAAATGTCACATTGCACCAGTGTGGCACTTTTTATTACTGAGAGCCTATTCAGTAGCGCTCTGCATCCCATAGTTTCACACACAATGAAAGAGAAGGGAAGGGTGGGACGTTACCTGAATAGGAGAGGCTTGCAATCTGGACAAAGAGGTCCTCCTCGGAGCAGCTCTCAGGCAGCATGAGGAAGGAGGCCGTGACGGCACTTTTGAGGTTGGCTGCAAGGGCGCACCTCAGCTTCCCGCTTTCATTCTGCATCAGGATTCTGACCTACAGGATCACACAAACAACTTTTCAGGGTTTTATTGGAAGCCTGTCATGTGCTGCATTAATCACTGGGTAGGGTATAATATCGCATGCTGAGCTTGTATTAAGGATAGAAAGTCTTGTAATGTCAGCCCAGTGTTTTTCTCTATCGTAACGCGCAGCAGCCAAGGGTCAAAGTAAGTGAACTTTGCATTTGCAAAGAAATTCCAGTGTGTGCGTGCATGTTTCTCCAAAGAGTCTGGAAATCCAACTAAGCTGTGAAATTTTGGCCTATAAAAAAAAGGGTTTAATTATGGCAATGAAATCAAAACCTGGAGGATTTAATGAATCAAATGTAATGAACACGGAAAAACTTTTGTTCAAACCTGAACCTTTGTGACCTGTAATCAAACACTGCCACCACTAGGGCACTAACGGTAACTGTGTCAGCTAACAAAAAGGGACAGTCACTTTCAGGTATGTTACACGTTTAACCTTACATTTCATTCCTGTCATGCTTTTCTACAAGGAGACTAACCACATCATGCTACTTACACTGATTTATCCATTCATACAGCTTGGTCATTTTCACTATCAATTCAGGTTAAGTATCATGATCAAGGGTACTACAGCAGGAGGTGGGATCCGAACCTGGCTCTTTCAACTCCAAAGCAGTATTTCCAACCACTATGCCACCTGCTGCCCCCTTTCAACGGTTTAAATACTAATTTATTCCTGAAACCCATCTGTAAGGCGGGGGTACGGAAAGATGCAATTCCCATTATTTCTTTCAAGAAACACGACTGACAAGTCCACTTAAAATAACCAAAATCATAAACAATAACATTATTGCAAACCAATTATTCTTATATTATTCTATTATAAAATATGTTCTCATTTCAAGATGTGAATTTTGTCAAGTTCCGGAACATTCTATCTGTGCACTTTGATGTGAATGAAATGCTGTGTTGAGGACATTCTGCCAACAAGTTTTACGACAATTTTCATAGTTACACAGAAATGGCAGCAAGAGACATTTTTTTACCACCTTGTCAGCCGTTTGAGGAATGCATGTATGTAGCAGACCTAATTTAAAGGCAAACATTAAGGCGCAAGCTGCGTGTACAGTAAGTAGGAACACGGTTTCCACAGCACTGTGCACAGTGTAGTGAAATTACTGTTACAGCTGTGTCTCTGGAGTCCTTACAACCAGGGTGAAGTACAGGTAAGTGAATATCCGTGTAACAGGAGTCCAAGTAACGGCAAAGGCGCACACAGGCTTTGAAGGCATCCACAACCGAAGAAATGCATTCATGCGAGTCATGTCTCGCTCAGTCGCTCACCGGTTTGTGCAGTCTGCCCGCAACGTACATGGTCTTCCAGTGGAGCAGGTCATCGATCAGGGCATCTGTACTGATGACACCATACTTTATTATCTGCGATGCGACAGAACAGCGTCAAGAACTGCAACAAATGTACTGAAGAAGTTGCCGGCGTTTCCGCGTCACGAGACAGGACCCCTCACCCTTCCGTCGGCAGGCACAAGGGTGTTGTAGTACACCCCGGCGCCGTGGTCGTTCTGAATACTGCTGATTTTGTTGGGCCCCAAGAACTTCAGGATGGAGTAATGCCTCCGGTTCTGCATCAGGTTCATCGTGTGCCAGGTGACCGGATCGTCCACAGCAAACACAAAGTCCACCATATTTTTCTGAGGATGAAAAGGAAGGACAGAACATTCATGTTTATTCAGTCTCCCGCTGTCACACAGGGCCCAAGGCGAATGTACAAACACCACACGGACTGAAGTGCATTTTACTTATTCAGTTATTACGACACAGTTTTAACATTAACTCTGTATGTCACAATATAACGGCAACCGAGTAGGGCAGACAGGCTGGTCAATCAAAGGTTGTTGGGTTTACCTACCCCCACTACTATACTAGTGTCTGTGATCAAAGTCCCTCTGGATAAAGGCATCAGTTTAGCAACATTATAACAATAATCATACTACTGCAGAATGGGACCAGTGGCAGTAGAGATACTGAACAGTTAAGGACATAAACCAATAACCTGAAGATAAGTGGTTCAAGTGAAGCTATATCCTATTGCTCTTCTATACTCAGTCAAAGGTGAATTTGCATAAAATAATTATGTAAATTACCATGCTGTAAAACTGGGTTAAATAATGTTGAGTCACTTTGTGGAGACAGTTCACCCAAACAACACAGTAATAATGTAATAAACACACTGGTGCAAGAACAGTTAAACAATGCGTGTGCATGCACACACAGTCTACAAACGCTTGTCCCGAGCAGGGTTGCGGTGAACTGGAGCCTAACCCGGCACCACACAGGCTTCAAGGGGAGGGGACACACCCAGGACGGGACGCCAGTCCATCGTAAGGTACCCCAAGCAGGACTCGAACCCCGGACCTACCGGAGAGCAGGACCCGGTCCAACCCACTGCACCACCGCACCTCCCTTAGTTAAACAATGGTCACTGGTTATCGATTATGGGAGAGTAATGTCACCATCTTAGCACAATGAAAAATGACAGCAGCAGTACAGAATTTGGGGAACACTTAACCTGAAGGTTGTCGGTTCTGATCCTGCTCCCCGTCACTAACATATCATAGTAAGGGCAAAGTGCAGTAAATTCCACACACATTGCTGATGCTTTTTTCCGCAGATATTGAAGTGTCTGAAGGAGTATGCATAGTATGGTCATGTCTCCTCGCAGTGTCCTTGACCAGGCTAGGCTAGTGTCCTACCAACCAGGGTTCTTAAGTCGGTATAAGTCCAGTATATGCGCTGCTCTGTAAAAGTGCGAGGGTGTGTGTGTGTGTGTATGTCTCGACTTACCCCCATCTGAGCCGGGCTCGTCCCCGACTGCCTGAACACCCCGGAGCCGTAGGCGAAGGCCAGGCTCATGTCCTGGGGAAACTGCGCCAGGATCCTGCGGTAAAACACGCTCGTGCTCTGGAGGGCCGGGAGCGACATGGTTCCGTGTGAAAACACACCTTGACCCTCCTGTAATTTCGTTTCATTTAAAAAGACCGGCGGCCGCCCTCTTATTTACACACACTTATCCCAAAAATCATTTAAGTGCAACACCTGACTGCTCGTCGACTCTATACTTTAAATTCTGTAATAAATAAATAACAACATAAACGAACGTATCAACACATACGCCTTCCACGCGAAGCCTTAATATCAGGCGGCAGAGTAACGGAATAAACCGGAAGTTTCCTTTTTACCCCTTTCACGGAAGGGCGGCTGCGAGCGGAGCTGTTTTTACACAGCGCCATCAGGCGGCGGGAGGCTGTTACTGCGCAGGCGGATTACTGTTATAATAAACGAGTTTATTCATAAATTCGGACAGCGGTAAGAGCACCTGCACCCTGTAGCTATACTAATCTGAGGGTGAACTGCATTAGTGCAAAGCTATTTTTTATTACGCCGACACTGCTCATCACATGCCTGTATTATTACTCACACTAAGGAGCCAGTGAAATAATTTTGCCAAAAGAAAAAAATAATTTAATACACGATGCACAAGTGTTTGTCATAATATCAGCATTTTCAGAATGCGCCATAGCATAAAAATGTGTGTTCTTTAAATGAGTCTGGAGATATGTGTGAAAGGAATCCTCTTCGTGTCCTATTTTCTTTCCCCGGGTTTCATTTCCAGTCTGAGAATTTGCCTCCAGGGAAGTCACAGTTATAGCCCTGCAGACTAATAGTTGTTGTCGGAGTACAGGGACATAAAGCTCCCCGCATGCTGCTGATTGAACTGCCTTATGGTCCATCTCAAAAGACATTTCCTTGCAAATTCTAATACTGACACACCCTGGCACAAGGAATGAGGAAAAAGGCGCCTGTTTCTGGGCCCGTGTCGAAGAAGAGGGGTTCTGTTAATAAATTTACATTTATTCATTTAGCAGATGCTTCTCTCCAAAACGATGTACATCCCATAGAAAATACAATATGCTCGTTACGTTAGGAGAAAGAGACACTTAGGTGCAGACGTGTGATTCTTAAGTACGGTTAGTTTGTTTCTTTCCACCGTATAAACCAATGTCATCACATGAGTAGCTGCATAAAACTTTATCCGAATATCCGCGATTCCTGATCTCCTTCCTTTTAATTTTTTTTTTTTTTTTTTGAGATATGTAAGCATTTACGTTGCATTACAGGAGTAGCTGCGTGAAGGTTTACCCAGGGATGATCTCAAAGTTATAGAGCATGAACATTTACACCTTACATGAACTAAAGAGATTGCTCGCTATCCGTTAAGAAGACGAGTGTGAGAGAGTTGAAACGTTGCGAAACATCAACAAGGCGAGTAAGTTGGTCTAGGCTGTGTGTGCTCCTCACGAGGGACTCCTGGGAAATTCACACTCACTGTGATCCTCCTTGTATTGATGAAAGGATCTTCTACACATGATGTATTTCACAGAGGTATAAACACCACGAAGTCCCAAAGTGGGCAAAGCCAGGTTTTATGTGCTGCGTTCAAGGAGATGAGTGAAGAGTTCACTACCAGTGATTCTGTGTTTTACTGAAGTAAAAAGCGCTGTGCAGTCAGTATGACGTCTTCACATCAGCTCTCAGAAGACAAAATGTGACACATGGAAATCCCTCATTTACAGTACAAAACACCATACTAAAGGACACTTTATAGCTTGTAGAAGTGGTGTGTATCACCTGACACGCCCCAGCCAGGCTGCTACGCTCCTCCACCTTTCCCCTGCTCGGTGGTCCCACGCACAAAAGGTCCAAAAGCAAAAACCCAAAAATGTTCGGTTCTGGCTCCGATGTGGTGGAACGACCTCCCCCTCTCACTCAGAACTGCTGAATCCCTGTCTACATGTAAAAAGGGTCTTTAAACTCACCTCTTCCGGACTCCCTTCTCCCATGATCTCTTAAATTTACATTTATTTACTTAGCAGAAACTTTCTGCAAAGCGACTTACAATGGGTACTACTCTCTGTCACTTACACAGTATGGGTGAACCTGAACAGGATGTTTTTCGACTGTGGGAGGAAACCAGAGCACCCAGAGGAAACCCACACAGACACAGGAAGAACATGCAAACTCCCCACAGACTGAGGAGGGATCAAACCCATATTCTCTCGCACCACCCAGACACTGTGAGACAGCATGCGATGTGTATGTGTTCATGCTGTATAACTTTGTGATTGTATCTGTTAAACAATGGATAAACCTTCACGCAGCTACTCCTGTAATGTAAATGTTTAAGAAAAAGAGAAAAAACTTAGAAATGTGATTAAGAATTGTCGATTATTTCGATAAACTTTTATGCAGCTGCTCGTGTGATGTACATTTACATTTTACATTTATTTACATTTACATTTATTCACTTAGCAGACGATTTCTCCAAAGCAACTTCCTATGAACTCTATGTAGTGTTACCAGCCCACACACCTTATTCACCACAGTGACTTACACTGCTACATACACTACTTACAATGGGTCACTCAGTCATACATCAGCGAAACACACTCTCTCTGCGACACTCACACACTATGGATGAACCTAAATAAAAGATCTTTGGACTGTGGGAGGAAACCAGAGCACCTAGAGGAAACCCACATGGACACGGGGAGAACATGCAAACTCCATGATGTTCATTTGTTCATATGATGGACAGAAACAAAGTAATTGCACTTAAGAATCACACATTTGCATCTATGTGTCTCTTTCTGCTGATGTAATAATACATCATATTTTCTATGAGATGTACGTCGCTTTGGAGAAAAGCATCTGCTAAATGAATAAATATAAATGTAAATGTAGCTGCAGGTATTGGAGAAGTTCCAGAAGATGTACCCTAACCAAGGTTTTTTTCCCCTCTGTTAATCCATATATACCTCTTAATTATGTGAGGAAAGCTGTGATGTAAATCTGAAAATCCAAAATTTAGAACATATAACAAGGCTGTTGATGGTTGCATACAGTTTGCAATTTTCAGCAAAAAGGTTTGATCTGCAAATCAGCGGTAACTTTCAGGATTTTGTTCATTGCCTTCACTTTGTCCACGTTGTGGGAATAGTGATGGCTTTGTTTACCGGCTGTTGTGAGAATTAATAACAGTACAAGGTGGGTACTTTCCAATGGTCACTATTTCCCTGGTGCATTTCAATGGGCTGTGATTTAAGGCCTTTAGATTCAGACTCTGGTATTTTTCCTAAGAAATTTGTTTTTCAGATGCAATATTTCATGTTTCTTGGCTCGCATGTTTACACCTGACTACCGCATTCACCTGGCAGAGACAGTGTAAAACCTGCAGATGGGTTTATGTAAACAGTGGTGTGTATTATTTATGAGAGACAGCCTGTGACCTGTAGTTTTCTCAGGAGGACTTTGGTGGTGTGTGTGTGTGTGTGTGTGTGTGTGTGTGTGTGTGTGTGTGTGTGTTACAGGGCTGGGGAGGGGCAGCAGTACCACAATATTTGAATCACTGTAGTTTGTGGCAAACAACTGCCCCCCCGAACACACGGAGGCAGAGCTGTGCCGGGGGCCAAAACCTGCGTTCCTCCGGTCAGTTGTGTCCAGCATTTAAAATAAAAAAATGGGCACGCCTCCGCAGTCCAGTAACCCGGCTGCGTTCTGCAATGATGAACACGAGGCTGCAGATGCTGGCGCTCATAAAATTTAATTTTACTCTCAGCCTCTGATGGGCTTTTTGAAAACAGGTTCCTCATAGAGAGCACGATCCAAGCAGAGCGTGCGCACGCAGGCTCCCGGCTCCCCCTAAAAGGCAATAAATGCTCTCGGAGCCCCCCTGCTAATTAACCATCACACTCCATCAATGCCGCTGTGGCAATGAGCTCCAAAATGAGAGCA
Source organism: Scleropages formosus (assembly GCF_900964775.1). Lineage (NCBI taxonomy): Eukaryota > Metazoa > Chordata > Actinopteri > Osteoglossiformes > Osteoglossidae > Scleropages > Scleropages formosus. The sequence continues at coordinate 17,712,004 of NC_041827.1, forward strand.
GAACCTTATGGCCCAGAAAAGGTAGGAAAATCTATGAATCAGTCAATCGCTTTAGAAATGACGAAGGTGACGAAGCAGTGCTGTGGCACAGCGGGTAGCACTGGTGCCACATCACCTGGGTTGTAGGTTCAGATGTGGGTTTGAATCCTGCTCAGTCTCTGCGAGCTTCGTATGTTCTCCACATGTTCACGCGGGGGTCTTCAGGTACTGCTTCAGGTGGACTGGTGACTACAAACTGCGTGTGTGTTTTTGTGTGAGAATGCATGCATGTGATGGACTGGTTTCCAGGTCTGGGTGTAACCTGCCTCACAACTTGTGCTTCCAGGATGTACTCCGGACCTCCGCAGCCCTGCATGGACCCCGCATCAGCTTCCTCTCTTTCCGTGTCGTGTCGCTTCATGTTTTTCCCAGCAAACATCAAATGATCCATTTTCGGATGCTGTCAGTACTATTTAATTAGCAGGAGATGGAAATTTGTACATCAAGAAAGAATATGTGTGAAGAGATAACTTTTAACGGGCAAAAAATTAATGATGATTGAATAGTTCAAACAAGCTACTCACACACACACACACACACACGGTTGGGATCAGTGTAATAGTAATCAGTGTAGCTGTAATGTCAGTTAAATGTACATTTATTAACGCTCAGCTTCAAACAGAAAACAGATATGGTGCATTTTTGGTGCAATATCCACTTTATGTTCTGAAGGATACTGGTCAAATGTGGGCAACATGACAGACTTTTCTATCAGGAGTGTAGTGGTTAGAGCTGCTGCCTTTTGACCCAAAGGTTGCAGGTTTGAGTCTCACCTCTGGCTACAGTACCCTTGAGTAAGGTACTTACCTTAAATTACCCAGCTGTGTAAATGGGTGAATAATTGTAACCTTAACAATGTAAGTTGCTTTGCGTGAAAGTGTCTGCTAAATTAATGTAATCTGTGCAACTAGGTTATTATTCCTTCATTTTTCAGACATTTGTCAAAGTCAGATGCTACACTGTTGTACAAATGTCATGTTTCTCTTTAAGGTTATTAAACATTATTTTATGCTATTTTATGAGCTTAAGGTATTTAAGGCAGTAAGGCTAACATATACATATAACATTGAACTAAGAATCTCAGTCTTTAGGGACACTGCTCACTTTTCACGACTGAATCAAGGAAGTCATCATATTGTAACGTGCTTCTGCACATTTACTATGGCATCCTCCCATCTACATTTATTTATTCAGCAGATGCTTTTCTCCAAAGCGACTTCCACTGAACTCTATGTAGTGTTATCAGCCCACACACCTTATTCACCGTGGTGACTTACACTGCTAGATACATTACTTACACTGGGTCACTCATCCATACATCAGTGGAACACACTCTCTGTCACTCACACACTATGGGTGAACCTGAACAGGATGTCTTTGGAGTGTGGGAGGAAACCAGAGCACCCGGAGGCGCATGACATGGGGAGAACTATCTATCTATCTATCTATCTATCGATCATTGGGATCCTTCTTCTCTCTAAATGTTCCACGAATCTCAGGCTCAACATGGGGATGTTCTACGCTGTATGTCAAGTCATTACCATTGTCTGTTACAGTATTTATTTCATTAAGTAATTTTAAGGAACATTCTAACATCTGATGTTAAAATGAATTTTTTTTTTTAGTTATTCTAAATGCCCTCATACATGAGTTCAGGTATTACCGACACGCAGCTTGTTAACGTTGATCTGTGCAGCCGTATTGAAAGCATCAGGTGCAGAACGGTTCTTGCGCTTTATTCACTAAAAATAAAGTCTGCAGAGCAAAATCAAGTTTGGTGAAGCAGCTCTTTGATTAACTGGCTGGTCGTTAATCTGGAGGTACGGACTGCATTTTATCTCCCCTGTATTTACATTTATTCATTTAGCTGATGCATTCCTTTAAAATGACTTATGATGTTAAGCTAGTTGCAATTATTTAACCGTTTATACACCTGAGTAACATTTTACAGGAGTGATTTAGATTAACCATCTCGTTCAAGGGTAGTACAGCTGGCGAGGAGATTCGACCCAGCAACCTTTGGGTCTAAAGGCAGCAGGTCTAACCAAAATGCCATCAGCTACCTTGCAGCAGCAACTTTCATTTTGTAAATGTGAACAACTGCATACTGGGAAATTTGCATTTTTTTCAGTGTTAGCAGCTTGACGTCTCTGTCAATGAGATAAACATCAGCACTTTGAAATATGAACAGTGCTTTTCTGTAGCTCTTAATAGCTGAGGTCAAGGCTGTGGGTGGGGCAGATTGAAACAGGGTGAAATGTGTGTGAAAGTGCACTGGGGGGGTGGGGGGGGGGGTTTATTGAGCCAAGGTGTGTGTGTGTGCTCCTCGCACATAACTGCCCGTGCAAGTAGAAGCGTTGTGCCGGCAGTTTCCATGGAGACGCGGCATCGCCGCGCAGCCCTGGATGGAAAATTCAGCAACGTGTGGTTAAACAAGAGCAGTAAGCAGTGGGAAAACAAAGCTACACCATAAATCTGCTCGACTCATAAAATGCAAAGGATAACAAACAGGAAATATTCCCTATATATTATTAACAGAGAGAAAAATAATCCCATAATTCAACGGTGACAAAACCAAATTATATCTAAGAATTCTGAGACTTGCTTCTGGCACCTTTCTTAATGACACTTGTATAAAAGCAATGTCGTTAAAGGACATTAGATCCACCATCATGAGGTGCCACCCCTCAGGTCCTTATTGCGTGTGTGTGCGCGCACTGAACTGAAATCCACTTTACTGAGCATTTAAATGGCCTCCCCAGCCATCATTTTCCATTTCTACAGCTCTGAAATGTGGGGACACTCGAGATGAATGTGAAACTCCACGGAGCCCCGATCTCCTGTGGGGGAAAGATACACACTTGCGTCTCCAGAAAGGATTTCTAGTCTCTCATGTTGAATAAGCTCTCCGTAGCTCTTCCCTCACTCTGATGAAAATTTGCCAGTGACAAATTTCAGATTTCCGTGAAGTTTATTTCTCACTTGAAAATTTGAACCGATGAAATTGGGTGGCATTGTAGCACAGAATTGCGGGTGGCATGGGGGGGGACAGTGTGTAGCGCAGCTGTCTCGCAGCACATATGTGATGTGAGAGAACAGGGGTTTGATCCCAACTCAGTCTGTGTGGAGTTTGCATGTTCTCCCCCTGTCTGTGTGGGTTTCTTCCAGGTGCTCTGGTTTCCTCCCACAGTCCAAAGCCATGCTGTTCAGGTAGATTGGTGTGTGAGTAGTGTATCTAGCAGTGTAAGTTACCGCGGTGAATAAGGTGTGTGGGCTCGTAACACTACACAGAGCTCTTTAGTAGATGCTTTGGAGTAAGTAATGTAAATGACGACATGTTTAAGAACACTCACCTGCAGCGTGGCAAAGACTTGGAATCCATGGATCTCTGGTAGGACTCGAAGGCTGTGTCCCAAACCCTTGAAGGACGCGTCATGGGAACAGTATTTCGCTTACCCTCAAAGGGCAGGTCCTGAAGGCGACACATACTGGAAGGGCACAGAAATTCAGTAATTCAGTCCATCGTACGGAATATGAGTGCATGTTGACTTGAGGTCATGCACAGTTCTAGCCTCATCTCAAACATCCATGTACGTCCGTGGAAACAAAGGGCGAATTGCAAGCTTACAGGGACTGAGCAGAAACGAGCATAATGTACGGTAATTATAGTCACAGCTCAACGCCATCCAACAACTCGTCCGTTTTTCTGATAATTAGCATCATTATGGACTCTACAGCAAAACAGTATGAATACCTGTTAGTGATTATGAGCCCTTTGATGGCTCTCTTGTCAGGGGTCATTTAATGTTTCCTGCTAACTCAGCTGTCCACCTCTCTGGACCCCACATTATTTCAAATGACCTTCGGAGACTCGGACCGGAGCCAGTTGTTCGTAATAGGTTCATGTTCTCAATGAAATCGATAATGGAGCTGGGATTGCCCCACGGTAAGACTAATTTGTTTATTTGACTCTGCAGTAATAAATTAATGAATGTCCTCTGAGAGAGGAATATGTCCTGCAGTCCTTGTCTGGATCAGAAGCCCTCTGAGCTCTGAATATAGGGCTGTGGCTGCGAGCGCTGCTGGTGCTCGGCGGTGATGGTGGTGATGGCGGTGATGGCAATAATGTTGATGGTGATGATGGCAATGATGGTAATGGTGGCGATGGTAGTGATGATGGTGATGGTGGTGATAGCCATGATGTGATTTTTGTGGTGATGATGGTGATGATGACAATGATGCTGGTAATGTGATGTTGGTGGCAGTGATGGTGATGATGACAATGATGCTGGTAATGTGATGTTGGTGGCAGTGATGGTGATGATGGCAATGATGGCGATAGTGGTGATGTGATGTTGATGGAAATGATGGCAATGATGGTGGCAATGGTGGCAATGATGGCGATGATGTTAGTGGTGATGATGGTGGTGATGGTGATGGTGGGAATGTGATACTGGTGGTGATGTTGGTTGTGATGTTGGTGCCAGTGGTGTTCTACACCACGGTCTGTCCAGCTCATCTCAGATAGACGCACTCAAATGAACCAAAGGCTTGTGGGTATTTTGAATGTCGTCACTTGAAACAAAGTCATCTGTCCCTCCAGGTTGCGCTGCGCAAGAGCGCGACCCAACGCCCCAAGACCCAAACACCCTCTGAACCCCGTTCCTCTGAATTACACTGTGCAAACAAAGGTGTGGTAATAATTCACTGGAAAAGGGAATATTACATGACACACTCACCAAACAGGTGTGACTTACATTTATTTACTTAGCAGACACTTTTCTTCAAAGCAACTTCCAATGAACTCTATGTAGTATTACCAGCCCACACACCATATTCACCAAGGTGACTTACACTGGGTCCTTCATCCGTACATCAGTGGAACACACTCTCTCTCTGTCACTCACACACTATGGGGGAATCTGAACGGCATGCCAGTGGACTGTGGGAGGAAACCAGAGCAGCCAGAGGAAACCTACACAGGGAGAACATGCGAACTCCACACAGACTGAATGGGGGTTGAACCCAGATTGTCTCACACCATTCAAGTACTATGAGGGAGCAGCACTACTCACTGTGCCGCTGTGCCACTGTTCCACTGTGCCACCTGGACTTCTGCATCTCTTAGCGGAACACAAAAGACGAGCCGAGTTCGTTATTTCCTTTTTCTCCAAGGACTCCAGGGAAGAGAAAGCTGTAACAGTAGCTGCACCATGATTTGTTGAAACACCTCTAATATTGACAAAATAAATTCTTTATCTATTTGGTCACTGCGCTTTTAGGATCGGCAACCGGTGTCCACGAAGAAGTAGCAAACATGGAGATAAATGAGCCTTCGGCGTAACGATGTCATTACAGGGGATCCTAAGTGCTCATTAAGCGAATCGGTTTCTTTGCCTTCCGTGGGATTAATGAAGAATACGAAGCAAAATGCGGACGGTGCAGCAGCCGGCCTCACGGAATGCCATGAACTAATATATGAGGCCTACAAAATAAAATTGCGATGATGGGAGTCGCACGGTCAGCATGTCCCCCGTGACGCGTGCTTTCACATGTCTGCTGGCGGAGGCAGCGGCAGCGCTGCCGTTCATCATGCGGAGACAAGCGCTTCTGCTTCGCCCTAAGGGTGACATGTTCCAGAGATATGAAATCATGTTTGCTCCCAGGTGGCTTTCGGTGAAGTTTCAATATAAGCAATGAAATTTTTTATTAAAAAATGAACAAACTGTTCTGTTTATAACTCCAGCTGTTATGGAGAAATGCTGAATAAGACTGTGAATGAAATATGTGCGTAAATTCCCCTGAACTACGGGGGGCTGACAGTGTAGTGTAGTGTGGTGCTGCTCCCCTTGGCCTAAAAGGTTGCAGGTTCAAGTCTCACCTCCAGCTGCACTAACCTTAAGCACAGGCCCCCACCCAAAGTTGCCCCAGCAAAATTACACAGCTGTATAAAAGGGTGAATAATTGTAACTAGCTTAACATTAAAAGTTGCGTTGGAGAAAAGGCAGCATGGTGGCACAGCACCTGGGTGGTCCTGGAGGACATGGGTTTGATCCCTACTCAGTCTGTGTGGAGTTTGCATATTCTCCCCGTGTCTGTGTGGGTTTCCTCTGGGTGCTCTGGTTTCCTCCCACACTCCAAAGACATACTGTTCAGGTTCCCCCATAGTGTGTGACAGAGAGAGTGTGTGTGTGTTCCACTGATGTATGGATGAGTGACCCAGTGGAAGTAGTGTATCTAGCAGTGTAAGTCACCGCGGTGAATAAGGTGTGTGGCCTGATAACATTACATAGAGTTTTGGTGGAAGTTGTTTTGGATAAAAGCATCCGCTAAATAAGTAAATGTAAACAAGGGAACTGTGACTGTTTTCTCATTAGAAAAACCAAATAAATATATTGTGCAGCATGAAAAAAATGCAAACCGCAGCGGAATCTCAGAGTTATACTAATTTGAATATATATATAGTATTAGAGAAACATATAATACACACACGCACACATCATCAGAACCACTTATCCCATGCGGGGTCACGGGGAACCGGAGCCAACCTGGCAACGGAGGGCGTAAGGCCGGAGGGGGAGGGGACACACCCAGCACGGGACGCCAGTCCGCCACAAGGCACCCCAAGTGGGACTCGAACCCCAAACCCACCAAAGAGCAGGACCAGGTCCAACCTACTGCGCCACCGCACCCCCTATGAAACATATAATATTTAAGGAAAAGTGAAGAACAAACAAATTACATTTATTCTCATTTCCTGAATCAGCGTTTACTCTCTGCTCGGTGCCATGAAAGACCTCGAACCTCAGCTCTTCTCTGCAGAACAGAAACAGGAGCGTCTGTGCAAGGAAGATGAAATTAAAATTGTTCTTTGTAGTTCTGTCCAAATGTATTTCGGGAGAAATTTCACAAGGTAAACAATGCCTTTTCCGCTGCGCCAAGTTCACTGCGTGAGGAGAAAGTGAAGATGTGCGTGTTAAAACAGCGTGAGTTTGTGGTGCGTGTGGGTGTTTGTGGTGCTTTTAGTGTGGGTTTGTCTTCTTAACCGGAGTCACCCGGGCGAGAGATGGAGCCCATGTTGTACGCGAAGGGAAGAATTTGCATTTAAAATGTTATTTTCTGTTCCCTAGAAATTTTCTAAATGTTCTTGTAAATCTCATAAATGGCCTTGTGCGCTCAGTAATTTATCCATCCATCCATCCATCCATCCATCCATCCATCCATCCATTTTCTAAGCCGCTTAGTCCTTCTAGGATTGCGGTGGCAATAGGGAGAGCAGAGAGGTCCAGACGTCCCTGCCTCTCACAACTTCCTCCATCTCAACCCGGCGGATCTCCAACCGCTCGTGGGCCAACTGAGAGATATAAAATCTCTAGTTGGTCCTAGGATGCTTGGATGCTTGCAAGTATGTGAACTACACAGGTCATTATTATTTAATATTTCATAGTAAAACAAAGGGACAAAAGGGGTTTGCATACTTTCAAATAGCACTGTATATATATATATATATATATATATATATATAAATGTACATATATACGTATATATATAGAAGGGGGGTATGGTGGTGCAGCGGGTTTGGCTGGGTCCTGCTCTCCAGTGGGTCTGGGGGTTCGAGTCCCGCTTGGGCTGCCTTGTGATGGACTGGCGTCCCATCCTGAGTGTGTCCCCTCCCCCTCCAACTTTACACCCTCTGTTACCGGGTTAGGTTCCGGTTCACCGCGACGCCACCTGGGACAGGCAGTTTCAGACTGTGTGTGTGTGTGTGTGTGTGTGTGTGTGTGTGTGTGTGTGTGTGTGTGTGTGTGTGTGTGTGTGTGTATAAAATACATTAAAAAAAAATAATCAGCCATTAGAATGGCTATACTGTAGTGAAGATAATGTGTCAAGGATCACTTTTAATGTGAAACTGGGGCAGCAGGTGGCACAATGGTTGGAGCCACCACACCACCTCCTATATGTGGTATACAATATACAAACAAATACATACACACACACACACACACTTTCCAAACCGCTTGCCCCATACTGGGTCGAGGGGAACCGGAGCCTACCCGGCAACACGGGGCATAAGGCCAGAGGGGGAGGGGACACACCCAGGACAGAACGCCAGTCCGTCGCAAGGCACCCCAAGCGTGACTCAAACCCCAAACCTACCGGAGAGCAGGACCTGGTCCAACGCACTGTGCCACCACACCCCCCTTACAAATAAATAAATAAATAAATAAGTATACACACACACACACATACATATATAATAAATATGTATCACACACAGTGACTGAAACCTCGATGAACCTCGGTGCAGCAAGTGGCAGGGAACAAACTAGGTTTGCTTGAGACTTTCATGTCTGCAGCAATGTCTCCTTCTCTTAATATAATGCATAAATTGTACTTTTGCTGAGATGTACGTCATTTTGGACAAAAGCGTCTGCTAAATGAATAAAGGTAAACATAAACCGCTTGTCCCAAGCAGGGTCGCGGCGAGCCGGAGCCTAACCCGGCAACACAGGGCATAAGGCTGGAGGAGGAGGGGACACACCCAGGACGGGATGCCAGTCCATTGCAAGGCACCCCAAGCGGGACTCGAACCCCAGACCCACCGGAGAGCAGGACCCAGCCAAACCCACTGCACCCCCACACCCCTTTACCATAGATATATATATATATACAAACGCATAACTATATACATACAGTGATAGAAAAGCTCTAAGTAATGACGTTTCATCTCATTCGAACCTTTATTCATTGCTGTGATGGAGCTGAGGCCTCCATGCAGGAGCAGGTGAGTCACCATGTGGTTCCTGCCTTTGGTCTCGTGAAGAATGTAGGGCAAAACAAGCTTAGCGTGCCAGCGTGACCACGGGCTCTGAGTCACAGCGAGCTGCACACGACTGCGCTCACGCCCCCTCACCGGCTCCGGCTCTACGCTCCGCGCGCTTTCCGCAGTGCCATCACCAGCGTTACGTCGACTCTCAAGGCAGGTCGTTGCGATGACGCCTTCAGATACATTCAAAATTGCCATTAGGAGAAGCGCTGTTAGAAGAAATACTTGATGTTTTTATTTCTGGACTGAAAGGCTGTCAGCTGATCCATATCTATAATACACCAGCCAGCAAGGGACTCATTATCATTCATAAGAATTCTTTATGTTCCCAAGGTGCTATAAAGATAAACTCACGGTGCTTATAATTTCTAAGTAATAACTTACAATAATAAATTATGACAATAAAATTTTTGCGCAAAATCTTTATAATCCTTTTCGTCTGTGCTGCAGCACATTGTAAGTGTGGTAATGCAGGTCTAGAGCCGCCGGTACTGAGCTCTGCCCTTGTGGTAAAAAATACCCTGCTCAGTATTGTTGGCCCGCAGTGTTTCTGCGTCTTCCAGCTCCTTCCTCTCTGCGCATGCAGTGTTTCCACAGCTGGTTGGAACGCAGATGAGCTTCCGCCGAATTTGCAAGCAGGACCCTCTGGCGGTACGGGTTCAGAGCAGAATACAGACCAGGTGGATATCGCTTCACGGAGATCTGCGTCCGTGTTAAAAACCCTCCGTAGGCATCCTCGCTCGAGCGTTCGCCTTGCTTCTGCTTCGGGGCCATTTGAGAAGCCGTAAAGAATCGACGGTTCCGATTGCTTTCTGACCGCACCCTGCTCTCCGGGAGCCGCCGGGGTCGTGACATGGAAACCAAAGGCTTTTTTAGAGAAACATTTTCAGAAATAAACAAGGAGAAGGTTGTGGTGTGAGTTGTGTTCTCATGTTCCTCACCTCCTCGTCTCTCTCCACTGGCTTCCCATAGCTGCCCATACCGAGTTCAAAGCTCTGGTTACGGCCCACGAGACCATCGATGGATGTGCAGCCCGATACCTTGAGGACCTGATCGCGTCCCAACCAAACTCCTTTGCGCCTTCACCTTTGGCCGCTTGGTGGTCCCATTCACAGGGGCCCAAAATCAACACTCTTTAAGTTCTGCCTTCTGTCCTTGGATGAGGGGAATGAGCTCCCTGCATCCCTCAGAGCTGCTGAATCCCTCCACATTGCAAATGAGTCTCAAACCCATCTCTTTCAGAGTCACTTCTCTCCTGATCTCCATAAATGAGTCCAACACCATCAGCTATGACTATGGATTCGCTATTTAAACGTCACTTCTATAGGCAGCTGCTGGAGGGATGTGAACCAGCAACACGGTGGTATCAGGCACGAAAGCTGTGCGTCAATTGTCCTGTGTCTAAAGCTCATCGTCTGTTGTTGATGCACTTTTGTTTACTCTGAGCTGCACATCTGTTTGGAGAAAAGCGTCTGAAAGATGAATCAACGTGAACGTTACATAGTGTGTGGTATCGTATTCACATGCAAGTGCATGAGGAACCCGTAGCACTGCGCAGAATGCGTTAACTGCTTTCTAAAGTGTCCTTAACACTGCAAATCTGTGAGTAAATCAATGTGTTCGGGGTGTAAAAGTATTTGACGAGGATGAGCAGAAACTGGATGGCGGATGCTCAAAGGATGCTGGATAGGCACACTTTTGGGGGAAGCACTGGAGATACGTCACAATTAATGGTCCACGGGGGCTCTATAAGAGCCGCGTTCGACGCGTCCGCTCCTCTGGTGGATATTTCAGCAGGAAGCAATAAGGACCGAGGCCGAGCCGCCCGACTGCATTATTAAAGGCTGTTTTCTCCCTCTGCCTTTTAGCTCGGATGAATTATGGAGCGGCAGCTGCTGAGCGAAGGTGGGGAAACAAAACAAAACGAGGGCCGCCTAATAAAGGTTAGAGCTGCTGCCTTTGGAGCCAAAGGTTGCAGGTTCGAATCTCACCTCTGGCTGTAGTTCCCTTGGGCAAGGTACTTACCCTCGATTGCTGCAGTAAAAAAAACAATTGCCCAGCTGTATAAATAGGTGAATAACTGTAAGTAGATTAACATTGTAAGTCACTTTGGAGAAAAGCTTCAGCTAAATGAATGAATGTAAATGTGTAAATACAAAGGGAAATTTATAAACAATATTCAAAGCGGGGAAAATAACTGGGAGGGAAATTCACTTTGCCAGTGTAACCAGCAAACCTAGGAGATGCTGGAGATTGTCCCACCGCATTAGTGTGCTAACAGACGGGGGGAACAGACACTGGAACATTACCGCACGTCAAGATTCATCTGCGCCTTTTCTCCGGCACCCGGCGGGGCCCGTCTGGGCTCCCGGCCAACAGGAAGCCGTTTGCCGTCTGACCGACGCGCATCTTCGGGCCCCTTTTTATTACCATGATTGCTCGACGCCTTGCGTTTCCCATTTCGTTTCAAAAGAAAAATCACAATCTGTCTTCTCATGGTCATTGTCAGATGTTCCGCACTGAGACACCTTTGAAATCAGCATTAAACGGAATACGTTATATTTTTATCGCTGGGATGGATGGTTGTCGGCTTGTCCGTTTGTGCACCAGCCACCAGCACCTTGGAGACAACCGTCGTACGGAAACATTCGATGCTGTCAAGGTGCTATAAAGGCAAATGTATGGTATATAATGGAGTATTTTTTCATACTGCTGACACTTTTCTCCAAAGTGACCTGCAAAGCTTGGTTTGCGTACCATGATATTTACTACGTAAACAATAATTCCTTCTATAAATAATAGTTTTTTCCTGTACAAATGCACACCTTTATGCTGCGGCATATTACACGTGTGGGGATGTGGAATCTGAGACGGAGCAGCAAAGTCGCAGGTTTGGATCGATGGCACCACGTAAATCAGGAGGGAGGGAGGGGCAGAGCCTGTGATGGAGAGCCTTTTTAAAGGAGAAGTGCTGGCAGATGACTCCGCATGTGCCCCTCCCACAGCCTCCACCACCACCACCACCCCCCAGTGATCCCCGTTCCCTCGGCCTTCTGCGGCGTGCATCCCAGGGCATGGAGGTCACCCTGGGAGAGGCGGGGGAGGGGCAGGGGGGGCTTCCCTGAGCAATTTCTTTGGAAACCCCGTGCAGGCTGCGGCGTGACGGAGAGGATGCCGGGGGGGTGGCAGCTCGTGCTTGAGGAAGAACTGGGGGGAGGGGTCCAGTGAGCGTGACCACAAGCGGGAGAGAGAGAGAGAGAGAGAGAGAGAGAGAGAGAGAGAGCATCTCTCCTGCAGGCTCTCTGGCTGTCAGAGCGGCAGCAGCGCGGTGGAACAGGCACAGCGCCCCGCGTCAGGGAGGGAATAGTCAACGTTTCGAGCTGCACCTGACCCTGACTCCTGCAGAAACCTCCCTCCTCGCTTGTCCGCTCCAGGCCCCTCTCCATCCCATCGGCCCGACCTGTGCTCCCTTCCAGCACCGAGCCATGAACTTCCTGCGGCGCCGCCTGTCTGACAGCAGCTTCATCGCCAACCTGCCCAATGGCTACATGACGGACCTGCAGCGGCCGGACCCCCCACCGCCCCCTCCTCCGACGGCCGCCCAAGCCACTCAGGCCACCCAGGGCGCCCAGGCTGCCCAAGCCGCCGCCCCGGCCCCCACTGTCTCCCCGGCGCCGGAAAAGAGGCCCCAGCCGGCCCAATCCACTGGAAGCGGCTTCTTCAGCTCCATCACCAACGTGGTAAAGCAGACAGCCGCCTCCGCCGGCCTGGTGGAGCAGACCCCGGTCTCCGGCCCCAAGAAGTTCAAGGTCCTCCTGGTGATCGACGACCCTCAGCATGACTGGTGAGTCCGCCTCGCGCTCGAACCCGCCGCCCCCGCTCACACACGGCGTTCCGACAGGCTCAGGTGCCAGCAGCGGAATCGAGAATGTGTTTCGTGCTCTCAGCGCCGACACTCTGCTCCTCACTGTGTGTGTCTGGCAGCGTCCCTGTGTGCACCGATGCATCTCCATGTTCGGGTCCATATTTATTTTCATTCACCACACGTGTGCAATGCGTGTGATTTCACTGAAACCGATGAATTTTTAATTGCTCGACTGCTGTGATCAGCCTTTTACATGCAGCATGTGCATGAGCATGAAAGCGGCTCATGTCTGTGTTCCCGCTCCTGAGTCGGGAACCACCGTGCTCTGGGTGCGCGTGCAGCGTGTTCGTCACCCCGCAAGCAAGATCCCCCTCCCCCCAGCGCACATATGGGCTTCGCTGACGTGCACGTGACCTATGCCGGGGCGCACCGCTGAGCTCGAATCCCCTCCTGCCTCGACCTGGCGTTGCCGTCCTCTGTCCGTCACACGGGCCCTTTGAGTGCCGGCGCTCCGCAGCCGTCACAGCAAGGCACCAGGCTGTGCGGAGCGGGGGATGGGTTGGTGATCCGGCACACGGTCCTCGGTGTTCGGCGGGGAGGAGTTGGGGGTGGGACACCTGATGCCGCCGGGACTTCCAGTCTGTTCACACCGCCGCGGAGCTCTCAGGGGCACCTGCCTGCGCACACCATGCCGACCGCATGCAAACACACAGCGCATAGGCAGCCCTTCGAGTGTGTTCGCTAACAGTCAAACTGGAGTGTGTTCAGCGGGGAATAAGTGAGCAGTGACTAAGCAGTAGAGAGACCGCATCACCTTCAGCAAAAGAGCATGCAAATGTGGGCAATCGTACTGCAGGGAAACCGCCACGGGGCAGAAGGTGGTGTGATGGTTAAGGTTGCTGGTTTCAACAGTACAGTTACAGTAAGATGCTTTGCTCACTGTTGTCTCAGCAACACAATAATTTCACTGGTACTCTAATAGAGAACATAGCATTATTAATATGGCACTTATCTCGATTGACTTACACTGTTAAGTTTGTGCACTAAGCTCTTTACCTCTTTATAGAGCAGGGTAATTTTTACTGTTTCGGTTCAGGGTAGGTACTTCAGCCGAGGACACTACAGCACCAGGTCGTGTTGGAACCCAGGTCCTTCAAGTGGAGGGTGACGGGTGGAGAGAGATGAGGAAATGCACAGTGTGCTGAGTGAGCACAGGAGCTCGTCAGTCATCTATGTGACTATGTGTGAAGTGTGTATGACTCCGTGTGAGTGTGAGTAAAGTGCGCGCTCCCACAACCTATAGGTGTCCGGTTTGTCGGCACCAAATGAGCAGCATCACCAAGCACCTCCCTCGGAGGGGGGTGCAGCTGCCGTGTTTGACGGCCAGAAACACGACATTCGCCTTATGTAAGGCCTCCCAGCCCCAGGGCAGCGTAGCACGCGTCACGACACGCCCCTACTGGAGGAGGGGTAACCCCCTCCGGGTGGGTTTGGGGAGACATGAGCAGCACTGGGGAGCAGCTTCGCAACACAGCATGAGAGGACAGTGAATGGCAAGAGTCACTGTGCTATTAGGGGATAAAAAGGGGTGTGTGTGTGTGTGTGTGTGTGTGTGTGTGTGTGTGTGTGTGTGTGTGTGTGTGTGTGTGTTTGTACATGGATTGGATTGATGTTTGTTGGTGCATACACCTGTCTCGGTACGAATGTGGAAACACTTGCTAGACCCAGGTTTGAATCCCATCTCCTACTGTAGTACACTTAATCAAGGTACTGAATTGATACACTAAAAATTACTCTGCTGTATAAATGGATGAATCACACACACACACACACATTTTCAGAACCGCTTGTCCCTCACGGGGTCACGGGAAACCGTAGCCTACCCGGCAACACAGGGCGTAAGGCCGGAGGGGGAAGGGGACACACCCAGGACGGGACGCCAGTCCGTCGCAAGGCACCCCAAGCAGGACTCGAACCCCAGACCCACCAAAGAGCAGGACTGCGGTCCAACCCCGGATGAATCAGTGTATCCTATTAATTGTCCAAACCTCATACTGTAAGTTGCTTTGGGTAACAAGGTTACATGGCCATTCATTCATCCCTTTATGAATAACTGTTAGTCCAGTGCAGGGTCAAAGTGGTCTAGAGTCTATCCCAGAAGCACAGGGTGTGGGCAGTCTGGACAGGACACCAGTCCATTACAGGACTGTGTTGCTTTGGAGAAAAGCATCAGCTAAATGTACTAATGAAAAAATATTGGCTCCTATTAAAAAAGATCTCTGTTAAACACACACACACACACAAAGGGTATTTCAGAGTCACCAGTCCACCAGAAACGCATGGACTGTGGGAGGAAACCAGAACACCTGTCGGAAACCCACACAAACACATAGAGAACATGCAATCTCCTAAGCTAAATACACACACACACACACACACACACACATTTTCGGAACCGCTTGTCCCATACGGGGTCACGGGGAACCGGAGCCTACCCGGTAACACAGGGCGTAAAGCCAGAAGGGGAGGGGACACACCCAGGACGGGACGCCAGTCCGCCGCAAGGCACCCCAAGCGGGACGCAAACCCCAGACCCACCCAAGAGCAGGACCCGGTCCAACCCACTGCGCCACCGCGCCCCCGATGCTAAATACACAGTATAGGGATAAAAAATAATAATAACATACACAGCATTACCTCGTACAAATGTTTCAGCTAAATAAAGAATAGTAATAAAGGATTGTATAGTTTACAATGCATGTGTGTGAGATTTCTGTTGCACCTGCACATCCGTGTTTGTCGGAAGCGTGCACAAGCACGCGTTTGTGCCAGTGGCCGGAACTCAAGGCGTGTTTCAGTCATCACCTCTGATATTGGCTGTAACACGAGAGGCTCCCCTCCAGCTCATTTGCATACAGGGCTTTTTCCACACCTGGAAGAACAGCAGCAGCTGAGGCTCTGGGTTCAGCTGGAGGTTCGGCGGCTCCACAGGCGAGTTCTACAGGTTCGCTTTGTGCCTGTTCTCATTGCAAGGGGCAGTGGTTTATATATTATTTAATTTATACAGACTGATTCTGAAAATATATTGGAAGGGATGTATTGCGGGCACTGAATGGTGGAGTGATTAGCTTCACTGTCTTTGGACTCCATAGACTGGGGTTCGAATCCCACCTTCTGGTGTTGTAACCTACATGAAGGTACTTCCCTTAGAATGATACAGTAAAAACTACCCAACTGTATTCATGGGTAAATCAATGTAAACAGCTTTGGAGGAAAGCATCATGTCACCAAGTCGTTTGAAAGGTAATACTTCCTGACTTAAAAAATATAATTATCATTCAAAAAAATGTGCCGGTCACTTGGAATAAGCTTTACTGAATTTCTCAGTGCTGCAAGAACAGCCCGATGCAATTAACACTGCAAGGTGGGAATTTTCCTAACCCTTTCTCTATATCGTTCCAGTCAAAATCACCCATCTGTGTAAAATTGTAAATCACTGCAAGTCACTTTGCAGAAAACCATCAGTTAAACGAATATATGCAAATGAGTTGGCGTCCACGCGCTGCAGTGAGAAGCTGCACTGTAACAAGCCCGACTGACAGGAGACGAACGGGAGATTGAAGGACTCAGTGTTCACTTTTCTCACCCTTCGGGAAGCAACTGGATGATACTTCCAGAAGGACAGTCTTATATTTAAGAACCAGGTGGCTCAGGGATGTGGGTTACCTGTGCAAGAAAACCAAATTATTAATCCACATAATATTAATACGTCCTGGCACTTTCAGTCAAAGTGACTCAAATAACACAGCTACGTATGTTACTGCTGCATCTTGGGTCGAGCACCTTAAGGCTTTCGGGCCAGGATCCTTTCAGGGTCGGAAACCCGCAGTTCTCAGAGAGCGTGGCTGAATCCTTAACCACCCTGCTTAACTGCCAAGGTTGATACATGATTACTGGTTCTTTCTGTCAAAGTTAATAGCGGGATTATTGGAACGAACCCCTTTATGACATGTAGCAGCAGTCTGAGCACTGCGACCGTACGGCTGTAATGTATCATGCCTGTTAGCCACGGGGCTCTCAGTTATGAACAGACACAATCCATTACACACCCGTACCGCCCGTGTCATCTGCGGCTCATCGCTCGGCTCAGCATCGCAAAGACAAAATAAAAATCCAATGAAATTCAACCCCACCTCCTTCAAAGTGTCTTTGGCCCTTTTTTCAAATTGAGTGGAATTCCTGGCCACATCGCCATGGCAACTGCACCTGAACACCCCCTCCCTCCGAGCTTTCACAACATATTAGTGTGTTTGTTGATTCGGGTGCGGCGGCAGTCTGATCAGATGCTCGCTGGACCCCCTCTGAACCCCCCCCACATAGCCACAAGGTCCATCTTCCCGGCATTCTTAGCACGTGAAATCTAACCCCCCCCACCCCTGCCCCGTTTCTTTTTTTTATCTCAATAAATGACGTCACATGTGATTGTTTACTGTACTAAGCGCATTTTGTGAAAGTGCTTGGCTGCTTCATTGCGGGCGCGTTTCTGTCGAGGGCGCGCCGCTCACCACTCTTAAAAGCTCTAACAAAGCCGGGTGACCTGCTGACGATCTTCTGTTCTCGCTCTAATTCATTTTCCTCGCCGGCAGCCAGTGTGTGGGTTTCACTTTGGGCCCAGTGGGGTCACCTCAGCAGGGGCGTTGTGCTGACGCTTAATGAAACTTTTTTTTTTTTGGAAACCTCTATTAAAAACAGCATTCATGTCTCTTAATGCGGCGCTTATGAATAATGCGTGTTGACGCGTTGGTTATACTGTGCAGATTTCAGAGCAGCAGGTAGTGCTGCCGCTTTTCCTCCCACAGACCCAGAGGACATGTGTTTCAGGTGAATTGGATGCTTTAAAACATGGGTGGGGGGTCTACCCTGTGACAGACTGAAATGTCCTGCTGCCCACCGGTTCCACAATGCTGTGGCTCTGACCAGGATAGGTAGCAAACAAAGTAAATGTTTGAGGCTCTGAGGTAAAATACTTTGTGTCATGAATACCGAGAACCTTGATGGAGAGCAGTCGACAGGTAACATCCTTGGATTAAATTTACCTCCTAGTATTATTGATTCCCTTAACTAATGTTTTTCCCCAAGGCAAGTTACAATATGAGGTTTACACATTAAGCTATTTACATTTATTTATCTAGCAGACACTTTTCTCCAGAGCAACTTCCAAAGAACTCTATGTAGTGTCATCAGCCCACACAATTTATTCACCAAGGTGACTTACACTGGGTCACTCATCCATACATCAGTGGAACCTGAGCAGCATATCTTTAGAGTGTGGGAAGAAACCAGAGCACCTGGAGGAAACCCACACAGACACTGGGAGAACATGCAAACTCCACACAGACTGAGTGGGGATTGAACCCACATCCTCTCGCACCACCCCAGCACTGTGAGAAAGTAGCACTACTCACTGTGCCCCCATGCTGCCCACCACTTTTGTTTGAGGCTATACAATGCAAGAGGAAGAGCTCAACATACATGTACATCCCATGAATAAATAGTAATAAGCCTCTTGAATGCTGTTCTGTTGTTATTTATGAAGGGAGGTGCAGGTTACTCGCACATTTTCTGTCTTTTAGTATTCCGACGTACTATTAACTGGAGTCTGAGGAGGACCCCGAAGCCGCTGTGTGCAAAAGCCCCAATTAAACATCACACTTATTGTTTGACAGCGGAATAACAACAAAGGCACTAATCGTCTCTTTGGAGATGGTTCCGCTGACTCCTGTCGCAGAATCTCAGCTCGTTTCTCCTTTTGTTTTCATTGTCGTCATGGGGATAATTAATGCAGTTTGCATTTCAGATTGTTCAGCTTAAGTTCCAGACTACATAATTAGGCTTGTTTTCCTTTTCCTTGTCTTTGCATGGAAGGTAAAAAAAAAAAATCAGTCCAGCATATAGAGACAAAAATGTTTAAAGCACCGGAAAAAAATCTGGGGTGGGATGTAACCTCCTCAGTTTGTGGTACTTCTTATAAAGTTATTCTGAAGTCTTCAGTAATTTGCATGTGAATACAAGCCCTATAAGAACCTCATTATTTGCATTTATTGAAGAATAACAATAATAATAATATATGCGAATTCATTATCAATATCCGCTTTTCCAATGCAGGGTCCTGGTGGTCCGGAGGTGGACTTTCATTATTATTGTTGTTATTAATGGCAGGTCAACCAGCTATGAAGTGTTAAGATATAACAGTTTTAAACCTTTACAAATTTATTCAAATTCAAACCCTCACTGATTTGATGATATAACTCTGGTCTTACATTGCAAGAGATATAATTTGATTCATGCAAATATAAAACCAAATTTGGGAAGAAGAAATTAAATATTCAATACACAGTTATGCCTGCTGGTTTAATCGGTGACATCAGATAAATGTCTGCACTTTGAGAAGAATGAGCCAGTGTCTTAGACTTCCTGTCTGTTGGTAAAATATGCAGCATTTATTGTGGAGGTCAGTTATTTAATGTGTTAATTCTTTATAGTAATATAAGGGATATTTATATGTTGATGTTAGATTGTGATTAGTCAAAATGAAAAACTAAATTTTGTGCTAATTAGCATTATTTTATATGATGTACAGTCTGCAAATCACATTGGGAATTTGGCTTACTTCTCCCTAGATATTATTATTATTATTATTATTATTATTATTATTATTATTATTATTATTATTATTATTATATGAGATAGTATTTAGTATAGGATAAAAAGACAACACCATGGCAAAAAAAGTCGCTTTCAGATTTGTGAATGGATCCAGCCTGGAGGATGCAGCTCAAGTTTTATGGACTGAGAAATTCAAAAGGCTAAATAATAGATTTATGTATTCATACTGTTTTGTCAAGAAATATCAGGGAAATTTCCATCTAGACCATACCTGCTAATAATTTATAGAAGTTGCTGCACTCTCTTGCATACCTCTGTGAAGTGCAGCAGAAGAACAACTTGGTGCAACAGCAAAATGACTCTGCTCTTGAAGAACCAGGTCTCCAGGCTCAGTTTTTCACCTCTGAGCCACAAGCTTTATGGGTTCCATCACTGAGAGAGCCCTGAGGCTGATGAAACAAGGCTTGACAGAAGCACTGAGAGGGCGTTGCATGGGCGGGGAGGGGGTAACAACAGTGAAACTGTAAAGACTTAGTCTCTGTTTAACATGGAAACTGAGGATCAGGAATGTCAAGAGCAGGAATGACAAAAGGAACCTACACGTTGCTCTCTCCTTCCCTGAGGCAAGGACACGAGGCACAGCTTGGAGGGGCTGTCCATCTGGAAGTCCATCTGGAAGCTCAGGAAAGCAGCTCAAACTTCTACATCTGTTTGGTAACTCTTCAAGGGCTTCTTTGAGTGAAATCACAGTCAATAAAGGGAGGATGGGCTCACTAGTAAAAAACCATGATAGCCCTTGGCTCCTCCTTTTCAGAGTCGTGCCAATGTCTTATGGGGACTTAGGAAAGCACAGAACAGCCATTCATTTTTGTCCACTGCAGAGTACATATGCTTTAAAGTGTATCTCCCCCACTGTACATGTGACAATGATGAGTCCTAATGCACCCCAGAGAGAACATTCAATGTTTTTCAAAGACACCACGTGTTTCTAAGTGGGGCTTGGATAACTTCCCAAAAATCCTACAAATACATCCAAAATTTTTTTCTCTCTCTTAAGAGCACAGCAAGGCTTTACTGTGAGTAAAGCAGTCACAGCTGTCAAGATGAGGGAGGCCAGTGCTTGAATCTACATGCATCTACTCAGGACTTGTCAAGTCTCCTGAGTCTGCTATTTGAGTCTAATCTCCTTCAGTTCACTAAAGACTACCTGGAGTCTACTCAACAGTAGTCTACTCAAGACTACTCAACTCTACCAGAGTCTACTGAAGACTAGTCAACTCTACTAGAGTCTATACAAGACCAGGCAACTCTACTACAGACTACCTGGGTCTACTAGAATCTACTCGAGGCTAGCCAAGTCTAGTAGAGTGCACATGAGACTAACCAAGACTATCTGAACGTACCTGCTAGTTCCTACAAACATACACAGCTTTTCAGACCTAAACCCATTTGGAGTAGAAAAAAGCTCATATTCAAAGTCATATTTTATTACAGATTCTTCAAAGAACGCTACACCAAGCTGCATATGAGGTACTGTACATGCATGTCATTTGGAGCTTCCAGCCATTTTATTTCTCACAGTAAAGACATGGAGCGCAGAAGATGGGAGCTCCACACTTTTGCTGACAGCACGGTGAGCCATGGCAGCTGCTCCTCCTCTCATGGGGAACGGGAGGACAGTTTGTGAGATCCAGCACACCGTCTGATTGACATGCTGATCTTAGACTGCAGCAAAAAATACAAACATCTTTGGGATAAATTTGGAGCTGACGCCCAAGGCAGCCGCAAGCAGACACATTTGTGCAGCTCACACTTCAACGTCACGTTACAGGAGCGGAGGGGCGGGAGGATTTAGGGGCTTAATAATAGCGCTAATTGAGGAAATTCTAAAAGTAAAGTTTCCTCCATGCTGCGGGCTTACAGTGTATTTCTGTCACATCTTCTCAGCAATATCGAGCCGCGGTTCTTCCTGTACAGTCACGAGAATGAGAAGGTTCGTGTGGAAATTTAGAGAGACTGGTTTAACTTTTAGTGCACAGGAACAATATTAGTTATGCATCCATTTAGTTGATGCTTTCCTAAAAGTTCCTTACAGCATTTACCCTGCTGGGAATTTTTTACTGTATCTGTTTGGTGTAAGCGTCTGGATCAAGGGCACTGCAGCAGGAGGTGACCTTCAAACTAAAGCCCCTCAGCTGGAAGGCTGCAACTTTAAACATTGCGCCACCTGCTGATACTGACCAGGTACTAAGGAAATGAACCATTGACATGCTGGAAAAATTCCAAAAAATTACTAGAACACTGATTATTCCATAATGCATTTACAACTTTTTAGAGATCCAGTGCTTCTGTATTTTTCTGGGCTCTACAGATATTTAGTAATTCTCAACTTCTGCTGAAAACTGTACTGCGCTAGAATGTGTTTGTAGAGCAAACATAACTCCAACTTATCCTCCAGTAGTACAGGTCAGGCAAGTAGCTTCTTTACAGTTCTCTTTCCAGATGAATCATGTATGGACTTCAGTAGCCTACTGTTTCAGGATTTGAGCTTTTCACATGTATTTCCACCATTGGAAGAGCCCATTTTCCCCGCGATTTCAAATATCCTCAGCAAAAAATATGCTGCCAACGTTTTGTTTTTAAAGGGGGTGCGGTGGTGCAGCCGGTTTGGCCGGGTCCCGTTCTCTGCTGGGTCTGGGGTTCGAGTCCTGCTCGAGGTGCCTTGTGAAGGACTGGTATCACGGACTGGCGTCCTGTCCTGGGTGTGTTCCCTCCCTCTCCAGCCTTGTGCCCCATGGGTTAGGCTCTGGTTCGCTGTGACCCCGCTCGGGAGAAGCGGTGTGTGTATTTTGTTTTTCACTCAATTGTTTGATGAAGGAGACTGTATAGCTTTACAATAGCACACTGTATTATATATGCCGATATGAACGGAATATAATCTCCTGAATAGAGTATGTAGCGATTTTGTTCCAGTATGATAATAAGTACAAGCAGAACATTAAATATCATGTATTTTTTCTCAGTGAGGAGAAGAATATTGTAGAATAGGACATGAAGTTGAAAAATCTTAATGAAGTCTTATTAGGCCTTCTGATCCACTCTTGGGGAATAATACCATGGCTTGGTGGCATTTGTATTTCATCTACATGTGTGGTAATTTCACGGGAGCTTTCTGCTGCAAAGAAAACGTCCTGGTGATGTGCCACATTTTTCATTTTTGATCGAACGAAGCACTTGTAAGGGACGCAACTGGACAGTTTCATGATGCATGCAAAATATGTATCCGCGCGTGGCGTTCATAACATTTCTAGGTGACGGAAATGATCAAGCAATGTCAGCTAACACACACAGACAATTCAGAAAGAAAAATTTCAAAAAAACGCTATCGTCTCATTCAGAAAAAAACAACATTTTTAAAGCTGCTCTTTCGGCTCTGAAGGTATTTTCAAAACGTGCATCAGATGATTTTGTACAACATAAGATGACTTTATTTGTTAACATCCAATTAAATGAATAAAAGTGTCTTCCCTCTAATGAGCATCTTGCCTCCTAGCTTCCTAAAAGCACTGAATATTTAAATACCATCTGTTCCTAAATATATCCTTGCAAAACTGCTCAGATTTCAG
This sequence comes from Scleropages formosus, assembly GCF_900964775.1. NCBI lineage: Eukaryota > Metazoa > Chordata > Actinopteri > Osteoglossiformes > Osteoglossidae > Scleropages > Scleropages formosus. The sequence goes on from NC_041827.1 coordinate 17,735,027, forward strand.
TTCATTATTGTCTGAACTTTTGTAGCGCTGTGCGTCTTTTTTTTCTGTTGATTTAAGCGACGTCAGAAAGTCACATGATGCTGATGTCAATATCGTTAAAATCAATTTTTTCATAGAAATTATAGGAGGTTTTAAATTTACAGAAACCTGCCACCTGGGATAATTTTGTGATCACTACACACAGGTAGAGCTGCAAAGAATGTGCTTCTCATTTAATGTGTATCTTTTGCTGTTCATACCAAAGGACTGTTTTATTTTCATTATATTTTCTTCCTTAACAAAGTCCAAGGGCCTACATGGATGAGCTAATTAGACACCTTGTTTTCTCCTCCTATCTGCTCTGAAGGTCTATTGCCTTGTCCAAAAATTAACGAGCTGTTTTGACTCGACAAAAAGCGCCGTGCTTTTCGAGTCATGGGGTTTCTCATCTGGGTGGATTTGATGAGCATGGGGGCACGATGTCATCTTGATAAATGGAGAGAGGAGGCAGCACTTTGTTGAGCAGCGAATATGCTCATTGGTCACATGTAATTACTGAAATATATATTCATCAAGCACTGCAGCAATACATAGGACAAGAAAAAGCATAATTCAAGCAAACTGGAAATTTAAATCAATGGTAATTCAATGAAAACGGAGAGGATAGCCTGTTATTATATTATAGAGCATCAACATTGCTGTGTGTAATCACGAGTCATATTATCCATAAAGACAGGGGTACACATCTGCTGGCCTTTTCCAGACCTAAATGTTCGAGATATGGTTTCTAAATTACTTGGTAATAAGTAGGAAAAAGTACAGAATATGACATACTTAATGGAACTTCAATGGAGCTTGAAGGTGGTGGTCAAAATTACAAATTCACGTCCAACATTATTTTTCATCAGTTTTCACACAATAACTGTACATAGATTGATTTCTGTTTTTTTCTCTCAATATTGATCATTTTCGGGGGCGCGGTGGTGCATCGGATTTGGCCAGGGCCTGCTCTCCGGTGGGCCTGAGGTTCGAGTCCCACTTGGGGTGCCTTGTGATGGACTGGCATCCCGTCCTGGGTGTGTCCTCTCCCCCTCCAGCCTTGCGCCCTGTGTTGCCGGGTTAGGCTCCAGTTTGCCGCGACCCTGCTTGGGACAAGCGGCTTCAGACAATGTGTGTGTGTGTGTGTGTGTGTGTGTGTGTTGATCATTATGAGTAAATGATACTTTTGTAAAACGTTGACCACAAACTTTGATTGGTCCTCACTAATGAGTCTCCTGCAAACCACATACAATGCTGCTTAAAAGTACCGCTTGTGTCCCTCAGCTTTACTACAAAATGGGTATTTAATGAGAATCAGTCTTTCTCATGTGATGCAATAGGTGTATAATTATCAATTCTATAATTTACTTTAGAGGAAATCGCATGTGTGGCAGAAATGGAAGTAGTGCAGCTGCAAAAATAAATTAACCCCAAGTTTCATTGGTTAAACCAACTAGGTAAGTAGAACCAGGGGTGTAAATCATAGTCATTTATTAGTTTTATGTTTACTTCAGTATTTTACACTAGAATAATGACGAACCTTATAGGGTTCACATACTTTCGAACGACACCGAATTACAAATAACTGCACCTTGTTCAAACATTAACAGGGATATGAAAGAAAAATTTCTTTAAAACAATCTCAGCATTATTGTGTATTATTTTTTCCCGTATTCATCAGGAATTACAATTCCTACCATAATCACAAAATAACTATGAGTCACACTGTAATCTGATTAAACCAAAAATCGATCATATTTCGCTCAGCCGACGTGGCCTAATGGATTTATAATGAAGAAACCCGAGTAAGGAAGATGCGGCTGCCAAGAACAATTGGTGTGTTCCTAAAATTCGGGCACTGCTCTCCGCTGATAAGTCCGCATGGGTGTGTGTCGCATCCCACAAGTCAAGGGACCATCGTGTAGACACCGTCCATCCCACTCCCACACGCTCATCGACCGCAAGACGCACACACACACACACACACACACCAAAGTGCCACCTGCACTTCCCCGAAGGAGCCAATAGCGCTTCATTCCCATTTCATTCACATCTGCAGCAAGAAGTTGTCAAACTACTGGAAGGCAGGCTACTTCAGGGTTACAAATGTTCTGGATAGTTAGTGCACATGTGGTTCATGACACAGGAATCCCTCCCAGTGAAATAGTGTTACTATACGTTGTTGTAAGACATTCTAAAATCCAAACCAATCGTAACTCATTGCGTTCAATGGTCTTTCTGTGTTCTAGCTCCCGGTTCTATGAGTGAAATCCTTGTGTGATCAGAAAGTTAAATCCAGATTTTAAAGCGCAACTAAATCATCATCTATAGGTCCTCTATAAGACTATAATATCAATAATCTAAATGGAAATTTGATAAAATTATCTGGCCTGAAAAATTGAAAATAGCTATAATAACGTTTTTAAATTAAAGTATCAGCTGTAGCAGAGAATCAAATGCAATTAAGCCATCAGGTCCGAGGTCTGGGAGTCTGGCGAATAATAATTCAATTTTTCTTTTCCCCGGGAAGGTTCTGCTTTGTCGGCTCCTCTAATATCATTTGTTCCCGATAAACACGGGTCCAGCAGTGACTGAAACGAAGTGTGGAAATGAGGCTGTGATGTTACTAACGAGGAACCGCGATGTCATTGTTGAGGCATTGTGATGTCACTGGCAAGATACTGTGATGTCATTGTCAAGATGCTGTGATGTCACTGATGATGTGCTGTGATGTCATTCGCAAGGTCCTGTGGTGTCATCACAATGGGCTTGACAGATAAACTAACAACAATGGACTTGTTTTGCTCTGCTGATGCTAGGACTGACTGAAAGTGCTTGTTTTACCTTTTTTTGCGAAAACAGCTTTTTTGTTGCTTATTTGACACTTTTTTCCAAAGCGCTAGTTACCCATAAATACACAGCTGTGTAGCGTAAATCAGGCCACTGAGTACCTTTTTTCCAGTAGCATGCATTTTTGTTGATTTACAGATAAAAGGAAAATTAAATATTTATTTAATATGCATTTTATAATATATGTATTATATGGCGTTTCAGATACATGCAAGAAGTTAAAACACTAAAGAAAAAAAAAGAACAAAACAAAACGAGAAAATGAAACTGCGTAGGGTCACCCTTCACACTGAGAACAGCTTCTGGATAGAGGAAACCATCTCCAGCACTGAATGTCCCTGGAGCTCCCAGGACGGCCATGCACGCTGTCACATGGTCCAGCACCACGGCCTCTAAAAGTCAGTGCGACCCGAAGGCATCCTTTTCACGTCTCCCTGCATGGACTCATCCACATGCAGGAAGATAAAAGGCCACTTTGTGTTTCTGTGAGTCAGTCAGGAGTCCGGGAGTCACAGCTGCTGCTCCAGGTTATGTGTTTACCAGGTTCCTGCAGGTAATGGCAGCTTCGTGAAGCTCCCTGTCCAAAGGCTGGTGGAGACGCCGTCCCTCAGGTGTTTTCGTTGGTTCTCACTGCCTGACTGGGAGCTTCAGTCTGAGAAGGCAGATCATCAAACAGAGAATCTGCTGAATCTCCTTCGGAACGGAGCACTAAATGTTGAGAGTCGAAACAGCTTCGCGAGCGGGTTCCGCACGGCAGCCAAGGCAGCCGATAAAAACCAGAGAGCGCAGGGCTGCGGCTCCACCAAACAAACTCACCATCCTCTAATAGGCAGAAGATGAGATATTTTGTTCGCTCCCAGCAGTATCATAAATCCTTTCATTAGCATTTTGATAGGACGCAGCCGTCCTCAAATCTCGGAGCGGCATTGCAGGAAGCACGTTTTCTTGTGAGATCGCAGAAACCGCAGTTAACGGTCACGGCATGAGAGCCAGTCCCTTCAGCGTCAGTGTTAAACGTACAAGTTTAACATGTGGTCTCACTTCTGCTCCGTTTCCTGAAGGCCTCGCTGTCTTGCTTTGTGAATTTCATACTCATAAACCGAAAGACATCAACCATCTTTCTTACGATACTTGGTAAAGTCGTGTGATAAGAGCTTGGCTTCAGTCAAACACTGTCATACATATATATATGTGTATAGATAGATGTAGCAACCCCAAGTGTGTCAGTATCAGAAAGAAGGAGCATGAGAAGATCGAGAAGTACCAAGTGCTGATGGCAGAACTGGAACGGATGTGAAAGGTGAAGTCCGCAGTGGTCCCAGTGGTAGTAGGAGCACTCGGGCCTATGGCCCCCTAACGGGGAGAGTGGCTCCAGCAGATTCCAGGAACAAAATCTGAAGTCTCTGTCCAGAAGAGTGCAGTCCAAGGAACAGCTAAGATACTGCCCAGAACCGTCAAACTCCAAGGCCTCTGGTAGAGGAACCGAGCTTGAGGAAGACACACACACCACCCCATGTGAGGGTAAGAGTGAGATTTTAATATACATATATACACACACACTTTCAGAACCGCTTGTCCCGTACGGGGTCGCGGGGAACCGGAGCCTAACCCGGCAACACAGGGCGTAAGGCCAGAGGGGGAGGGGACACACCCAGAGTGGGACGCCAGTCCGTCGCAAGGCACCCCAAGCAGGATTCGAACCCCAGACCCACCGGAGAGCAGGACCCGGTCCAACCCATATGTTCCCCTATATATATGGGGGAATGCAGTGAGTTCAGCTGGTGCCAGCTGTGTGCCAGGTCTGGGGTTCAAGCCCTGTATGGGGTGTAACGCAGTAGACTGGCGTCCCATCCTGGGTGTCTCCACTCCCCCTTCGGCCTTGCGCCCTGTATTGCCAGGTTAGGCTCTGGTTTGCCGCGACCCCACTTGGGAAAAGTGGTTTCTGTGCGTGTGTGTGTGTATACTCTATATATTATATATGCAGAGAGAGGCAGAGAGCCCTTTGTGTCCCTTTGTTTTCCCACAAAATGGTTATTTGATGAGAATCAGTCGTTCCCTGATGACATTTGACATAAGAAGTGTGTTAGATCCAATATTTAAGATTGTAGACCTAGATTTTACAAGTTTCTTTTAATATTTTATACAAGACTTACGACCATCCCTACAGGGTTCACATATAATTAGCCACTGAAACAGCTATATTTTAGTGGAGAGAATCTTTCAAAGATGACTTTTAATGCAGAACTGAGGCAGCAGGTGGCGCAGCGGTTAGAGCCACCACACCACCTCCCCCTTGAAGGACCCAGGTTTGAATCCCTGCTGTTGTACCCTTGGTTAAGGTGCTCCAGTAAAAATGACTCAGCTGTCAAAATAGGTAAATCCTTCTTAAGTACTCTAATGAAAAAAAGCAGCTCCATAATTATCTAAATAAGTGAGTAAAAAATGTATCGATGGCAGTACCGATGGTACACAACTTGCATTTTCCCGGAGACAGTTGGTCCTGATCACCAAAAATTCTTTATTCTGTACATCCATTCTCTCCCCACCACTTTTACCCACTGCCTATGGATATTGTGCAAAATAATTTCTGAAAGTTTTCTTAAGAAGGAGGGAAGTCTCTGCGGGATTCTTTCCGATGCCACATTTCATAAAGCGTTTTGAAAGGACACACATCTGAAGCCCAGTTCTGGACTCACCTTAATTATAGCAACTCAATATGCGGGGAGGAAGTGCAATGAGGAAACTAATTACACAAGTTGGTTTTCACATGTGCAAAGCCAGTCAGGACCCTGGGAGGCGACACGAGGTCCAGTGGAAGTAATTAACTACAGTAAACTGCCTTGGTGGGATATCAGTGCTGGTGGAGATGAGGTGCACAGCCAGTCCTTGTATTTTCCAAGTGCTTGTCACTGCACAGCAGGGGGCGCAATAGTTAGTGCTGCTGTCTATGAACTTGAAGGAGCTGGGTTTGAATCCCACCTCCTGCTGTAGCAGCCTTGATCAAGGTACTTACCCTCAACTGACATAGTACAAATTGCCCCTCTGTACAAATGGGAAAATCACTGTACAGCTAATAATATTAGTCACCTCCAATAAAGCAGTCAAAATATATACATACACACACTCTGAAACCACTTATCCCATATGGGGTCGCGGGGAACCGGAGCCTAACCCAGCAACACAGGGGATAAGGCTGGAAGGGGAGGGGACACACCCAGGATGGGACGCCAGTCCGTCACAAGGCACCCCAAGCGGGACTCAAACCCCAGACCCACTGGAGACCAGGACCCGGTCCAACCCACCCCACCACCACGCCAATGGTCAGTATAATGGTTAAGAATAACGAATGATTATAACAGAGATGCTGAAATGTTCCGTTCCTTATTTCTAATAGCTAAAGATATTTATAAGCAGAAAGTTGTATGTTCAGGTTCAAGGAACCCCTGCTGTAGCGACTTTGGTGAAGGTCTATGATCTAAATCATTACAGTGAAATAGAAATGTGTAGAAAAACGTAAGTTACTGCGGATTGTAAAGTGTTGGCATGGAAGGAAAATTCATCATTAGCTATTTTAAGGCACAAAATGTTCCGTTACATTTTTTTCTCTCTGCCAAAGCCATTGAGTTCAGGTTCTCTCATCTTCAGTCTGGAGCTCCCGGTCCATACTGTACATAATCAGGGTATAACAGTGTAAAGCTGCATGTGCCTCCTGCCCCCATTCATTGCTCCGTACACACATCCCTTCAGTCCTCTCCTTTCTTTCTCAGCCCTTTTTGCTGCCCACATCATCCAGTTGTGCTGTCCTCCTACCGCATGCTCACTGGTATGAGTCTCGAACCTCTTTCTTCAGAAAACACCATTCATTCCGTCTGAGGAAGAGCGGCTGCGCTGCCGTGTGCCCGGCGCTACCAGCTGCCCCCACTTTGGTAAACAATCCCACGTAGGGAGGACCGCCAGTAATTAACCCACCAGACACACTTTGAATTAATTCATTAAATTACTTAGTCATAATCGCTAGCAGTTCACCATGGGTGTTACATATTATGCATTGTTGAAATCAGTGGTGTTACAAGCAGCCAGGCACTGGAAGGGACCGACCAAAAAAATACTGGTAATAATACAGAAGGCATTTATCATTCTGAACCCCAGTGATACAAGTTTGACAATATATAAAAATGACTATATATATATATATATAACAGTAATTATTTTATCATTTATTTTCCTTGTAAGCAATATAGAGTGAACAATGAACAATCCATATAATGTATCCTTTAACGAACCCCTTTCCCCAACCCAACCTCTCTGAGATTAATAAAACAAAGAAGAAGAGGGATGTACGGGAGAGCTAGTAGTGTTGTGGAATGAGCTGCTGCCTTTGCACCTAAAGGTTGCAGGTTTGAGTCTCACCTCAACCTGTAGTACTCTTCAGCAAGGTACTTACCCTAAGTTGGTCCAGTAAAAATTACCCTGCTGTATAAATGGGTCAATAATTGTAGGTTAACCTTCTAAGGTGGGGGGGGGGGAAGCATCTGGTGAATATCTGTCTGCAAATTACTTGTATATAGTTTCTAGGAAGTTGTCCAAGCCCTACCTTCAAACCTCCCATGTCCTTTAAAAGCAGAGAATGTCCTCTGGAAGCAGTGCTGTTGTTTATACAGCTTTGGTACAATTAAAAATATATGTCCTCTGCAGGGGACAATAACGGATGGCTCTTTCTCGGGAGGTGACACAGCCCTACCGGGGGACACGTTTTCTGGGAGCTCTGCGGCGGGTACTGACTGACTCAAAGGACCAACAAAGAAACATTAGGGAACATGAATTATTAATTTAAAACGCGCACAACTGAGCGTAAGGGCAGGGGTGTGGTGATGCGGCAGGTTCAGAGGGGGCCCCCTATGTGGTGGGTCTGGGGTTCGAGCCCTGCTTGGGGTTCCTTGTGACAGATTGGCATCCCATTCTGGGTGTGTCCCCTCCCCCTCCAGCCTTGCACCCTGTGATGCTGGGTTAGGGTCCAGCTCACTGTGACCCTGCTTGGGACAAGCGGTTGTTGATGACGGATGGATGGATGGATGGACGGACAGACAACCGAGCGTTGTTCTCGTGTTTCCAGCAGCCTGGACATCATTCTGCAGCTTTTATTTTCTCACTTTGTCTGTAAATGCGCCTCCTGGCAGCAGTGAGTCCTGCCAGGTGACAGCCCAGCCTCGGCGATGGACTGCCGCCCCCCACAATGCACTTCTCTTCCCATGAGAAACACTAAGAATGGGGCCAAGTTCAGCCTCACAGGATCACTGCAGTAGAAGATTTTATTAATAATCCATAAGCGGCTGTCTGGTAGGATAATAAAGTGATGGAGACAATTTGATAACAGGCAATAACTGTGTTATTTGTGCATCACAGTGAGTGAAAGAAGGTGTGGGTCCTGTCTGTGTGATGCGCGTGGTGGGGGGTGGTAACCGAGCTAACGATCGCCAAGGCTAAGAATCGCCATCCTTCCTGCATCGAACGAGCGGTTGTGCGTCACCTCCTTTTTAAGCACGGCCTCAGCACCGCGGGGCTCCGACCACATAGGACGCGGCGCAAACACACGGGTTGAAGCGAGACCGAGGCCTCCGAGGTGCGTATCGCGTTCGCTCCGGAACGATGCGCTCCGATCAGTCCGAGAAAATCCGCTTAAAACCAACGGATTTCTCACCATGTGCCACGAGACAGGAGAGGGACGTGACCGCAGGGTGGAGAGGAAGGTGGTAACCAAGCAGCTGCTCCCAGTGGACACGGTCACACTCCTTCACGCTCTCCACACGATGACACTTCCTGAGCCCGGGTGAGCCCTCGCCACCACCCCCCCTTCCCAATGCCACATCGACGATGCGCCGGGATGTCCGCACGTCCACTGCGTGTCCTCCAGGCCGGGCCGCCGTGGAGACGTGACCGAGGTGAAGGTGACCTTCATCCTCATCTGGACGCCGTTCATATCGGTGCAGAAGTTTTGTAGAGCCATATGGAGCAGATGGTTCATGCAAAAGCCTCCGTTTTCCTACCTGTGTGTTTTTATTCCTCGATGGCATTTAAACCTGGGTATTACAAGTGTGTCTTTACATCGGTATGGTACACTGCCCCACCTCACTATTTATTTACTTGTCTGTCTGATACCACCAGGTTGCTGGTTCACATCCCTCAAGTATCCACGGTGACTTACAGTGTTCCTGTACGTTTTCTACAGCTGGCTGCTGAGGGATCTCTGCTTGTCTGGGGCTGCAGGTACCATGGTGGTTAGAGCTGCTCCCTTTGGACCCAGAGGTTGCAGGTTTGAATCACACCTCTGCCTGTAGTAATCTGGAGCAAGGCGTTTGCTCTGAAGTGGTCCAGTAAGATTGCAAAGCTGTATAAATGGGTAAATAAGTGTAAGATGCTTTGGAGAAAAGTGTCAGGTAAATTCAAGGGTCTTGTTAAAGTGTGCTATAGTAAGGGCACTTGAAGGACTCAAACTTATAGCCTACTGGTTATAAGCTAGTGTTCTTAACCAGCATGAGACCAATTACACGAGCTTGTTCATGTCATCAATACACAGCCTGCGTAAAGAAACCAGGAACGATGCATTTTACAGGAAGTTATGAAGACGGCCGTGTTTTCGGTTGTGTTGTTGCAAAGCGAGGACCAGAAATCACTGTGTGCCGTGAAAGTGGGGTAGCGTCATTTTGCCCGGGAACAAGGCGGCCTCCTGTACTTAATTTAGACTCTCTGAGCCTCCTGTGGCCTGAATGTGAGGAGAGCTCCGTCATGTTACACGGGTACTGCAACATGCTGTAAGTGGGGCACCACTGGTCAGGTACCTCACAACTCATGAGTACCGTGTTTGTGGTGTAAATTAATAGGGGTTCCTGTTTATACTTGGATAGGCAGTGGTGTGAATCAGTTTCAGGTGGGCTGGTGATTCTAAACTGCCTGTAGTGTGTGTGTGTGTGTGTGTGTTACACTGCTCTACTGTACAGATGTGCGAATTACTGTAGGTACTGTACTGTTCCTAACGCTGTAAACGTGGTTATTTATTTACAGATCAAGCACTTACCTTTAAAGACACTAACAACACTAAGAAACACTGATTTACCTATTTATACAGCAGGGTAATTTGGACTGTATTAATACAGGGTAAGTACCTTGATCAAGGATACTACAGCAGGAGGTGGGATGTGAACCTATAACCTCGCGGTCCACCAATGGCAGCTCCAGTCACTATGGTTTGCTGCCGCATGTACCCAGCAACCCCATCACAGGGAACTGTAATTACCGCGGTTCAGGCTAGGCCTCACATCAGCCATCGCTCTTTATGTGCCTCTTTGCCGTATTTTCTGGCGCCTGTGGGTTCGATTCCACGTCCAGGGAGTGCTTGTCCCCTATCCACAATGCCCCGGAGCTCACGCTGGAGTTGGAGCTGAGCACAAAACGGACGTGTTCTGTGGGATGTTCACAAGTGGGAACATTAAAGATGAGGGACTGGAAGAAGCCCCGGACCCCCCACGGCCACGAGAGCACCAGTCCATGACTCACCGGCTAATTACCGTGCCACATAACTGCCGGGGAGCCTCGGTGTTCGCCGGGAGCGATCCCCACTGCACATCCACACTTTCGGTAACGGGAAAAAATGGACATAAATAACTTCAAATTAAATTATGGGGAGACGAATGGCCGCGTGGGCCGTCTGTTGGACAGCAGTGCTGTAAAGGGGATAATGACAGGAATTTCACACCGTTATTTAATCTGTCGTTTAAAAAATAAGGTCTTGGCAAAATGCATTTATTTTTTAAAAAAAAGCATGAGAAAAACACCTCCGTAGTGATTATTAACTTGGCAGCCATAATGTGTACGAGAACACTGAGAATTATAATTTAATTTCTTTTTGAGGGAAGTGCTGTGGCACAGCAGGTAGCACTGGTGCCTCTCAGATCCTGGGAATTCGAACCACTGGGTGTTGGAACTGAACCCAAAGACATTCACCACCCTGTTAGACTGCTCTAAATTTGGACCTCTGTGGGAGGTGATGGGTTCAAATCCCTGGCAGCATCTCAGTTCAGGCCACTGGAGAAACTGCCAATTAGATAACTGTGTTTTGACGTTTCATAATATGTGTGAGCAAAAAGAACAGAAGTTGTGAGCTTCATCACCACATTGAGCTTTATCATCACCAGGAGCTGCATCATCACCTGGAGTTTCATCATCCCCAGGAAGCTGCGGCAGAAGCATGTTAAGGCCCATTAATTCCGTAGGAAGCGACATGTTTCTGACATATCTGGTGCTGCGCTGTGTCCTTCACACACGGTTATATTCTTCTCAAGTCTGAAATGATCGACAAACCCAAGTTTGGGAGAAGTGGATCGGTTTACTTTGCGACGTCCACGTCCACAGTGGCGTTCACACCGTCCACTGGATCCCTCGTGCTCCACAGGGGACGAATTCCAGCACATTGTTCCTGCGGTATGGAATATAGGTTATTGTGGGGTTATTGTGTTTAATAACAGCGAAATGACATGACGGAGGTGATAATGATTCTGTCTGACAGGATGAGCCAAGCGTCCCTCCTCCCGCATCCCCCAGGCACACACACTTCTGCCCACCCAGCCACACAGTGAGTGAGGATGGGGCTCCCATCACAGCAGTGAGTCGAATGCCTATGGGACACAGAAGGACTCCTTCGTCGCTGTCCAGATGTGAGACCTTTTCCAGCTGTGGCTGCAGCGCATTCAGTGTTGAATCATGGAGCCAAAGCCTGTTGGCCCGGTTTTGATCTACAGCATATAGAGTGAATATATAACTGAGGTGGAGACAGCAGGTGGCACAGTGGTTAGTGTTACAAATTCCAGCTGAAAGCATCCTGCTTTAGTACCTTGATCAAGATACTAACCTTAATCAATCTTCTTGATCTTGAATCTTGAATCTTGATCAAGATATTAATACTGATGTATGGATGAGTGACCGAGTGTAAGTAGTGTATCTAGCAGCGTAAGTCACCATGGTGAATAAGGTGTGTGGGCTGATGACACTACATTGAGTTCATTGGAAGTCGCTTTGGAGAAAAGCATCTGCTGAATAAGCAAATGTAATGTGAATGTAAATGTAATGCACTGGGTGGAGCCCCCTGCTGGTGATCAGTGCTCATCACAGGCAGCGGAGAGGCTTCAGAGGGCGCTGCTGTTGAGGCCTCACCGTCCGCTGACTGCCCTCCCCTCCACTGAATCAGATGTTATTTTACATTTCTTTGCATAAGAATCAATGCCCGTTTTCGTGGGGCGCTACTCCGTTTTGTCCATTAAAGAACTACTGGTGTCGTTTCCATGGTAACGAGAGAGCCGCTGAACCGTGAGAACGATGGGAAACTTCGCAGCAGAAGTTAACGGCAACATCACGCTCCAGTTCAGACATTTCGCACAATGCAGCCGATACCACGAACAACGCAAGCGATGCTCATCGAGGTTCCTTCTGCCCACACTTCTGCTCCCATGAATTCGAGTTGGGGGGGGGGGGGGGAGTGTGGAACGCAATTAACTGCAACAGGAGTGATGTTTCAGCCGCTGCTTCCTGCCAGCTGGAAAACATCACAGAGCCGCACAGCTGTGTGTTCAGTTTAGGGGAGTCCGACGCTCTGTCTCTCCGTGCAATATGTGTGTGTGTGTGTGTGTGTGTGTGTGTGTGTGTGTGTGTGTGGGAGCAGTAGCTCAGTGTGCTGTGATTAACATTGCTAGTACCCTTGGACAAAGGTGTCAGCTATGAGTTAATAGTATCAGTGCTGTATGAACAGGCTCAGTGGAGTTATGAGGAAACAGATCCTGTTTGTTTGTTTGTTTGTTTGTTTGTTTGTTTGTTTGTTTGTTATCCACCTTCATGTACAGCTTGCATTACATTACATTTCTGAGCAGCTGTGTCCAGCAGGTTTCCTCTCCTCACACTGGGGAGGGTTTGGCGTACAATAACTAGAAGGGCGAAGGAGGTCCCGCTGTCGGGTCCACACCTGTAGACCTTCTTCTCTGGTGGGTCACCTCAGGTCACCTTCCCAGTCCAGTCCAGTTCTGATCCTCACTCGGCTCTTAGCACTGATTTTGTTTGTGCAAATACTTCTAATGTAAATATGATTGCAGAAACAGCGGCTTCACATTGTTTAGTTTTCGACTGGGGTCACCGACCAACATCAGAAGAGTAAATATCACCCAACAACCTGCAGGAGACAGGTGGGATGGTACTAGTCAGAGATCAGTGGAATGAGGTTTCTTGGGTTTTCCTCTAACTAGATGCACAAGAACAAAATGTAGATGTTAACTACAGGTGACCGCTCTTTCCTGAACGTCAGGCTCACAGCTGCTATGTGTGAAACCTTAATATTTGCCAACATTTCATTTACCTGATACCTTCATTTAACATATAGAGTTAGAGGAACAGCTTTACTCTGATTTATCCATTTTTACAGCAGGGCAATTGTTACTGTATTTGGCTAGGGTAAGTAGCTTGGTCAAGCATACATGAGCTGGAGGTGGGATCTGAACCAACACCCTCCAGAATACAAGACTGCAGCCCTAAGCACTACACCATTGGTTATTTGTGGAACCCATGCTGCAGTGGGGTCACAGAGAAACCCTAAAGGTCACGGCAAACATCTGCATTTCAGCTTGGTGGTTCATCGAAGTCTGAAGCGCGTGGGTCATGGGTTCCAAAAAGCTGCTGGACTGAGGCCATGAGGACAGGACCCGAAGAGCTCCTCTTGACAGTTTTAAAATTGTTATGAAGCACATGTGAGTCTCCCTGGGGGATGCTTTAAAACCAGGTCATGAGCCCTATTTACTGAGTACCGACCTTTCCACCTTGCAGCTCTTTCCCCACCAGGGAAGGGTTCGAATGCCGCCCGAATCAGGACTCATACACTTCAGAGCAGCTTCTGATGCATTTTCCTCGAACCCCGACAGCGGCTGCCGGACCAGCTGCCCAACGAAGAGAAACGCATTAAATTTAATGTGCTGTGAAAGTGCTTAACAAGCACCGCTGCTGCCACCGTGGGCTTTAAATGTCCGTCCCGTGCAGTTTGTGTTTGCGCCTAAGCGGTGAAACACAAGTTTCCGAGTTCATCGCAGCCACCTGACAAAGTAAAGGCGCTTAGAGAGAAGAGCGACGGATTTCAAAGACTGAGAGTCCATTTAATGATGTCCCTAAATCTGTATAAGTCTGATGGACACTGCAGGGTCACAGCGGTCCAGAGCCCATCCTGGAAGTACGCTGTGTGAGACGGGGTAGAGTCTGGGCAAGAATCCAGTTGAGCAGAGAGCAGTGAGCAGTCTCACACACACACACACACACACACAGCATAAGGACAATTTCAAGTCACCAGTCCACCTGAAACACTTGTCTTTGGACTGTGGGAGGAAACCAGAGCACCTGGAGGAAACCCACATGGAATCAGGGAGAGCTCCACTCCACACAGATGGAACTGGATTTGAACCCAGGTCCAAAACCATCGCTGAGAGGCACCGGCACGACCCCGTTTGCCACCGTGCAGGTCGGTAGATGTGATGGTTCAGGATGCGAACTGAAGTCCGATGGGGGTCCCGCCACAGACCCTCACTTCAGCTGTTCTACTAAAACGTCCAGCCATCTTAAGGGGTTAAAAAAGTCTCTTCCCGAGCCTCGAGGGGACCATTACTCCACGGGGCTGCCGAGCGAGGGTCTCCTACGTGAGCGCAGTCGCTGCGGTCTCCATGACAACGGCTCGAGGTATATAAATAAATAAACGCAGAAAACTGGCTCCGTGCGCGGAGCATCTGCGAGCTCCTGCGGGGGAAAGTGCCCGCAATCTGGGCAGGTCAGAGGGCCGCTGGGGGCTTCGGAAAAGCACAAAACAAAGGTCCTAAAATACTGCACATGCTGGAGGGTGCAGCTATTCGTTTGAACATTTTCTTAAAGATTTTCCACACCAATTTATATACGTACTGTAGGTACACCCAGAGTCCAAGGCCTGCTATTCTGGAAATATCCTGGAGTAAATGCAGACTATCATTTGATGTGTCGATAATTACCACATGTATAGTTTGGTTTTTCTTTTATAATACAGTATCTGAGCACTATATTTCACATTATTACAAACACACAACCTACTGTTTTTGACCAAGGTGCAACTTGCATACCTCATACATACAAGCTGCACTCTGATCATTGAGGACGAATCCCATTATTTACCCTTTTATATGGCTGGGTAATTTTACTAGAACAGTTTAGGGTAAGTACCTTGTTCAAAGGTATTATAGCTGGAGGTGGGAATGGAACTGCTAACTTTTGGGTCTGAAGGGAAGGGCTCTACCCTCTACACTACCACACGTCCACACGCACTGTCTGAGCCGCTTGTCCCATACAGGGTCACAGGGAGCCGGAGCCTAGCCAAGCGGCACAGGGCATGGGGCTGGAGGGGGAGGGGACATACCCAGGGCAGGACGCCAGTCCATCACAAGGCACCCCAAGCAGGGCTTGAACCCCAGACCCACTGGAGAGCAGGACCTGATCCAACCCACTATGCCACTGCACCCCCCCCATCCCCATCCATTCAATTAAATTTTATAGAGAAGCGTTTGCTTATACAGTGCATTTAAAAAGTATTCAGTATGTTTTTTATGTTGCAGCCTTCTGCTAAAATCATTTAAATTTGTTTTTCCCCCTCATCACTCTACACTCAATACCCCATAATGACAAAGCGAAAAGAGGATTTTAGAAATTTTTGCAGATTTAATTGATGAGGGAAAAATGAATTTAAACCATCTTGGCATAAGGCTGCAACATAAAAAACATGCTGAATCCTTTCTGAACGCACCGTATATGCTGAACGTGCCTCGTACCATCTGTGGTTCGGTGGACCTCAACCAGGTAAAGTGCAGGATCAGAGCAACGGGGTCCTGTGTGTAAAACAGAGATTTTGGATCCATTTCAAGAGAGGGTTTGTTTCTGAGAAGGAGGGCGCTTCTTCAGTCCATCTGCGAGCACACACGGCCGGAGGTTCTCAGGTCACGTTGGTCTGTCTGCTGAACGTCAGAGAACCGTTCTCACTGCGAACATGGTAAAGAGCGGGTAACTGGACGGAACGCTGGGGGTAAAGGCAGAATGAGAACGTCTGAGACCCGACTGCTGAGCTTTGCTGAGAACAGACCCAACGGTGAGCAGTAGGTCATTGTTCTGATCACAACCCTCCGTTGAGCAGGAACCAGGGAGAAGGACAGACACTGAAAACTCCTTGTCTCCTCCCTTTGCGCTCTACATACACTTTTCTCCAGAGCAACTTACAATTATTTGCCCATTTGTACAGCTGGGTAATTTTACTGGGGTAATTTAGGGTGAGTAACTTGCTAAAGGTACTACAAGTAGAGGGTGGATTCAAACCTGCAACTTTAGGAGCAAAACCAACAGCTTTAACCACTTTTCCATCCAGCTGCCCCTTTTTCACCTTTCGGGAGGTTGTGAAGACCTCTGGCCATTCCAGCTCATTGGGCCATCGCTCATCATCATCATTATCATCATCATGGCTCATTCCACAGCCCAACGCGAGCATCATAAGCACATGCCCTGACCCAGAGTCTGGTCCCTTTCACAGGAACCGTTTAAAATCTCTGTATCGTCTCTTGTACCAGCAGGTCTCTGTTTTGAAAGCCCTCTCTGTAGATGCAGCATATAGAACAATCCGGAAAAACGCCACACCGATTCTCTGCCCAATTAGACATAATGGCACGGCATATTGATTTCAGTTTTGCTGACGTCGGCTGAGCCCCATGAATTAATATCTCTTTTCCTGGATTGATTGAAAGGCGGAGCGCCGTCGCGGGTTCCGGATGGTCAGTGCCCCGGAGCTCGTCAATAAGATCGACTTAGCACGGCCTGCAGCGGCAGGGAGAATGCCCCTCCCCATCTCGAACCCGAGAGTCATTGGCATGTACTGACACACCGTCCACAAAAGGTGTGCTTCAGCAGGTCAAAAAACAGGGTAACTGTACAGTGCAATATGGGTTACTCAGATAAATAGGTCAATAAAGAAATCCATAATGTTCCACAATACTGTTTTAATTTTCAGTCGGTCTGTTTCCTTCCGCTTGTCCTGCTGAGGGTCGCAGTGTTTGTGCTATCAGTGTTATTTTTTTATTCTCGTTATTATGCTGGAGCAGCATGGTGGCACAGCAAGAAGCCGTGGCTTTGAATGCAGATCAGTCCGTGCCGAATGAGTGTGCGAGGCTGCCCTGTGATGGAGTGCTCCCCCGTCCAGGGTGTCCCCTGCCTCACACACCGTGCTTCCAGGATGGGCTCTGGACCGAGGAAAGGAAATTGCTGCCCTATTTTGACTGGGAGATGATAGGTGAGCGGTACCACCGCACCACTGCGCTGTACCATCCAGACCCCGGTGCTGCAATCGCATTTAAACCATTCGCCCGGCGATGAGCGGAACCCTTTTCCAGAAGAGCCCTCAAAGCAGCATCTCCACATGCAGCAGAGCCTCCCTTTTCCCTCCGTGTGGCCACAGGTCCCATACGATGGCTGTGACCTCTTTGCACCCAGCCTGAGCAGCGCACTACACTATAACTCCAGCAAGAGGCTGAAAAGGGGAAGCTGGTAATATAGGGCTGCTGCCTTCGGTCCCAAAGGTTGCAGGTTTGAATCTCCCAACCTGCTGTAGTACCCACGAGCAAGGTACTTACCTTTCAATTGCTCCAGTAAGGTTACCCAGCTGTACAAAGGGGTAAATAACTGCAAGTACAATAGCATATTAAGTTGCTCTAGAGAAAAACATCACCTGAGTGAGCTCTTGAGAAAGACAGCTTGTTAGAATATTCAGGGTGAACAATACCTTTGCTATTTAGATCATATGACTATGTTAACACACTGTATTAATTCTCATTGCTTCATCTCATCCTTGTGTAAAATAACATCTTGGTCTTTAGCATTGTACAGAAGCATAGATGTGCAGAGGGCACAAGCAAGAACCTCCTATGCACTTGTCCAGGGCAGGGTCGTAGTGGTCCAGAGCCCATCCTTGGGCAGGAGATATATGTACTTACGCAGTCAAGTAAATCAATTCCTAAAAACCCAATAAATAAAATTCCTTCTATTTTACCCATCATGAGGGGTGCGGTGGCGCAGCGGGTTTGACTGGGTCCTGCTCTCTGGTGGGTCTGGGGTTCGAGTCCTGCTTGGGGTGTCATGTGACAGACAAGTGTCCTGTCCTGGGTGTGTCCCCTCCCCCTCCAGCTCTGTACCCTGTGTTGCCCGGTTAGGCTCTTATTTGCCAAGACCCCACTTGGGCCAAGTGGTCTCAAGCAGTGTGTGTGTTACTCATAATTTCTTCTCTACAAAAAGTAACACACTTCATGGCCAGTCTACCTACTGTGTGCCATGTTAATGACCAAAAGCAGGCATGGGATGCTATGCAATAATATAAATATCAAAGGTTGCCTCCAAGGGCAGGTAATGAACAATGATGAGACCAAATCCTGAGCTTTCAGTCCTCCAGAGTATATGAGCATCACTTCTATTCAAGGTCTACCTCCTTGCATCACATTATTTGTAAGGAATCTTTTGCTGGTTCCTATCATCCTCTGCACTGGAGCAGGTGTGATTGGAAACACTTGATTAAATATGAATTAATATTTTGGTATGTAAATCTGCACTGCCTTATCAGATATACAAAAGCAGGTCCCCACACACACACAGGGCTCTGGGACAGCAGTTGGGTATGATAGTCATCTATTCATGTGCACTTCAGACAGCAGCTCCGGAGTGCTACCAAACAACCTAAGCACAGATGTTCATAGAAAGCTGTGTCTGTTGTGCTATATATAAGTACGTACATCACACACACACACACACACACACACACACACACACACACACACACACACACACACACAGAGTTTGAAACCACTTGTCCCAAGTGGGGTTGCAGCAACCCAGAGCCTAACCCAGCAACATAGGGCACAAGGCTGGAGGGGACACACCCAGGATAGGACACCAGTCCATCACAAGGCACCCCAATCAGGACTTGAACCCCAGACCCACCAGAGAGCAGGACCCAGCCAAACCCTCTGCACCACCATTATATATAAGTATAAATTTAAATATAAATACAGATTATAAGTACAGTAAATGCACAATAAACTAGATGGCCAGCGAAAAGACACTCTGTTCCACTGGTTTAATAAAATACCCAGCACTTAGAGATTTACTCACTTAACTTTTTTTTGAGGTTGTTTCTTTCTAAGATGGGAAGTTCGTGGAATGTATAAATGCCATCGTGAGTCACCTATTCAAAGCCCTTCATTATATTCGGGGTGGGAAAGCTCGCCTCGCGCCCGCAGCCGCCGCAGCCAAAGGTCGCTGCTCTTACCGCATTCGTACAGTGATTTACACGAGCTGATTGGTTTCCTCTGCCAAGGAAAACTGTGTGGTGAAGTGGTGCCAAAGCTGTTTAACCTTTGCTTCTCAGTTCTCCTTTAAAATATTCATTTTTCAGACCATGTATTATTCATAAGCGCTTTTCTGACTTTGCCGGCGACGTGGCGCAGGGATCGGTGGCAGCGAAACTTGGGAAATGATGTACGGAACATTTATGCAAAAGTTATGTTAACACCTTTGTGCTGCCTGTTGTTCATTATCATTTACTGTTCTTGCTGCAAAATCTCAGTCCTCAGTGAAAAAGCATTCAGTTCCAGCATAAACATGACTATAGAGTCATAAGAAATTATGCAAATGACTCGGGCTCACGTGACAAGCAACACTCATCAGACACTCACCGGTCTAGTACTACAGTGCTGTAAGTGTTGCACTTTGGCTGTTTGACATTCAGTGGCCAGTAATGGGAAGTGTGTGAATATTGTCTACATTTCCATGATCCTACTTCATCTGAGCTGCCACACATACAGAAGGCCGTTACTTCAGTCTATTCCAGAACGTCTTTCTGAGAAATTATACATCATTCTGCAGAATCTCACAGACTCGCACCACACACACCATCTGAAGCCATCTGTCCCATACGGGGTCTCAGGGAGCCAGAGCCTAACCCAGCAACGCAGGGCAAAAGGCTGGAGGCGAAGGGGACACCACTCCATCACGATGCACCAGCAGACCCCCCTTAGGCTCACAGCAGTGACCCTATATCTTGTTGATCTGGATGTATTATTATTATTATTATTATTATTATTATTATTATTATTATTATTATTATTATTATTATTATTATTATGGGGGTGCGGTGGCGCAGTGGGGGGGTGTGGTGGCGCAGTGGGTTGGACCACAGTCCTGCTCTTCGGTGGGTCTGGGGTTCAAGTCCCACTTGGGGTGCCTTGTGGCAGACTGGCGTCCCGTCCTGGGTGTGTCCCCTTCCCCCTCTGGCCTTACGCCCTGTGTTGCCGGGTAGGCTCTGGTTCCCCATGACCCCGTACGGGACAAGCGGTTCTGAAAATGTGTGTGTAGTAGTAGTAGTAGTAGTAGTAGTAGTAGTAGTAGTAGTAGTAGTAGTAGTAGTAGTAGTAGTAGTAGTAGTAGTAGTAGTAGTAGTAGTAGTAGTAGTAGTAGTAGTAGTAGTAGTAGTAGTAGTAGTAGTAGTAGTAGTGAAAAGGCCCCTCCTGGGGTGGCTGGTGGTTTGTGCTACTGCCTTTGGACCCCAAGATTGCAGGTTCAACTCCCTTCTCTGCCTGTAGCACCCTTGAGTAATGTACTTACCCTAAATTACTCAACTGTCTAAATAGGTAAGTTGCCTTGGAGGAAAGCATCAGCTAAATGTAAAAAATTTTTTCATATACTTCTTTTTATTTTATTTATTCAGCCCCTTTGTCCAAAGCAGATTATAATGATTTTGCACTAAGCTATTCACTTGGGCACTCCTGGACTGGGGCGATTACCCAGGATCCTTCACTGGACCCAGGCAGAGAGAGGCGGGTGCCTTCTATCACATCCTAGAGGCTGTTCGTGATCTTTGTGTTTTGATGCACGTCTGCCCGGATGTGTCTCGCACCTCAGCTTCCGACGGGAGTCCCGGTCGAACGCGTTGTTGCAGGGATATAACGAGCACCGCAAGGCCCTGGTGATGTCATCGCGCTATAAATAGACAGCATCCCGTCGCAGCGGGGCGTCTCCCGCCCTCGCAGCTGGTCCCGGCCTAATGAACCAGCTGCTCTGGGCCTCCACGGCGACTCCCTCACATTCCCTCGAACAGGAAGAGCGTTCATCATTTTGTTTGCGAGGGCCCGGGTGCTCAGGTGCGAAACGATGCCCTGTTACCTGAGGGCTGAGCGAAAATGCTCTTATTTGCATTTCTTGCTTTTGCTTCGCGGTAACGTGGTGGTTGGCGCTGCCTCCTTTGGACGTAAAGGTCACAGGTTTGAGTCTTACCTCTGGCTGCAGTACCCATGAGTAAGGTACTTACCCTAAATTGCTCCAGTAACAATGGCCTCGCTGTGTAAGTGGGTAAATAATTGTAAATACCTTAACATCGTCAGTATGATAATGTTTCATCCAAATTCTGTCGGATGAATATTTATGCGAGTGCAATTAGATTAAACCTGTTTTTTTTAATACGTGGTTCGTTACTGTGGTACTGGTTCGAACATATTATGTGTCAACAGCTGTGCTGAGTTAAACTACTGTATTTTGTCATTGGGGGGGTGCGGGGGCACAGTGGGTTGGAGCAGGTCCTGCTCTCCAGCGGGTCTGGGGCTCAAGTCCTGCTTGGGGTGCCTTGTGACGGACTGGTGTCCCGTCCTGGGTGTGTCCCCTCCCCATCCAACCCCACGCCCTGAGTTGCCGGGTTAGGCTCTGGCTCCCCGCGACCCCGTATGGGACAAGTGGTTTTGGATATTGTTGTCAGTATTAATGAATTACACCTAGTGGTGTTATAGATCCCCTATAGCTGTCCTTGGAATTATGACCTCGATGTAAAAAAGTATGAAAAATTTGTGCAAAACTGCAATGCATTCTCACAGATTTATTTCTTCTCAAATTCACACACAGTAAAGCGACCAAAGTTCACTTGAAGGCTGGACTCCAGAGTTATGTTTAAATAAGACAATATTTGAATACTTATTTTTCTGTCCCTTGAAAGATAATATTAATAGTCTTCGGGGGAAAATCATTCAAAGAAATCTGTAGCAGCGGGTGGCGCAGTGGTTGGAGCCACCTGGTAGGTTACAGGTTCGACTCTCCCTCCTGCTGCAGTACTCTTGATCAAGGTGAGTGGCAAGTGGGCAGCATGGGGGCACAATGAGTAGCGCTGCTGTCTCACAGCGCTTGGGTGGTGTGAGGGAACATGGGTTCGATCCTCACTCAGTCTGTCTGGAGTTTGCATGTTCTCCCTGTCTCTGCGTACGTTTTCTCCGGGTGCTCTGGTTTCCTCCCACACTCCAAAGACATGCTGTTCAGGTTCACCCGCAGTGTGTGAGTGACAGAGAGAGTGTGTGTGTTCCACTGATGTACGGATGAGTGAGCCAGTGTAAGTAGTGTACCTAGCAGTGTAAGTTACCATGGTGAATAAGGTGTGTGGGTTGATAACACTACACAGAGTTCATTGGAAGCTGCTTTGGAGAAAAGTGCCTGCTAAATAAATAAATGTAAATCTAAGTGGCCTGAATTAATACAGTAGGAATGCGTTGCTGGGTGAACAACTCGATTGTAAAGTTTGCCAGCTAACACCGTGAGTCACGTTTGAAAAAGACATCAGATGAATAAATGAAGGTTAATGATGGAAACCAGGAAAACTTGCAGACTGACAGAGTGATTTTCCACTGGATGGCAGCAAAGCACAGCTACACCACTGGCTCAGCAGCTCCGCTTCAAATCATTATCATAATTAAATCACACTCCGTTGGCTGGGGTTTGTCTTATTTCGGATTTGAAAGAGCTGAGAGTCAGGACTCCTGCGGTTGCGGAGAGGCCTCGGCAGGCGGTGCGTGTAACTCCGAGCTGACGGGTGAGCGGAGCCTCCTACCAGGGTTCGATGTTGCAGCCCTGCAGTGTGTCCAGGGGCCCCGAGCTCCTCTCAGCACATTCTGTTACCATCGGGGCCACGAACATGAGCCCCGTTTGGCTGACACTGTCCGCTGAAGCTCAGCCCTCTCTCACAACAAAGTCACGCTGCCTTCACAGTGCAGAATGTCGAAATAACAATATGAAATGGAAAAAGCCCATGCGTGTAATTAAAATGAGAAATTCTTGTGGCAGAAACAGTGACATGGTGGCGCAGCCTCACAGTGCCTGGGTGGTGTGAGACAACGTGGGTCTGATTCCTGCTCAGTCTGGGAAGAGTTTGCATGTGTTCTCCTTGTGTCTGCGTGGGTTTCCTCTGGATGCTCTGGTTTCCTCCCACATTCCAAAGCAATGCATGCTATGTTGATGGTTCCAGATTGCCTTCAGTACTCAAATAGGTAAACGACTGTGTGTGTGTGTGTGTGTGTGTGTGTGTGTGTGCAAAAATTATATTTTCTTAAATTATATGAATTATAAATATTTATTTATTTAAATTAATGCACAAATTGTATTTCCATGAGATGTACATCACTCTGGAGAAAAGCGCCTGCTAACCGAATAAATGTACATGGAAATGTAAATAAAAGACAGGCGTAGAGCGGAAAGCACAGTGTTTGTGACACACGTTACACACACCTGTCCGCATCTTTCCTTTCCTCAGCTGTACCGAAACACAGGAGTTCAGTGCGGAGTCTTCAGCTCTCTGTCCCACTCTCACCTCTCCTCTCCTCTCCTGCAGGACCAAAGTGTTCAGGGGGAGGAAGGTGCAGGGAGACCACGACATCAAAGTGGAGCAGGTATGTGTGTTTGTGTGTGTGTGTGTGTGTTTGGGGGGGTAATGTAAGCTCTAGGCAGGTGTGCAGCTGAACGGCGAAAACCGTGTTTTTTTTTCGGATTTGCCATCAGCACCACCATAACTGACCCTGCCGAAGAGAGACCTGCGTTCGCTTGCATTTGCCACTAATATATGAAATGAGAACATGTTCTTTTGTGATCTTCACGCAGAACGTTCTGAGGGATAGACCGTTTGACTGTCCGCTTCTTGCCCAGGCAGTGTGACTGAGGGCAGGTTTACACTGCTAAACACCCCCTGCCATTTTAGAGCTGGTGGAGCTTTGAGAGCCCAGCTGGGCACCGCGGGGTAGCGCTGCCCTCCCGTTCACCGCTGTAAACAGCAGTAAATGGCTCTTTTCTGATGCGTGAGATGTTGAGCTGTGAAGTGAGGGAGGCCTGCTTGGAGAAGATCAGTTACTTTGATACTGAGAGCGCGGAGCCTCGACCCCATGCACGGCAGGACGGCGATGGGTGCTGTACTGCGCCCAACGAGAGGTCCACAGCTCCACCTGATCTCACGACTACAACGTCTGTGTGTTCTTGTGTGGTCTTGTGTGAACTTGACATAGGGTGTAGGACGTCCCCCGTGTTGAGACGGAGATTTGTGGAAGCACTTAGAGAGGAGAAGATCCCAGTGATGGATAAATGGATAGATAGATGGGAGGATGCTATAATAAATGTGCAGAACCATGTTACATGTTTCAATATGATGACTTCCTTGATTCAGTGGTGAAAGATGTGCAGTGTTCCTGAAGACTGAGACTCTCAGTTGAATGTTATCTGTGTATGTTACCCTTACTGCCTTAAATACCTTAATAAATGTGTAAATGTGGGGTACGGGAGGCCCTTTGCCGGGCTGTGGGGCAGCGTTTTGGACTTTATTTGGGTACAGGCGCCACCTGATTCGTGGGTCAACGGTCCAACCTCTGCAGCTGCTCTCCTGCTGTTCATCTTCCTCACTTTGTGGTGCCATCAGGAATGTGTGACATATCCCGTGTAATATGTCACATGCCCCTTCTGGGGCGGCAGCGATACGCGGCAGCGGGAACTCATTTCTCTGTATTAATGTGCAGAAACATTATGGAAAATTATGCTCCTTCGTTTTGGAAACAGCCCCCTGCTTCATGATGCAAATATACATAAGAGGCCACTTTTATTAGTTTGACAAATAGCAAACAAATATAAAAAAGCAGTAATGTGGCTTATTTACGAGCGCGCTGCTCAGCGGGACGTGTTCAGGGAACCACGTGCTGATGGCTCCGGATCGCAGCGGAAATGAATTCCATAATTTCAAGAATATTTTAACGCTTTTCTTAATTGTCAAAAAGAGACTTTTTCCTTCAGTCATCGCAGAAAGAGGGAAAGCAGGTGAGGCGAAAGACTGGGAGCTGCTGGGGGGGGTCACCCGAGGTCACTCTAGGTCATCGCCTTGCGCAAAGAGGGTCGGAGAGGCCCGTCCAGAAGCGTTAATGAGAACCAACCCGTTTGTTTCATCCCGCACAGAAAAAGCAAAAGCAAAACTGTAATTAAATACAACTGACTGGTTTACAGGCATACATGTTTTTTTAATGACGTTTCCCATAAAACACGGGGCATTCATTAAAAATGACGTTTGTTTCAATTTACCGGACATTTCCAGCGGCGTCCGGGAGGAGATGGAATCGCAGCGGGGGTTCGAGTGGGCAGATAATGGTCGTTTCTACACTTTGTGGTCGTGCAGCCAGAACGGCAGCATCCGCACCCTGCAATTACACCGTACGGGAACCGGGACGGGGGGGGTCCCGCGGAACGGCACGGAAACAACCGGCGTACCAGGCTTACGGGGCCTGGTTACCGCATTAATGACACGGGGCACACGGTTCGAATGGCAGCGACGCCAATCTACGTCTGTCTGCTTTCCGTTCCGCTGTAAATACAGGGTTTACCGTGGTACACGGCTGAAATGCAGTCTAGATCGGGAACCTTATATTTACAGATTTATTTGAAGAGCCGCGCTCCTACTCGCTGCGCCACTGACCCCCCGCACACATTGTCCCCCTCCAGGCCGAGTTCTCGGAGATCAACCTCGTGGCTCACGCCAACGGTACCTGCAACGTGGACATGCAAGTCGTCCGTAACGGAACGAAGGTGGTCAGGTAGGAGCGGGGAGCGCGACCGCGTCACACAGCCACTTGCCGAAGACGTGTCCACTCTAATTGTCAAATGTGACGCGCCACATCGAGGAGATCACGAACACAGTCAGGATCTTATCCCTTCGTAGGGTGAACAGCAAATGGAGAAGCGTGGGGACGTACGGAACCATGGAGTCCACATTCAGTAACCTCTCACACACCCCTCACTACTGCGATGTGACGACAAACGCAGCACATCGCGTTTTCGCTTTAATCGCACCTTATTTGCCCCCCAACCCACTAGTCATCAACAGCTGCAGACGCTTTCCCGGGATTCCCGGGCTGCGATGGCAGGAAATTTGGCCGTTGGCTTTACTTTGCAAAAAAAAAAAAAACGCAGCGGCTGGAACGAGGAGGACGCGCTGCTAACGCACAAACGCGCAGATTCCTGTTATAATTGCTGTTATAAAGGGGTCTAATTAACATTATTTCTTAATGGAAAAAAAAATCGGGTCTTGGATCAAATAAGATACCTGACATATTAGAGTAGTGTATTATATGATATTATACAGTATTATATATTACATTTTTTCATGTTAATTTATCTTTCCCTGCCTTTGCCAGTGCAATCTGAGCTGTTTTTATAACTTGGTTCACAGCTCTTTACGATATCAAGAAATAAAGTTTGCTAGATCACTGCCTCTGTCTTTCACTCTACTGTTAGAGCAGCTGCTATATAGTGTTACTCACTAATTTCACCAGCGGTACTAGATTACCTACATTGGCTCATGAGATTAAGGCTTTGTTTACGCTACTGATCGTTGTTTCCATGACAATTTAGAAGTTAATACATTAGATTTACCCAGAAAGTAACCAGGCGAATGTCAGTGCGGGAGTAAAAAAAAAAACGTTCTGTGCTGAGACACCCTGTGTGTCTGGCTGAGATTGCAGAATGACTGATCCGGGCGCCGACGCCGTTGCGCTGAATAAAATGCCCATTGCGGAAGTCAGATGATAACATAACGGGCAAAAATTGTTCTCCTACTGAACGGAAAACCTGTCGTTTGGGTTTATAGCTCCTTAAGTCAGCGGAACAGGTTTTTTGTTGTACGGGCTGAACATAAGGGGGCGAGTGCAGCACACAAATTCCACCGTGTTCTCACCGAACACACTTCATTTACGCTCTTCGTTTACTTATCGCTGTGTTTCAGGGTATAAAGCATGGTGTATTAGCACCGGTTACTATGGGAAATCCCAGAAGTCGAAACGAAGAGGCATTGACCTATTTTTCGAGCGGTTAAGGTCACCGCCTCGGCCCGAAACATCCGGGCTTAATTCTCCTCCCACGATGTTCTCGGCACAGCGGCTGCAGTAGCGAGTCGAGCGAACGGCTCGTGTGCTCGAGGGTCTCTGTGGGTCTCCGTGGGCCACCGAAGTGAAGGAACACATTTTGGCCCTTCAGCATATGACCAGGCCACATTTATACTCCTTTTTTTTCTGTCCCTCATCACTTGGAAAATTTCGATTAGATGATGTTCGATAAGGGGGGCACGGTGGTGCAGCGGGTTTGGCCGGGTCCCACTCTCTGGCGGGTCTGGGGTTCGAGTCCTGCTTAGGGTGCCTTGCGATGGACTGGTGTCCCATCCTGGGTGTATCCCCTCCCCCTCCAGCCTTGTGCCCTGTGTAGGCTCCGGTTCGCTGCAACCCTGCTTGGGACAAGCAGTTGTAGACATTGTGTGTGTGTGATGTTCAATAAGCGATGAGTTGTGGTGAAATGAAGCTTCTGACTCTTTCAGGTCATTCAAGCCCGACTTCGTTCTCGTCCGCCAGCACGCCTACAGCATGGCCCAGAACGAGGACTTCCGCAACATCATCATCGGCCTGCAGTACGCCGGAGTGCCCAGCATCAACTCGCTGGAGTCCATCTACAACCTGTGCGACAAGCCGTGGGCGGTGAGGGCTGCCGTCGGTAGCGCCGGCGCGTCAAAGCTGAGCTGGAGGGAACTCGACGCGCTGCGGACGGGGACGTTCGCGACATTTTTAGGACTGGAGAGCAAAACCCAAGCTATCGGCGTTGATCCCGTTGATCGCGGTTGAGCCGCAGTCGCTGCGAGAAGAGGCGGCGTCGTTCGCCCGGTCGGCCGAGGGCCGCTTCCTTGCTCGCGTCGAGTTCCCCCGCGCTGCCGTGCCTCCGCAGACGTTCGCCGTGAAATCGCTCTTCCGGACCGTCGACGTCCTGCGGGACCTCGTCGCTTCATCCGCGAGCGCAGTGGTCACCGCGTAATTATGGAACCGGAGAGCGGCTCGCACAGCTCGCACGGCTCCCACCTGAGCTCGAGGGCTCCCGGAACACCCCCCCGCTGGGGCAGATGTCCTCAAAGCTGCAGTCATGGTACCAGTGCAATCACTGCCATTATTATGAATTATAGAGGAGCCCTTGCACAGCTGAAATGGTACCAGCCTGTAGTTTGCATTTGTTTTTGCTTTTTTTGAAAAAAAGAATTATTAAAAAAAAAACACCTGCAGGTTCTCTTTGCAATGGAGTTCATAGTTTCTTTCCAGTTCACTTGTTCAGCCTGCCTTGAATTGGATCTCAGGATCTTGCTCCGTAAACACGGTACCGTCCATCGCAGGCAGTCATTTCCTCAGCCGGTTTTGCTCATGCTTTTCCTGCCGCCCTTTTACCTCATTTACTGTGGTTGAGTAGCCAAGCGTTCACGGAGTTGGGGGTGCAAACGGTTGGGGGCCCGGTTCCCAGAGCGAGATCTGCTCTTGTACCTTTAGCGAAGGTTATTTAACCTGAATTGTTCCACAGAAGGAGGTGAAATGGAAAAAAAAAAAGGGAAATGAAATTTTGTTTGGATAAAAATATTTGAAACCCACAACAAGATTAATAGAAAAATGCGCAAAAGTAACAGCTTTAGCCGCATTAGAGATTTAACGAAAGAAAGGTCGGCGCTAATGTGTCGCCATAGCAACGGCCACTGACACATTTCGGGACGTTTGCCCGTTGCTCACATGTTGGAACAACTGCTGAGAATTAAGGGGTTTCTTTTTGTCGCTCTGTCGAAGCTCCGTGCCTGGGACTCTCTTGCTGTGTGTGCGTGTGTGCGCGCGCGCGTGTGTGTGTGTGTGTGTGTGTGTTGCATCCTATACAGTGAACTCTGGATCATTCTCTTTCACGAAATAAGACCGCATTGTCCGTCTTCGCAAAAAGGCAAAGAGCTTCAGAAAGAAGAGCGCGCCAGCATGTGCCGACGGTGCGTGAAAGTTTACGGCCCACGTAATAACTTGGACTCGGCGCTCACCGGCGTGGAAGCGCTGCTAAATTTGAGAGCGTAAGTACTACTTGAACAGATTATAGCTCAACAGATGAATGAGATGAGATCGGCACACTAATGGGGCTGTTTCATAAAGTTTTACTGTCGCTTTGAGCACCAATGAGCAGTCGGACAGGTAGCGCCGCCAAATAATCATTTCAGAACAACCAGAAAGCAATAAGAGTACAATGAAAATATTGAAAATTATAACAGAAAGGGGGATGCTGTGGCACGGCAGGTTTGGCCTGTGGCCGCTATGTGGTGTGTTCGCGGTTCGAGTCCTGCATGGGGTACCTTCCAATGGACTGGCATCCTGTCCTGGGTGTGACCCCTCCCCCTTCGGCCTTGTACCCTGTGTTTCCTTGGAGTGTCCTTCCACACTCCGAAGACATGCTGTTCAGGTTCCCCCATAGTGCGTGTGTGTGACAGAGAGTGTGTGTTCCACTGGTGTATGGATGAGTGACCCCGTGTAAGTCTTCCGGGTGCTCTGGTTTCCTCTCACAGTCCAAAGACATGCCGTTCAGGTTCACCCATCGTGTGTGAGTGTTCCACTGATGTATGGATGAGTGACCCAGTGTGAGTAGTGTATCTAGCAGTGTAAATCACTGCGGTGAATAAGGTGTGTGGGCTGATAACACTACGTAGAGTTCATTGGAAGTCGATTTGGAAAAAAGTGTCTCCAGAATAAATAAATGCAAATAACCATGTCCTGAAATGATTTTTTCAGTCTCTCCATTACCATCAGTGAGAACAGAGCTGTTCCCATCAATAAAAATTACTTCTCATCTGTCCGTATTGTCCTCTCTCCCCCAGTTCGCCCAGCTGATCAGCACCTACAAGAGGCTCGGCCCAGAGAAGTTCCCTCTGATCGAACAGACCTTCTACCCCAACTATAAGGACATGGTAAGACGGCGTTTGCTTCGTATTCACATCACTCCGCCCTGGCACAACCGCGTGGAGTTGCAGGCAATTTCCACCCACAGCTATGAGAGCGAAATAATGTATTTCCGTTCCAGTGCCGGAGCTCATATTGTACCGCTAATTTGCTTTCGGGGCACAGATCGGTTGCTGGCATTTCGTGAAGGTTCCTCATGGCCGTACGAACGCACGGCGCAGCTGCGGCTTCCCATTTGTCCGAAATGACACTCCGAGATGGATGCTCCCTTGTAAAAGGGCGCTATCAGTATTCAGCGTGAATCAGCAGTCAGCAGTGAGCGGGGAAACAGTCAGGTTTCTGTTTTCTCTCTTTTCTTATGCTAACGTGCGTCTCGGCAGAACGCTCAACTTCAGGCGGGAGGCTCCTGGCAGACGCCGCTCCAGTTTCCGCTCCTCCCTCGCACGCTTTAGACCACGGCCTATTTTACGCCGCGGGACTAATTCGGCGCGGAGCCGCCGTCTTCCGAACGAAGGCCCCTTTCCGGGACCTGCTCATAAACGCACGTATAAAACACGCGTGTGCTTCTGGTGTTCATTCCGTGTCAACGTGCTTTAGGGGCGCTCTAATTCTGACCGTTCATTCACGTGCCTCTCGGGGGCATGATACATACCGGCATATATCCGACTTTCTCTTTTTCTTTTTCGGCAATGTGTTCTGCTGCACGGGGGTGCGGTGGTGCAGCGGGTTTGGCCCGTGTCTGCTCTCTGGCGGGTCTGGGGTTTGAGTCCCACTTGGGGTTCCTTGTGATGGACTGGCGTCCCGTCCTGGGTGTGTCCCCTCCCCCTCCATCCTTACACCCTGTGTTTGCTGGGTTAGGCTCCGGTGCACCGCAACCCCGCTTGGGACAAGTGGCTTCAGTGTGTGTGTGTGTGTGTGTCTTCTGCTGCACATACCCAATGCAAATATTCAGACTAATTGGATTACCCAAAAAGAGAGGGGCATTTTATGCATTCCATATATTAGTGGACTCACGCTGCAAAGTGCTGAGGGCTGAGCCGATTGGTCTTCAAATAATCAATATTCCTCTATACCGGTGGTCCCTGATTTACGATGGAGTTACGTTCCCCGAAACCCATCATAAGTCGAAAATGTATTTAATACACACCTCTGAGTGACAGACTGGGAGATGCGGATCGCTGCTGCTGCCCAGCATCGCGAGGGAGTGTCGCACCTCGTGTCGCTTTCCCCGGAAAAAAAATCAAAATTCAAAGTAGAGTTTCTACCGAAGGTCTGTTTCCAGCTCACCATCGAAAAGTCAGAAAAAAATCGCAAGTCGACACATTGTAAATCGGGGTCCACCTGTATATGAACATTTCAGACTTCGAGGCAGATAAGACGTTGCTTTATTTTGAAGGACCCGGGTTCAAACCTCACCTCCTGTTGTAGTCCCCATAATCAAGGCATATACCCTGAATTGATACAGTAAAAATGACCCGGCTGTATAAAAGAATAAATGGGTGTAAATAGTGTCATGCGTAAATCTGTGCCAGTCACCTCCGGTAAAGGTGTTGGATAAATAAGTACAGTAAATGCAAACAAGTACATATGATGTGGTTGAGGTACTTTCAGGGACAGCTGGTAGCGTAGTAGATCCAAGGGTTGCAGGTTCGATCCCCATCTCTGGCTGTAGTACCTTTGAGCAAAGTACTTACCCTAAATTACTCCAGTAATATGACCCAGTTGCATAAATGTTCATGCACCCTAACTTTATGATCATCCCCAGATCACCCTTTACCCAGGTGCTACTCCTGCATTGTATGTTTGTGCACCTTATAAAAATTTTTTTTTTTTTTTTTAAATTTTAGGAAGGTTACCAGGATTGTATTTTTGCTGAGATGTATGTCGTTTTGGAAAAAAGCATCTGTTAAATGAATAAATATGATGTATGCTTCCAAAAAAAAATGTAAGGATAACTTCAGCTGCATGCTGTATATAATCAGGATGAAAGCAGTACAGGGACAGCTGGTAGTGCTGTGAGCTGCTACCTTTGGAGCCAAAGGTTGCATGTTTGAATCCCACATCTGACTGCAGTACCCTTGAGCAAGGTACTTACCCTAAATTGCTCCAGTAAAAATTACCCAGCTGTATAAATGGGTAAATAATTGTAACCTTACTATTGCAAGTCACTTTGGAGAAGAGCATCAGTATGTGAATAAATGTAAGTTAAAAAACACCACTTATGTGTGTGTGTGTGCTGCGGGGAAGTGCCCAGCGGTTATAAACCCGACAGAAGATACCGACGCAGGATATTCGGAGAAAAACACTGCGCCCTTGACGAAACGTGCGTTTTTTTTTTTCCGCAGCGTAGATGAGTCCAGGCAGGTCGGGAGAAGCAACGCCCGTTAAGGAACACGTGGCCCGTCCCTGACCGCCGTGGGGGAAACGAACAGGAACGAAACAGACAGACTGCGCCTCGAGGTTCTCTATTGGAAGATTTTATAAACAACATTTTTGGTACAATAAAATAGAAAAACGCAAACTACGTATCGACAGCGAAAGAGACATAAATACCCATAGAAACATCCCGCGCAGGTACTACTCGTGCTCTTGTTATCGCAGTGTTATTGGCTTTTTTGGCACAGGGGGGGTTTTACAAAGCGCAGCAACGTAGGACACGCACAAGATGCAAATAAAGAATAAACAACGTTGCGCTACATGTACTGCAAACGATACGATACGTTCTATTTTGCCTCCGTGAATGCTTTAGTTGTTAATAGTCATAGAAATATTTACAATCCTCGTGTGCGCTGGCGTGGGGGGGCGGGGGGGGGGGGGGGGGTGTATTCTTCGGTCTTTTGGTTCGGGGCCTTCGAAACGCCGGGAGGGACAGATGCGTGACGTGCAGTTTATTAACGGACAGACGATGGGTTTGCGCCCCTGAGGATTACTCGACTCATCGGTCTTTTTACACGAATGCAAAATTGCGTTCGTTAATTGACAGGTTTTCCTTTATAGTTACTGGGCGCGGTACAAAACGCGGTTTTTTTTTTTTTTTTTTTCTTTCTTTTAAATTTATCTTCAACTCGGGTGCCGTTTCTACGTTACCGCTAAACTGCACCCTTCTGCACGGGGGCCGCGAAGGGAGGGGATGCTGTCGATTGCGTCGCGAGACTATACGTGTGCGCTGCGGACCGTCGTGCGGAAAAGAAAGTGGGGACAGGCATGGCGCAAGGCATGCTGGGAGTTTGCCGCTATGAGGAAGAAGGGACTCTGTCCTGACGGGTCTACGAGAAGCACGTCGCCTTCAGATGGACTTGCGACCGCGTGGCCTTTGGGTCGGCTCCCTTACATTCACCCAGCAGCGGGGCGCTGGGTCACGGCAACGCCCGGACGCAGCCGGCAGGAGGCGCCGCGCTGCAGAAGCTCCTCCCACCAGCCGGACCCGCCCCTCACGGGTCGGACATGTCCAGGAAGTCCTTGTCGGGGGGCGGGCCTCCGCGGTACCAGCTGCAGGAGCCGTCGGTGCGCTTGACGCACGCGAAGTGGCGCGCCTGTTCGCCGCTCAGGCTGTTGTCCAGGAGCCAGTCGGTCCACAGGCACTCGCCGTCCTCGGTGGTGGCGCACGGCACCGAGTTGCACGTGGCGATCTGAGGGCGGGCGGCAACGCTGCAGTGAGACGACTCGAACCCCAGGCCAAACCCTCCATCGCAAGCGCTCTCTTATGGTGGCGCAGCGGGTCGCACCGGCGCCTCGCAGCACCTGGGCTGTGCAAATGGTCACGGGTTCGATCCCCGCTCGTTCCGTGCAGAGCGCACATGTTCTCCCCCCCCCCCCGCGTTCCTGGTGGTTTCCTCCCGCACTCCATAGATGTGTGTTTCAGGTGGGCCTGTCACCCTCACCCATCCCTTGTGTGTTACTGTGCTCCATCTAACGCCGTAAGTCACTGTTGACACGGGTAATTTACATATCCGGGAATATTCGGCATAGCCCGCGCCCGGGACTCACCCTGCAGTCGCAGCCCGATTGGTATCTGTAGTTGAGGTTCTTCTTCTGGGACATGGACAGGTTGTCCCAGGGCTCCACCAAGTCGCAGAGGCCGACGGAGACCTTGCCGTCGCTCAGCATGTTCCCTTGGAGACACGGGGGGCAAACGGACGGTCAGCGTGCCGGCGGCTCACCCAGAGCGGCAGCCTGGACGGAAACCTTGGGTCTCGACCGTACGATAAGACCGGAGGTGTGGCACGGTCACTGCACCGTCATTACCAGCACTACAAGCTGCAATTTTTAAAGCTAGATTGTTCTGCGGATGCCGTCCTGTTTTAAACACATCATTTCCACTCATGCATCAAATAACGGACTGTTGAATACAAGGCGGCAGTGTCCAGAGCCTGTTCCGGAAACACAGAGCATGAAACACGATAATGTTTAATGTATAATTTTGTAACATATCAAAACAATACTCCTTTAGAACTGATCACGTGCGGCAAATTCAATGGGTGGATCGGCCGTTTTATTCCTTGCCCATAGCGGTATGAATTTCGGCGGCACACCACAATATATAAAGTGGATGGCACGGCGGCGCAGCGAGTCTCACAGCATCTGGGTGGTGTAAGAGCACGTGGGTTCGACCCCCACTAAGTCTGTGTGGAGTTTGCATGTTCTCTGCGGGGGGGGGGGCTTCCTCTGGGTGCTCTGGTTTCCTCCCACACTCCAAGGACATGTTGTTCAGGTAGACTGGTGTGTGAGTGACAAAGAGAGTGTGTTCCACTGATGTATGGATGAGTGACCCAGTGTAAGTAGTGTATCTAGCAGTGTAAGTCTTCGGGTGCTCTGGTTTCCTCCCACACTCCAAAGACATGCTATTCATGTTCCTTTATAGTGTGTAAGTGACAAAGAGAGTGTGTTCCACTGATGTATGGATGAGTGACTCAGTGTAAGTAGTGTATCTAGCAGTGTAAGTCACTGCGGTGAATAAGGTGTGTGGCTTGGTAACCCTACATAGAGTTCACTGGAAGTCGCTGTGGAGAAAAGCGTCAGCTAAATAAATTAACGTAAAGTGCCGCATCTAGTTCAAAATGCTCCTTTGCATTTAATATCCGCACAAAAGGACGGACTTGCTGCGCTCCACGAGGCCCAGAGCCGCCTCCTCTCACCTGACAGCAGGTACTGCACCTTGTTGCTGGAGTCCAGCTTGACGCCGCAGAGCGAGGAGAAGACGGGCGTGTACATGTACTGGATGTCCTTCACCTTCTCGAAGCCTTTGAACATCTGCAGGAGCCCAAAGAGACGGCGCATCAAGAATGTGGAAATAACTCCGACTTCCCCGCTTCGCCATGCACCGCAGACGCTGACGGAATCCGCCCTGCGAGTTCCACCGCGGCGTCTGCGAGCGCAAAAAGCTACGAAAACGGGAAATAATAAAGATCAATAGTCGTGATATGAAGCGGAATGCAGACGGAATATGGTTTCTGTTTGCCGCACGACAGCAGGCCGTATGTGTAAAATTTCCACAATCTGATGCTGGACATGAGCCCCCCGCACCCCCACCCCCCCCATTCCCCGTCCCCTGCGGGTGCATCTTCGCTGCAGAGGAGTTCGGTCGCTGATGGAGGCCCGCCACGGCAGCAGTAAGCTCCGGTCACGACCCAACACCCTCCTGTTACGGGAAGACAGAGAGGAGCAGAGGGAGAAGGGCGCAGCGCTGGGGGGCAGGGGGGTGGGGTGAGGGTGTCGGTGCTCCGGGGCGCGGCGCCACTCCCCTTGATCAGCTTGATTTCGTATTGGATCATCTTCAGATATGGAGACGAGCTGTTGCTTGGAGACACGATCTTCTCCCCCGAGACCTTCGCCCGAATCACTGAGGAGCAGAAAACACCGATGAATCAGAGTGAGCAGTAACACCACCTACCCCCCCCCCACCACCCACTCCTCCATGTAAAACAAACACACACACACACACACACACACACACACACACACACACACACACACAAACATCTGCGGCGCAAATCCCTGTGCAGAGACTCCCTCCACGGCAGCTCAGCGGAAATTAAAACAGCAGCTCATCTGAGCCCCACAGGTCCGCTTTCGGGCCACTTAATCACCCAGCGACTGATTTTTGATTTTTCATTTTTTAATTTTTTTCCCTGTAATTAATTTGTGCCGTCGCACGCCGGAAGCTCCCTACAAGCGTGATGCTCCGTGTCCCTCTTTGTGGGAGCGAAGCTCTTTCTCCTTCTTTCGCAGACAGAGTCTGGCAGCCAAGACACCGACTGTCCCTGTTCGATATGCAAAGCCACCGCCGGTCATGTGACCGCAGCCTGCTCTCTTTCTCCAACACCTAATCTTGCACGAGGTGCGAGAGGTGCGGAACGCCGGGAGCCACCGGACCGATGGCGCGGAGCGGCCCGAATCAACCCGCGCCGACACTCACCTGTTCGTTGCGACCAAAACGCAAACATGAACTGACCGCACGTTGCGACGAACTGAACAATCGGCTTGTTGCACCATCGTTTAAACGTGACTCGATTAGCGGGTGACGACTAGTCACTAGTTGACGAGCAGGCGAACGCCGAGCCGAGGGCCGTGCACGTGGACGTTCCGTAGACGGAATGTGCTGGCACGACCGACGCGCGTCTGCATGTCTGCCATTCCTCTCATTGTTCCGGGCAGGGCCAGGAATGTCCGTCGCGAGCCGTTACGCCGACTGCGCCCAGTGCGCACCGCGGTACGCGCCCAGCTGGCAGGGCGGCGCCTTCATCGCCAACTGACCTTCCAACCCGCGGGCTCTGCCTGCGTAGCTCTCCTCCAGGTTTGCACGTCTCCGTAACGGGTCTCTCTCCGCACGGGACAGAACCGTGTGTCGGCTGGAGATGGGATGGTGACCCGAACAGAACTTCATGGCTGAACTTCAGGGGGGTCTCAGGTGGGACAGCTGGTAGTGCGGCGCTCAGAGCTACTGCTTTCGGACCCAGAGGTTGCAGGTTCGAGTTTCTCCTTCAGTTGCAGTACCCTTGAGCAAGGTGCTTACCCTAAATTGCTCCAGTAAAATTACCCAGCTGTATAAATGGGTAAATAATTGTAAGAAGCTTAACACTGTAACAAAGCAGCACCTTTCAAAGGACGGACTTTCCTCTCAAAGAGGCTACAGGGCTATTATGATATTAGCAGTTGAAAATACAGTATCAGTGAATGCAGAGGGGCAGCAGGGGGTGCAGTGGTCAGAGCTGCTGCCTTTGGACTCAAAGGACCTGGGTTTGAATCCCACCTCCTGCTGAAGTAGTCTTGATTGAGATATGTGCCCTGATTTGCTACAGTAAAAACAGTGTCTAAATGGGTAAACCGGTGTAAGCAGCTTTTGAGCGAAGTGTCAACTAAATGCATGTAAAGTAAATCCCAAG
The DNA here is from genome assembly GCF_900964775.1 of Scleropages formosus. Lineage (NCBI taxonomy): Eukaryota > Metazoa > Chordata > Actinopteri > Osteoglossiformes > Osteoglossidae > Scleropages > Scleropages formosus. Next base: position 17,772,462 of record NC_041827.1, read on the forward strand.
TGCGAGTCCACCCACTGCGGATGCGTTTCTGTCCACGTTCTGTGGAGGAGATGAGGCTCCACGTCCTCCCAGCTCCCCTGCAGCACTTCACACACACGTAGGACACCTGGCTGCATCTTCGCTCTCGTCCAGGTGGACCCACTATTTACACCGGTGCTGTAGGTAACCCCCCCACCCTTGACTTTTCCCCCTCATTCTTCTTCAGCTCTAGACCATCACTGTTGTGTGGTAGCCCTGGAGGTTCCAGCATGTCATCCAATGGGACTTGTTTCAAGCCTTTTCCATCTACCTGCAGGAAACACCTCCGATTTGCCCGATTTGACAAACCAAAGGTGCCATCACTTTGGTTTAAGTATTTCCCAAGAAGGATCAATGCAGGCAACTGAAATAGCGCGAGAAACGAGTTTGCAAACGCTGTGTGTAAACACACCGCTAATCGGCTCGTCGCTCAGGATGCCCCCCCACTCCCCCATCGCCCGGCCTCCCGACTCCACAGAACTCGCGTGTGCTCTTTGTCTTCCCAGTCACAGGCTTGTGCACATGTGCTGTTTTACTGAGCTCTGCACGCGTTGCTATTTGCTTTCTCAATAAGGACGAAATATTAACATCATATATTATATCCGTAATACTGACATATTGGAACATCCTTCTAGTGTTACAATCCTTTATTTTCATTAAACATATGAACTCAATACATCGTCTTAGACTAAGGAGTCTCAAAACCTTTAACCAGCACAGAGTCACAGACATAACAATGCATAGATTAAAGCATATTAATATAGGGATGTACTGCGGTATTAGTCTAGTTGTGCATAACGGGCACCAGTTGGTATGGAAGCGGCATGTTGAAGGTCCCGCTGGTCCCCGTTGGGTCCAGGTGCGAGACAGTGTGCACCACTCAGAGCCAAAGAATGTGCCCACCTGCATCCATAAGGCTGCTGGGGGTGTCTGAGCCTCGGGCAAGAAAGAGGCGACACACAGCTGCCTCGAACCCAGACCCAGAGCGGACCAGTGCACCCCTACACCTCCTGTGTTTCTTTGAGCCTGAGTTATGACTCATTTTTTATTATCTGGACATATCGTTGGTCACGTCAGCAGACGGCGGTGTGTTTAGAGCAGCTGTATAAATGCGTAAATCAGTGTAAGTTACTTTGGAGGAAAGCATCCAATAAATGAGAAAATGTAAATGTAAAATGATGAAGCCTGTCATTTCGGTACGAGACATACGAGATGAGATATGAGACGCGCAGGCTCCTCTCACAAACTTGCCCTCGGACCCAAAAGGCTACAGGTTCGAGTCCCGTGGGAGCCTTTGCTGTACTTAAGCGCTTCGGCAAATTACATTCGCAGATCGGAGAGCGGTCGCGTCGCCCTGAAACGACCGCACCGGGGAAACGTATTACAAGTGAAAACGGAGGTCGACGCCACTGGCTATGTCTTGACCGAGGCGCCGTGTCGGTGAAAAAGACATTTGCTGCAGAAGGAACGTATAAGCGGCACATTGAGGGATGAATCCGGGGCCCTGTCATGTTCACAAAGATTTCCTGTCAGCGCTCACTTAGTATGCGGCCCCTTCGCTCTCCACCATAGAGATGCTAATTCGGTGGCACTTTTCAAACTCATGTAGTACATTTACTGTTAGGACTGCTTGGACAGCCTCCATCTGGGGGGGGAGGGGGGGGTGTGGCCAGACCAGTGTCACAGCGGGTTCAGAGCTCGGGAGGAAAGCACCATGGCAAGCACCATGCCGAAAGAGCGAATTCCAGCTCCTCGGGAATAAAGAGGTCATGGAACACCATCGCAGGAAGACTCAAGAACTTCACAGGGAGTTTGTTTTTAGTGGAGCAACAATTGGAAAAGTGACATGTTTTGTTCCTAAAATCTGCGACCCAGATCACATCTCACATTTGCTTTTTTTATGTTTTTTTTTTTTTTTTTTTTGCTGACCCACTTTTCTACCCAGTTTCAGCGGAATGATCCACATTCCGACTAAATACCCTTCTGCGGCATCACACGCAGTGTCTTTGAATGCGATCTGAACATTGTGGGGCCAGTACACACAGATATTTTCCTCGCTCGTTTTACGAAAAGGCAGCAGTGGTGTTTATTAGAACCTTCATACACCTCAGAATAATCAGTTGCTTGGTAATAATTTATAGAGTCTTTCTAGACTCCAGAATCTGATTTAACATTTTATCATGTTATCATTTTATAGCAGCTCGATTAAAAAAAAGATTGAAAAAATTATTTTGTACCAGCTGAGACTTCAGGACTCTGGCGTGAGTGGCTGAACCCCCCCCCCCAGGGGACGGAGGAGTTGTTTGCCTGTCCAACCGCCCCCAAGGGGTCACATGCAGACCCCTCTCTGTTGGTTCTCACTGGACACCGGGACCGGTCCGGTCCGGTCCGATCTGTGCCAAGTCAAACGGGGCTGTTTGTTCTGAGCAGGGGGAGGCTCTGAACGGCCTGAACTCACACACACACACACACACACACACACACACACACACACACACACACACCACCTGCCTGGATGTACCTGCATAAAGAAACACTTTTTATTTATACTTTACTGTACAAATGAAAAATAAAATGAGTGGATAATTCCAACCTCCTTTTTTTCTGAGTAGGAGATGTGCCCTCGTGTCATCCGCTGGGGGTTTCTCTGAAAAAGACCTCTTCTTCCTCCTTCAGCACATCATAATATGCTGTGTTGAGCGATCGAGCCCCCCATCCCACCCCCCTTACAAAACGTGTAAAAGTGTGAATGGAGCGAAGGCGACGCTGCGCCACCGACCTCATTTCACTCGTATCAATGAAATATGGAAGCAGCACTGACGGGACACACCTGCACATCCTCCCCCCGCTCCAGACCCCACCCCCTCTCCGCCCGAGACCCCCCGCGGGGTCCGTACCGCTCCCCCGCCCCCCGCATCACATACCTATCTCAGAGCTGCAGAACTGCTCCTGGGGGTGCGCAGGGTGACAGCTGCACCCCTCGGCCACGCGCTCCGGGCCCAGGGCGAGCACGAGCAGAAGGAGTGGCGCGACTCCGCGTCCAGGTGCTGGGACTCCCACCATGGCCTCTTTCTCTCTCTCTCTCTCTGTCTCTGTTTCCCACTGTGTCTGTCTGTCTCTCTCCACCTGTCTCTCTCTCTCTCTCTCTCTCTCTCTCTCTCGCTCGCTCTCTCGTAAGATCGCGCAACTCCCGTATGTCACCGTCCGCGGTGGGGGGAGGGGCTCTTCCGTTCGGACCTCCTGCTCTCCGTCTCCAACTCCGACGAGGTGGCGGGAGAGGACACCTTATGTAGCTCATTGACACTTGAGGCCACGCCCCCGTGCGAAACCACGCCCCCTTCAGCACCCGCCCCCGGACTCGGTCGAACCGCCTGGGCGCGCGGCCGCCGCCACCTGTGGAACGCGCGCGCGGGAAGAGCGAGCTCAGCGCGGTTTGGTCAAAGAAATCAGCTTCGAAATCCCTTCCGGCGGGAGGGGACAATGTTGCACAGTTACATTTCCTAAAAAGTTTATTCAGAGAAGTGGCCGAAGACGTGACCTGTGATGAAAAAGGCGCGAGCCCAGGGGGGGGGGGCGGGTGATGGTGCCGGGGAGCTTCAGCTCCACATAAAAGGACAGGAAACGCAGCCGTGCGCCCTATCATTTACCCTTCAGTTACCACCCTGAATTCCAACTCCTGTAATTATTACCGCGGAACCGAACGGTGGGCACGTGCGCTGCGCTGCTGGGGGTCTGGGGGGTGTGGGGCTGGCGGGGGTCGCGAGCTCAAATTACACACAAATATCAGATGCGCTTCTTGCGGAAGGATCTCGTGATCTCATGAACTGTTGCGCGCACACACATAAATATCATTATGGTGAACAATGGTAGCTTCATCTGGCTATTTGGGGAGAGGCACAAATTTAAAAAAGACACCGTTCCACTTACATTTACTCATTTAGTAGATTCTTTTCTCCAAAAACCAAGTACATCCCATAGAAAATACAATGTGTTCATTACATTAACAGAAAGAGACACTTAGATGCAGACGTGTGATTCTTAAGTACAGTTAGTTAGTTACTTTCCACCATAAGGTATTTACCCATGTTCACCACACAAGTAGCTGCACAAAGGTTTATCCATCATTCAACAGTTATGATCATAAATACATACCCTGTCTGAAGCTGCATGTCCCAAGCGGGGGTTGCGGCGAGTTGCCCCCTAACCTGGCAACACAGGGCGCAATGCTGGAGGGGACACACCCAGGATGGGACACCAGACCGTTGCAAGGCACCCCAAGGGGGGCTTGAACCCTAGACCCCCCAGAGAGTAGGCCATAGGCCAAACCCACTGCACGCTACTGCTTGTGACTGTTTATATGTTAACAGGTACTTAGAAGTGCATCTGGAAGAGGTGAGTTCTAAGACCCTTATTAAATGCGAAGAGAGAGACTCAGCAGTTCTGAGTGAGAGGGGGAGCTCGTTCCACTGCATCGGAGCCAGAACCGACAACCATCCAGCCTTTGATTTTGAACCTTTTGTGTGAGGGACCACAACTGAGGATGCATTTTTCTTCATGTTCTGAAGGATGGATATACATATTTCATATTCAATGTGTGATAACTCTTTCCACAATTGTATTAGTCAGAAAAATTGTTCTAATTTAAACACTCATTCTGGCAAGATCAACATTCAGTCAGTAGATGCTCTCCAAACTGTTTGGATTTCATCATGTCACATACCCTGGCTGCCCAAGATAGGAACTGTCAACAGACATTTTCTGTTTTATTTACATATTTCTCATTAATTGTATTACAATAACAAATCATATACACCATATGTACTTACATTATCATATTGCGTAGTTCCGTGGAAGTACTTTACCAGTGCAAATTAAAGCAGCTCATAGTACAGCGCAGTGTATGGTGATAAAAAATGTCATTATGTTGAGTGACGTTTTTCTGTCTACACAGCACAGCACGTAAGGTGACCTTTGTTTGTTTATCCGGGCGAGTCCGTTTTCCTCCAAAGTACACAGTGAAGTCCCCGTCTTCTGCGAGAGCAGCAGAACTGATGATAGCGTGAAAGAAAGAAAGAAAGAAAGAAAGAAAGAAAGAATTGTGATGTTAGCTATCCTTACTCACTTAACTCACCTGCTGTGAGTACACTGACAATGGAAAAATATACACATGCTTATCTAGATAGATAGATAGATAGAAACTTTATTAATCTCAAAGGAAATAGTACAAATCATGAACAAATTAATCTCACTGATGTCGATGTCTTATTAACTTGGCAGCCTGGAGCTTTTCACACCCCACCACAATATCTGTGAGAAGTTCACTCCTTGTTTGCGCTGGAAAACCCTGAAGACATACCTACCCTAAGGTCTACATCTCATGTGAAGTGTGTGATTGTTCCTAGGGTAATAGCAGCTCTCCTTTACTAGTGGTGGCTGGTAGTGTAGTGGTTAGTGTGATTGCCTTTGGATCTAAAGGTTGCAGGTTTGAGCCTCACCTCTGGCTGTAGTACCCTTAAGCAAAGTACTTACTCTGAGTTGCTCCAGTAAAATTGCCCAGCTGTAGTAATGGGTAAATAATTGTAAGTTGCTTTAGAGGAAAGTGTCAGATAAATGTAAATGGATAACAACTGATGCTGCCAAGTTCATTCAAGGTCCTCTTTTGTTACAAGTGAACTTTCAAATGCTTGCAAGCAACATCCGTGCCATGTAGGCAGTTAGCCAATGGTCCCTATAGTGCACGGAAACTTCTGGAAGCATTGAGGCAAAGGCATGGCGAAAGTCACCAGTCCACATACATCTCAAGTATCTTATGCCTGCGTCTTCAGATGAGGACTAACAAGGTGGTGCCTGTTCACGTGTCTTTCAGATCACCATGCCAACGTTTCCTGTTGTTGTGAAAATCGGACACGCTCACTCCGGCATGGGAAAGGTAAGAGCCGCAAAGTCGAGGTCAGTGCGAAACCCTCCACACGGTTGATAATACCTGCATGTTACTTTTTCAGGCAACACGGTACAGCCTGATCTATGTACTTCCTCTTTCCTCCCTCCTTCGCCCATCTGTCATCATCCATAGGTGAAAGTGGACAACCACAGTGACTTCCAGGACATCGCCAGCGTGGTGGCCATCACCCAGACCTACACCACCACGGAGCCCTTCATTGACTCCAAGTACGACATCAGAATCCAGAAGATTGGCAACAACTACAAAGCCTACATGTAAGTGTTTCCACTTCTCAGCACAGCGGCCACATTATCCCCGCTGATTCATATTTACTGCTTATTGTGTGTTTCGGGGCAACAAGCAGCTTGGGGTTTATGGATATAGACTTAGAAAATAACGATGGTTGTAAGTTTAAGTCTCACGAAGGACCGAGCCATGAGAACGGTGCTTAAATTTAAACTTGCTCTATAAATTATGTCGCTGTACGAATGGATGATATTGTGGGCTGCTGCGTGTAAAAACATCAGCTAAGTGCTATCATGATGACGGATTTAAGCTCGGTAGGGGTCGAGAGTGCTGGAGAGAGAGTGAACGTGTGCTCGCAGAAATATCCCATGGATAAAGAGGTAGAGTTTGCCCACAGCCGTTATGTAAGAGGCTTTCACACAAACATGTGGCAGAGTGAGTTCCACTCCCATGCATTGTACCCAGCTTTTCCTGTGAACTGGCGCATGAAAGCTTCAATCCAAACACTTGGTTGGTGAAGAGTAAAATGAGTGGAAGAGGTCTGCACTTCTGCATGCCATGTGGCACAGTCTGATTGGGACAACGAATCGTCTTTAACGGATTTACACTCGGACACAAAGGTCATTGGGGGGCAGGCCAGAGTTTTCCTCCGTCCAATTTCGAAAAATTCATCTACAACAGCGGTCTTCAAACTTTTTTGGTGCTGAAACCAAATGCAGTCCTGTCCTGTCCTGACATTCATAAATGATGCTACACATAGTGTTTATCACCAATCATTCTGACGCACTGTGTTTATTCATAGGTATATTGAATTCCAGAAAGTTTCAAAAAGTTTTTCATCAGATAAATTGACAAACTAGTTCACATGAAAATGAGATTTCATCACTCAAAAATATTAGTTTTCTGAGACGGTCCTGCAACCCTCAGGAACACCCTCGCAACCCTCATTTGGATTGTGACCACAGGTTTAGGAACCACTGATATGCAGCAGTACATGTAAACATATTTTCCTGTCCAAGAGGCAATGCATAATTTCTTCTCATTTCCACTGCCCGACAGGAGGACCTCCATTTCTGGTAACTGGAAGACCAATACTGGATCCGCCATGCTGGAACAAGTGGCCATGACAGACAAGTAAGAAATGAGTCAATGGTCTGGAGTAAGAAAGAGCCAAGCTACAGGAGCTCAGTGCTTGGTGGAGCTTTATCCAACCCAAACAGGATCGCACAGTATTGACACAGGCCTTCCATGGGCAGAGAGCATAGGCAGATCAGTGGTATGGTGGCGCAGCTGTAGCGCTGGTGCCTCACACTTCCTCAGTTGTGGGTTCAGATATCGGTTCAAATCTGACTCAGTCTGTGTGGAGTTTGCATGTTCTCCACATATTTGCATAGATTTCCCACAGTCCAAACACATATATGGAAAATGAGAACAGTAAACCGCCTTCCTATACCATCAGTACCACGGGTGGGCCCCAAGAGTCGATTCTGGTACTAACCCAACCCTAGCAAAGTCTTTAATGACATGGACTTGTAACCTAAAGGTTGCTGGTTTAAGTCCTGGGTTAAGCTCCCCTGCAGCTCCTTTCAGTGAGTCCTTTAAGAGAACTCTCCCCAATGAAACCTTCAGCTGTGTTAAGGTGGGATTGTAAACTGGATTGGAGAAAGGGCTTAGCTAAGAAGCAAGATTATAACCGTGATTATGCAACAGCATCCTGTAACTGTCAGGCAGGTTTTCCAAAAGTCACATTTTAGCAAGTTCCCTCGCTTTGCTGATTTTCGTTTTATTCGAGTGTACAACAGCAGGTAAAGAGATTATAGCTTTTTCACCCACTGGTCAAAAATTCAGTTTTTAATTCTCTGTGTAGAAGCTCCTCCATCTGATACCCTGGTTGTAAAGGTATTCAGAAGGTCAGTATGTGGATAATGTCCAGGCTGCCATACTACTACAGATGGTGGAGGGGTCGAATGTCTTCCTGCTTTAGTTAACACAGTACTAAACTTCCAGATTAATGGATTAACGGACCGAAAGGCTGACATCGTGAGGCAACAGATGCTGTGTTACAAATACAGGGCTTGTTCAGCTGCAACTACCGGAATCAGCTCCGCTAAGATGTCAGAAACCCGCTGACGTGTAAAAATATGCGGCTGTGAAACACAAAAATGTTCCCATTGGCCCAAATCAGAAGAGCATTTTAAGCTTTCCTGTGAAATATTCACTACTCTTGGATTTTCACAATTTTTCCCTTGTGTTTTGCAGTTAAGATAGTTAATGTTTTACTGGAAAGTCATTGGTTCTTTATTTTCAGTACTATAATGGGAAGTTGGGAAAGAACTGACAGAGTAAAATTTACCCTGATACAGGGTAAAGGGGTAATTCATTGTAAGCTGCTGTGAAAAACACCCAAACAAATTCACTTGGTTTAACATACAAGTTGAGGGTTTTTAAAATTAGTAATGTTTGATCAATCAAGGATTGTTTGAGTTATACAAATAAGAAAGAAATGCTTCACATCCAGAACATTTTTTTTGTTGACTCTTCAGACAGACTTTGAAGAACACTGAAAGTGGTTTTCCATACTTTTCTTATTGTTTTAATATAGTTTCATAATCATTTTAATGTATTGGGTCAGTACTTCAAATACTTTCTGTGTAAAATTTTGGGCATGCAGTAATTCAGTGCTCACAAAGACTGGTACCCCGAAAAAAGTTGGTTCGAGTCCTGTGAGGGCCCTCATTCGAAGTCCTTAATGAGACTTCCAATAAAATACCCAGATTTACAGTAAATATGTGAAACTGTAAATGTGTTTAGATGGAAGTGACTGTTAATTAAAAAGGTTGTTTCTGTCATGAGGGGCGCGGTGACGCAGTAGGTTGGACCGGGTCCTGCTCTCCGGTGGGTCTGGGGTTCGAGTCCCGCTTGGGGTGCCTTGTGATGGACTGGTGTCCTGTCCTGGGTGTGTCCCTTCCCCCTTTAGCCTTACGCCCTGTGTTGCCGGGTTAGGCTCCGGCTTCCCGTGACCCCATATGGGACAAGCGGTTTCAGATGATGTGTGTGTGTTTCTGTCATTATTAATGTTCAAGTGTTCCTTGTCTACCTGACCAGGTGTTGTGTGCTATTCCGCAGGTACAAGCTGTGGGTGGACACCTGCTCAGAGATCTTTGGAGGCCTGGACATCTGTGCCGTGAAAGCCATCCACGGCAAGGATGGCAAGGACTACATCACCGAGGTGAGGCCAGCACACACAGCCAGGCAACACGCACATGGTTTCTTCTTCTAAGTGAGACTAGTAGCAACATTGTAAATGTTTGCAAATGTTTGATGGTCTGAAAAATCGGGAATTGTGGAAACAGAGCAAAGCACATGTATCCCACAGTGAAAGTAAACGTTTGTGTAAAGCATAATAGATTAAATCCACCGTCGCTGTTAAGTGTGCAAATACATTTTTAATAGGAGGTCAGCCACAGGGCTCACTGGCAGAGAAAATGTCATAATCACAGGAAGAAGAATTATGTTTTTCATTTCCTTGCCATGATTAGAGCTATTTTTCAGAAAGACTTAAACACGTCGCCTGGCTGAACGTGAAATGATGACCCCAAGGCACTATAAGATGGAAAATGAAGACCAATAATAAATTAACGTAATTATAGACATTTATCTACAAAATCCTCTCTCCGTCACACGCGCACATACTCGCTCTCTCAGATATATATTTATTGTATGACACAGAAGTTAAACCGTGTGGTTTAATCCCCTTAATCAAAAAGTCATGCATTAAACTGGATGTTATAATTAAACACAAGAACATTTTTATGGCAGATATGCAACAGAGGGAATATCCCCGATTATTAGAGACTTCTTCTCGTCATAAACACGGCACTTGAAAGCGTGTGGTGTCGATGCCAGGCCGGAGACACCGCGGAAGTCAAGTTAATAAGTCAATACGCCTCCACTCGTAAACAGTTACAAGTGGTTTAAATGACATTGCGGTGGGACACAAAGCATCACTGCTCCTGTGTTGGGGGGGAAGCTGCTGGGTGTTGCCGTTCCTAGTGTAAGTGGGATGCTGAAATTGCCACGTGGACACGTCTGCCTTCAATCACGCTTTCCTGGCTGCAGAGGCCCAGAAGGAGGCCGCTGTTTGATTCGCAATTTCGTCGGCGTTTGTATCGCAGAGCGACTCGTTGAGGGTCATCTGGCCGTTGGATGTTCAACGTCTGCTTGCGCAGCTGGAATGACGTTAATCGTCCACAAGAAATACAGAGGAATTTATCGCCTTTCCACACACATAGGCAGGGGACAGTACTTTTTACAATGCGTGTGAAAACTTTTATTAACATTATTAAGTGCTTTAATAACATCCTGTGAGTGAAAGTAAGATTCCAGATGCATTTTTTTTCCCAAGTCCAAAACAAGTCAGGTGGCATTTTTGACAACCTGTGAGCTGCAAACAGTGAACTGTTTCATAACAACGGTTTCCATGGAGACACCAAGGGGGGTCCGACTGGCGTTTTGCTCAAAGCTGATTATTTCTGTGGACCAAAGCCCCCTCCAGTGCTCGCTGGTTTTTCTCAGTTTGTCACTTTTCATCATAGTTCAGATCTTCAGTGCTCCGCGTTCCCTGCCCTAATGGGAATTTGTAAATGAAGCACAGACAAGTTGCATTTTACCTGCTTTAGCTCACTTGCTCAGAATGAATGTGAATTCCTGTGGCATCGCATGTAGGCAGCAGGTGGCGTAGTGGTTAGGGCTGTTGAGTTGCAATCAAATGGGAGTGTAGTAGCCTTGATCAAGGTACTTTACTCTGGACTGATACATTTTTATGATTTTTACGTTATTATAATGATGAATAACTGATAATAAAGGATAAATCAATCATTATTACAATGATAAATTTCTTTATTCATTTTGCCGAAGTCTTTGTTGAAGGTTACTTATAGAGGTTTATATTAAGATTTAAAATCTCTACATCATCTAGCAGCAGCACTCCTAGCGATGCAAGATAGCCAAAGGAAACAGTCATCATTAATTCCACATTTTTAGTTTAAGTGAAATTAGATTCAGACTGTTTCTACTCTGCCATAATGCAAAATACACTAATATGAGGTCAGATGACATACAATTAGTAACAGACTTGACAGTTGCTTGTGGGTTCTGATTACATAAGGTTGTTTTTTCATTGCTTTTTGTCTTAATGGTTATGACACCCACTTTTTCCCAGAACGGTCATAACAGAAAGTGGAATTAATGCGGCTTTTTTGCAGTTTAGTTCGTAACAAATCGGGCGACATCATATCTTATTAAAGCATAACTCAGTTTAACACCAAGTGGGAGTCTTAACGTTAATATTCATTCACAACTTTCCTGTCAGTCTCCGCAAATAGTTATGAGACACAGTTACCGGAGTGTTGTCGGGTCACAGTATGTTCATTCCCTCTAACCCAGGGCCGTGTGTTGCCACTGCGAAGCTGTAAACTGTGGTACGGATGTAAAAATTTCCCATCGTCACAGTTACATAGTGTCACAGTTATAGCCAGTGTAATATTGATGTAATTATTTTAGTTTACCGTCATTTACTTAGGAGATATGTATGTTTTCCATGTTATGGGGCAGCACTTAGCATTACAAACAGAAGGTCCTCAGTTCAAATCCCACCTTCCGCTGTAGTACCATTGATCAAGGTATCTATCCTGAGTTGATGTGGTAAAATGGGGCTAGGGTTTAATTTTAATAGTAATACAGTTTGTTATGTAATAATCGCACAATAGTTTGTTGAAGGATATTTGAAGCTGGAACCCCCTTTGTTCCCCTGTTTGACTCATGGGGATCAGTGACATCCTGGGGGCAGCTGGGGGCACAGTGACCTTTAAAGGGTGTGGAGAGCAACTGATGTGCTTCCCTGCGGGGACCCTGCCGCAGGCCGGGAGGCAGGTTGTCTGATGACTGAAATATGAGCGAACGGCTACGGAGCCTGAGCTGAAACCAAAGGCTTTTCTGCTCAACTGGCTTCTTAAATCTGATGGTTTATGGCAGTTGTTCGGAGCTGGCAGTTTACTAGCAATCAGCTGAAGGATTATGTCTGCACAAAGCAAAAATGTTCTTCTGGATCAGGGTGTTGCCATGGAAATGCTAAAGCTCCTTCGGAGAAGAAGCTTTGAAACACAGCGAGACGGTCCGGTTTCCATGGTAACTTTGTTTATATATTTCGGAATATACATTCGCGTTGCGCGCTGACGGTTCTTAGACTGCTGACATCCAGCCCAGAGGCATTTCGGAAGCCCCCGTAGCAACGCTGATGGCCGCCGAGACCTATGTGTGTGTGGGAGCAGCCCGGAGACACTCGGATGTGGGAGAACCCTGCGCTTCAGAGCTGCGAGGCATCTCACACACCGGTCACACAGGAGTAACGTTTTTCTTCCCGAAGCCTCTTTGTGGAGGAAACCGAACAGAGAGGTGAAGCACTGTCCCACATCTCACTGCATCTCACTGAACTGTGCAAACGCAACATTGTGTCAGCAAATCCTTTTAATGCACTTATTTATTCATTGAGTTCATTTATTTCTTTATTGATTTGGGTGAACTGGTCCGTAAATTACTCAGTGTGTGGATGGATGGTTATGTTAATGTAAGTAATTAATACTAATAGCTGCTAGTGTAGAGGTTAGAGCTGCTGCCTTTAGACTCAAAGGTTGCAGGTTCAAGTCTCATCTCTTGCTGTAGTAAGCTTGAACAAGGTACTTACCTTAAAATTACTCCATTGTATAAATGGATAAGTAACTGTAGGAAGGGGAATGCCGTAAGTCACTTTGGAGAAAAGTAGCGGGTAAATGTTATGGTCTATTATTTGATAGCAAAGAGCTGCACGCAAAACACTCCGATTTACCGGGTATTTGAACAGGAGCAGTTGAGCGCTGAACGCCGACGGATTCCTGCGGCCCAAGGAGCCCCTCGGGTGCGTCCTTCTGGGATGTGACACACTTACACGCACGTGTTTCCCGCTTGCAGGTGGTCGGCTCGTCCATGCTGCTCATCGGGGAGCACCAGGCCGAGGACCGGCAGCTCATCTGCGACATGGTGGTGGCCAAGATGAACCAGGCTGTTCCGCGCAGCGCCGGCCGACCCCCCCAGAGGCCCACCACTGTGCAACCTCCCCAGGTAATGGCACGGAGCGCATCACCCACCCACAGCAGGGGCACGACAGAGATCCACATTCAGAGGATCTCATTTGTTTGTAAATAGCGCCACCTGCTGTTCAGTACCATTTCCTGTTGACTTGCATTCATGTCGCTTTATTTATTTTACATTATTACCTACACATACCTGCTGTATACTGTGAAATATACATGTATATTTGTCAGTTATTCTTTTGCTTTATTTTGATGTTTGCCCTCATGGGGACAGAGGAGGAGAAGAACATAATACCATCAAAAAATAACCAGTCCAAGACGGACTTTCAAAGCCAGCAGTGTGTGTGTGTGTGTGTGTGTGCTGTGTGATTAACCCAGAGTGTCAGGTCTCAGATTAATCAGTGGTTCGTAGCGCGGCAATAAATCATTTCAGTCCAGGGCATTTAGAGAGCAGAAGAGAACATTCAGTGGGATGAGGAGGCACTTTGGGCCCTGATTCCATGGGTACCTGGTGCACTGGGCTCCTGTAAAGGTCACTGGTTTCATTCAATAAAGTCAACTATCAAGCTGATGATTCTGTTCAATTTTTGGAGGATTTGGTCACCTTTTTGGAACTCATAAAGTAGTTCTGCCTGAACTCCCCTCATAAATACTGAAATCTTTACTCTTGTGCTCTAATTACCTGTATATGTATGTATTTGCATGTCCTGTGGTGCCGTGACCCAATTGAGCTCTGTTGTCAGTTAAAAAAATGAAAAAGAGAAAAAAATGCATGACATCTTAACTCATCATTGGTTTTGGCTCCAATGTGGTGAAACGAGCTCCCTTTGTCCCTCGGAGCTGCTGAATCCCTCCCACATTCGAGAAGGGTCTCAAACCCATCCCTTTGAGAGCCAGTTCTCCCCTGAACTTCTGGCTGCTCCATAAACTTGCATCACACCACCTGTCACCATCACCTCTGCGTTTCCTATCAATTCCGAACACGGCTACTGGTGTTGTCCCGTGCGTCGGTAAAGATGGTGGCGCCGGACTACCTGCACCCCGACAGTCGCACGTCTGCTTCCATGACCCTTCGTCTCTTGCTGATGCACTTTTGTTTACTCTGAGTTTTACCTCATTTACACGACGGAAAAGCGTCCGCCGGATGAGTGAATGTGAATGTAACGCAGCCCAGACCGGAGCCCAGCCGCCTGGAGAAGCAGGAAAAGGCCCCCGCGAGTTCACTGTCCCCGTGTCCCTGTGCTCCTGTCTTCCAGAGCGCAGCCCTGAAGGACGGCCCGACGGACGGCAGCAAGATCCCGGCACAGCGTCCGCCGCCGCAAGGTTGTTTACAGTACATCCTCGACTGTAATGGCGTTGCAGTTGGACCAAAACAAGTCCAGGCGAACTAAGGCCGAGCTGCGTAAAGCGGGAGACGCCCGTTCGCCACATAGGGGGTTTAGTCCTGCAGGAAGAGAGATATAAACGGAGGAAAAGAGGGGGGTGGGAGTAGCGTGCGCCCCCGGGCGCTGGTTCGAGGCGGCCTGGACTCTGTTTTTCTCTATGCAGTGTCAACATGTACTGTCCACTTGTTCCCCGTTGATGTGTCCGCTTGTATTGGCTGCCTTTGTTCTACTGTAAATCTCGTGGTTTTTCTTCAGGACTGTCGTCGATGGTGTAAAAGAACAGATTGTGCCTAAACCGAGTCCAGTGCTGCTGTGTTCTCACGTGGTTTTATTATTATTTCTCTCCCCCCCCCCCCCCCCTTATTATTTACATGTTATAGATATTGCGTACATCTATTGGTTGTTTTGGATGAATCTCGTCCCCCCCCCCCTTGAAGTGACAGTTGTTAATATTTTGTGGTGATCAGTAGTTTGACAGCTCTCACAAGTGAGTGCGTGTGTGTGTGTGTGTGTGTGTGTGTGTGTGTGTGTGTGTGTGTGTGTGTGTGTGTGTGTGTGTGTGTGTGTGTGTGAGAGAGAGAGACAGAGAGAGCCTGTGCACATCGCTGTGTATCAGTGGTCATTATTTTCTCTATTCAGATATATACTTCTATATTTCCTTGCATGAGTGATTCAAAGACTGGTTTTAAAAAAAAAAAAAAAAAAAATTGTATTTGACTTTGTGTTTACATGTTGGGTAAACAAGGAATGTATATTGGTGGAAATTGCTTTATTATATCCAAAAATGTTTCATCTGTACTTTTGGAGCATGGAAATGTTTTCCTTGTTTTTGGTACAACGTTACCAAATTATTTTTAAAAGAGGATGTGAAACGAAATCAGCGAGACGATTCCATGACGTTTCAGCAATACAGCCCGAAAAAAAAACTGAGTGCAGTTCTAGAAACTTCTGTTTTTTTTTTTTGTTTGTTTGTTTTTTTTTTTTTTATAGCCACCGTCGCTCTTATTTTTGACATCGATGCTCTAGCCTTCACACGTGTTTGTGCCGCTCCAGCCGTCCACGCAGGACTATTAGTGTCGAGACAGGCGGCGAGGAGGTGCAACGACGGCCTCCAGTAACCGCTCATCCGTTTTGAGCTCCACCGGCGGTGGTTAGACAGAGAAACACTGTGGACGTGAAGACGGGAGACAGGAGACAGGAGTCTGAACGTCAGTGAAACACAAAAAAGCTTTAACAAGGATGCGGACGACCTTTCTTTCTATGCACTCGCCAACAGCCGTGGGTGTCCTCCGGTGAAAGTCCCTCCGTGCGTCGAACCCTTAACCGGTGAGCCCGTATTGGACGCCATGGACATAAAGACGCCTGTTTTTATGGACATGACACAAACATTCCTTTTTTTTACACAAACAGGTCAGGCGATCGGCTGCACGTCAGGAACCTGAGTGCTGGATACATTCCATATACAGAAACAGATATGGCCCGGTGTGTCAGTGCCTGGGGGGGGGGCAGTGTGACCCCCCGCCCCCGCCCCCCGGGGTGTCCCTCCAAGCTCAGCGATCATAATTGCCGCAGTCGCCTCCCCCCTCGCTTTAAGTGACTGGACAATTAATTTTTTCTTAATTTCCTCTCTCCGAATACGTTATCTGTGCAATAGATTAACTGCCTTATTAGTGCCACAGATTTTTATTACTATTAATTTTTCTACTTTGAACGCAGTAGAGCGCGCACAATGTTGTAACGCACGGCAAAATATATGGAGAAAAATATAGAGAATATAGAGAAAAATTAAGTTGTACAAGATTGTTTTGGTCTTACACCCTTATGAGCTCTCATGAGTTGAAACGGGAAAAAAAAAAAAAAAAAAACAATAACTCGGAGAATATTTCAGCGTAAGGACAGTGTGTTGAAGACAAGGAAGGCCGTTTTAAAACGCCGCCCTTCGCCGCCACCCTTTTCCCCGCAACACCTTAACCAACGTGATGTTATGCTGTATATCTGTGAGCAAGATGTATATCGTTTTTTCTATGAATTTCACTATGTTGTGGCTAACATGAGACAGGAAGATGTATTATAATTATGAAACCTCGTCGCGACTTGGCTGCGTATCGTGTGTGTTTCGCATGGATCCCGGTGCAGCTCGGCTCTCGTTGTGCTAAACGTGCTTCGGAAGGTGTGAACACACCCGCTCCCTCACTACACGGCCGCGTTCTCGCGCTCCAGCGAGGTCACGTGTTTTGCTTCACGGGCTGACGCAACAACACTCTCGCTCTGCCCCCGCCCCCCCGAGCCTCGGGTTCGAAGAGAGCGTCCAGGGGTCCGAGGGTTATTGTTTCCTCCTCTTTTGGTTCCATGCCGCCCTTTTTTAAATCCAGTGCTTTGGTGGAAAAAGGATTCTAGAAAAGTCTCCCCGCTTCCCCTTGACCTTTCTGACCCCCGTGCCCCCCCCTCCCCAAGCAATAAAGCTTCCTTTGCCAGATCTGTATGTTCTGTGTTGCAATATTTGTAACTAAATCACATCTATTTTTTATTTTTATTTCAGCTTTTATCCTTCCGACTAACATGCTTTAATATTCCAGTGGGGCAACGCATATCCCTGAGGTGGGGCCCTGGACTAGAGGTCAGAGGTCGGGGGTCAGGGAACGAGGGGGTGGAAAGCACAGCATGAGGGTTATTTATACACAGGGAGACACATTCGCTGGTCCTCGTGCCATGTGCGCATAATAATGACGACCGAACGCACGTAAATATTGACGCACTCAGAGCTTTTAACGCTGCATCTTGAGAAAACATATTGAGTTATTTTGCAAGAGAATCCAGAGAATCCATGTGACCAGACTGAGGCGCCGAGTACGGTGCCCTTCAGACTGCAGCGTCTCGCTACCGCTGCCTCCGTACCACGTTCCGCAGGACCGCACTTCCAGTGCGCAGCGCGATGTCCGATCATTATTGCCCGCATAACTGTAATCTATCCCAGCTGCGTGTGCGTGTGTGTGCGTGCGTGTTTGTCTTTGGGTTGAGTTACAAGCACTAGAGCTTGGAACCCGGGACCCAAATAACCACGACAGACAAAGTGCAAAGTGTTCAGGTGAATAAAACAAATAAAAGGTGCATCTGTCAAGCATGTGTCCTCCTCCTTGCCTTGCTCCCGGTGCATGATGGGTGGTGTACTGCTGTGGAATGGCTACTGTTCCCCCTTCCCCGCTGTTCCCCCCTGTGCCCCCCCTTCCCATACCCCGCATCTCCTGTATCTCATATGTGGTTGTTCTCTGCCTGTCTCTGACACTCCGGGAAGCGCCCCAGCGCAACAGCCTGCTTCCCTCCTCCTCCTCCTCAATATGGTATCTGTGTCTTGACCTTAGTGCTTTGCTCTGTCATCCGATTTAAACTCCGCCCATCTGAGACAGGGGCGTGTCCTGTCTGTCTGTAAGACACAGACCAATAAATAAACATTTGAAAAACAACAACAGGTGCTGGATTTAAAATCTGCTTCTTTTTACTTTGGTTCTTTGTGGGTACTGGAGGGTGGCTGGGCGGGCCTATTCGGGGTGGGTGGGTGGAGCCAGGGGGCGGGGCTTTCGATCTGAAAATGCTCTGATGTTATAAAGTGTTTCTTGTACTGAACCTAGGGGGCCCAGTGCAACCCCAAGAGTCGCAATCTCAAAGTCGGGAGGTGCCGTCGGAGCCCGCTCCAAGTGTTTCTGCACAGGACCAGGCGCCCCCGCCGGCCCCGGGCCCTGCTCCCACCACACAGCAGCCCCAGGCCCAGGGGCCGCCCGCTCCGGGGAAGCCGGCGGATCCGCCCACAAAGGCTCTGCCTCCGAAACCGCTGCCCCCCAAGCCCGTGCCGCCCAAGCGGCAGAGCTCCAAGCCCCAGATTCAGCCGAAGCCCCAGCAGCTTTCTCCAGCCAAGGGTGGGCCGACCCCCCAGCCAGAGGCCCAGGCCCCGCCCCAGGCTCAGGCCCCGCCCCAAGCCCCGCCCCAGGCCCCCGAGCCAACCCCCAGCCGAGCCCAGGCGCCTGTCGCGGAACAACCGGCAGCGCAGCAGAAGGCTCAGCCCCATCCACAGCTGAAGTAAGAACGTGAGCCAGTCGCAGGGTCGGTCAAGGGTACGAGTCGATAGCCCAGGGAATGCAGCGAATGTAGTTATCTGTGCTTCTCTTCTTTCCAATAAAGTCGTTCCTTTTGGTCCAGCAGAAGGTGCAGATGAGTTCAAATGCAAATGAGTAGAGACGAGGTGTTCTTCCTCTCATGTTCTTCTGATGTTCTCCAGGTGGCTCTTCTCACGCTGGCCTCTCCTTGTTTTCCAGTAAGTCACAGTCCCTGACTAACGCCTTCAGCTTCGGAG
This sequence comes from Scleropages formosus, assembly GCF_900964775.1. Taxonomy (NCBI): domain Eukaryota; kingdom Metazoa; phylum Chordata; class Actinopteri; order Osteoglossiformes; family Osteoglossidae; genus Scleropages; species Scleropages formosus. Next base: position 17,791,524 of record NC_041827.1, read on the forward strand.
ACACGTCCTTCTTTCGCTCCAGCAACGAGGACGAGGCCAAGGCAGAGACCATTCGAAACTTGCGAAAGTCTTTCGCCAGCCTGTTCTCTGACTAGAGCGCAGAGAGTGTCCCGTAGATGGAGAACGGAGTGTGTCCTGCTCCCTCCAGACAGTGTGTGACTGCATTCCCTGCGTCCTTTTGAGTCCTGCACAAAACCCGCGTCTCGGCCTCATTCGACCCGGCACGAGGGACGAGGCGGAAGAAGCTCCCGTGTGAGAAATCCCAGACCTTGAGGGGTACCAGCTGACGGTTTGATGAGGATTTCACAGTAAATTGGATCGAAGGGAAAAATCGGGAGGGGAAAAGGCCCCCTGAGGATGATGATCCCCATCGATGTTAGTCCTGTGGTGATGACAGTGTGTTTCGAGCAGTAGCTCTGAGTGCTTCTCTTACTGTTCCCTCTATATGTGTATCTCTGGATGAGTCCAGCTGTTTCCTCCCCATTTGGCTTTGATGGAGGTGTAATGAATCAGTGGCACCCCCTCCCCCCTACCTCCCCAGGTGCTCGTGATAACCCCCAGCAGATCCGGCTTCACCGCACATGTGGCATTTCACACCATCGCTTTGTGTGCTGTGAACAGGTCTGGCATCCAGCCGCGCATCGGTGCCAAGGCCCCCGTCCCCAAGCCGTCGCTGGGGTTTATTTCTGGCATCTCGCTGTTCGGTTTCGTTCTGTGTTCCCGTTGTACTCGGTATTGCTCTGCATGACCAGTGACGATTGCTTCCTGTATAGCTGTCCAATAAACACGTGCCGCATATCATCCACACCCGTTGACGGCTGGTCTGTGCGCCGACTCCTGTCCATCGTCCGTCCGCGTCCCACTCACACGTCCATCGAGAACGGCCGGCTGTCCAGCTCAGGGTTCGCAGGAGGCCTCGGCACCAGTTCGGAGACACGCGGTGAGGCCCGAACACCACGGGCTTCTCTGGGTACATTAAACTCCCAGTGCATTGTTTTTTAACTTGAGGAGCCATGTGGTGCTGGGATAAAGTTCCCTAACAAGCAGGAAGTGGTCGCCATGTCACTAGGCGACGCTGTCCTCTAAAGCATCATATCTGCAGACACCTGTGTCCGCGCTGTAGATCCAAGTTTCTCGACTAGTCGGGAAAACGAGGCTTGCGGGACCAAACGAAAGCGGGAATTATGATCCAAAACCATTTTATTTTCAACGATCGATGACTAGGAAATTAAACCTTATTCTATATTTTAAAAGAAACTGCTCAACATGTTTCACAGTAAGAAGTAAGGTAAATGCGGTATAATCACACACACGGTCTGAAACTGCATAGCCCAAGCAGGGTAGCAGCAAACCAGATCCTAACCCGGCAGCACAGGGCGCAAGGCTGAAGTGGGAGGGGACGCCAGTCCATCACAAGGCACCCCAAGCGGGACTCGAACCCCAGACCCACCAGAGATCAGCCACGGGCCAAACCCACTGCACCACCGTGTAAAATAATTCTTTAAAAAAAATCAGAACAGCACAGTGAGTCCTTATAAAAATTATAACAAAACAGCAAAATTTAACAGCAAACCAATGAAAAGGAAGAATAATGCAGTTGATAGTAAAGGAAATCAGCACAGATGAAGGAGGAGAGGAAGGAAGCACGCAGAAACACAAGTCAAAACCACACAGAGGTTTCACCACCCCGCGAGGGATTTGTGCGCATATCTGCGAATAATAACAATCGAGAAGTGCTGTCGCTCCCCCGAGAAAGAAAAAAAATCATAATAAGCGAAAGCCATCGCTGGCGCATGTGGCTCTGAAGTGAACGACAGGCAGGGAGCAGCGCGGCCGCTGCGATACTGCGAACAGCCAGCAGAGATCAGGCGTGACACTGGTGTCGAACCCAGGTCTCCTCAGCACATGAGCAAAAGGGCAGCCTCACTGCACGCTGAACTTTGCGTTACCTTTCGTAACAAAAACTCCGGGGTCACAAAAAAGATCAGGTAATGACAAGCAGGTAGCGCGATGAGCACCAATGCATGTTAAGCCTCGTAGTTAAACGTTAAAAGTAAAAGGCCCATACAGGGTAAAACATTGCAGAGACTTGCTGGCGAATAGAAAGGGGAAACGTTCATTATTTTGCATAGCGAATATATAAAAACAGGGACGTGTTTCTAAATCAAAAACGCACATTCTGAAAACAAACAAACAAAAAGACACAATTGACGCATTTGCCTCTTTGGGGTTTCCTGGGGGGGTTGCGGGAGCCTCTCGGAGAGCGAGTGTGGGAACTGGACACGGGCCTCGTCCCGGACAGACCCCCGAGGCAGCGCGACAAGCAGCTCCCGCTGACGCCGGAACGTTCCGGAGCATTGCTTTTTCCACAAGGGCTAAGCTCCCGGGAACGCGGCGTGGGCCGTACGCAAAGGAATACCCCCGGTGGCGTCTCACTGTGGGGTGTCCTGCTCATAATGTCCTCGCTCCGGCCGTCCCACCCGGGGCCCAGTCCTCTGCTTTTATCAGAGGCTGCAAATATGGGGTGACAGCAGTTTGCACACAGGCAGCTTGTGGACCAAATCACCGCAGGACACTTGCAAACTTCATGTACGTTGTCCGGGATATTAATATGACACAAATTCAGATGGGAAACGGTTCGAGGCTGTACTCATCATAAGAAGGACAAAGCGGTCTGGGGGGGACAAAGGATCACGTGGACACGTCCTCTAAGTGCTGTGTTGACTCTCAGTGCTTCTGTCCTCCTCTGCAACTGCACCCCATCAGCTGCTTTTAAAGGCACCACATAAAATAAGGAGTAATTTATTAGTTATGTTATAACTCAGGAGTGAAATGGTTGCAGGTCGAAATTCCATCTGTGTCTCCTCTTGTCGTCGATGCCCTTTCGTTCGCACTGAACTGTACGTCTCTTTGAAGAAAAGTGCCTGTTAAATGAATAAATGTGAATGTAAATGTGAATGTAAATGAAATCCCCCCCCCCCCCCCCCAGGGAAATACTGCGGTTTGAGTGTGTAGGGAAGGGGCACAACAGAGGTGTAAAAAAATGCCGCTCAGGGACAGAGGCATGGACATGGAATTGTCCAAACGAAGAACATCTTTGTTGCACCGTTCAGCGGAGGGACTGCAGGTGGCGCAGTCAGAGGCGTCACCTTGAATTCTCGAGACCTGGGGGGTTCAGATCTCACCTCCTTCGGTAAAAATGACGCTGCTGTCTAACTGGGTAAATCAGTGTACGTAACACAGCCTGCAAACCTCACAGTGTCAGACACCTTGGAGGGAAGTGTCAGCTAAATTAATCGTTAAAAAGGCACGTCTTTTCATATTGTTTGAAATAGATATTAGTGATGAAGCATGTGAGAGCACATTGAAAGTTCACTGGCAGTGTTTAATATGAAATATCGATTTGTCGCTCTCGTACAGTGTGGTTTGTGGGGGAGCTGCTTCTTTCCTCGGTGAGACTCTGGACAACAAAAAGCCTCCAGCGTTTGCTGGTTCTGCTCAGTCTGTGTGGAGTTTGCATGTTTTCTCTGTTTTTCTGTGGGTTTCCTCCTGCTGTTCTGTTTCCTCCCACAGTCCAATGTTGTGTGTGTGTGTGTGCGCGTGTGTGATTGCACTGCAATCGACTGGCATCCCATCCAATGTGTCCCCTATTTCACAAGCTATGCATCTACGATAGACTCTGGACCACTGTGACCCTGCAGTGGACAAGCAGTTATTGATGAACTGATCAATGCATAGATAGATAGATAGATAGATAGATAGATAGATAGATAGAAACACTCCTCCAAACTATTCTTGCACCATCAACCAGAGTCTTTGCAGAACTACAAGCGCCCATTTTTCTCGAAAACACTGCACTGACGACAGATAACAGATTTTTCATGTCTAATTAAAAAAAAATAAGCCAGTTGTCTGATTCTGTCTTGCTATTAATGTTTATTAAAAACACCAAACTTCTCAGTTTAGTTTCGAGGATTTCCACGGTGACTCATCCGGCAGTGAGTACAGTACCTTCTTTACATCTCCCATGTAAAGGTTCAGTGAACAAACTGTAACTGTATGTGTGGAATTCACGTTCACACAATGAGCAGGTGCAGTAGGAGGTACTGAAAGGTGCATCTTTAAAGTTAGACTTCTAAATAATGCCTATATTCCTATTTTGTGAGCGATTTCCAGAACATTCGCGCACCTAATGAATACTTAAGCATCTCTAGCTGCAGTACACACACACACACATTCTCAGAACCGCTTGTCCCATACGGGGTCACGGGGAACCGGATCCTACCTGGCAACACAGGGCGTAAGGCCAGAGGGGGAAGGGGACACACCCAGGACGGGACGCCAGTCCGTCGCAAGGCACCCCAAGCGGGACTTGAACCCCAGACCCACTGGAGAGCAGGACTGTGGTCCAACCCACTGCGCCACCACACCCCTCTAACTGCAGTAAATATTTATAATTACTGCCAACTTTTTACATATTGCTTTTAATATTCCACTTGTCGCTGCAAAGCCCCATGCTTTGTCTCCGAACAAACTGAAAAGACATTCACACGCACAAAGTCACCAGAGATTCTACTTGTTCTGCACCCATTTGTATTATTATATTATTTGTATTACTATGATTATGGGCTCAGCACTCAAATTTGGTTTGCAGCGAATCTAGTTGTTATAATGGGCCACACACACCTGTGCGCATTAACATAGTTTTTGAAAACAGTTTCTATTCACTCTGTGGTCTCCCTGTCAAGCAGTAAATGCGTACTTCTGAATTCACCCACATAACCATGGTACAGTGCGTTGAAATACACACCACAGCATTCTCGTGCTGTCAGGTAAAGTATCTTGGTCACCAATATCACTCCATAAACATTTTTTTTGGGGTTAGCTAAATACACCCTTAATTAGAATACGTATCAGTCAGTTTTTTCTCTTTATGGCTCTAGATTAGTTCAGTTTTAAACATAACATCATACGAAACTAGTAAGTTGAATGAAACAACAACAACAACAACAACAACAACAATAATAATAAAAATAATAATAATAATAATAATAATAATAATAATGGTAAAAGATTACACTTTATACAGGGACCAGTAGTATTACTGTTTGAACCCTTTGGGCATTATTATTGTAATTATTATTGTACAAATGTTTGTTCTTGTTAATTTTAAGTGTATAAAAAAAGTTTATAGAAAGCATTTTCAGAGTGAACCTGATAAAAATTAAAGAATAACTTCTTGTTTGAAAGGAGCTGCTTCAGTCCCTACCCACTGTGGCCACAGCACCATGTTCATACTGAGTGTCTACAATGTGCTCTTTATGACATATATGTACCTTCATATAGCAATTCAGGGCAGCAGCTGGCACCTTGGAATCTGAAGGTTTCTGGTTCGAATCCCATTCCTGCTGTAGTGTCCTTGATCAAGGTATTTACTCCGAACTGACTCTGAAGTATAAAAGGGTAAATCAGTGTGAGTGTACAAACTCTTCACAGTCTCTGTAACCTTAGAGAAAAGTGTCTGATAAAAGAATAAATTATTGTTCTTTTTATTACAGTGCAGTAAACACACACACTTTCTGAACCGCTTGTCCCATACGGGGTTGTAGGGAACCAGAGCCTAACCCAGCAACACAGGGCGTAAGGCCAGAGGGGGAGGGGACACACCCAGGACGGGACACCACTCCGTCGCAAGGCACCCCAAGCAGGACTCGCACCCCAGACCCACCGAAGAGCAGGACCCGGTCCAACCCACTGCGCCACCACACCACTGTGCCCCTGCCCATCCATCAGTGCAGTAAACCTAAGGATTAAATGAGAGCTCTGGGTAAAGGGAATTCTTTCAGTCATCACTTATCATGTACCTCTCTATTTATACTCATAAATTCTCCTTTTTATGATGTGCTCAAAACTGGTTGTCCCTGGTGAGATGAAAATAATCATGGAGCAATATACACACACACACACACACACACATTTTCAGAACCACTTGTCCCATACAGGGTCGCGGGGAACCGGAGCCTACCCGGTAACACAGGGCATAAGGCCAGAGGGGGAGGGAACACACCCAGGACGGGACGCCAGTCCGTCACAAGGCACCCCAAGCGGGACTCGCACCCCAGACCCACTGGAGAGCAGGACTGTGGTCCAACCCACTGCGCCACCGCACCCCCTACATCATGGAGCAATAATTATTCTTAATTTTGTCAAAGGCCACATAATGTGTTATTAAACTTTACATCATGTATGTACCCGTTATACACCTGGATAATTTTTACTATGTCAGTTCAGGGTGAGCGCCTCCATCAAGGGAATACTAGAGCAGCAGTGGGATTCGAACCCAGGACTGGAACCTTGGCGTCCGAACAATTGCGCCATAAAGACCGGCGAAAGCGGACAGTGACTCCGGCTGCAATAATATGGATATGCGGGATATGAGTCAGTTTCATAAAACGGACTCGGGGGGGCGGAGGCTGAAGGGGGGGGCGTTTCCCTGTTTGACTTCCATGTGATCCCGGCCGCGTGCGCTGGGGAGGAGAAAACTTCTGGAAGGTCAAAACTTGCGGCGCGTCCTCGAGCGCTCTCGTGCCACGGCGTCCGCGAGCGACAACAACGCTACCTGCGGGGTCGGTCGCGCGGCTGGGCTGCGGCTGTCGCACGCGAAGGGAGGAGGAGGAGAGGCACGCGGAGCGCGGGACGGGCGGCGCGAGCGCGGAGCGCGAGAAGGACGCGGAGCGTTCGGGAGAAGCCAGGTGTGCGGGAAGGTGGAGAAGGTGCAGAAGGAAGTGTAGCGGGAGGTGTAGAATGCTGAGGAGCGCGTGCCGGCGCTGAAAGGAAGTGACACGAGTGGAGAGGCGCTCGGAGCCCCGCAGCAGGTCAGTTCTCTTCTCTTCTCTTCTCTTCTTGTTGTCGCTCGCGCTCGCGCAGTCAGATGTCACACCTCGCGCGCGACACACAGAGAGAGCACGGTTCACACACAGCGCGGCCACCCGCTCCACTCCCTCATGATGTTCGTGCACAGAGGGGGCTTTAGACGTCAAACCTGCCTCGTCCCCCCCGGTGAGTCTTATTTTCTAATTTCCTGTTATTATTATTATAGCCCTCACTTTTACGGTGTTTACTTTAGTTCAGCACCAGTTTTTTTTTTCCCCTCGTCTTCCTCTTCTTTTGACCTTTTTAATTATTATTTGCGCGACCTTCGTTTCAACGGCCCCCCGGCAGTGTCGCCGCACATGATTCTTGTTGCGGCCGCGCGACACACACGTCTGAGTTGCGGTGCGCGTGAGCGGTGTGTGCGCGCCTGAGGACCGGTGGCCGCTCGCTCGCTCTCTAGGGCGTAGCTGGCGGTGACTCAGCGCGTGGCCGCCGTCAGGTGAGTCGCCTGTCGGTGGCTCGTGCGTTTCGGCTTTTATGCGCACCTGAATCACCAGCAGCAGCAGAGCACCAGGTGTCCGACTCCGAGGGAAAGAAAGCGCGCGTGCAGTATTTCTGGAAGCGTGCTCGTGCCGCACTTAATGAAGGCACAGGTACACGGACGGTACCCACCTGTGTGCAAAGCGCGGTAACCGCCGCTCTCGCAGCCCCACTTTTGTACATGTCATGTGCGTCTGTGACAAAATACTCAATGTCGCACCAGCCTGTCAGTGAAGTTTCTCCCTTCGCAGCAAAGCTCAGTGTGACTTTCAAGATTTGTCCTTCCTTACATTTTATTCCTTTATTCCACTCTTTCCCACAAAGCGACTTACAGTGTGAATGTACCTGATGATTTACCCATGTATACAGCTGGGTAATTTCTACTGGAGCAATTCAGAGTAAGTACCTTGCTAAGGGTACTACAGCCGGAAGTGAGATTGGAACCTGTGACCGTTGTATCCCAAGGCAGCAACTCGAACCCCTGCACTACCTGCTTCAACAGGTCTGACTTGGGCCATTCTGGTGTACTCATCATTATTTTATTGTAACTGTTACTCAGCTGGCGCTTTTCTCCAAGGCAGCTTGCAGTGCGTGTGCATTACATGGGAACCCAGTGGAGGGACGGACGGCACCAGGCTGTCAGTGGCGGGTCTTGACCCCACCCCCCACCCAGCTGAGACCTCTTCAGCCGGCGGGGGGGGGGCTGAGATGTTGCGAGTCGCTGCCGTGGAATCAGAAGAGTTTGTCAGTCACATGCTCTCTCGACAGACGTTTTGTGTGGTGCGATTGCACAGTGCTGGGCTAAAAACGGCCCTCTCAAATCTTCGTGTAAGAGCTTCGCCCTGAGCGTGCTCTGCGTGCACCTTAACTCGGGACTTTAATGATCTTAAGCAGAATATGGGAAGTGATCGCCACTCAGAGCAGAAACATGTCAAAGGAACCCAGACTTCCTGTCTGTGAATGAGGGGCCCTCAACACTATTTTTGCATCATTCTATCACCTTCAGTTGAGCCCAATAAATTAATTCTTGTTCCTTCGATCATATCGACGCAGTTGTTCTGGAGGCATGTTGTGTAAATATTACTTTCTCCGACCTCTTTGGCGCAGTCAAGTGCAGCAACTCAGATTTCTGATGTCACGGAATATCTCAAGGCAGACAAACTTTGGCAGAGAGCGCATGTTTAATGCAGCAGAAAGCTTTGTAAGCGTAAGTGGATATTTTTTAATGCTATGTGATGCTGCAAAAAAAAAAAAAAAATTTCCAATAACAAAACTAGCATCAGCCCATTTTCCCCTTCGCAGCCATGACTCGCGAGCTTTAAACCGGCAACAGATCGAAAGATACTCAATATCAGTCTGAAAGTACGTCAGACTGGAGCGGGAGCAGATGCAGAAACATCAAAATCAATTAAAAAAATGCTATATAACACAGACTTCGGGTAATACTCAGTATGCTTTAACTTCTTATAAATCATTTTCCTCATAATAGTACCTGATATTTAAAAAAAATTTTCCTCAGTAGTACAGGTGGTATATTTATTGTAAAGATGTGTTAGAGTTTCTGATTTGCAGCTGTTTCCTGTATAGAGATTCCCTAGGCACCATGAATCATTTGTAGGTTGATTTACGGCCAATTTTTAATTTCTAAAAAACTTTTATGTCATTATGTCCCTATTTTTCGATAGAGGTACGTTCTGCAAGCTGTAGAATGTGTTAATATTAAAATCCTAAGTAATTTTAACACTTAGGCCCATGTTATCCCATAGCTCGCTAGTTGTTTCGCCCCGTTTATTGTTATTTACTGTGGCATTTATTGTGGCTTTGTCTTTTTCGCTTTGTGAAACATTCTATATTAAAATGGCTTTGTGACTTAATTGCTCTTTCGTTCATCCTGAAGTCAACACGGGACACGGAGGGACTTTTTTTTTTTTTTAGGTTACCGAAAGAGGTCGGCAGCCAGCGATTCAAAGTCCGACACGTGTTGCACAACGCGCAACTGATTGCTCTCGGAGAACTTTGCTCTGCTGTCATTAAGGTGAGGTGTGCCAGCGGGAAGGTGGCTGCCTACGCTAGTGCGGCACACGCCATCCTTATCCCTTAACCGCCTTCGTTAAACAACCTCCCTGAAGACTGGCGCCCGCTTCCCATTCATACCATCCATTCCATCCAGGTTATACAATTAATGCATAGATGACACTTTCTGTTTGTTCTTCAAAAAACACGACTTCAAGCTGCATCGGTCCATTTTTTCCACTTTATTCCTATTATTACTTTTATTTACTTAGCTGATAGTTTTGGTCACGATGACTTGGGAGCTTCTGCTCCAATATGAGGCAGACAAAACATTCAAGGTTTCTGAAACAACATCGCTTGTTGGCATAAACATGGTGTCTGCGCAGTTGGCCCCGTTACACTTTGTCGCCGCCGTTAAATTGGATACCGTGTTCCTTTATTTTCCGAAAAGCCGTCGTCTTAAAATCAGTTTGACAGAATTTCTGGAGTATTGCACCCACAAGGTAGAGGAAGGGTCAAGTAGAGAGGGTTTGTGCAGTTCAGCTCCAGGGAAATGAAACACATTTGTTTTAATTCTCGCCCTAGTGCGGCAATATTTATTGTCTTCTTCAACATAAGACTTATTTTCTTTGAGAAGTACTTTGAAAAATCACCCTGGGGATAGCAGAAGGTCATTTGCAGAAGGTCCCCTGCATCCAGCGAGCGAGTACGACAACAGAAGCAAATTTCCTCCCGAAAACATTCTTTTTAATGACTTATGAGTTTAGTAAATACCTTTATTTGGGGAGATTGATGTAAAATGCACTTTTACATTTTGTGTGGTCATACAGTGTGGCATGTGGAGGACCTATATTTCACGGTGGTGCAATTGCGTCCTCCCTCCTGGGGTCTAAACAAAACATCTTGATGTTTCGAGCTCAAACCCTTGTTGCCTCCGCAGAGCTTTTCGTCTGTTAACACACACTGTGTTACAAATGATGTAAGAATGACTCCTTTGGGGGCTTCAACACAATGTGGCCCTTTGTCATGGCTTGATCAAATGAGGCTGCGAAGTATTTCGTACGTCTTCTGATGACCGTTTTTCGTAATTTCCAATAGTCAGTGGCTCAATTTGTATTTATTTCTGCGTGTTAATCGTAAAGTAAATTGCGCCAAGTGACGTACTTCAGAGGGAACCCAAAGACAAGAGGCAGCTGGTAGGAAGATGACACCAAATAAAAGTATCATTATCGGAAACACGTACGCCAAACAAAATTATCATTTTCTTTTACAGCATTGAGCAAAATCACATTATACGAAAAGCCTTTTAATATTTTGTTTAATTCTAGAAGGGTTTCAGAACTCTTTATTCAGACCCACTTCCCCCCGAGCTACTGAAACATTCATATATGAGGCCTTCGCCACCTGATACTTTTTACCTGATACTTTTCTATTCATGTGTTGCTTCTGTAGGCCACTCCTGGAATATGAGCGCTATGAAAATGAGTGTATCGAACAAACCATCTGTGCTTCGTTGGCCATGTCTCTGTATCTCAGCCCTCCGTCAGTCGTCGACGCATTTGTTTACTCGGAGCCGTGCGTCGTTTTGCAAGAAAGGGCCTTTCAAACGCAGACGTGTAAATATGAACGTGAAGTTGCCCTCACGTGTATTCGATGGCGCAGCCCGTCGGTGTACTTTGTACACGAGGCTGTAAATTGTGCCGCTCTCAAGATTTTAAGGCAGACGCAACTGGGGCGTATTTTAATTTTTTCCGAAAAACATAATCAATATCATTTTAAAAAATGAGTGATTTCCAGGAATGGCCCCGTGGTTTGAGTGACGCCTCCGCATATGTGCTGCAACAATGGGCTGCAGCGGGACCATCCTGTCCACGTGTAAACAAAGAGGTGGTAGAAAAGAGGGCAGCGGTCTTCTCAGACTCCTTAGTTGGCGGGATGGGGGTGTTAGTTAGTTGGGAGGGCTCATTTGGGAAGCGTGTGAGCCGCTCGGCTCCCACATTCGGCGCAAGCTGTGCGTCGCCGTGCCTTTCGCACGGTTCTAGCACAGGCCCCGCATTTTTTCCAACGTAAAAAACACCGGCATCAGGGGTCAGCAATCAAGCCGCTTTTAAATGAGAGGGGTCATCTGATACGAGAAGCATAATACGCGTGTTTCCATGCGGCGGTCCGCCGCCCCTTCCTACCTACTTCGAGGAACGGGGATGACCGCTTCCTGGAGGATGCTGGGATTGTGGAGGAGTGTGGCGGCGAAGGCCTTGACAGCGCGCGCTCCTTCCCTCTCGGAGGAGGAAGCTCCAGAAGCCTCGGAGGAGCAATCAACCAATAGCGCGTTCCTATTTAAAGAAATTGGGCAAAGGTTCGCGTCCTTGGATATTGTGCAAACTCAAATTCCCAGCGAGCGTAACAATAAAGATCTCTGGGACGGGAGACACTTGCCAGAAGCGTGTTGTTGAGACGATTCCAATCTGCTTTTTTTTGCCCCCTCCCAAGAGTGTGTTTCTGTAAAGGATTAGTCATTAAATACCGCCTCTACGGAGGAGAACACGCTGCAAGTTTCTACCTCCGCACAAGTGGCATTTTCCGGCCTGCTTTTGCACAGATAGAGGAGGTCAGCGGCCGGGAACAGCACTAAATCGTGAACGTATTTCGGTGCGATCTCATTCAGAATTAAAAGATTAAGTAAGAAAATCCAAACAATGATAAAAAAGATTTTCTGTAGATCAGGGGTGGAGATGCCAGTGCTAGAAATAAACACACCTTCCCATGTGACTGGAGGATTCTTATTCCGGGTGGATTTTTTTTTTTTTTTTTTTTTTTTTTTTAACATTTATCTGATGCTTTTCTCCAGAGCGACTCACACTGACTTACCCATTTATACAGCGGTGTAATTTTTACTGCATCAATCCAGGGTAAGTACCGTGATCAGGGGCACGACAGCAGGAGGTGGAATTCAAACTTGGGTCCTTCAAGTCTAAAGGCAGCCGCTTCACTCTCGCAACGCCACCTGCTGCCGTATCATTAATTTTTCAAGACAGTCCCACGTCTTAGGCAGTTCTCCACGTTTCCGTGCAACCCGTACACACGGTACGGTGGCCCAAGGCTTCCGCCGGGGTTCAGCAGGGTTCACAGCCTGCGCAAACACCATATGCATTCATGGCATGTGCAGCAGCCGGCCGCCATTGCCCCGCCCCCCTGACCTCCCCCGAAGGGCTGTTGCACCTGAGCGTGGGTTCCTCGGTACAGGTGACACCAGTTTAAGTTGATTTCAGAACAACTGAAATGTGGGCTTGGTTTTTTTTTTCCTCTTTCCGTGTGCCCTGAAATGGTATTTCTGGTTTCCAAACAACAAATAGAGACCTAAAAGTCGCCCTCGTGTTTCCCACGATTGGCTTCGGTTCCGGGCAAGCCCGCACTCATCGCTGCCTTATATAAAGGTGTAGAGGTATTGTGGCTGTCAGGCTTTCTTTAGATATCCTTTGCTCTGTGATAGATGGATAGACTATCTTACAGTCTCTGGCCTTCTGCATTTTGCCGACGTTCTCCTACTATTTGTTCTTCCTTTTGACATGACTTAGCTAATACAGCAAAGTTAGAGGCAGTTACTGTCCAGTTATGATGCACAAGGTTGTATTTGCTGCCAAGGACCTTCTTTTTCTTTGGTTGGCATCTTGCCCACTAGGACTTTATGGTATACGCAGCTCGTACGGTATTCCACTCGAAACACACGGCAGTGACATTTACATTTATTTAGTTTTCAGACACTTTTCTCCATAGCAGCTTCCAGTGAACTCTATGTAGTGTTATCAGCCCACAAACCATTCACTGTGGTGACTTACACTGTTAGATACACTCCCTACACTGGGTCACTCATCCATACATCACTGGAACACACACACACACACTCTCTCTCTGTCATTCACACACTATGGGGGAACCTGAACACCATGTCTTTGGAGTGTGGGCGGAAACCAGAGCACCAGGAGGAAACCCACACAGACACAGGAGAACATGCAAACTCCACACAGACTGAGCAGGGATCAAATTCATGTCCTCTCACACCACTGAGGTGCTGGGAGACAGCAGCGCTACTCGTTGTGCCACCGTGCCGCCCGTGAGCAGTGAGAAAGTGTAACTGTGATTTTCATTCTGAATAAATCAGAGTTGTTACTTTAACGAGCAGTAGGTGGCATAGTGATTAGAGCTGTCACCTTGCAACTGAAGGGCCCAGGTTTGAGCCCCATTCCTACAACAGTACCCTTGATCAAGGCATTTACTCTGAAGTAATACAGTAAAAATTACCCTGCTGTATAAATGGGTAGAATACGAACTTAACACTGTAATTCACTTTAAAAAAAACACATCACAATTGAATAAATAATAATAATAAATCACACCACTTTTCTGATAAAAGCCTCCTATTGAGGTTGTTATTTAGTGATGCCTTCTTTAAACACGTATGACGCCATGTGTAAAATTCTTCTTAAACCAGAAGAGCTGCATTCCCCAACATGGAACTATGTAGAGAGAATGAACTGAGAGTGAAGTACATGTTATTGGCTTTTCGCTACATTTGTATGTTCAAGTGGCCCTGGTGCTTTCGGACACCACCTGGGGGGTATGCACATCCTGTGTAATTCCCCTGTGTGGTTCTGGGCTCGCGTGCATGTTCCACGGCCTCAGTGAATAGCTGCGTCACCAATGCTGCGTGCAGACAGAGCAGATGGTACGTGGCGAATAAGCCAGAACGCCCATTGGATGTCGTTTGTACATTCCTAGGAATTTAAACAAATCGTGATTCTCTCGTCGCAGTTACAAAGCGGCTGTATTGCATTTACATTTATTCATTTAGCAGACGCTTTTCTCCAAAGCGACGTATATCTCATGGAAAATACAAAGTGTTCATTACATTAGGAGAGAGACTTAGATGCAGACGTGTGATTCTTAAGTGCACTTAGTTTGTTTCTTCCCACCATATGAACCAACGTTCATCACACGAGTAGATGCATAAAATGTTATCCGAATATCCATGATTCTTGATCACCTTCCTTATAATATTTTTTTTGAGATATATAAGCATTTACGTTGCATCACAAGAGTAGCTGCAACAGTTAAAATCACTGCATAAAACTCGAATATGGACAATTCCCAATCTCTCTCACACACACACACACACACACACTGACTGAGGCTGCTTGTCCCAAGCGGGGTCATGGCGAACTGGAGCCGAACCCAGCAACACGTGGCGTGAGGCTGGAGAGGGAGGGGTCACACCCAGGAGGGGATGCCAGTCCGTCACAAGGCACCCCAAGCAGGGCTCGAACCCCAGAGCCGCCAGAGAGTGGAAGCCAGCCAAACCCACTGTGCCACCTCACCCCCCTCAAGTCCCAATCACACACACAGTTTCAGAACCGCTCGTCCCATACGGGGTTGCGGGGAACCGGAGCCTAACCCGGTAACGCAGGGCGTAAGGCCGGAGGGGGGAGGGGACACACCCAGGACGGGACGCCAGTCCGCCGCAAGGCACCCCAACCGGGACCCGAACCCCAGACCCACCAGAGAGGAGGACCCGGTCCAACCCACTCCACCACCGCACCCCCCAGTCCCAATCACCTTCCTACTAATTTTTTTTTGAGGTACAAACATTATTAATGTTTATTAATTTTATGAATGTTTGTAATCAACGTATTATACATTACTTATTTGTACTTATATGTGGGGGTTTACTGCATCTTGTCATGAACGTAGGCAAAATATGTCCCTCCACTTCCCCATTTACATCCCCCACCTCTTCCCCCTCCCTGGAACCTGCTCCTCGATGCACGTGACTTTCTGCGCATCCAGCGTTTGTAACGGCGGCTTTAGTTTTTCTGGCTGAAGGCATTAACCGCGTTTTACGGGTTCGGCGAAGTTCAGATATCGAGGCAAAAAAATGCAGTCAGTGAAGTCAAGGAATGCATAGAAGAAAATGTCCTTTAAATGATCTGAAGCAGGGGTGGCGTCACACGGATGGCAGCGATAATAGATACGAGTGACAGGCCACAGCTCCGTCTGCATGGGTGCAGGACGCTGAGGTGCAGACGGCTCGGGGCACAGAAACGGAAGGGGACGTCCACTTTTCATGCTTGATGTAAGGATTCGCAGAGTTGCATCAGGCCCTCGGAGGTCACAGTAGATGATTAAAGTATGAAGATATTACATCAGCTCCCTGAACGACACCCACTTAAACTTTCCATTTCTGCAAAAAAAAAGCTGTACTGTAGTTGCTGCAGATAAATTTCTTTATCTTTCATGACAGGATGGCAAACCTGTTCAGAAGTCTTTAATACATTTTAATTTTTATTTGTGTATATGTATTTTTATTATATTTCTTTATATATATATATCAAGACACCATTTAAATCTTTGATATAATTAACAATTTATTTCATGAGGCATCACCAAATTATAATTTATATGTATATTTTATATATATGTACATATCAAGGCACTCTTTTAAAGAACATCATTGTATGTAAAATAAGCCGCTTATTTTAAATGCAATGATTTTCTTTATTCATGACTATGTCTGGATTTTTACTCTTTTTTTTTTGGTTTCTGAAGCTATTGTCTGCTCAAACCGTCTAGCAGCTTATTAATTTTAACCTAAACCAACCGCAGAATGTTACCAGGAACCAGAAAGCGCACTTATCAGCTGTCGCTCGCGAGAAGTGGAACCAACGCATCTAAAAGTTGAAATGAAGCAACAGGAAGTCATCTGGTTTGTCTGCACCTCTTACAAAGGCCACATGACAGCGTGCTGTCTGCACTTTTGCTTAGGTCTCGATTTTCCTCCAAATTAGACAGATTGCAGGAAAAACGCAATCAGATTTCTTGCTCACTCGGAAAGGTCAGAAGGACACTGGCTCATCGGCACTCGCCCGTGCAGCTTTGACAGCTTAGGCCTGGTTTATCTGCAGAACTCAACATTTAAAAAGGGACCAGAAGAAAATTAACATGATTTTTCCTGCTATAGTACCCTTACTTACCCTGAATTGTTAGCTGTAAAAAGTACTCTGCTGTGCAAATAGATGAGACACTGTTCCGTGTAGCTTACAGTACAAACACCGTAAATCGCTTTGAAGAAAAGGGTTCGAGAAATTAATAGAATACTAATAATACATTAGAATGACAACAAGAACAGCAGTAATAATAATAATAAGAAGAATAATACTTCCATCTCCTGTTTTAAGTGCTGATGTGCAAAGTGTGCCCAGTGGAGGGACAACATACTCGATGAGTGTGTCTAGGTTTTGTACAGTATCATTTCTTCAGATTCTATGAACAGGGTCTCTGATACTAGGCAGTATGTGTTTATTACAGCTGTTTTACCCTCTAGAACAAGTATTTTGTCTGCTGGTTTTTGTTGTCTTAACTTTCTAAAAGGCATGGAAGTCTGGAACACCGTATCTTCTGCTGCACTGTTACGGTAAGACACTCAAGCTCGGTCGGGTGTGACTCAGACCACCTTAATAAATCCGTGCAAGAAACAAAACTTGTATTCATTTGACCCATCTGAGCAAACCTGCGTCGGTGCTGTTGGATTGCGGTGAAGAAAAGAAAACAGTCTGCCCCCCTCGGAGAGGGTTTTATCAGAAAGGAAGCCACTGTGTCGGTTCGTAGATGAGCAAACTCTGTACCAGTTGAGTAGGTATGCAGACAGGATGTGTCTATGGCACAGTCATATACGGAGCGACCCCGGTCAGGACGAGCGCCGAGCGGGCCACTTGTTTTCTGGCAATCACACCTCCACCGAGGTCACAGGGTCATGGCTTTGTTGGTTAAGGCCTATTCTCTTTTTTTTTTCCTTTTTGAGGTTATAGCAAGACTTCTTCCCTCTCTCAAGCGTCCTGACTGAGACGTCCAGACTCAGAGGAAGTGTGTGCAGCTGTCTGAAATTGTGTTTCTGTACATTCAAGTTGTGTTTATAAGAACAGCAGTACTGAAATATAAATATAAACAAGGGAACCAAAAATAAAGAACAACAGAAATATAAATCGGGTAGAGAACAGAAGGTTCTAAAGTACATGAAAATATAACTTTGTTTAGAACCCCATGTTCATGGTGAATGAAAAAAAATTGTATCCAAATGCTTTTGGAAAATGTTGACTTCCTACCTAGTTGTGTCTTGACTTTGGGTCAAAATAAGTAAACGAAAAATAAACAACTACTTGTTTTTGGCATTTTTTCACATCCGGCAAAAGCAGCATTGTCAGAACATAAAGAAAAAGTAGAAAACATAAAAATGTATTTTTCATGTAGAACAACTTTGGACCTGTTAAAGCAGAAAAAAAAAGTTTATTCCAGTCCTTAAAGATAAGGGTAATAGTGCTGCTGAATGTGGTTTTTCAAGTTCTCTCACTTTTTAAATGTCACTGCCACTCATTGGGCCACTTATTAGTATTTTGTCGAAACAGATAATAGTTGTAGAGTCACCAAAATATCCTAATGTTACCAGTCGTTAAAAATTGTTTAAAAATTTTGTGATCCGAACAGATTTCCATTTCTGATTCTGTGTTGTTGTACACATTCCTAACTCGTTGATGAACAGTGATGGCAAGTTTCGGTTTCGGATACTTTGCCCTCACCATGTAGCTGCTTCAGGGTTGCACATGCAAGTGTTAAAAAAAAAAAAAAAAAAAAAAAGGCATTAGAGAAATGTTAGGTTTGCCCATACTGGCTCTAATTTACCATGGTCTCTCTGGTTCAAAAGTCATCTGAGATACGGTATAATAATCAAGTGGGCATTTATTCAAGACAGAGGACCAGTCATTGAGACATATACAAGCCACTCTTGGCTTGGTCAAGGCAGGTGAGGAACACAAGAAGCTATTTGGTGAAGGGGGTTTGAACCACAGTCATGTACCTTTGTGGATGTGGATTACTTTCGGTCATATGAAGCGCCCGTGTTTCTTCCTACACACTTCGCCATCAAAAGCACGCAGTCCCTAACCTGTAGCAACTTTAGTTTTCCCGTTTTAGTACTTCACCTTCAAGAGAATGTGTGACAGAAGCCAGGCATTCAGCAATGAGCTACTATCTGTAATTTATATCTGTTCATCTGTGTATCTGTATCCGTTCATCACGAGGAAGCGTCTCTTATCTGTGTTGTTACTGGGAAAATGTGAGGGATCATGATGTGATTTAAAGCAGAAGATGTTCAAAATGATTTTCAACGACCCAAAGTTTTTCTTTGATGGTATTTCCTCTCGCAGCAGTTAACGTTCCAGTGGCCGAAATGTAATCAGCATTACACTTACACAAAGAATACAAATCATTCCAACAAAAAAGAAACCTCTCTGTTAAACCACAGACACAATGAGGACACTGTGTACTTCCTGGCTGTAAACTCTAAATTCGTCCAAAGTCTAGCTTAATGAACAAGTAATTACATCCATAAAATAAAATAAAAAGTAGGAGCCAGGATTTCGCAATTATTTCCTCGATTTTAATTCAAAAACCATGGCTGTCCTTATCCATTTTCAAAACCTTAACACATTTGTTTCTTGTGAATCCAATCACTGCCCGGCAGTAAGGGGAAGCTGGCAAAACAAAACTGGAATATAGATGCATTTGTAGGCGGAATATATGTTTTTATTTCCCCTTTATTTTATACTTCATTCCTACATTTTGATGGAAGTAAGCCAACAGTGTCGGCAGGTAGTAACTTTGACACGGCTACTGGTAAATGTTAAAAGAACAAAGTATAGGTGAAGTGGTATGCGGTGCAGCCTGTAGCTTCAGATCTGTAAGGAACCAAAAGAAGCAAGACAGACTGAAACTGAACTCATACATCGACAGAAATATCACATAACGGGTCATCTTGAAGAGGCACTGGATGTTTCCAAGGGTGATGCTCGTTTTTTGCGTAATGTGAGTGATGAACGTTTTGGAAGTATCTTATCATCAGCGTATGACAATTTCAGAAATCAGTGTATAACTGTTATTTTTCTCGGCACACCGTGGAGTCCAAAGGAAAGGACCGCATAATGATACTACCCCCTCGGAGATGGTGATTCATTGTTTTAAATTCTGGCTTCCAGTAAAAGTTACACAAAACTTTGGAAAAAAGCATTATTATGGTCCACTATAGTCGTATTTCATTAATAATTTCAGTAGTAGGGTTTCATTTTCTTCCTAATGTGCTAAATTTCCTGGCGTACTTACTTTCCCCAAGTTTAGAGTAAATTTGAAACTAAAAATCTTACTGAAGTTTAGTTTCGAAACCTTTAAAAACTCAGACATGCCCATTTCATTTTCATTTCAGGCTCCCAATAAATACCAAACAATTTTCCCATTGAGTTGCTTGGTATTAATTAATTTTGCTCTTTTATGCATCCTTCAGTAGCATAAAATATTCACTAGTTGTCGTCACACTGAACACAAAAACCCACCTGTGTTTTTTCACCGAAAGCAGTCACGGTTAAAGGTGGTCCGAGCTCTTACTGAATATTTTGATTATTCTCCAAAATGTTGAGATCTGGCTACATCTGACCTTCTTTGTTCGACTACAAGATGTGAGACAAGCGTTCGCTCTTCTAGCACAATCCACATTTATTAGTCTCCTTCCCCTTACAGGGAAACCAACCTTGCTCCAGAAACATTTTCCATTAACTTTGGTTGTTTTTATATTGATATGATTCATAGTTTAATAATTACGTTTTTAGGTGAGCAGTTCAGTTTTTCAAAAGACGCTGTAAATGGTTTGCAGAAACTCTTCAAAACGCTTCATCCAAGTTTGTTTTTTTTCGCAACACAAATGAGCAGTTCATGAGTTTGACTGTAAAAAAAAAAAAAAAAAAAAAAAAATGCTGGCAATTTCCACTAATATACTCCTCATCTTGCCTAAAGCAAACTTTCTGAGCCGTAGACGGCTTTTACCTGAGTGACTGGTTTAATGAAAGGTTGAGTGAAGGGTTGATTTTACTACAGACATGAAAGAACACAGACTCATAATAATCCTCATTCAAGTACTTTTAGTCTCTGAATGCAAAATTCTTAAATAGAGCATGCAATTATAAGAGAAATTATGAACTATGCCTTTTTTGTGTGACTTAAGCTATTGACGTTTTAAGCAAGTTAATGACGAGTCTCCATTCTCTGTTAAGAGCTTTACTGTCAAAGTTCGGAATACTATTCTTCCGAATAACAATCGACCGATGGACAACCACGTCGGTACTGGTAAAAATGTTGCGTGTGTTTCATAATGCTAAAAAACAGTCCAAAATGAATCATTTGAAAACACCTTCTGGGCCTCTTACAGAATTGTTTCCTACTGATTTCCTGGCCGAAACTCAGGAGTGTGAAGAAATGTGAATGAAAAACATTGCTTTGCTTTTGCAATGATGTCCCCTCAGAGCCGATTTCACATTGTATTCCGTGTGCGTTAATGCATGTTTTAATTTCCACATGACAAATATGGGCAGAAAAAGAAAAGGGAGGTTTCCACTTGAGCAACCTAACTGGCCTGCCGTCTTCACAGGCACTTATAAACCTGACGTCCGGTAGCGCTCTGCTGACAAAAACGGCCATGAAAACTGCAGGTCCGCATATTCTCATTATACAATGGACCCTGAGTGTGATTTACACCTAAAATGCAAGGTGAGGTCGCTTGATAGCCCAATAATGATTTCTGTAAAGTGATAAAGGACTGAGGCTGAGTAAAAATCAGCATGATCTGTGGCTCTTGAGGTCTGGAGTTGCTCATTCTTCAGTTAGATCTACTCCAGCTCAGCAGCTCAGGCTGAAGCTCCTGTTAATGCATACGACAGATGCGTCCTCTCCTAGGACCAGAACAATAATGTTTCAAGTCCATTAAACTGTGCTACCCACCGCTTGTCTTGGGACCAGAACTCATAAAGCGTCAAGTCCATTGCAACTATGAGAACTGCTGCCTAACTTGGGACTAAAACTCATAGTTTTTCATGACTATTATCGCTAAGCTACCTGCTTCTGATCTTGGGACGAAAACCCATAAAGCGCTGATTATTTTTGCACGACAACCTAGAAAGTTTCGAGTGTGTCACCACTAAGCTACCTGCCGCTGGTCCGTATTAATTACGACATCAGGTTTGACCTGAGACCGTAGATATAAATCAGTTTGCAGAAGGCTTGTGCACAAGCTGTCTCCCTTTTGTCAGGGTGCTACAAACGCCTTTGCCATTGACCATTTTGTCCAAAATGTCATCACCCAGTTCCGCCTTTTCTTTGTTGCTTCATTGCATTAGAGCACAGCTGGTGTTCTGGGCACTCTGGGTTTGGTTTTCCAGATCACACGGTGGCCTATTTTTGCCACTCTATTGTGGTTTCACTGGTGTTTCTTCATCCAGTGTGGGGGCTGAGAGTTCAAGATCAAGTCACCAGTGTGTGAATCAGCCACCAGGACTACTGGAGGAGCAGGGTTCCTCCTCTGGAGTCCTGGCCCCTTCAACCTTGGTCATTGCCAACCAGACCAAAGGTCCATCCACATCTACCCTGTTTTTTCCCTATTGCAAAATTGTCATCCATTGGATGGAAACATGACTCTTTTCTTCTATTTATAGTCATCTGGCCAGAACTTTCCTTCCAGAAGGTTCTGTAGACGATGGTTTGTCTTCCATCCCTGTTTTTGCAGGAAACAATGTGGCTGAGTCCTAATAGTACGCCATAATTTAAAAAGGAAGCCGTTCATTTAAAAGGTTCACCGTCAAATTAGGTAAGGGTGAAAAATGTCCACAAAAATAGGATGTTTGTGTTGTGAATATATATTGGAAAGTCATTAGTAACGGTTCCTTTTTATGTTTTTCACGTGTTTTCAGTCCTTGCTTCCGTTCCATTTTTAAATCTCTTAAAATCTAATTTACCCGTTTTGTTGCACTACACTTCCTATTTCATATTTATAGGAAGCACCAGTTTGTAAGTAATGAAGGAGGAAACAAAACATCATATGAGGTGATGACATTTCGTGATCTGGATTAGGAGAACCTATGCAGAAAGGTCAGCTATTCAGCGCTTAATTGCTGATACGTGTGGAAACACATTCTCCTACGTATGCGACTGTGACATCATAATAGACACAAATCTGTTCATGGATTCTCTTACAATGTGTGCTTAAATAGGCTTTTCTGATGGAGAAAGAGTAATGATTCACAAAACTTCACGTTAGCCTACGCAGAGGTCCGGGGGGGGCTAAAAAACCCCTCCTGGAAAAATGGCCATAAAAATTTGGAGGAAATAGTTCACTAATATTTCCTAACACACTAACTCACTAATATTTTCACTAACATAATATATTTCACTTGCTTCGGTAATAGCGTGGTAATTGTGTTAAGTTGCGATTAGTTGGACAGTGTTCTTTTGAAAGCGGGCTGCGCTTGACGCATTTACGAAATTGGCTCAGATAACAGCAATATACCGCGTTACCCTGGCAGTTTGCTCAGACGCATGGAGAACGGACATACTTGCTCTAGCGACAGTGGTCTTTACAAACAACCGGTGTCCTTGATTATATAAAACCTGTTTGAGTGTTACTTTGGTTCATTCAGACAGACTGTTGCAATCGCCGACTCCGCATTGCGCTCCACTCGATTATCTCCAGCCATCTCTTTACTTTGGACCGAACCTCTATAGGCCGGCGCTTCATATTTATACTGCCCTTTAGAAATCGTTTTTGTTGCTTACATCTGAACAATGTCAACATCGGTGGAATCTCCCAGGTCTCTTGGGGCGTGGGGGTGTCGGAGATGTAGAGGAGGTGTGGTAGTACACAGATGAGTTAGCGGAGCTCCCTTTTAAAAACCGGATTGTGCAGTCGGCTGGAATTTTGATAGATGATCACATGCAGCTCATCCATTAATGAGACGAGACATCTCCCGTCATTGTTTTGTTGTCGTTTTCTTCCCCAAAGTGCGTAACACATGAGATCTCTGTGTTCTGTTTTTTCTTTGGAAAACATTTTTCATTGAGTAATCGCACGCTGGAATATTTAAACATCGCAAGTGCCTCTAGCAGTTGGTGTGTCTTGCGTCAGTCGTACAGTTTGCCCTGTTCCGTGGGCCGGATCTCTGGGTACTGTTTACTTGATAAGGGTGGCCATCTGCGCAGTGCACCGAGCAGGCTCTGCGCTTCACGTGCCCGCTTGTTTTATGTTCCCCGTTGTCTGGCAGACATGGTGGACACTCAGATGCCCGCTTGGCCCATGACCTTCGGCCTGAACCCCGTGGACCTGGCCGACCTGGACGACAGCTCGCACTCCTTCGACATGAAGCCCTTCACCACCCTCGACTACGCCAGCCTCAACGACCTCGGCTACGAGACGAGCCCGCACCAGAGCGAGGACAACGCGCGTGTCGACTGCATGTACAACTATAAAGCTCAGGAGAACCAAAGTACGCACGCTATTGGATGACAGTAACGAAAACCCCAAAGCTAGTTTAGACTAGAAACAAATTTCGCATAAAGAATAATAGTTGCACGGATGTAAATGGACACAGAACATAAACGCAGATATTTAGACACGGTGTGTGTAAATGCTAAATATGTTACACGTTAATTGAAATGTTTAGCTTTACAGCACTCCCATTTCGTCAAAAGAAAACAAAAAAGAAATCAGGCTGCTCCATACATTTCAATATGAGAAGGTAACATTTAAACTTGTCACATGTATGAACTACATACCATCAGTGTCCAGATCATTTGGAAGGGCTCTGCAGCCCTCATCTGTCAGGTAGATGCCAAGTAGAGTACCTAGAAGTACTCACCCCCAGACTTTGTCATGTTTTATTGTTTTAAAACATTGATTCACAATAGATTCGGTTACAATTAACTCATTCTTGTCCAACATCCCTTCCAGGCGCTGTTAAACTGGAGCCCGTGTCCCCGCCGCAGTTCTCTGATGGCATCGCCTACTCCAAGCTGCACGAGGACCCGTCTTCCGCCACGCTCAACATCGAGTGCCGCGTGTGTGGGGACAAGGCCTCCGGCTTCCATTACGGGGTCCATGCCTGTGAGGGCTGCAAGGTCGGAGGCTCCAAGCGCTGTCTGTCAAGCAGTGTCGGCCAGTAGCGGGGGGCGGGAGGGCATGCACATGTGGCCTCTTCCCTTCCTCGATCGAGTCATTTACTTGTATTCATTAAGAAGACACTTTTCTCCAAAGTGACATGCAGTGATTTTGGACCAGTATTTAGCTGACAGCTTGATCCAAGGTAACTTACAGTATTAGATATACTCCAGGTAGTGGATAGTGTAGTAGTAGAGCTTCGACCTCTGAACTCAGACGTGGTGGGTTTGATTCCCACCTCTTGCTATAGTACCGTTGATCAAGTTACTTACTCTGAACCAGAGGGGCAGCTGGTATTGTAGTGGTTAGCGCTACTGCCTTTGGATTCAAAGGTTAGAGGTTCAGTCTCCACCTTGGGCTGTAGTACCCTTCAGCAAGGTACTTACCCTGAATTGCTCTAGTAAAATTAGCCAGCTATGTAAATGGGTAAGTACTTGTAACATTGTAAGTCACTTTGGAGAAGTGTCAGAGAAAAGAACAAATACAATAAAAATTATCCAGTGGTGTAACACTTACATATTTAGCTCTTTTGGAGACACTTTCCTCCAAAGCAGCGTGCAGTGTTATGCTACCTGCAGTTGTTTACTCTTTTATACAGAGGCGTTTTCACTAGAGCAATTTAGAGTGAGTACCCCATCGGAGGGTACTAGAGCAGTAGGCGAGATTTGGACCAGCGGCTCTCAGGTGCCCCTCCTTTGTGGTTCAAATGGGTAAATCAGTGTAAGTAGCTTAACATAATTTTCATTGGAGAAAAGTGTCAGATAGTGTGCACTCATCTCCCTACATAGTCATTCACCCATTTTTACAGCACAGCAACGTAACACGCACACAGACACACACACACACACACATTCTGCAGGCAATTTATATTCCCCAGTTCGCCTGAAACACGTCTGTCTGCGCTGCGGGAGGAAACCCACACAAACACCACATAGACTGAGCTGGGTTCAGCTCTATGCCCGAGCACACAATCCAGAGCAGTGAGGTAGCAGCGCAACCCACTGATCCACCATCTTCACCACAGTCAGTCCCGTGCAGCTCTGGTTCCTACCTGAACATAACAGTCATTTCAATCACTGAGAAATTACACACTGTTACAATATTTTTTACTTTAACGCCCAGCCTTTGCAGTTGACTGAATGAATGATGCCGACCGTCAGTGAAATTCACCTTTTCAACCCGTGTTATGACTTAGTGTGCTTTTTTCGCAAAGACCACAATCACCAGCAACCCTAACACAAGGGGACCCCCCACACACACACACACGTCTGGTTTGGCCTAGCAGATTAACACAAAAAGCACGAGGTTTGGTTGTATCTGGCCAAGATCTTGATTTGCGCACACAAACAACAGACAGACAGATAAAACCACAGGCCTCTTTTTTTTTTTTTTTTCTTCTGACTTTCCATTCTTCTGCAGAGAAGTTGCATTTGTTCGAAACGTATTCTGCTCAGCGCACTGCCCCTTTGAACTATTATAGTCCAAGTTGTGGGCAGCTGAGCTGAGGCGTCAGGCGTGTTTCCATCACATGCAGAAATACCGAGGTGCGAAAGGTGTTAATGTGCAGGTGTACGGGTTCCTTTCAGTCGAGCGCCTTGAAATATTTTAGCGGCGCACAGCTGGCTGCTGTAGCTGGCCTAGTCGCTTCTCCTCATTGACGGTGTTTCTGCGGTTCGCACCTAACATTCATTGTTCTTAAAGCATGTTTTCTTACAGGCGATAGGGAGAAGCAGGAGGTCAGCCAAACGGGTGAACATCTTAATTGTTTTTAAGCACAAAAAAGCACTGCTTGCTTTTTGCTGTGAAGGGCCTCCAGTCCCTCCAGCTTCCTCCTTCTATAAATAAGGCGCATTTTTCTGGGCATTAAAATAGCCAGGAGGGTAGAAAACAGTGCAGGTTTTGCGATCAACAGGATCCTGTATATTTGTGCCATGCGGGATGTGGGAAACGCAACGCGGCATCGCGGGCCCGGTCCGGAGGACCCTGCTCGGAGCCGGGAAGCCGCCCAACTGCTGTGCTCTCCGTCGCTCGCAGGGCTTCTTCCGAAGGACTATTCGGCTGAAGCTGGTGTACGACCGGTGCGATCTGCGCTGCCGCATCCACAAGAAGAGCCGCAACAAGTGCCAATACTGCAGGTTCCAGAAGTGCCTCATGGTGGGGATGTCCCATAATGGTAAGGATGCTCAGTGTTTCTCCCCTTAATCACGCTGGGCTATGTCACATCTCAAGGGCCCAAAGTGTTCTGGTGCTGCTCTCTCTATTGTGGTAATTTACCCCAACTTCACCGTTTTTTTTTATTTTTTTTCGGTTTTCCTTTTTACTTTCCCCTTTTTTCTTTATGTGGTTCTTGGCATCTGTTGCATCAGAAGTGTGGTGCAGCGCTCCGAAAGTCTCGGCTTACACCCAAAGCCGTAGCTGAACCACGCGTAAATGAACCGCCTTGCACGGCAGGACAGACTGCCACCGAAAGGCTTTCAGGGCACATCACGCGGTCGAGCAGGTCTCTTTAACCGTCCCAGGTCATCTGGGTTTCCATCAGCCCTTATCATGTTATCACATTTCCTCTGCCCATGTGTGTCTTTTTCTTTTTTTGCACTCCCTGCTCATGCACTGTTTGTGAAATCCAGCCAGTATACTTTAGATGTGTGTGTGTGTGTGTGTGTGTGTGTGTGTGTGTGTTCAATCAATGATTCATTAAGGCAGCATTCTTGCTATCGATGAAGTGCTGTGTCAGAGTGTCTGGCCCAGTGCCCGGCCCTGGGCCGAGTCAATGAGACAGGTTTGCTTAGGGTGTGACAGAGACAGGTACGTGTTTGAATAACCCTTTCAGAACCGCACAAATCAAATTACACAGCGCAGTCGCACGATGTCAATTTTCCGCCTTCAGATGTGGCATTTCCTCAGGGTCTTCCAGCAAAAACAGGTAATCCAAGTTTCTTCTGGTGGTAGGGGGAAGTGGTCTGTTTCTGAAGGCCAACACGTTCCAGTTTTTTAGCACCCGACAGCAAATGGATGTTGCCAGAGGTTTAATGGTTACATTTCCCTGCCGTTACGCAACTACGGGCAGTTATCAGAGAAGAGCGCCTCCAAGGCCGGGGGACGAGCCAGCCCCCTCCTTTCGCGCTGCGCTCACTCGCATCGAGCTCCACGTTTGTTACGCGAGTCTTCCGGGGTCTCCTTCCTCGGCCCCCGTCATCACACCCGAAGCTGAAGACTTCCATTCAACAGTCGCTCTTTCCGTCATGTTGGAGTCCCGCCTACACCCAAAGTCTCCTGTTACCTGTAATTTCATGCCTTTGTGCGGAACTTCGTGGAGCCTCGGTTAATCCATGAGGCCTTGATGACAAAGCAGGTAGCCACAGACATCAGGTAGAGAAGAATGTGCCGTTAAAATGGTTTAGTAAACTAAGCTAAATCAGCTAAAACATCTTTTAATCCGGAAGTGTCAGTCTCAAGGCCTTTGAAATGTTTTATAATTGCTATTTCTATAATATGACTGCCTCTAAGCATGTATGAGTCTGTAGTGCTTTGGGCACCTGTGAGATCACACCTGTGCATCACATGCGAGAGTTTCATTTGTACACTGCAGACATTTTTGTACACTGTATGCCTTTAGTACCTATCTTCAAATGATTCACACTTCAAGAAGCTCATGAAGGAAAGCTTGGCTCATTCAGTGGGTGTAGATTTTTTTTTTTTTTTTTTTTTGCCTAGCAAAACAGCAAAGATTGATGCGTGGCACAGGCAGCTTGGGCTACCGTTGCGGGTGAAAGAGATCATTAGGCCAGATAACCGAGGCACCACATGGTTAGAAGATAAAGCCTGGGCTTCCCCTGGTACTCGGCCGCTAAAAACAGCTCGCACAAATATGAATCATGTCTCTCAGGTGAGACCGTGTGTTTGGATCTGCTGATTGGCAGAGGTGGAGCAGCAGGTGGCGTGGTGGTTGAAGAGCTGGGAGTTGAGGCCCAATGGCAGGAGGAGACGACGTTGAGTCATTCAGCTCAGCAAGAAGCAGCAAGGAGCTATAGACACGTAACATATTTTGTTTAAATGTAACATAGAAATATTTTTGTGCAGTA
Source organism: Scleropages formosus (assembly GCF_900964775.1). Taxonomy (NCBI): domain Eukaryota; kingdom Metazoa; phylum Chordata; class Actinopteri; order Osteoglossiformes; family Osteoglossidae; genus Scleropages; species Scleropages formosus. The sequence continues at coordinate 17,820,105 of NC_041827.1, forward strand.
AGCTAATTATAAAGTTTTTCCCATTTATACAGGAAGGCACTTTTACTGTATCAATTCAGGGTAAGTTTGATGGTCAAGGGCGTCACAGCAGAATTGGGGATTTGAACCCAGCTCCTTTGACTGTAAGGCAGTGGCTCAAGCCATTACCCTACTACTGTAGTTGCCCCATATAAATATGAGTAAAAGCATAATCTAACTTAACAAAATACTAAAATTCATAGTAAATTCATAGCCAAGAAACACAGTTGTTATCATTCCATGCCGAATAATTAACTGATCGATTGATTCATTGACTGGGGTGCAGGGTGGGGGGCTCTAATGCTCAGCAGTGTTTGCCCCATGTGGGTTTGTGGCTTTCTTTCCAGCAGATTCCCCCTGTGACTCAGTGCGAAACCCAACCTTTGGCTCATAGGAGACCCGCTGAAGGCGATTGCGCTTTCTGGCCTCAACATTTCCGATGCTTCCTGCCATATAGGCAGCTGCCCTGGGGTGGGGGTGGGGGTGGCGGTGGCGGTGAGGTGCTAGGGCGTCGGTGCTTCAAACGCATCGAAGAACACTGTTTGTTTGCAGGACGACGCTCTGTGACGAGTCCCGAGCCTGAGCCTCACCGCGCGCAAGCAGACAGATCGCTCTCCTTCCCACACACGCTGGAAGCGGGGACGTTCACGACGACCGTTGGAGGGAAAAGGCAGAGCGATGGAGTCGTGCCCTTTGGGAGTTTGTTTAATGTTTGCCTGTTCTGTTTTCTCTCTCAGCCATTCGCTTTGGCCGGATGCCACAGGCTGAGAAGGAGAAGCTCTTGGCGGAGTTCTCCAACGACATGGACCACTTGCACCCCGAGTCGGCCGACCTGCGGGCCCTGGCCAAGCATCTGTACGAGTCCTATCTCAAGTATTTCCCCCTGACCAAAGCCAAGGCCAGAGCAATCCTCTCTGGGAAGACCAGCGGCAGCGCAGTGAGTCTGGAGCGCACACTTCTTCAGATAACACCGAACAAGTCCATTCCCATTGCTCACGTCAACACTTTGACATTGTCCAGAGGGGACTCGCCTGTCTGAGGCTCTTCTCGGATGTCCTTCAACATTCGATAAACAGAAGTGTTTCTGAAACGCACCTTAATCCATTCCTGGAGAGAAATGAATATGACGTTTTTCATGCAGAAATTTCTCCCGTTGGCCTAGCTCAAAAAAGCTTTAACAGCGTCACAGAATAACCAGAATTGCTGCGGAGAGAAATGTCAAAGAATTTCTGTCCTCATCTGCGATTTCTGCAGCTGTTATCTGGTAAACTATCGCTTATAACATCTTGCATCCTTTATCGTACAATGGAAATTCACAGTGAACAAGACAGACTCAAAGAACATTCTAGAAGGTCGTATGGCATGTACAGCTTATCTCCTGATACATTTAATTAGCCACATCACTCTAGATATTCTCTGCAGAAACATGAAAACAAAGCAGTTTTTAAGTTATAACAGGTTATGGAGAGTCTGTGCCGTTATATCTTAAGGTCTGATAATTATCTATGTAAAGTGATCACGCCCAGACCTTAAGACCCGACACCTAAAGGAGAAGACTCATCACCTGTAATCTTGTAATTGGAGACCAAAGAGAGAAGACAAGTGTGACACGACCTCTAAACGGAGATAATAAATATCATATTTAGTCCATTTTTTGGCTGCTATCGTCTATGACACAAGAGTTTGTCCTTCGAGATCTAAATCCGTGTGATGAAAACGACCAGAATCTGAGCGAGCCCACTCCCCTCACCCCCCCGCCCCACCCTGCTCAGCCGGCGAAGACCCTGCTGGTTTTTACAGTACGGAGTCCTGCCCTTTTATTATGATTCTTATGTTTGACAGCGACGCGGTCAATGAAAAAATGCATCGCTGCGCGTCGTTCCGGCCGGAGAAATGAGCGAGGCACTTGGACACCCTTTATTAACGCTTGTTTTGACGAGTCGAGCCAAAGATACGAGGCCAGTGATGCTGAGCAGCTGTTTCTTAAAAAGGGTTCTTATACTGATGACAAAATGAGCGGGAGGACTGCATTTAATTCTCACGAACCGCCACCCCCGAAACATATGGATGGTTTGTGCAGTTATTGTGTCAGGGCCTGTTTCTGCCAGCGTATTTCCAAACTTTTGGCCTGGCTCTGTCACAGCCACATGTTTTAATGATATTTGGCTAAGATGGGAATTATCTGTGTATTTCTCTTAGGTTGGAAAAGGTTCCAAGATAAATGAATTCCTCTTCCAGGGGAGACGGAAAGCGCACTCTCCGCAGTTGTGCGTTAATTCATTTATTAAGCAGCTGACCTGCCGGGTGGGGGCGTGGAGCGAAGGGGTCGTAGGAGGCGCCTGAAAAAAGAAAAATGTCACCTTGGGGTATTCGGAGAAGCGAGGTCTTATTTTCTGTTCCCCCAAGTGAGACAAATAAACACAAACGAATGAAATTTTCAAGAAAAGAAGTGAAACGTTATCGCTTTTTGCTTTCTTCACACGCCATCGCAGACACCCAGGCTTGTTTTGACCCGTGGGCCCCGCATGTTGATACGCCGTTATCGGCCGGATAGCGACTCCCTGTTTGTCTTTCCCCAGCCCTTTGTCATCCACGATATGAAGTCCTTGACGGAGGGGGAGCAGTTTATAAACTGCAGACAGATGCCCGTCATGGAGCAGAGATCCGAGTTCGGCCACGTCCAGGAGTCGGCGAGTGAGGTGGAGCTGCGCTTCTTCCACAGGTGGCAGTACCGCTCGGCGGAGGCCGTCCGTGAGGTGACTGAATTCGCCAAGAGCATCCCGGGCTTCGTGAGCCTCGACCTCAACGACCAGGTGACTCTGCTCAAGTACGGCGTCATCGAGGTGCTCATCATCATGACGGCGTCGCTCATGAACAAGGACGGCATGCTCATCTCATACGGTCAGATCTTCATGACCCGGGAGTTCCTCAAGAGCCTCCGCAAACCCTTCTGTGAGATGATGGAGCCCAAGTTCGAGTTCGCCATCAAGTTCAACATGCTGGAGCTGGATGACAGCGACATGGCCCTCTTCCTGGCCGTCATCATCCTCAGCGGAGGTGGGCACGCTTCGCCGCATTATAACATTCTGTTTTTTGAACAGTCGCATTGGGCCACGGTTTGGCCGGGTCCTGCTCTCCGGTGGGTCTGGGGTTCGAGTCCCGCTTGTGGTGCCTTGCGATGGACTGGCGTCCCCTCCTGGGTGTGTCCCCTCCCCCTCCGGCCTTGCGCCCTGTGTTGCTGGGTTAGGCTCCGGCTCACCGCGACCCTGCTTGGGACCTTCAGACTGTGCGTGCGTGCGTGTACGTGCACACTGGTCCGCAGCAATATGGGGACAGAAGGAGCTCACAGAAACAAGGGCAAAAGGTTACAGAACGCCAAAGGCGTGACCGCTCATCACTCGGCGAGGTGCACAATCCAAGGAGTCGTCCAGACTTTCGAAAGAATCTGTCTGAATTATTATGCGGATGTTAATTTTTCTACCAGGACACAAGTTAGACAATTTCGTTGTCCATTTACCGTGTTTATGGAGGGAACTGCAGTTGTAGTTTCAGTTGCGGGTTAACAAGAGGGAAAATAGAGGGCGACTTTTTGTTTAAGATTTTTAAGAAACGTTCTTGTATATTTTATCTTGAACTAGTGGAGCTCCAGCTTGGTGGCACAGTGGGTAGTTGGTGCCTCACAGCTGCTGGACCAGGGATTCAGATCTGATGCATTCTGTGAGGAGTGTTGCATGTTCTCCCCATATTTTCATGGGTTTCCTCCAGGTGCTCTGGTTTCCTCCCACAGTCCAAAGACATGCATTTTGGGTAACTGATGACTCTAAATTGCCCAAAGTGTGAGTGTGTGAGTGTGTGTGATATTGTCTCATAATGGCTTGGCGTGCCCTTTGCTTCCGGGATAGACTCTGGACCACCATGACACTGCACTAAACAAGTGGTGTTTTTGATAATGAATAATTGGATGGATAATGAAGCTTCTCTGCCGGCTGCGTATTAAGCAATAGCTTCACTTCTATTTTTTATAATCGGCTTGTTTTCTCAGCTGGATGTTTTTTACTGCAGCAATTCAAGTTTTGTCAGTTCCTCAGCAGCAAGGCCTCCCGGGTAATTGGACTTTCTCTGGCACGCATCCAGGCCCTAAACCGCCAGTCTACCTGCGGCGCTGCTGAGACAACATCAGTCGCAAGATAACGCACTGTATTCCAGATGAGTAATGCGTGGAGTCCCTGCGACGCACTCGGGCCTCACGCGATTTCTCCGTCTGCCTTCTGGTTAACACGTCCGCCCCCAGGTGCCAAAGCGCGAGCTGCGACCCGCACCACCCGCCACGGGTGTTGATGCTTCCCTCAGCTTCATAAAAAAACCAAGTGGTTCTCTTAGCTAACTAGTAGATGCTAAGAAAGACACATATTTTGAAAGTAGCTTTCAGAGCCATTCCGGTTATTAGAGGCATGAAGCACGTCAGCAAGTTGTGTGTCATGCGCTGCCTACACCCCTTCAGCATATCACCTGAAATCGGAGCGTCATCTGTACGAGGACAAAAGGAGCAGACGCCTTCCTGCCGAGATGAGTTTGCCCGATTGGCGCTACCCGTCTCGCTGGACGCCACGTCTTGCCGCGCTCCGCTCGTGGCACCGAGGCCGCGCGTGGAGAAGCGCCTGGAGGTTCGGCGAAGCTCACCCTCTGAGGCTGCCCTCCAAAAGCGTTCTTCACGTATTTGTTGTTTGTTTGACCGTTGATCGCTGATTGTTATTGCGGAGGAGCGTTTCGTGCCGCCTGTTGCAGGGTGCGTGTCGACTTATCGGATTTTATTGGCGATCGCTTTTGTCTCTTCTCTGTTAAGCATTTTGCCCTTGAACCCGAGCACGCCAGAATATTCTAAGCAGATTAACAAAACATTAACTGCTAAATATTGAGTGCAACTTATTTTTAAGTTTTGATTTTTAACATCCGAAACTAACCCGAACCACACAAACGTGTTTTTCATGAACTTAATACTTACAGTGTTACTCAACTTCAGCAACATCCATAAACTCTCATCCTGTTCATCTTTGTGTCTTTTTCACACTGTTTATAGCAGTTTTTACATCCGCAATGTCACTACATTGCAGTGTTTCTCTCTGTTTTGAACCTGCGGTCTGAAAAAAACCAATAAAGAAGGAAGGTTAATGATTAATATCATTAGTTAACTAATTATTGAGCCTGTTAATGTAATGGAGTCTACAAAATGCCCAGTGCCAGGAGTTCAGCGAATGTTCACTCGAACCCTGCTTGTGGGCAACGTGCTCTTGAATTATTTTAAATATACTGTAAATGCAGTGGTTTAATTTCTTTATATAATTACTTATCTTAAAAAATGGGAAAAGGAGTAGTTTTAATCCATGACAGATTTTCTATTCTGTTATTATTATTTTGCGACTCTGGCTTGACAGCACTATGACTGTTTCCAAAGCTCTGGGGCATGTGTCATGCCAACCTGCCTCCAGTCTGGCTACAGGAGCAATTTCCATGCTGGCATTATTGTTGTCTTTATTACACACACACACACACATTATCTGAAACTGCTTGTCCCAAGTGGGGTCGCAGCGAGCCGGAGCCTAACCCAGCAACACAGGGCGTAAGGCTGGAGGGGGAGGGGACGCACCCAGGACAGGACGCCTGTCCATTGCAAGGCACCCCAAGCAGGACTTGAACCCCAGAGCCACCGGAGAGCAGGACCCGGTCAAACCTACTGCGCCACCGCAGCCCCCCCCCACTGTCTTTATTAATGTTAATTTATCTTTATTATCTGTATCAATATTTATTGACCCTTTGTCCAAGGTGATGCATACAGCAGCATGTTTACACACTCCAAAAGAAGCTCTCAGATTGCTATCAGAACAGGGATGTCATTCCTCAGCTGCTTTGCCCATATGCACATCGGGCCCTAAACTGCCCTGGAATGTGCATGGTCGTGAACTGATCTGTCCTCCTGCAGACCGGCCGGGCCTGCTGAACGTGAAGCCCATCGAGGACCTCCAGGAGACAGTGCTGCAGACCCTGGAACTGCAGCTGAAGATGAACCACCCCGACTCCCTGCAGCTCTTCGCCAAGGTGCTGCAGAAGATGACGGACCTGCGGCAGCTGGTCAACGACCACGTGCACCTCATCCAGCTGCTGAAGAAGACTGAGGTGGACATGTGTCTGCATCCCCTCCTGCAGGAGATCATGAAGGACCTGTACTAGGTCGAGTCCTGCGCCACGGCAGCTTTGGGTCTCGCAGGGAGCGGAGGCCTCAGCCCTGACTGGTGCCTGCAGTAGGTTGCCTGTTTCCGTTGTCTAGCAGATGGCGACTTGAATTAGTCACTTGTTTCGACACCAGCGACGCCGAGCTCTCCGCCGCCTGTCTGGTTTCAGCCCTCGAGTTGCATCGCTTCTGTGTTTCGCTGGAGAGGGACACCGAGGCGCTCGCCCCGCTTCCAGGAAAAGGGCGACGTGCTTCTGCTTGAGCTTCGCTGCAAAGACATCAATGGAAGGGCTCTTTAACCGAAACTATATTTAACAGGAGGAAGTTTGTCTTAATTCAGCACTACGGTAAAGAACTTAACTGTGAATGTTGAGCGTCATGTGAAATTTCCATACTTAATTTTCTTGCATTGATGATACACATGATTATTCTTTTATTACGCTGTCTTCTGAAGAGACTTGTTGAAAATTTCTGAAGAGGGATTCCACGGGGGTAGCAGAGCCTTATGGGAAAACAAAACAAAAAAAATGATTTTATAGAGGGTAGTGATCCAGATGGACCTTTCATAGAGCTCTTTGGAATAAAGAAAAAAAATGTGAATATTTTGCTGTTTTTGAACGCTTCAAACGCTCTTTTGCTACATGAACAATTAGCGCAGGAAAGAGGTTTTCTGTTAGTGTTTTCTCTTTTCCTACGCTCTCTTTGAATAGTGTAATAAAAACTTCACATTTTCTGTCGAAAACCTCCACATTCCTTGGTTTTCTGTGAAAGAAGTTTCTTTTCTCTCAATCCAGATGTTCTCGAAACACTCGTGTGTTTTTTAAAACTATAAAACATCTATATCGATTTTTAAGTTATGAACTTTTTTCTTACTTCATCAGATTTGTGGAGGGTCACGTGTACAGAGAATGGACCTGCTTTCATTTTCAGTGACATATTTTTACATTTTACGAAGTGTTTATGTACAACAAAGCCAAGCACAGAATTATGCCAAAGTGGTTCCTGAACCGTTAAGTTGCTTGATTTTTTTTTTTTACAATTCAAGATATGTCCTTGAATGTAAATAAATATTTTATAAACATTTTTGCCTGTTTGAGTCTCTTTTAATCACCAAGATCCAATAGTCCACATGTTGCACCAATTTGAAGTGTTAAAATCTTTTGGTTAAAACCTTTTGGTTCATATGGTGAAAGAAACTAACTGCACTTAAGAATCACACGTCTGCATCTAATGTGTAATGAACACATTGTATTTTCTATGAGATGTGCGTCGCTTCGGAGAAAAGAGTCAGCTAAATGAATAAATCTGAATAAATGTAAAATGCATGTCTACATGTTCAAGTTCAAAGATTGTCATATATACAAGTACTGTGTACAAAGAACTATGAAATTCTTGCTTGAACGCTTCTCCACAGACTATAGACAGACAAAATACAGTAGACAGTAGTACTAAGCAAAAAGAAAAAAAAATACATATATGCAAGGACAACAATAACTAGCCAAAATAATTACCATTCAGTGACAATGCAAGTGATGAGGCTGGAGAAATCAATGCAAAGTCAAGCTGCAAAAGTGACGGTGTAAAGGCCAGTATCGTTATTGATATTGCCCATTGGTGTGCGTTGAACATTCTTACAGCATTGGGATTAAAATCTATCCCTGAATCTAGCAGTGCGGGTCCTAAGCCGCTTTCCATAGTAAAGTAAAAATGTAAAAATATAAAAAATATAAAATATCTTCAGTCAGGAACAACGGTGTCAAACCTCAAAGAGTGACTCTGTCTTCATTTCAAGAGTTAAACCAAAGAATTCTGTTGGGTGACTTTGTTGAAACACTCAGCTGAATTCAAATGCCACCTCCTGCTGTAGTGTCCTTGATCAAGGTACCCTAACCCTGAACTGATACAGTAAAAACGATCAATGTGTATAAATGATTGCATTGCACAGTGGGTAGCACTGGTGCCTCACAGCCCCTGGCCTGTAGGTTCAGACTTGGCTTCAAGCACAACTCAGTTTATTTGGAATTTGCATTGGCTTCCCTTACTCTGGTTTCCTCCCACAGTCCATACAGATCCGTTGCAGCTGAACTGGTGACTCTAAATTGCCCTTTGTGTGTGTGACTGAATGAGTGTGTGTGTGTGATTGCTCTGTGATAGACTGGCATCCTATCCAGCCTGTACCCTACACACACATCAGTATCTCTGGACCAGCAAAGCCCTCCACTAAACTGCTTACTGATACTGGATGTATAAATTGTTCAGTCACTATAAGCAGCTCAGTGTACAAACCTCGCAATGCAAGCAGCTCTAGATAAAAGTGTCAGATAAATAGCACTTAATAAATAATTCTGAATATGCCCTAGTAAAATGTTTTAATCGTTTGACAGCTGTCACGTCCACTCCCTCCACTGATGTTGACTGACTGATACTCAGATTTACCATGTTTTACAACCACGGAATAACGTTTCTCAGTGTTCCCCTGAATAACCCACATGACGAGCCAAGCTGTTCACGGTCACATGGTTTGACTAAGCACTTTTTGAACATTAAGCTTTTAAGTTCTAATGCCTCAGTACTGCAAATCTCACGCAGCTGATCCACTTTGAAGCACCTAAACGTTCACACCCACACGCCTGCGTTGGGAGCACTGGGTTTAGTGGTCAGAGAAACAGGCTGCACTCGCTTGCTTCCTACCCAGGCTTTTCTGTCCCAACGGCATGCCAAGCTATTTTACTGACATTACATCACTCCTTCATCGCGTGGCTCGCCAAACACGCCCTGCTGCGATTGCAACATCTGAACTCTGCTGAACCGCACGGCACATGAAAACTTTGCCGCCTAAACACATTTTCCAGCTGTGTGGGAGCCACGCGTTGTGTCCCGCACCCCACGGAGCACTCGTTTCCCTGAAAAGCAGAGGATGGCCACTCCTGGGGGTGGCCGGAAATGGATGGCTGGGCTCCTGCTCGATTCTACTGCCCCTCACCTGAAGGGTCAGCAACATGAGGCTCATTCCTGTTGAGCAGGCTGATCCACAAACCAACCCACCTACCAGTCAACAAGACAATCAGCCAACCAACCAACTCACCAGCCAACCAGTCAACCAGTCAACTGACCCACCAGCCAACCATCTACCAACCAAGCAGCCACCCAGCTATCCAGCCAATCGACCCACCAACCAACCAACCCACTAGTCACCCAGTCAACTGTCCCACCAATCAACCACCTACCAACCAAGCAGCCAACCAGCCATCGAACCAACTGACCCACCAGCCAACCAACCCACTAGTCACCCAATCAGCTGTCCCACCAGCCAACCAGCCAACCATCTACCAACCAAGCAGCCACCCAGCTATCCAGCCAATCGACCCACCAACCAACCAACCCACTAGTCACCCAGTCAACTGTCCCACCAGCTAACCAGCCAACCACCTACCAACCAACCAGCCAACCGTCTACTAACCAAGCATCTAAACTACCTACAAGTCAACCCTCCAAACCAGACTGTTGTCTGTTTTGAGTTCAATAACACCTTTTTACAGAGGAAGACAAGGGATCATGTAACCACAGTTCCTCACACAGAAACATGATGTGGTCATTTGCACCACCATTAACACACCATCTCAGAAACATGCTGATTTTGGGCTTTTCTGTTCATTTTTCCAAAAAATCTTGACATTTTCCTCAGAAACATCTGCCTTGGCAAAGGCAGCCATGCATGAATGAGGCAAACGGGTTTCAGCACGTTCTGAAAAATCTGGAACCTTTGTTTACTTTCCGTATTTCACTAAAATACGAAAACAACACAAATAATAAATTGGAAAACATTTCTGTACTCATTATGCAGCGCATTTGGCCAAATAAACAAAATAAAAACATTTTTAAAAACACATTAAGTTTATGTGTGTCAGTCCAGTCTTGGGATTTGTTTTTTTACACTTTTAGACAAAGACTGCATGACATGAATAACAATAATAACAATATTGTCAAAAACATCTATTTCTGTTTTAATTTGTACATGTACCAAGCCAAATACACAAATACACATTTATTCTTTTAGCCAGAACGTTTCTCCAAGGGCATCTACAGAGTGAGGTTTATTTTCTAATCAACTGACTTATAATAAAGGGTAATTTTTACTGTATCAGTTCAAGGTGAGTACATTGATTGAGGGCACTACAGCAGAAGTTGGATTCCAGGTAAATCCAGGTGCTTCAAAGTAACAGTTGTAGGTACAATACAGTATCAACTGCTACCTCTGTATAAATATAAGTGCAAAAGAATGGAAAACTGTAGAAAAGGACAATGCGGTCTATTCATATTGATGGTTTGCCAATGTATGGGAACGTCTTTTCAGTCCATGTGGGTTTGAAAGCCATGAACTTTGGTGACCCTTGCTCTCGTCTTACTGCAGTGTCACTCTTCACACTCAAATACACACACACGTGAGTGAAACCACTTCACTTCTGCTGGAATGTTTCTCAACATCAAGAAGGATCAGCTGTGCATCAGATGATGCGTGTTGCTCCAGCTGATCGTTGTCAGTTGGCAGTTTGTGCTTAAGACACAGCAAAGGTACATGACACACAACCAGACCTTTGCCCTTCATCAGACCAAACCTATGTTGATAAAATTCACTTTTCTCAAAGAGCTGAAAGCCAGCGGTTCCATAACTTACCTTTATTTGTTGTATTCAGCTGACGCTTTTCTCCAAAGCAACTTTATTCAGCTGGGTAGTTTTAACAACTGAATCGGGAGCGGCTGTTCAACCTGGCAAGACAGGTGAGATGACATTTAGATCCTGCCTTCAACTGTCCATCCTAATGACAATGTAACAGAGACTATGATATATTTAGATAATATGTTCTTATTATGGGGGTGCGGTGGCGCGGTGGGTTGGACCACAGTCCTGCTTTCCGGTGGGTCTGGGGTTTGAGTCCCGCTTGGGGTGCCTTGCGACGGACTGGCGTCCCGTCCTGGGTGTGTCCCCTCCCCCTCTGGCCTTATGCCCTGTGTTGCCAGGTTAGGCTCTGGTTCCCTGCGACCCCGTATGGGACAAGCAGTTCAGACAATGTGTGTGTGTGTGTGTATGTCAGCTCAGGGTAAGTGCCTTGATCAATGGTTGAATGGTAAGAGGTAGGATTCAAACCTGGGGCCTTCCAGGGCAAGATGACAGTACTAACCACTATACTACCTGCTGCCCCCATAGGTCCCTTATAGACCCCTTGGAGACCCCTTATCAGCTCTTTAGAGACCCATTATAGCATCCTTATAGTCCCATTATAGGGTCCTCATAGACCCCTTGTAGGTCTTTTATGGATTCCCTGCGGGCCTCCCTGGCAGGCCCTTCTGAAGGCCTCTTGCGGACGTTTTATTGTCAGTATCCGAGGGCTTTATTTTGAATAAAATTTCGAAACTGCTCATATTATCTGCAGCTTGCATTGAGCGCAACGACTCCATTCAGCATAAACAGCAAAATCAAAGTCGCACGGAGCTCCTGTAATTCACTGTTTCAAAACACATGGGCCGCGTTCAGGTTTCTCCCGCTTGTTTTGCTCAGTGTAAATTGTGGGGGGATTTTGTCGACCTGTAAATCTCGGGCAAGCGAGTCGCCGTCCAGCGTATTCTCCAATGCCTGGGGTGGGAAAGGGAAAGGAGCCTCCTGATTGGCCGAATCAGCCAGCGCTCAGTGTTGGCAGTTTGCAGTTCTGGCCGGGAGCCGCTGCTTGTGCCACTGATGATGATTGAATGTGTTATTTACGTTGTGTCAGCATATCCGTACTTTGTTAGTACCAATTCTCAGCTGACCATACCCTGCCAACATTCTCCGCAGGTTCTGCCAAATGCCTCGAAAAAATACATTTTCCTGCTCGGGGAGCTCTTTGAAGGGGAGCGCGCCAAAGATAGCATTTGGTTTAGGAAGTGCTCACTTTGGAAAAGAAAATCATGTGTAGCTTTGCAGGCAAAGGAGCTTGTACTCTCTTTCCTATTTGAACTGCATTGGAGGACTTCTAAATTATTATTAATATAAACCTCTTTTTATCTGATGTCTTACAGGGTTGCATAGTCAACTTCATGCTGATTTATCAATTTACACACACACACACACACACACACACACAGACACACACACACACACACTGTCTGAAGCCTCTTGTCCCAAGCGGGGTCACGGTGAACCGGAGCCTAACCCAGCAACACAGTGCGCACGGGACACAACCCAGGACGGGATGCCAGTCCATCAGGAGGCACCCTAAGCTGGACTCGAACCTCAGACCGGGACTTGGCCAAACCCGCTGCGTCACCACATCCCCCCCATTAATTTATAGAACGGGGAACTAGGGATCAAGGGTACTACAGTAGGGGGTGGGATTCAAACCAACAATCTAGAGATGATAAAACTATACCCCCAATCTACTCCCCAGTGGGGCTCCCAGGTGGGCCTTATGCTTGAAACACGCTACAAAGTGTGGATACATGAAGAAAACGTTTTTAGCTTCTATTTAGGAAACTTATATTTAAAAAAAAGGATAATTTAAAAATTTGACTTGCCCATGGCAGGAGTTTTCTCATGTCCCTGTAGACTAGAGGCGCCCAATGAACGGTGGCCCACTTAAACATCTGTGAACATCTGCCAAATTACTCATATTAATACTACACTCACTACAGATACTACACATTCTTTTTAATCACATCGTAACGCAGTCGTAGTTAGACGCACATCTGCACGTAGGCAAATGCCACACCTAAACAAAATACAATAAAAGAATCATTTCTCAAGGCAGATATTTAAGTCACTATGTCACTTGCTGGCATTTTTACAAATTTGGCCCTCGAACCCGTTCACAGCAGCGACTGCGGCCCAAAATAGGCCAGCGCATTTTTTAGGAAGGATCTGTACAGCATGTTATTCCTTAAGCCTCTTCCTGTTTGCATGCCTTCTGAAACACTGCGGTGAAGATGGGGTGTGTCCCGCACACATCGCGCATTTCTCAATAAGGTGATTCCCCTGGTACATGTTCCCTCTGCGGCCCATGTGACCGTTTGGCACGCGGGGGGAACGCTGGGATGGACGGCGCTTTCGTTCGCGGGACGTTCCAAACGGCGCGTGCGTCACTCTCGCCTCGAGAGGTTGACAGGTTCTTTGAATCCACAGAACGAGGGAGGGACCCTTATCTGTTCGATGTGACCGAGGTGCAGCTGAGTCGGCGTAAATGATATCATTTTAATGGCCAGTTCAAGAGAACGACAGCAAACTGTTGGCAAAGTGGGTGTGAAATTAATCACCGTTTTCAACAAAGTTGCTCTGACTGAGATTTGGAAAACACGTTAGTTGGGCCTTTCTGCGCGTGTTCGCGTGCGTGTAAGCGTGTGCGAGGGTGTGTATGCCATCCGGGGTGCCCGTCCCTCAGTGGAAACGTTGAGCAAACCGCCTTCTGGGCTGCCGGGTTGAGCAAGGCCCGCGGTGCGGTCCAAGTCGGGCCACCATGCGAATGCCCACAATTCCCAGAAACCGAGCTGTGGTAGCACTGAATTGCCCTCATCTGTCATCGTTTGTGTCTCTTGGAGGTTTTTCAAACTGTGTGACGCCCCAGATGGCCAATTAACTCTTTGAACACAAGCAGCTGTGACCTTAGAGACAGAACTGGTTCTACCGAAAGACAGATCTCAATGCATCACTTTGCGTGACTGTAAAAATAACTGATTGTTTCACGTTCTGTGGCAGAGCACACGTCACATTGCAAAGACAGTCACATTTTGTGCCTTGTTTAAATGATAATGTTGTTCAGATCTGAGCAAAAGTGAACGAATTGAAATTAGTGATAACTAACATACAAGTGTTTCATTGATTCATGTCCACTGCGCACTAAATTTTGGCGGATTAAACACAACAACCCTGATACATTTAAGCACACACACACACATTTTCTGAAAGAGCTTGTCCCATGCTGGGTCACAGGGAGCCAGAGCCTAACCTGGCAACACAGGGCATAGGGCTGGAGGGGACACATCCAGGACGGGACACCAGTCTGCCGCAAGGCACCCCAAGCGGGACTTGAACCCCAGACCCACCGGAGAAGAGAACCTGGTTAAACCCACTGCACCACTGTACCCCCCAATGTTAAATAATGAAAAATTAATCTTGAGTAACGTTTCCTTCTTTAGGTATATGTTTTATTACAACCTACACTGGCGGTACATTTAAAACAGTGAAACACCTAAAAAACATAATTTACTGTAAGTGGGAAAGTTAAAAATTAATAAAATTCCAGTGAATGGGATATGAATGTGATTTTATAAAGTGTTATAAAAATTTACAGCCTTACACGGCTTTTCATACGGGACTGGTGCTCCTGATCAGCCACTGGAAAAAGCTCATTGAAGCTTAAATGCTTTAAATCAATTATTTGGCAAAAATGTATGCATAGGTTTAAAATGCAAAAAAAATATTTATTTATTCTGTTGCTTACTGTAAGTTTGTTTGCCAGCTTTTCACCAGACGATTGCTTCAGTTATTGTTGAGCAGATGTTTTCTTCATGGTTCATGTCTTGAAAAATTACCATCTCTTGTGAAATGAGTGTCTGGGCAGCCCTGCGATGTCGGTTCTGCAGGCGAGTTCTTTCCGAGATCCACAGCAGCACAGGGAGATAAACAGAGTCAGGAGTCCTGAGCGTCACCGGACCCCATCGAGGAGCGACACGCAGCACTCAGAGGGCTCAAGGGCCAAGAGTCAGCATCTCTTAGTGATCCTGTCATATTTCTCTTGTATCTGGGATCACCATCAAACTCCACTGTACAGCCACTTTTAAATTAAATTCTGCTTCACTTCTCTATTTTATTGCCTTACTTTCCATTTATGGTCGGCTGAAAAAATAAATCAAAGCAATTGACATTTAGCTGAAGAGGCTTACAATGTTAAGTTACCTACAATTAGTTACCCATTTCTACAGCTGGGTAATTTCTTTACTGGAGTAATTTAGGGTAAGTGCCTTGCTCAAAGATACTACAGTTGGAAGTGGGACTTGAACCCATGACCTTTCAGGTCCAAAAGCAGGAGCTCTAACCATTACACTACCAGCTGTCCACACACACCCCTGCTTGTCCCATACGGGGTCGCGGGGAACCGGAGCGTAACCCAGCAACTCAGGGCGCAAGGTTGGGGGGGGGGAATACCCAGGACGGGACGCCAGTCTGTCACAAGGCACCCCAAGTGGAACTCGAACCCCAGACCCACCGGAGAGCAGGACCTGGTCCAACCCACTGCACCACTGTACCCCCTCAACCTAACTCATTTATGAGCTAATCTTAAAATATGTTTGAAATGTATGAAATTACACAATCTACAAAGTGCAGGTCTATATAATCTAATGTAATGGCTAGAATGACTTATTTGAGAAATATTATTGTCTACTCTAAGATACTAAGTCCCCCTCTTATCTGATATATTTGGAAGGTTCTGGAAATTTTTCTTGTTTCATGGGGCAAACAGCAGAATTGCAGCTTTCAGGGTCTTGTGGCCTGATTGTAGTGAAAAACAAAACTTTCCCTTTATTCCTGCTGTTATTCTTCATCTTTAATAGTAACGGTTATTATACAGGTCAAATTGAGGGTATGGAGCACATTTTGTGTCATTAAATAGCAGCAATAGTGGGTGTAAAATACTTGTGCTTCAAAGCATTAGCATAAATTAAGAAGGATGGATGAACTCTAAATTTGGCCAGACGTGGAAAATTATCATATGATATATGTATTTTTTAACCAATTTTAAGATTCTGCATAGTAATTTGTTTGATGGATTGTGGATCCTCTTTAGTTACACAAGACCTCCACCTGCTGGGGAATTGCTTTGCTATTCTGAGTAAAATAGTAACTGGAATAACTAATTAATAACTTAATTAATCATTAAATAAAATGGCATAATGCGATGCGTGATGTGAATGACTTTGACAACAAACAATGTGATTCAAACATTGATTGTGCGAAATAGAAAATATTTAACATAACGAAATAATTTTAAATTCACACTGTTTCAGTGTCATGGCTAAATTTTTTCCTGTACAAAGCAATATGTAGAAAGACACGGGCTGTTGCGCTGACTCAGGCATCAAAGCTTTAAGTGTATGTTTTTTAAGCCGATTAAATATAAAGAACTCAACAGCGCGATGTGTTTCGGTGTGCTATTTTAGTAGGGTTATTACGGGAGCGCCGCACGCAAACGTCCTGTCGTCACCCGGATCCATTTCCGTGGTTCATGTTAAAGAGATGCGCGCCAAAGGCGTATATCCAGCGGTAACTGTGTGATCACGTGGGGTTCAGCCAGTAAATGTAATTAAAGTAGGCGCTGTAGCGCATAAGCATTTTTTTTGTCTCTTTATTTTATTTTAATCATGAGTCGTATCTTCAAAGCGTGCGACTCCACTGTATTCCTCCATTTAGCAGCTTGGTGCTGATTTGCTCCCGTGAAGTTTTGGGCCGAGGCGAGGAAACATGACTGAAGCCGTGTTCCAGGCGCCCAAGCGGCGCGCCAGGGTTTACGAGTCGTACGAAGGGCCCTTCCCGGTCCCGCTGTGCGCGGACGGAGCCGGGGGTCCGGAGCCGCTCGTGTACAGAGCAGACGTTGTGAACCGGCACGTGGTGGTGCGGGACCCGGCGCACATCGGAGCCGTTTATGGGAAGGTCACTAAGAGTCACCATCCATCCGCACCGCCGGCCGCCGCGAGCCTGCGCGTACCCGTTGCGTTCCTTGCGTTCCTTGCGTTCCAGGCGCGATCCCGTGTCTTATTTCTCTCTCTCCCTCTATTAGGGTTACTTCGGCAAAGGCGTCCTGTCGAGGAGTAAACCGCAGCACAGCATCTCCGAGCGCTTCCAGCGTGAGTCCGTCTGCGTTCCTCTCCATTCCGCTCTTCATTCCCCTCCATTGCACTCCGTCAGATTCGCTCTTCCCTCCGCATAACGAGCGTACTTGGTGCCTGAACAGGTGCTCGTAAAACGAGCTCTCCAATAATACCGTCCATTTTTAAGGGGAAATGATGAATAAAACGGCCAACAACGTCTTCAGACATGCAAAACTGACACCTCACACGTGAAAAGTCGTGAAAATGATAGCAGAGGCCAAACAAACAGAGGGAGACCCTGATCTGTTCTTCTTAGTCCCTCTGGTGAGTGAGGAGAGGAAAACAAAACGGCTCCCACTTCCTTCGCCCGAGAGGGAAATGAACCACTAGGGGTCTGAGTACCAGTGGCTGCGCCCCCTGCTGGTCATTCTGGGCTTCGCAGGGAGCTTCTGTAGCCAATGGGTTCAAGCGCTTAGGGGAAGTGGCACGTGCAGCATCCAGGAGACAGTTCCAGCTGTCCCAGCACGCAGCCGTGCCACACGCACGTACGGCCGACCGTTCGCACCTTCTCGAGTCACGATGCGCTTCCGGCCGCTCTTCTCTTGAGCGACTTACTTTCATTCGCATCAATGTATAGCGCAACGTTCTGCCCTCCTTCACGCAGTTCTTGTGGTACCTGCAGGTTTCGGTGACCAGCGTCTGCCAGTCATCTCCTCCTCCAAGTGAGTTACTTCTGGAGGCGCCGGCACACTTTTTCAAAAGTCGAGTTGAATCACTAGCTCATGCTGCATTGTTTTCAATTATTTCTAGTAGATGTTGATGCATTTCTCCAAAGTGACTAGAAATTAGAATTTTAGCCAGGCAATTTTTATACTAGGGAGCGCAGTGGCACAGTGGGTTTGGCCAGGTTCCACCCTCTGGGGGGTCTGGGGTTCAAGTCCCGCTTGGAGTGCCTTGCAACGGACTGGTGTCCTGTCCTGGGTGTGTCCCCTCCGCCTCCAACCTTGTGCACTGTGTTAGGCTCCAGTTTGCCGTGACCCTGCTTGGGACAAGTGGTCTCAGGCTTTGTGTGTGTGAGTGAATTTTTACTGGTTGAATACAGGGTAAAGTGCATTGATCAAGCGTACTGCAGCAGGAGGCGGGTTTCGAACCCAGGTGTTTTAATAGGAAGGGGGTGACCTTAACCATTGCACCACCTCCCACCCATTGTCTTCTAGCCTGTTTCTTACCACCAGATTTTCTCGTGCAGGTCCACTGCGGGTAAACACAGCTGCTTCACGACCATCCTCAACTAGGGTGTGTTAAATTTTCAGCCAATTATTATTTTTAATTTTTTTTTTTTTTTTTTTTTAAAAAACATGTTTAAAATTTGGAATGTAGCCAAGTTGAAAAATGGGAAAACCTGGTTTTTGCCGCTGCTGGCTTTGGACCCAAAGGTCCTAGGTTTGAATCTAACCTCTGGCTGCAGTACCCTAGAGCAAGGTACCCTAAATTGCTCCAGTAAAACAACCCAGCTGTATAAATGGGTAAATAATTGTAAGTAGATTAACATTGTAAGTCACTTTGGAGAAAAGTGTCACCTAAATGGATAAATGTAAGTCTGTCTTGAAAGGTCTGAAACAATGAGTGTGATCCCAGGTGGGACACTGTTGTCCTCCAGGTATGAGCAGCATGTGAACTGGGCCAGAGAGCTGCTGCTGGCACAGGGGCTGGACGAGGACGTCGTTGACGAGATGCTGCAGAAGTGTGTGCAGCCAGTGCCTGAGGTGGGGGTTGAGGAGGAGGAGGAAGAGGGGGAGGGACAGGAGGGGGTCACGTGCAGCGAGGACAGGAGTGCCAGTACCGGGCCGCTGCCACCATGTGGTCTGTCTGATGGCGAGCGGCCCAAGCCGAGGCGCCAGGGAGATCCTCGGTACGACCCCCTCGCCGAGCTCCACGAGCGGATGGACCGGGAGACGGTAGACGGCACGCATTTCTCCCGGCACGATGGACGGGTGGAGCAGGAGGACCGACGGTGTCCCCTTCCATCTGCGGGGTGCCAGTACGTCCTGGTGGAGGAAGAGGCAGAGAGACACGAACAGGCAGCTCTCGAAACCAACGGACACCGCAGCGTAAATATCAGCGTGCGGCGCGTTTCTCAGCATCTCCTCCGGCTCATGTTATGCAGCGAATCGTGCAGCTCCACCGGTTCCTTCTTTGACTGCATGTCTCTTGCAGGGAGTCCGACTGGTGTGCAGGATCAACCCGTTCCAGGTGATCGAGTATCTTCAGCTGAGCCCGGAGGAGGTGAGACGCTGTCCGCTCCCAGGCCTCGTGCAAAAGCGTCACGATGTTCGTGGAGCGATGAGGGGGCGGGGCTTCTGGGCGACGGAGGACGGTGGTCATGAAGTTCAGGTGTTCCTGTCGCGTGGCGTCCCATGAGCCCCACTACATATACCCCTCCAGTGTGATGAGGGAAAACGTTGATTATGTTGGTGTTACCGTGGCAACTCCTCTCTCGCTGGCCCTGGGGTTCGTCGATAGGCCTCCCGGGACAGGGAGATGTTGGCATGCATCGTTTTGGGCCTCGCGCTTGGCGCTCTGCTCCTGCCGACTCTTTCTGTTTACCTTCAAATGGGACTGAATGTTGTTGCTGAGGGGACAGTAGTTAACAGAGCAGATCTGCTCGCCTCCCAGGGGGCCGAGGGAAACTACAGCCGCTTTTGGGAGGCTTGCGAATTGTACGGCTCTTTACAGTTTGGCAGCAGGGGGCGTAGCAGTTAGAGCTGCCACCCCGCACATGTACTTCATCAACTGGATTTGCTCCGTTCTACCACAGCTCTCTTAAAGACTCCTCCGTGCAGCAGGCTGCGACTTTTCCACATATTCCGAATGCGAGAATCTCAGCCGAACATGTTTTTGCTACACTGTTTATTAGGTTATTTGGGACAAAACCGAAACAGATGGGAAGAAATTGAAAATCATTGAGGTTGTTGCTATCAGTCGTATTAAAGAAGTAAAAATTAGTTGAAATAATCTGAAAATAATCAACAAGAGTGTGAGAGTACAGTCCTGGAGTCCACCATGACATCTTAAAGCATTTGAATTCTTATGTACATTTATGTACTGTAGCATCCTCTACTCCAGATGCTTATCCTAATTGGTACAGTAAAAATTACCCTGTTGTATAAGTAACTTAGTCAGTGTGACATTGTGAGTCACTTTGGGGAAAAGTGTCATGAAAATGAACAAATGTTTGTCTTTTTTTTTTTTTTTTTTTTTTTTTTTTTCCTTCAAAATCTGAATCTGGCTTAACGCATCTGAAATTATACAAAATTTTTTGAAGTTATTTAAAAGGTGGTTGATTGAAAACCTGGAATATATACAAGATTTATGGACCGTTTATCATAAATTTTCAACGGTGCCAATTTGATGCTCTTCATACCTTCCAGCCAAACCCCAGTAGCTGAACACAGGTGTTGAGTGCATTTGAAGATTTTCAATTTAACATGCAAAATATGTTTTACTTTATGGCATTATGGAATTTTTCTTTTTTTTTAGCTGTCTTCGGAAAGGATTGAACATAACAACATGGTATTTGTGTTTCATCACCTTTGACTGGCATGTGTCCCTTTTTCAGGCTTTCTTCCTGGTTTACGCTCTGGGATGTTTATCTATTTACTACAATGAGGTAAGCTGGATGCCCCCCTTACGCTGTTACCGGTTTATCCCAGTATGGTGTGAAGCTGCCTTCTCTTAATGTCATGCATAAATTGTACTTTTGCTGAGATGTATGTCGCTTTGGACTTAAAAGCGTCTGCTAAATGAATAAATGTAAATGTAAGCGAAGGGCTCAGTTCTCGGTCTCCTTCTTCCCTGCGCCAGGAGCCGCTGACAATCGCTAACCTGTGGGAGATGTTCTGCTCGGCACAGCCCAACTTCGACACGACGTACGCCGCGTACCACTACTTCCGCAGCAAAGGCTGGGTGCCCAAGACGGGCGTGAAGTACGGAACGGACTTCTGTGAGTCTCCGAGGAAACGCATATGTCCACCGCTCTGTCTGCTTTCTGGAAACACGAGAAGGTTTCTTTTTTTTTTTCTTCTTTTTTTAAATATATTTTTATTTTTTAATGCTCTCCCCCCGTTACCAGGTCCTCATTCCTAGAAACTGTTCCCAAATAGACCAAATGTCAAAAAAACCAGATGATGAAACGATTACTCCATTATTTTTATGGAAAAGAATTCCAGCTTTTCTCAGATTCACCCCGAAATTATCCTAAATGATGTCTATCATTAGGAAAAGTAGTGATATTACAAAGTGCTACACGATCATATCTGTCATATATTCACTCCTGTGCATGTTTGCAATTTTTTTTTGTTTACCTGCCTGATGTTGTGACCCTGTGCTGGTCATAAAACCAAAAAACCAGAAAGGAAAATTAGATTTGATAAGGTAAACTAACATGATGGTGTATGTGGACAGGCTTCTCAAAGGCTGCATGTCACAATAAATTAACTAAAATAGAGAATTTAGAGCGCAGTGGTGCAGAACACAGGATGCAACACAAACACAAGAGAGGCCATAGAACCAGGATGTGAGTGAGAGCATGGGTACACATTTCCCACAATGCAGTGCGGCTCACGGTCTCTTTCACGCAGCCGCTTGATGCGGGTTTCAAATGTGGTCTCAGTTTATCGCGGCGGCTCAGATTAATCTGATTAATGATAAGTAGGGTTAATAATCTCGGACCGGATTTCTGGAGAACCGGGTATCGGGAGACCAGATGTCAGGGACGAGTGTACATGAAGCAAACCCGTGCCATCGATATTGTCTTCCTGCTTTCTCAGAAGCAGCTGGCATGCTGTAGATGTGGGTCAACTGTGTGCTGTAGTTAACGTGGAACCTGAGGGATGCTGTTGGCGCCAGGTTCGTAACCACAAGCGCCCACGTGTCTGAAACATTGATGAGCCACATGTCTTTTCCGTTAGCGGAGAAGTGCGCTCCGGGCCAGCAAGGGCCGTTCCGAGTCACGCTGAGCCGGACCTCGCATCTCACCCGAGGCTGCTCGGCTGCTCAGGTGGGCTGCTGAATAATTCAGGGTGTTCTCTCACGACATACATCCGTCTCCTGATTGCCGAAAGGGAAATTGACTCCCTTCGACCGGGTCCAAATAGGGCAGCAGTCCATCGGCGCAGCTCAAACTGCTGGACTCCGCAGTGATGTGTTCTGCATTGTGCCAAAGACCATTTTCACACTGAAATGTGTTCCAGTGTCTTGTATCCTCCCTTTGTCCTCATTAATTACTGTCTTTTCTGTCCGCAGTGCTGTACCGGAAAGGACCTCCCTTTTACCACGCAAGGTTGGTTCAGAGACACATTTATGTTTATTCTCCAAAGTGACTTATTTACCCATATATACAGCTGGGTAATTTTTACCAGAGCAATTTTAGGGTAAGTACCTTGCTCTGGGGGGTGCGGTGGCGCAGTGGGTTGGACCACAGTCCTGCTCTCCGGTGGGTCTGGGGTTCGAGTCCCGCTTGGGGTGCCTTGCGGCGGACTGGCGTCCCATCCTGGGTTTGTCCCCTTCCCCCTCTGGCCTAACGCCCTGTGTTGCCGGGTAGGCTCCGGTTCCCCGTGGCCCCGTATGGGGCGAGCGGTTCTGAAAGTGTGTGTGTGTGTGTGTGTGTGCCTTGCTCTGGGGTACTACAGCTGGAGGTGGGAATGAAACCTGCAACCTTCAGGTCCAAAGGCAGTAGCTTTAACCACTACGCTACCAGCTGTCCCTCACAGGGTAGGTTGTCACAGAGGTGTCACTCTGTGTGAAGGCTATAGTGACTTTTACTTCTGCTGAAAGAGTGTGTGTTTGCAACTGGGTGTGACTCGTAGCTCTGTCTGCACAGAGCAGGTAGGTTGGGATCCAGACCCCTCACTGGACAGTTGCGGTTTTAGTCCCTTGTTGGAGGGAAGACTTGGTGCCGCTCAGAATCTGGCCATTTTGTTAATTTATTTGATGTCTTTGTCCAAAACAGCTGTATGTTAAGCTTTAGCCATTTATACAGCAGGGTAATTTTTACTGCATCAGCTAAGGTAAGGAACTCGATGAGGGTACCACAGCAGGATCGGAATGGGTTATAATCCAGCAACTTTTAAGGTGCAACTTCTGCTCAGCGTTTCACACAGAGTTGCCTTGTGTTTCCTGCCACGCAGCGCTTACACACCTCACCTTCTCCCCGGGCGGGTTTTTAAATGCGCTCTTCTGTCACCGGCAGCTACTCGGTGGTGGTGGAGAAGGTGGACGGCTCATTCCGAGGAGCGACCCTGCGCCCGTTCACCTGGCGCTCCCTTGCTGCCCTCAACAGGATCACTGGCAATGTGTCCAAAGTGAGACTCCAAACACTTCCTCTCACACCTCCAGCAGCCGGAGCACTCCATCGCACCTATCGACATTTACATTTATGCATTTAGCTGACAAGGAGGTGTGGTGGCGCAGCAGGTTTGGCCAGGTCCTGCTCTCTGGCAGGTCTGGGGTTCAAGTCCCGCTTGGGGTGCCCTGTGACGGACTGGCATCTCATCCTGGGTGTATCACCTCACCCCCAGCCTTGTGCCCTGTCTTGCCAGGTTAGGCTTCAGTTTGCCACAACCCCACTTGGGACAAACAGTGTCAGTCAGTCAGTGTGTGTGTGTGTGTGTGTGTGTGTGTGTGTGTGTGTGTGTGTGTGTGTGTTTAGCTGACACTTTTCTCCATAGCAACTTGTGTTTGTAATCTACCTCCAGTTATTTACGCATTCATACAGCTGGGTAATTTTACTGGAGCAATTTATGGTAAGTACCTTGCTCGGGGTACTACAGCTAGAAGTGAGAATCAAACCTATGACCTCTGGGTCCAAAGGCAGCAGCTTTAACCACTATGATACCAGCCATTTATTTTTTTTTTTTTTTTAAAAAAAAAAAAAAAAAAAAAAGGGAGGGGGGTATTTTCAGCTTCTTGGAGAGCAAGGTCAGGTTGCTCTTTCCTTGTGGCTTGAGGTTTGACGGTGCAAATGGCTGCGTCTTTCTGCTCCGTGTAACTGTAGTGTAACACCAGTGACTTCGGGGGGTGTTTCATTGTGTGACACGCTAAGCTCCGCAGCCCTGGGGATGTTCAAGTGTCTCCTGCTGTGCACACCTTCCGTTTGTTTGGTGGTTTTGGTACCAAGCAGCCAGCATTATTATTATGTTGTGGACGGTAACTGTCTCTCCTATGCGCAGGAGCTCATGCTTTGTTACGTGATCAGCCCTCCGGACCTGAGCGCCGAGGAGCGCCGTTCACCCGAGTGCATGAAGAGGCTCAAAGTCCAGGTGGGGCTGTGTGGCAGCAGCGCGATCATCCCTGGAGACCGTCGCCTCTCCTCCCCTCCTAACACCGCGGTTCTCCGTGTGTTCGCAGGAGATCATCGTGAGCAGATGGGTGTCCTCCAGGGAGCGCACAGAACAGGAGGAAATATGATGCAACATATTTAAGAGCACATCTGCATTTCACAAATGTATTGTTTTATTTTTGGTTTGACTGCTCCAATACATGCAAACATCCTTCAGAATGTGAATGGGACATTTATGTAATTTAATTTAAGTCTACGAATAAAACACTCGAACCTGGAGTTCTACGCAAGTTTGTATATTTCCTTCTGGAAAGAAACATCCTCACTTGCTTTTCATCACAGAGGAAATTTTTATAAATGATTTTTCTGGTGTTCAGCAGTTTTAGTTTTTCTACACAGATTTTTTTTTCCAAGCGATGGAGAGCTGGATTAGCCTTAGTGTAGGGGGAGACCAGCAGCTGGTGCTCAAACATTGTGGGTTCGAGTGCCACCTGTACACCTCTGTGGCTGTTAACCTCACGTGAACTGCTTTACCTGAACTGCTCTGTCAAAGGTGCTGATTGATTTGTTTAGTCTGTGATCACTAACTTTTTTATTGTTTTTGCAGTGTTTGCGAGTTTTACGTGTAAAAAAAGTTCTCTACAAGCTGCTCTGATTGGAAGCACAGACACTGAAAGAGGACGTATAAAATCCAGTGTGTAAGGTCTTGCAGCTCATCGGTGTTCAGCTAGTACAGATGGAAGCCCGTAAGTGATATTAATATTACTTTGTCGATACATTCATACTACAGCTGGCGTCAGTCCTCCTGCTTGGGGTTCCGGCCCCGTCTCAGGCAGAGTCTTCCGGATCCTTCTGGAGACTGTGCACTATGTAGAAGCCCTTCTGGGAGATCTCCTTGCAAAGGGTGCTGTACTTGGAAGCCCTCTTTATGCGGGGCAGAACGAAGCTGTTGGTGAATTCCTCCTTCGTCAGCGAGCGTTTGCCCTGGGTCGCCAGCACGCAGTTTATGAACATGAGTGTGTAGCTGTAACAGTTGTGTGTTTCTTCGTCAAATCTGCAACGCAAACAGCGGATACTTTACTGGCGGCATATTCCGCATATTCCGTTTGCCAGTAGTTCCTCAACAAAGAGTGGCATTTTTTTCATCATTAATTTAACCTCCCTTTCTGGACTTGAACAGGTTTTCCTCACATGAAACACACTGAGAATTGCATATTATATAAATAATATTATATACAATATATTTTAATTCAGAATTATGTGAACATGCAATTTGTAGCTTAATGTTTGCATATGATGAACTGACATTTCGGCCAAGAATATGACCCTCGGTGACATCTAGCACAAAACAGGTCAGCAAGCCCCCATGCTTTCTATCCCTTTGCCTGAACATCTCGTCATACTGCAGCCATGTGCTGTCTCATAACCATGTATCATAAACCTTGTGACTTCTTTCATAGTGTAGAGCCATCAAAGAAAGTGCTAGAAAAAGTCTAAATGCAATGGGAAGTCGTACTCTCAAGTGAGAAACGATTCTCTTGAAAGGCAATATCGTTACAAATGACTTAATGGTTTGAACGAGTATGATTTACTATTAATTTTATGCAAATAATACTTCATGAATGCCTCAGCAGAGATGGGATATGAGGGTTACAACTGAAAGCAATACTTCTGTTATGAGAATTGCCTCCTTAGGTATTGTTCTAATAATAAAAATATGTATATTTCACTTAAAAGCAACTTTTGAATGCAGATTCTCAAAGCACTTAAGATGAGAATAGGTTACAACTCTAAAGCTATTTATTATAAATATCAGCATTTTAAAAAAAAAAAAAAAAAAAGAATAAAACACACACTCGCTGTCAGTAACCATTTGTCCTAGTCATGGTGGTCTTGAGCCGCTCATTCACTCAGCCGGTTACACACCGTTAGAGTCACCAATGCATCCGAAACGTCTTTGGATTGTGTGAGGAAACCCACACAAACACAGGGAGAACATGCAAACTACACACATAATGAGCTAGATTCGAACCCAGAAGCTGTAAGGCACCTGTGCTACCTGCTGAGCCCGTAGGTCACCCAAGAACAGAATGAAGGACCACAGAGGATAATGGTTATGGCAGTGAAATCTTGGGGGGAACCGGGGGGGGCATAGGGGATATAAAAAGCAGCAAAGACAAACGTTACATATAAATGATTATGAATATATACTTTTAAGCCTGAATTTAAAGGTATCTATAGCAGTTCTAATATTTAGGGACCTGAAATTTTTTCCTGTGTCTGAAAGATAAGGCAGAAATTTTCAGGAGATTTTCGGAAACAAATGACTGCGTCATGCGAGGGAAGCCTATACTTCGCCGCAGGTTGCTGTACTGCGCGGCGTCGGCACGAGAGACGCGGAACCACCTTTGCCACTGTGTGTCCCACGTGTGGGCCGAGGAGAACTTGTCCAGGTACCGATCCCACTGGTTCATGAGGTTGTACATGTCGGGCTGAACCAGGGGGACGCTGATGCACTTCTCCCATCCACAGATGTCCCGTCGAACCCCTGTCTTCGTGTAGTTGTACACCACACCTCGAGGCAACACAATGTATGACGTAAAAGTAGTGTTATTCTGTGTTCTTATGTGCCCCCTTACCATTGCTAGTACCACAGCTGGGCAATGGGGTTATTATTATTATTATTTTTCAAAAAAATATATAGTATTAATATTTGTGTTAAAAAATAATTGTATTTATATTTTTTAAAAATTACTATTGGAAAGTTATAATAATAACAACAATAATAATAATAATAATCTGACACTTTTCTCCAAGATGACCTTCAGTGTGTGGCTTGTACACTAAACTACTTACACTGATTTACCCATTTATACACCAGGGTCATTTTTACAATACCGTTTCAGGGTAGGTACCTTGACGAAGGGCACTGTACCAGGAGTGGAGGTTCAAACCCGTGTCCTTCACGTGATAAACAGCATCTTTAGCTGAGTTAAGCGTGTGGTCCGTTCATATCAGAACGTGCTAACGTTTTGTTTTACCAAAACACAGTTACGCTTCCAGACGTCCGGTCTGCTTAGTCTGATATTTGCTAGAACTTTTAAAAGTTACAGCTTTGTATTTACTCATGTCCTTTTAAAATTTAGTCTCCTGGTTGCCGAAAGGGGAATCGTCATTCATATGCTTTTAAAATTTGATTGTAATTGATTTTTTTTTAAAGTACACACCACCAGTGTCGGTGATTCCGGTGTGTAGTTCTGATTCTCCGTCAAATTCCCTGTAAAGGGAAAGAAAACAGCAGCGATCAAGATGATGATGGTGATGTACAGCACCAGTGTAAAGTGCGAGTCCACCTGGACGAGCTGGACAACAGCTGTATGGGACAATCTGGACAGGAGGGTGAGAGCGAAGCAGCAGCCAGGTGTCCTACATGTGTGTGAAGTGCTGCAGAAGAGTTGGGAGGACATGGAGTCTCATCTCCTCACCCAGAATGTGGGCAGAAACACGTCTACAGTGGGTGGACTCACACTTTACTCTGGTATGATATTTATAGTTACATTTATCTGACACTTTTCTTACAATGTTAAGCTACTTACAATGATTTACCCAGTTATGGAGAGTATTTTTTTACTGTATCAATTCACTGTAAGTACCTTGATTAAGGGCACTGCCACAGGAGGTGTGATTCGAACCCACATTCTTTGAACACTAAGCTGCGTGTGCGTGTTACAATATCATGGTTTCCAGCACTGTACTGTTCTCTCTTTTGGGTTATCTCACCTAATTTTTAATTCTTTAACATTACATTTACATGTGTTAAGGTCACAATTATTTACCCATTTACACAGCTGGGTAATTTTACCGGAGCAGTTTAGGGTAAATACCTTGCTCAAGGGTACTGCGGCCGAAGGTTAGATTCAAACCTTTGGGTCCAAAGGCAGTAGGTCTAACCACTACACTATCAGCTGCCCCCCCAATATGACACAAGCTCACCATTATTAATTAATATTTATTGTTAATAAGAATTTTTTTGCCCATCTGTTTCTCATTTTTTTCCAAAATACCGTAAATAACAGCATAGTAAAAACATTTTTAATTGAGATTTTCATATGCGGACTTTGCAGAAAAGACAGTCTGCTGTAGAACAGCATGCATCCAGCTGATGAACTGATGATGTTCCATGTTTCACTGCAGCAACATTCAAGTGGAGCATCACCCACCATCACTCGGCATCCCAACCATGCAGCCCTTACCCATGCAAGTATCCCTCAGTAGGGGTTACAAGGAAGGAGCAGGGGGTCTTGTGTCCGTTGGAGAAGGGGTTGGGGACGCTGACCGGGGCCTCCTCCAGCCGCCTGCCGCCCAGCCCCAGGCCGCACTCGGGGCATTGCTCCGGGATCGAGAAGCAGTAGATGTCCCTGCCGCAGTGGCTGAACCTGATCACGCTCTTGTCCATGGAGAGGAGACATGGAGAGTGCCACCGCCCTGCCACCCGCGCTGAGCCTTAAAAGAGCAACCCTGCCATCGCGATCGCAGCATCTCCACGGGAACAGGGTTTCGCTTGTTCTCCTTGCAGACTGACTCCTCCCAGTGCAGCATGGACAGCCTATCAGGTTGCACCCGACACAATGTGACTGTTAATTAATTAATTGCTGTGATCGAAAGGGCCCACATACGAGTCCTCGTCCAGCTCCTGCATTCGTACCCCGACCTGGTAATGAACTCAGGACTGACTGTCTCAGGTAATACAAGACAAATTTCCAGCCATCTGCGTTGCTCCGTATGACACGCATACATCAATTCATCACAGAGTTACTGCGATATCAGCGCCATAAACAGTGAACGAGTTAAGCTTTCTAAGCTGCCCGCTTTGGATTTCACCTTTTTTAAATGATCTCCAAGCACTGAATGATTTGAATGATGCGCTAATTTAATTGCTGAAACACAAAGTTGTTTCCATCATGGCAAAAAGGAAAATACAACAGTGATAAATAAAATTATATAATAAAATATAAAAAATATTTTTGACCCTTTTACTCAAAATTCAGACCTTGGCTTGTTAAACCTGCACAGTCGTGACCCTTGACCATTCCACAGCTCAATACTGAGTGTGTCTGGAGTTACACACACAAACAAACAAACCGTTTGTCCCAACCAGGGTCGCGGCGAGCCGGAGCCTAACCCAACAACACAGGGCACGAGGGGGGAGGGGACACACCCAGGACAGGACGCCAGTTCATCGCAAGGCACCCCAAGCAGGACTCGAACCCCAGACCTGCCGCACCCCTGCGCCCCCCTGGAGTTACACACTGCTTGGGTAAATTGGCAGGACAGTGTCGACTTAAACACAGTAACGTGACCCTCCCCGAAATTCACATTGATTTATTTACCTAGACGACACCTCAAAACTCAGCAGACAAAATACTTGTTCTAGAAGGTAAAACAGCTGTAATAAACACATACTGCCTAGTATCAGAGACCCTGTTCATAGATAGAATCTGGAGAAATGATACTGTACAAAACCTAGACAGACCCTTCAGGTATGTTGTCCCTCCGCTGGGCACACTTTGCACATCAGCACTTAAAACAGGAGCTGGAAGTATTATTTAGTTATTCATTGATTTGAAAGTTTCCAATAAGGTGACTCAGCATGTTAGGTTTGTATATTAATCTTCTTACACTGATTTACCCAATTATATAACAGGGCAATTTATACTGTATCAATTCTGGCTAAATACCTTGATCAAGGGTACCGCAGCTGGAGGTGTGATTTTAATAATTTCGAATAGAATAGTAGAATGTCCCATTTCTGGGAAATTTGTCTTGGACAACCATGACACGGCCAGTGCACAACATTGGACTCACATAAAACAATACATACCGTAACATACAAGAAATAAGAATAAAGCAACAATCAAAATATATTAAAAACCTGCTGTATACCAATCTAAAATCTCAGTTTTTGAATTCTCTATTCAATAATTTAAACGCAGTTGGCACAAAAGAATTTTTATAACGATTTGATTACACATCAGAATCCTAAATCGTCTCCCTGAAGGTAACATGTTAAAATTCTCATGTAGAATGTGTGTCATCAGCAGCAATTTTTTTTTAGCTTTAATTACATGAGTAGAAAGCAGGAAGAGGCAGGTGTGTTCTTACTTCACCATGAATAATCCACCATGAAAGAATCCACCAAGATTGACATTCACGGAGCAGCTCCGTGCATCTTCCACCAAATATTTTAACAATTAAGGTGCTTTGTTAGCAAAAAAATTACTGTAAATTTGTAAACTTTGCATTCAAATTATAGATAAAAAGCTATTCAGCTGTCTGAATGATTTATGATGGTGCTCTGCTTCCATGGTAACACATATGAGAGGAGTGGGACGTCCCACGGGCGTCTAACAGTCACTTAGGAGTCATTCACACGATCCGCTGCTTTCAGTTCAGCGCTGAGCAGCATCTTTGTAGGCAGCGCTCAGCCATGTGGAACCACGACAAAGCCTGAAATGGGATCGAGCCGCTCTGACTCAGCATTTTGTACACCCAACATGGGCTTGCGGCCCCGCGGTTCCGCCGAGCCCAAAAGGTTTTCAGCGTCTGCCATTGTGACATTCGCCGGAGAAATGTGAACACCAACGAAAATGTAAATGAAAACCGTAACAAGACGTTCAAGATGTTTATTGCGGATTATTATTTTTCTTGTTATTCTCCATTTGTCGACATCGGTTTCCAAGGCAACTCACAGAGTTAATACAGTGCAATAAATAAATAAATGGTTTATTATAACACTAAACAAGCTGGTTAAATTGAACTGAAATGCAGAGATTAACAAACACTTTTTGTTCATGTATCAAGGCAGTTTGAAGTTATCGGTTTGTCAGATGTGTGTGGGATGCAGCCGTGGGATATAGAGGCACAGTCCTGAGAAGGAGCGGTGGAGGCCAAGGGGCCAAAGAGCCGAAACTCCATCCCAAAGAACTGAATTGCCCTGAGCGCTCAGACAGGTGACACAGAGAAGCACCTGCGCAGGGCTCACATGCCTCCGTTTATATTACCTAAGGCCATCTACCTGATTAGTGGTCAAAAACCAGCAGCACGTGAATGAGTCTGTGGGAGCGGAAGTGTAGCAAAATGACAAATCTCACAAAACTTCATCTTCCACACCACTTATCCTGTCCAGAGTCACGGTGTTATATTTTAATGAAATATACACTTTGGTTATAGATATTGCCTGATTTAACTTAGTAAATAATTTGTTCAGATGTTAAATTTCACTTTTCCACTTTAATGATTTTATATTTGTCTATATTTTATATTTTTACATACGTATATATATATATATATATATATATAATGGCACAGCAGGTGGCACTGGGGTTTCACAGTTCAGATATAGGTTCAGTTTGTGTGGAGTTTTACCTTTGTTTAGCACTCTAGTGTTTGTGTGGTCTTCCTCCAAGTGCTCTGGTTTCCTCCCACAGTCCAAAGACATGTGTTTCAGGTAGACTGGTGACTCTAAATTGCCATTTGTGTGTTTGTGTGTGTCTGTGTGTGATGAACTGGTGTCCTGTCCAGGCTGTACTCTGGACCACCATGACCTTGCATTGCAGAAGTGACGGCTGAATGATTGTTTTTACATGAACAAAGACGTTTAATTATTTAGTTTCACTGATCACAAAAATACAGCTATTGCTTGTTATATGGTCAGAGATTTGGATCCATCCACTACATAAAATCCCTTCTTAAGAATCTCTCTGTACACTGTGATATATTTGGAGATGGTCCTAATCCTGGGAAGGACATACGTGCCTGTGAAGTCATCTCTGGTCACAATGGGTTTGCCTTCTGTGGTTCGCATGTGGTTTATGAAGGTCAGAGCAAAACTATAACAGCAAGAACCAAATTCCCTTTCTTCATAAAATCTGTAAAACACATATTATATATACATCAGCCCTCCAACAACTAATAAGTTGCACTCTTAAGATTTTTTAAATACAGTATATCAGTTTAAAAATTTTGGGTAATTTAAAACTGAGTATATATCCTCCCAAATAAAATGTAGGCATAGATGTTGCTATTAAAATACATATACACAGGCTATAAGTAACAGGGTCCCATACAACAAAAAATGCTTCTTAAAATATATACAACAACCTTATGATTTAGTACATCCATATTTTTACCCATTGCAGAGTAGTTTTCCTTCCACTACAGTTTTATTCAGTGCCTACTGTCTTTCGCTGCAAACCACACAGATATGGTGTTTTTTCCATAACAAAACCTACTGCTATATAAACTTCTACTTCCAAAAATAAATAAATAAACTTGTACATTCCATCACAGTGACAGTCTGACTCAATCACAACCATTAATAAAGGTAAATCTAATATCAGCACTGAAATATCAGACTCAATACTATTATTACTATCATTTCATTTAGTTCACACTTCTCTCAAAAGTGACGTACGTTGTTAAGCTAATTATACTTATTTATCAGTTTATACGGTAGGGTCATTTTTACTGGCGCTATTTCTGTTACTCTTTTTTAATAAATACGGTAAATTGGTGTTATCATATTTAAAAATATTTTATTTAGGTATTTTAATAAGGTTTAATTGACATATGTTTTTACAATAACTGATTTTTTCCATAAGAAATAATGGTAAGAAGACACCCTTGCAATGGGAGTTCATCTAATATGGTGATTTTATTGAATTTATTAACCCCGTTATGTGAGGAATGGGTGTACACTGTAATTATAGTTTTGCATTAATCAAAACATGATAAGCTCCTATTTCTACCCTCTGGTATTACTGAACTTTTTGATTTCTGAGGGCATCAGCACCTGTCTGGAGCCCATGAATCCGAGAGGGAAAACTGCTCCAGCTCTCGGTCCCAGCACATCCTCAGGGGCTCAGCATCAGGGTGGAGCAGTGGCACAGAGACACACTGCTCCCATCCAGACTCGTCTCGCCGCACTCCAGTCAGGGTGTAGTTATAGACCACACCTACAACCAGCAGAAAGCCTTTAAACAAGGAACTTGTCCTTAAACTTGCCTTGCTTTTCTCCAGTAGGAACAATACATGACATCTGCAATGTATGCCATCAAAATACCCCCAGCTGCCAACAAGGAGCACAAAAATGTGCCTCTTTGACTGTCAGCACAAGTGAAAATGTATGAGTGAAACAGTAAAGACAGTACAATGAAAAATTAAATGTACGACACCTTTAGAATTTGATATCCCAATGTGCAGCTCGAAATTATCCCATTCACTGTGGAAAAAACACATTAGGCCATAAACAGGAAGCAAAAAAGATAAATATATGGTCCAGGAAAACCTTACATGCTACTTTAATACATATCTGATACAGTTTTGAGTCATCAGTTTTGACACAAATTTTAATAAGGAACTGTAGGCCCTATATTATGATGAGCAAATCCACTATAAGGTTAGGAAAAAACAACTACAGCTGACAGCACAAATGAACCTAGTGTCCACACACATACACATTTTCTGAACCGCTTGTCCCATGCGGGGTTGCAGGGAGCCAGAGCCTAACCCGGCAACTAAGGGCGTAGGGCTGGAGGGGGAGGGGACACACCCAGGACGGGACGCCAGTCCGTCACAAGGCACCCCAAGCGGGACTTGAACCCCAGACCCACCGGAGAGTAGGACCTGGTCCAACCCCCCCCCCACCTAGTGTCCAGGTTAATGAATAGGAACGTACCCGAGGAACTGGGGTCCCTGCATGGATCCGATGGTAAAGGCACAAGGCACCCGGTGTCCATCGGAAAAAGGACAGGGGACACTTACAGGCGCCTGGAGGAGACTGAACTTCAAAGGCTCCTTGCAAACAGGACAGCGTGACAAACTTTGTGTCGCCAAATCCGCAGAAAAGCAGTAGATGTTTCTGTCACAGTGGCTCAACCGGATGATTGTTCTGTCCATGTGGAAGTGAAACTGAAAGCACCTTTCTGTAGGTGCGGAGGCCAAGGGCAGGACTACAGTGGGGGCGGGGGGTGGCTCTTCTTTCAACCTTCACATTATTATATTCCCTTTTTTTTTCGTTTGGACCGAGAAATACTATATAGTAGACATAAACTATGGGGAAAGCAATAGTTTCAACCCAAATTCCCACAATGACACAAGGGTGACACAAGATACAGGCATATGGAACATTTACCATTCACTGACTGAAAATCATGCAATTCACACTAAGTGCTCCCATGTATAATTTAAGCAGAACTGTTGTCAACCTTGAGACAAATAAAATATTTACAAAAATTAAAATCTTTAATTTTTTCTCCCCATATGAAAGTATGTTTCCTGTAATTTCCACATGTGTTTTAGCCCTAAACTGGCTCACTTAGAAAACTTCAGTTGATCAAAGAATAGGTATTCTTTACAATTAAGGGTATGTTAGTAATACTGAAGCATTGCTTCTTAAATTGCATCACTTAAACTTGTGAATGCTTCCGTGTAGCGATTTCATGTCCTGGGGCAAAGGTTAATTTCATATTTTTTCCTAATATTTTGTATTAATATTTTATTAAAGTGAACAAGGTACGAGTTTTAATTATATTTAAAACATGTGCACGTTCACACTTCCGGAACCTAATAGGTAAATTGACTCGGGTTGTTTAGGAGTCCTATTTCAGGCTTGCACACAAAAATGTAACGGGAAGATTTGTTTAACTTTTTTTTAACCGGAAGATAGATACGTTCGCTCTTCCGCATGTAGAGTGTGCGTACAGCACGTTGGCGCAGTGTTCAACCAATCCTTCTGGTCATCAGCGTGTCCTTCGCCGTTCCTATTGGATGATCTCGCAGAGGAGCATCTGATTCGTTCCTGAGCTCCTGCGCGTTCCAATTGCAGCATTTTAATTGGCCTTTGCCCAAAACCTACTCTGATTCGTTCCTGAGCACGCGTGTTTGTATTAGAGCAGTTTTCTTGACCACATGATTCGTTAATGAATACCGTCGTTCTCTACATACTCACTGCATTTTTGTGGTTACTCTTGGTGTCGAAAGAGTACTTTATTAGACATTCGAAAGTCATGGTTCATTCATACAACCTGTTACTGAGCCTCTCCTTAACCGCTTGTCTAAATCGGCGTCTTCCTGGGCTAAAATAGGGTGCACGCCATGGAACGTCAGTCCATCAGCCTGCTAGTTTTTGTGGTTGAGAGTAATGTTGCATAAAGCTGCAATATTTGCAATATTTCTCAGTCACTGAAATTTTCATAATCCAGCACCGCTGTTCCAAATGATGAAAATGGTAGGATGTTACGTTGAAACGCAGGACTCTCCATTTTAGTGCTGCAAAATCGAAGTGATAAAGATTGTACGAGTAAAAGTCGCTTTTGCCCAAGTCTGTACTGTACTGTACTGTAGTGATGGTTGTTAGTTCGAGTCCCAGTCCCTGTTACTCCCTGCTACCTTAATTGATACAGTAAAAAATACCCTGCTGTATAAATGGATTAAATGGATCAAACGCTGCGAGTCGCTCAAACATTCTTATTGCTGTTATTATTATTATTATTATTATTATTATTAACAATAATAAATGTTGACGTTGAAGGTGTTACTGATGTTGATGAAGAGAACCAATGGGAGCGCGTCTGCGGATTGGCCAATAAAAACGCATCTCTCAGGGCGCTTTGAGCTCCCAGACCGGGACCGGACCATGGCTTGGAGGGAGACATGACCAGCACAAAGCAGGTTACCTGCAGGTGAATTAACTGTTACGTTTCACCGTTTTATTATGACATATTAAAACTGTTTGTGCCGTGAAGGGTCGTTCTGTGTCCTGTCCTTAATATTTCAGAGTGGAACTCGGAAGCATGGAGAGCATTAGCGCTTCGCTAGCTTGTCATGCAGCATGCTAATGCTAATGCTTTCAGTTGGTTCTAGTGGTAAATTAACCCTTAACCCTGATCGTGTGCCTATAAGGGAAGACAAAATGATATATAAAACTGCAGTTGGGGGCATTTTTGAACAATTAATTACCTGTCTGACTGTAGTTGTTAAGCCCGGGTCGTCAGTTAGCATAGTAGTTAGCCGAAGAGCTAAGTTGGACGGTTCTGTGTGAGGACTCTCTGACGCCACACTTTTCAGAACGGAACGCACTCAGTCAGTGTGACGACTCTCTGCTGCGGAGAAGCCTAAATGCGGGCATTGAACCTGTTTTTCCCTTGTTGGTTACGCGGTTTTTAAAATGCTTTCTGGCGTTTTTCACTCCAGGTACTTCCTGCACGGCGTGTGCCGCGAGGGCCCCCGCTGCCTCTTCTCGCACGACCTGAGCGCGAGCAAGCCGTCCACCGCGTGCAGGTTCTACCTGAAGGGCGCGTGCGCCTACGGCGAGCGCTGCAGGTGGGCCCTCACAGGCAGTACAACTTAGGGATAGTATACAGTAACACGGTGTAATTGTTAACATTATATTATATAATGTATAATATTAATATTATTTTTTATTCATTCAGCTCATGCACTATTGGTAATGGATCATATTGATTTATTCATTCATTCATTCATCTTATTTCTTTTTAGTCTTACGAACTCAAAGTAACCATGGCATGGAAGTTTTTTTCTATCATGTACAGTATATGTGATTTATTTATATTTTCCACTTTTCAGAAGTTCTTCCCTCATAAGCCATCTGTAATGAAGCCATGCAGTTCAGTCTAGATGGTCTTTGGAGATATTTATTAGCTTGGGGGGTGGGGTTATAAATGAGATTACATCTGTGTTGTACATGTAATTTTCAACTGCCATGTTCTTCAGCTGAATAAAGCTATTTTGTGTGATTTGTACACAGCTTCATACATGTATTTATGCATTTATACAGCTGGGTAATTTTTACTGCGTTACTGTAGCAAGTACATTGATCAGAGTGCTACAGCAGGTAGTGGGATTCAAAATCAAGGGCTTTACCCACTACATCAACCAGTGTGGAAGAGACAAAGACCTGTGGCTGCTATGTAGGGGGGTGCTAATCAGCACAGTTAACCATCTTTTATCCTTCTCATTACAAATGTTTTGCACAAAATATTCTCTTCTGAGAATCTGTTTGTACCTACAGATATTTTTATTCTGTAAAATTCATTACTAATAAATAGAATTTCTGATTTATTGGCCAGGTACCATAGTAGTAAGAACTGCACCCCCCTCAACAGAAATGGTAAAACATTGGGAAATACTTTAACATTGTAAGCTGCCTGGGAGAGAAACATCAGCTACATAGATATATGTAAATCATTGCAGCGCAGAATGAATATTGCTGTGTTTTGCCATTGCATCAGACATTATGTATTTACAAGTAAAAGCCACAGAAGGGCTGGTGGGTTCAGTTTGAATAGACACACAGAAACGGAGACTCTTCCTTCATTGTGCAGCTTATTACCTTCTCTTGATCCCGTAGGTATGATCACATCAAGCCTCCGGCTGGCCGTGGCACAAGCGCTACAACAGACCAGACCAGTAGGGGTGGCAGTGTGACGACCCCCGTCGCAGTCAGCGGGTCTTCTGCAGGCTTGGCAAGACGTGGCAAGAAACCGCTGGTCCTCAAAGACAGGGGTGATTTGATTTCGTAGTCATTACCACAAAATGTGCCTCGATTCCTGGTATTTCACGTGCATGTGTAGCAGGAAGCATAGTGGTTAGAGTGGTCACTCTGCAGTCAAAGCGCCTGAATTTGAGTCCCTGTTCCTGCTTTACTACTCTTGTAACCAGGTATTTATCCTGAATTGATACAGTACAAAAACTTACTTAACTGTGTAAATAGGTACATAATTTTAAGTAGCTTGGCATACAAAGTTCTGGAAGTTGCCTTGGATAAAGTTGGCAGTTCAGCAATAAATATAGTATTTAATAATGAATCACTATTAACTATAATTATGAGGTTACGCTTGTGTTTATTGAACACGTACATATTTGTGTTAGGACACACATTTTCAGTCATGTTTCTATGTCGAATGTAATATGGCTGACAGTTTTAGCCGAGGTCTGACATCATAGAACTATAACAAGGCCAGAATAAAGGCTTTTGGTTGGGAGCAGCAGTACAGTGGTTGGAAATGCTGCCTTTGGATCCAAAGGTCCGCAGTTCAAATGTCACCTACTGTTGTAATACCCTTGAACAAGGTACTTACCGTGAATTGCTCCAGTAAAATTACTCAGCTGTGTAAATCGGTAAATAACTATAAGCGGCTTAACATTGTAAGTTGCTTTGGAGAAAAGCATCGGCTAAATGAATAAATGTAAATGTGTTCACTCTATGGGGGGGATGCGGCGGCGCAGCGTGTTTGACCGGGTCCTACTCTCCGGTGGGTCTGGGGTTCGAGTCCCACTTGGGGGTGCCCTGCAACGGACTGGCGTCCCATCCTGGGTGTGTCCCTTTCCCCCCAGTCTTGTGCCCTGTGTTGCCGGGTTAGGCTCTGGTTCTCCGTGACCCCGCTTGGGATAAGAGGTTTTAGACTGTGTGTGTGTGTGTGTGTGTGTGTGTGTGTGTGTGTGTGTGTGTGTGTGTGTGTTGACTCTTAACAAAATATTTAGTGTGTTAATGTGTTCTCCCCCAAACTCTTCTTGTTTTGCCCTTTCAGCCCTTGGAATTGGCACAGAGGAGAGAACAACACCCGATGGTAGAAACAGTAGAGCGCTCCAGGAGCGCGAGAGCTGGGAGTACTGGGAGGAGGGTGCCCAGGCCAAGCCCCATTCCTACCTGGAAGCCATCCGCACGGGCCTTGAGGCCTCGCCTAATGAGATGCCCTTTGCCGACTTGCAGCTACTCTGCCCCTATGCAGCCGCAGGCCACTGTCATTATGGCAGCAGCTGCTCTTACCTCCACGGAGACAAGTGTGATATCTGCCAGCTGCAGGTGCTGCACCCGTATGACCCAGAGCAGAGGCGAGCACACGAAAAGGTGGGTGGTTTGAGAAAGGGAAAGAGGAACAGGGATATAGGGATGGGCAATGGTGTTGTTCTTTTTCTTTTTATAATAGTTCGTCCTGTCAAAAGCATTCATTTTATACAGTTTTGTCTTTCTGAGTGGGGGTGCGGTGGCGCAGTGGGTTGGACCGGGTCCTGCTCTCTGGTGGGTCTGGGGTTCGAGTCCTGCTTGGGGTGCCTTGCGGCAGACTGGTGTCCCATCCTGGGTGTGTCCCCTCCCCCTCTGGCCTTACGCCCTGTGTTGCCGGGTAGGCTCTGGTTCCCCGCGACCCCGTCTGGGACAAGCGGTTCTGAAAATGTGTGTGTGTTTCTTTCTAATCTTGGAATTGTGCATACACATTATTTACTGAATGCCTGAGGTAGTGCTGTCTTGCATCACACAGCACTGTAGCACAAATGGCATTCCAGTAGTCTTAGAGCTGAGAACCTGTCTGGTCCCTCTCTCAGCTGAGTTAAGTCATGTTTGCCTTTCCCTCTTGCTCAGATGTGCATGGTGGCTTTCGAGGCGGACATGGAGAAGGCATTTGCAGCTCAGTTCAGCCAAGACAAGGTGTGCAGCATCTGTATGGAGGTGGTCTACGAGAAAGCTACGCCATCGGAGCGGCGCTTTGGCATCCTTTCCAGCTGTTCCCACACCTACTGCCTTGGCTGCATCCGCCAGTGGCGCTGTGCCAAGCAGTTCGAGAACAAGATCGTCAAGTGAGCGGCTGCTGGGCCCCAACACCACAGTGGCCGGAGGGGTCGTGGACTTGGATGCTGTAACTGGGTTATGTCAATAATTGAGCTCTGACTTTCTGTGCTGAGAGCAGAGCGGTTAGCTTCTGACCTCAGTGAGTTATGGGTTGTGGACTCAGATCCTGGAGCAGAATGTTAGGGTAACTGACATTTTGAATAACAGAACTTTTCTGTTATGTTAATCACACGTCTCACATTGTGGCAGTGCTTTTGTTTGTCAGTGTCAGGTTTTAGACCTGCGCAGTGTGTGGTGTCGATCACAAAATGGAACTTTCCTTTCACATGTGGCCAGATCGTGTCCAGAGTGCCGTGTGGTGTCTGAGTTCGTTATCCCCAGCGTGTTTTGGGTGGAGGACCAGGAGCAGAAGAACCGTCTTATCGAGGAGTTCAAGGCAGGAGTGAGGTCAGTGGGGAAGAGGCAAGGGGCTCTCTTGTGGACGGTGTGTTCATGTGTATGTATATTAATGCAAATGGGTGCAGTGTGTTAAGGGGCTGGTGGTCCCACTCAAGGTCAGCAGTTGCATTTAACAGGCTGACAGAAATAGAAATGCAAAGGTCAGCGGGCGACTCCTGGCAGGGCTGCTCTGTTAGTGGTGGCAGCCGCCCTCTGCTTTTCATCCCATCGCTAACCCCATTGCCTTTGAAGGCTGCTCAGCTTGCTGCACACTCTGGGGGAACCCTCTTCAGAAAGCACCTTGGTTCTGCTGCTTATGTGGCTCTAACCTCAGTTTTCCATCTAAGAGAATTTGCCAAAGGAAGGACTGACCAGCCTTGGCAGCGGGTGCAAGGGCAGGCTGCCTGTGATGTGGTGGTCTGTTCCTTCTTTCCTGGCCTTTTGGTTTAATTGCTGTTTATTTAGATTTATCTGCATGCTCTGCTCCAAGAACCACAAAGTTGGCTTAGTGCTCTTTCTGGAAGTTACCTTAATTTCCTGGTCATATCTCCTATGCAAAGTATGTCTGTCCATGTTTGTAACCAGCTGAAAATATTTTTTTTCTGTCACCAAGGATAACACACATTAACTTTTTTAAATAGATGGGGATTGCAAACCCCTTGTAGTAAAGGTTTTCTTGTTTTCCAGTAGGAAGACTGAATTCTACAATTTTACTGCTCACACATGAATGCACATTTATTCATTTATCAGATTCTTCCCTCCAAATCGACGTACATCAGAGAAAAATAGTGCCGCCAAAATCCTGCACGCTGGCTCCTCATGTTACACACGCACCTGGGACTGAGTCTTATTTTTCATAACGCGGAGACTTTTGCTGTAACGTCAATTAAAAACTGCATAAAAACAGATGCCTCAATGTTGTTCACTGGTTAGGCTTTGTGTTTAAAAAAAAAAAAAAAAAAAAATCTGGTAAAGCTATACTTTTAATTTAGCTCATGATTATTACACTTTTTATTTTGAGTTATTTTTATCTGCAAACCTCAGTTCAGTGCCAGTTGTTTCTTGACTGATCCCCTAAACGTGTAACATTTATCATGTCATTGATCACTGCCACTCAGGAACACCAGACAGGAGCTGTGCTCAGTGTGGAAGTGAGTTGAATTAAGTTCTGCATCCATTTAGCTTTGGAAGTGTTTTACTGCCATCAACTGGCTCAGAACATAAACAGATAAGTGAAGAAAAATATTGAAATAATTGAAAAAAATGCTTTAGAGGTCTTTCAGTCTTGCATTCTAGAATGTGGAAGGAGCAGCAAAAGCTGCAGCAGCATCTTCATGTTGTTATAGTGCCTTTGGTTGTGTTGCATTATGTAAGCTGGGTAGCTATTTGATGCAGACTTTGTTTAGACTTTGAGAAGCTCTTGACCAGCTGTGTTCGTTGTGTCCGGATGCAGGTGTCTGCCTGCATCTCAAGAGTTCAGTGCCACTTGTCTCCCAGCCAAGTATTATGGATGGTCTCTCAGCTGGAGAGTTACAGGAAAATTCTTTCAGAATGAATAACTTTCCTTCCGTAATGATTCATACAGTGTTGATGTAATTGAGATTTTTCTGTTCATGTGTCAGTGTATTACACAAAGTGTAATGTAGTACAATGGTGATTTCAGACTTCCTGCTGAGAAATAAATTGGGAGTTTGTTAAATTCTTTCTACACAGTGATGCTCAAGCTTTGTGTGCTATACCATATCCCAGATGGATGATAAACTGCCTGAAAGTGAATGTGCTTGGCTAAATTTAGATTTTTGTGGCTCTATTGTGTTATGGCTGTGTCCAGGTGCAGTGTATTCTTAGCCCATTGTTTTCAGATGGCGCGATTGCCTGGTAGCCCAGTTGGACAGCATCGTGGGCTGCTGAGGACCACCCCTAGGGGGTTAAAATCCTGGCCTTTTCTCACAGCTTTCTTCTCTGCCCTCCTGTCTCATGCAGCAAGAAGGCCTGCAAGTACTTTGACCAGGGCCGAGGGACGTGTCCTTTTGGGGGGAAGTGCTTGTACCTGCACGCCTACCCAGACGGCACCCGGGCTGAACCCGAAAAACCACGCAAGCAGCTAGGCTCTGAGGGCAACGTCAGGGTAAGTGAGCCTGCTCAGCATCCAGGTTCTTATCCTCTCTGCTGTTTTTCGGTTTTGGTTCGGAAATGGATTTTAATGTATGTTACTTGATGGATGCTTTAATTTTATATAGAGTCAAGCTCCTATCTCCTAGTCCTTTAGGGCCGCACTGTCTGCCACTTAGCCGTCTGAGCTCTTTGTGAATTATAATAATTTGCATGCATACTTTCAGTCTCATCTCTCTTTAAGCTCTTGAGACTAGGCAAAAAAGGTTTTTGGAAACATTGATTCCTTTCTAGGAAGTTGTCCACGCTGCATCCCTAAATGTGTTGGTGTTAGGACCCTGCATTGTAGTAGGTACAGTTAAAAACATAGAGTGGACGAAACTGAATGGCTGGGTCATACGGGAGTCACTGAGGTTCTAAGAGAGAAGAGGAAAAGCTGCAAAATGACCTTGCGTGTCCCCAGCGACCCATCTAGTGTTGACACATTACGTGAAAATTAAGTTTAATGTTGAGGTGGTTCCCACGCAGCAGTGGCACTGAAACGGCTGTGTGACAGTTTATTTTGGCAGTATAGAGAATGTTCGTGCTGGGTCACATTAGCACGTTGGCACAGTGCTGGCAGCATGATGACCTTTTCCCACACTGTCCTGCACAGTTCCTCAACTCGGTTCGCCTGTGGGATTTCATTGAGGAGCGGGAGCATCGCACCACCTCGCAGTACGATGACGAGGTCAGCGAGCTGGGGGACCTCTTCATGCAACTGTCTGGAGCTGGCGAAGAGGGTGGCGTCCCTGTGCCTCACTAACTTCACTCCCAATCCCTACCACCAATGGGGTCATGTTAAATCAGCCTAAATCAGTAGGCAATAAATGTAGTCTGGTGAGCCCTACATGTCATTCTGTTTGAGGTTTTTCCTTTTTTGCTTTTTTTAACCTGCTTTCTTTCTTTATGGGAGCACAAAGCTAATACTTTGTAGACATATCTGTAATAAGTTCAGTGGCGGGGAAGCTCCTGCATTTCCAGAACTGTTCAGCTGTGAGAAAAGGAGATCTGTGGTCTCTGCTGGCGACAGGGAACAGGAAAAGGACAAACGCCTCTTATTTGCACTCATCTGGAGGGATCATAGGGCCTCACTTAACTGTACTCTCCAAGCAATTTACGCAACTCCTGTTTTTTTTTTTTTTTTCTCTTCCCCCCCCCCACTCAAATGCTGTTGCAATGCTTATTAGATACAACAGAAGTGTACTTAACTACTAGGGCCATATGTACTGTATGGTTTTTGAGTGTCACAAACTCCATATACAGAACAGTATAAAATGCAGTGTTCAAATTTAATCTCATTGTAATCTAAAGAATTTTTTAAATACTATTTATTACACAAATTGTCTTGTACTGTGAACTACAGAAAGGTGATTAGTGATACATATTTTTAAGAATTCAGATGCACTGTATTTACATAATAGAATTTGCATTACTGCATCTAGTTAATGTTTAATGGGGATTTTAGTTGCTTTATTCCCATTTATGTTTACTACAGTATCATGAACAGTCAAATTAATGTATCAAATCTAAAGTGCAAGAAGGTATTTCTATTTCTAATTTGGGTGTAAAATCTATTAAGCCAACATCTCAGGTCATGATAGGCTGTGCTATGTTGCTTTACAGTTTCTATAAATCAAATAAATTTATTGGCCAAGAAGGGTGTGATTGATTGCTTCCTTGTGCATATTCTTAGTGTACTTTGCATACTAAGTGTGGAACATGGCTCATAGTGAAGGTTTCGGTAAAGGGTACATTTAAATCCAGTCATGAAACTTGGAAATAAGCAGACAAACTATTTAAAATTCCCCAGAGTGGTAAAGAGTAACTGTTAAAAACAAACCTTATACTCTAACAGTGAACTGGCCCAGGGCTTAAAAAAAGAAAACCATTTCCATTCCACAAAGGAACATGTTTAACTTAATTTTTATTAAAATACATTGGATAACCCAATTGCAGTTTAATCCACCATAAGCAACAGATGGGGAAAATAACATTCATAATTCCAGAATCAGTTATGCACAGATTGAAGGCTGTGGCATGGTCTACAACGACTTAACTTCTACTAAAAAGAAAAACCTTGACTGTACAGTATATCCTGGACGGAGGTGCAAGGGAACAGTCGGCCATTGTTGGCTGAAGACGCAGCCCTCAGGACCTGTTTAATGCTTTAATGTGTGCTATCTTCCACACTGCGCAGAAATACTTGTGTGTGCAGGCTGCATGATTTATAAGAACACAAATTTACATGAACTCCATTAAAATTGACCTTAACATCAATGAATCCCTTAAAGTCTTTAAGAAGGCAGCACAGGGAGGACTTTGTGTTGAACATCGC
The DNA here is from genome assembly GCF_900964775.1 of Scleropages formosus. Lineage (NCBI taxonomy): Eukaryota > Metazoa > Chordata > Actinopteri > Osteoglossiformes > Osteoglossidae > Scleropages > Scleropages formosus. Next base: position 17,865,094 of record NC_041827.1, read on the forward strand.
AGGCTTCCCAAGCTTAAAGACTGGGTCGAACAAAGATGATCCCCTTCGTTCCAAACCGATTGCACTTTCAGACCGTAAACAAGTCATGAGGTCACAGGAACAGAGGAGACAAAGCGCTCCGCCCCTCACCAGACAACCTATAGAGGGCGCTCTTTCCCAGCCCCGGGGCCTGCTCATGTGTCCAGAACTGTGCTGTAGACCCGTTCCATCCCCGCCTGGGCACACGGGCTCGGACTAGAAGACGGGCAGCTTCGTGGAGGTCAAAGTGCAAGCGCTGACGTCGTCGGAGTGCGAGGCGCGGTGCAGGGACGGTTCCGAGGCGCTGCGGTTGATCTTGGGCAGCGAGTGCTGCAGGAGCTCTATAGAGGACAGGATCTACAAACACAAGCGGGACACGAGGTGTGTCAGAGGACACTTTTCCCAGCAGCATGCATCATCACACCACACATTTAATATTTTTCTCCAATGCAGCTTACAATGTTAATCTACTTACACTGATTCACCCATTTATACGCTGTATATTGTATCAGTTTAGGGTAAGTATCTTGATCAAGGGTACTACAGCAGGTTGTGGGATTCAAACTTACAGCCTCCAAGTCCAGAGGCAGCAGCTCTAACCACTACGCCCACTGCTGCTCAAATTAAATATTACACTGAGAAAAAGGATTAGAATATCAAATACTACACACTGAGTCCTCAGTTTATTAATAGTTTTCAAAGACATAAACGTTACTCAGTTTGCATAATTTTTTTTATTCTGTCTCAAGTGTAAACAACCTGTGTTCACTCACCAAGCCAGTAAATGGCAGTAAAACTCAAGCAAACAACAGAAGTGTGGGCGAATCGGTCCGCGCTGAATCGGAGTGTGTGGACACAGCATTCATTTTCAGTCATTTTCAGTTCAAAATCTTCGATTCGATACTCAGTTTTTCTTGGCCGAAACTCATTTAAAGTCCAGAAATACACTATCCACGGGATAAAACTTTCCAAAGCCACATTCGGTGTGTGGCCTGAGAGGAGGCGGCTGATCGCACCACCACAACGCAACACTTAGTTACACATAATTATAGCATTACAATTTGTAGATGTGCATATGACAAGACATATTTGAACTTATTTTGAATTTCCTTAATTTTAATAGATGTAATAAATCTTGTTGCAAAAATACACAGATTATACTGGAAGTCACCATTTATTAACACAAACTTGTGTAAATTAAAGAACATCCAAAAAGTATTATATATACAGTATAATGGAACAGTTTCCAAAGTCACTCGGCATCAGATCTATTCTGCAACGTTTTTACATTCAACGTTAGCTGCCCTGTTCCTGAAACTACTAAAAAATTTGTATAAATTAACTTTTAATCAATAATTATCACCTTAATGCTTATCGCGCTGCTGATCTCATCACCCTGAAGTGTAGCTGCACGTTACACACCATGTTTACATTTTTACATTATATTAAGAGTGGAAATTGCATCATATCCTACATTTTACAGTACTTTAATGTAGCTTAAAGATAATAATATTTTAGTATTTTTCATACAACCATGTCGGAGTTTACAGAACCTAACCAGTAAATAAGCCGAGGACTGTCTGTATTACTATACTTTTACTGATGGAGAGTTAGCACTAAAAGTGATTAACGATAAAAGTTGGACTTACGAACAAATCGAGTTAGGAACAAACGCACTTCCAGTCAGAGTTGCGTTCATAAGCGAATGAGCCTGTGTGCCACGCTATGGATCGTACGCTTGCCTCCACCCCCCCCAAAACATCTACCTGAGGGAAGAGCGGCCGCTCCTCCTTGGACTTCTTTATGCAGTCGGCGACAAGCCTCTTCATGGCCTTCGGGCAGTTCTTGTAGAGCTTGCTGAGGTCTGGCGACAGGTAGCCACGACCCACCATGAAGATGATCTGAGAGGGGCAGGGGTGGCAAAGTCAGGTTTATCGGCAGAAGGGGAGGAGCAGGTCCCCCCAGTGCTCTAGCTGCTTCTCACACCGTCGCCTTGGTGCCATGTGGCGGTGACAACAGGTTTCGAACCAGGAGCTGCAGCTTCCCGTGAAAAAGGTGCCCAAGCCCCAGCGCAAGAGCCAACACCGCTGCCAGCCAGCACTCCGGAGCCCTCATAGGGCCCCAGTCAAGCACACCGGGGGCTGCATGCTGGGCTCCGAGCCAGGGGAACATCAACACCCCCTGAGGAGCTCTCACACGCCCTGCCGCCAGCTGAAGCGCCCCCCGCAGGGCAAACGGGGCAGCACAACAAACACCTTCTTTGTGAGATGGAGAAAAAAGCCTCACATGTTTCCAGTCCTGTTCCCCACCTCCCGGGGGAAGGACGATTAAATGTGTTGACACGCAGCTCCCGCTGACGTCTCACACAACCGCCTCTTGTACACTAGTGGAAAGTGTTTTTTTTTTTTTTTTCTTCAGTAGAGCTAAAAAAAGTGTTTAAAAGCTACAGGTTACACACACACACCATTATCATTTTATTCGCTGCCTAAGAGGGTTTGCTCGTGCTATGAAATCATCCCAGAACATAAAGTCCCGTCGGGAGGACATTGAGGACACTGAATTACCATTATTTCACATGGGGAAAAAATATATTATTTGGTTCTACGGGAAAAATATGCCAAGTAAAATTAATAATGATCCAAAATAAATTGTATTTTTGTGCAGAATAATGCCAACATATAAAACATTTGTAGAAAAAGATTATTTAATGCAACCACTCTAATCACTCATTATCTAAATTATTAAATCTGGCAACATGAATTGTGTAGGTCTGACTGACTCAAACTGCAAGAGAAACATTTTATTTTGCAATAGTGTAATGGTAATCATGTTATAAAATATATTGATATTATTTAAATAACTGGGTTAATATTTACAAGTTTATACTATTTCTAAGGGGGCGCGGTGGCGCAGTGGGTTGGACCTGGTCCTGCTCTCTGGTGGGTCTGGGGTTCGAGTCCCGCTTGGGGTGCCTTGCGACGGACTGGCGTCCCGTCCTGGGTGTGTCCCCTCCCCCTCCGGCCTTACGCCCTGTGTTGCCGGGTAGGCTCTGGTTCCCCGTGACCCCGTATGGGACAAGCGGTTCCGAAAATGTGTGTGTGTACTATTTCTTTCTAAAAGTTTGAATTCAATCTGCTCTTTTACTGGCAAGTTATGATTACCAGAAAAACCGCAGAAATTTTTTTTTTTTCTTCTTTTTAATTGTAGGAAATCATTCCTCTGATGAGTGGCAATAGGAACATTCAGAAATTAAACTGATCATCAGGACAGCCTGCTGTGCTGCCTCCGCTGGTGCCAAAGTCCCTTCTCCTGTTACCTGGTCTCGGCTGGCGATCATCGAATACGGCAGCTCGCCGGTCATGAGCTCATACAGCACGATACCATAGGCGTACACATCTGACTGGAAACTGTACGGGTTGTTGTCCTGCATCCGAATGACCTCAGGGGCCTGGGGGGATGAGAAGGGGGGTGTCACTGGAGTCACAGCTCTCACCCTTGAACGCCTTCAGCTGCAGAAGTCAAGGTCTGCACCCAGGATCCTTTTTCCTCTACTCACAATACAGCTGATGAGACCAAGAGGAGCCACCAGGGGGAGTACTGGTTACAGCTGTCACCGTACAAACAAAAATCAAGGTTTGAATCCCACCTGCTGGAGTGCTCGTGGACATTTATATTTATTCATTTAGCTGACACTTTTTTCCAAAGTAACTTACAGCGTTAAGCCATTCTGCAATTATTTACCCATTTATACAGTAATTTTACTGGATCAACTCAAGGTAAGTACCTTACTCAAGGTACTACAGCAGTAGGTGAGATCTGAACCAGGGACCTTTGGGTCCAAAGGCAGCAGCTGTCACCACTACACTACCAGCTGATCAAGTTACTTACCCTGAACTGATACAGTAAAAATTAGCCTGCTGTATAAAAGGATAAATCAGTGCAGGTTGCTCAGTATACAAACCTAACATTGTAATTCACTTTTGCAAAAGCATCAGCTAAATTAATCAATGAAAATAATTAGAACAACAATACTAATAAATTAATAAGACTTTGTTCCCAAAAAAAATATCTGGCAAAAATACATTTGTGTCTTTCAAAGTTCAAAAGCAGATGACATTTCAGGTTCTTTACCTGAGGGGTTTTTCTGTCCTTTGTGTTAAACATTAACAGCAACATTTTGCAGCTCCTTAATGTGCACTTTAATGTCACAGAATGGTAATTGAGACCAAGGTTACATAACTGTGCTCCCGGGGGGCCTCGGTCCAGCACGTTTTTAGCTCCACGGAGAGTCCTCCGGGAGGCCGGAGAGCTCCGCTGGTTCCTCCAGGAGCACGGTTCCTGAAAGCCTCTGGTCAAGGTGAGCGACACCATCTCGCACCCTCGCACTCACCATCCACAGTATGGAGCCCGAGGGCTGCTCTACTTGGTGGGAGCCGCTCCACCTGGCCTTCACGGTGGCCAGACCAAAGTCCCCGATCTTCACCGTCAGACCTTCGTGCAGGAAAATATCTGAAGTCACGTCAAGGAGGTGCGTAACACAGCAGTCTATCCGCGTGCTACAAAATTTCGCCATGTACGCTGGCTTCTCATGTCAACATTTCTGAAAATTAAAATGTTCTTTATTTTTATTTGCATTTTTTCTTACCTAACTGTCTTGTGAGCATTCCTGTTGCGGAGTGAATAGACAGTGGTAAAATGCACCCAAACAGAGTGCAGAACCAGAATAATTCAACTCGCTTCCACGGTGTTTACAGTTCATGTCTTATTCCTCAGTGCTGGTGATCAATAAGATGACAAATGTTGCACATGTTTATTTTGATGAACCTGTGAACAATCGGCATCAATTAAGAGTTTGCAGAGATTACACATTTTAATTCCCACTCATTTTAAACTAGTTTTAATGATAATGTAGCTTAAAGTTAATAAAAATATTTTCCACATTTTGAAGTATTTATTTATTATAGCTGCATAAATGGGTGAATCACTAAGTGACATAATACTAAGTCGTTTTGGAGAAAAGTACAGATAAATGAATGTTCAAAACTCTTAATTAAACTCACAAGAATCTGAACCTCAAAATAAATGCTTAAAACCAACGTAACGTGGTGGTTAGAGGCATCATCTTACACTTAAAAGTCCCAGCTTCAAATCCCCAGTCCCACTGCAGTAGCCTTGATTGAGGCTCTTACTTTTAATTAATATGGTAAAAGTTACCCAGGTGTTTAGTTTTAAAATTTAAATAATAAAAATTAAATTTAAAATTAAATTTATTATTCTTAAGACTTTCACAGAGCCTAAGCCATAAATAAATGGATGGACATTCATACTATTAAGCTTTTACTTATTGTGACTTCGAGGTAAATGTGACTTTGGAGTTACATACAAATCAAGTTGCAAACAGTCTTCCTGCCCCACATGTGTTTGTAAGTTGAGGAGGTGATGTAGAGAAGATTTGGGACTTCCAGTCTGTGTCAAGTGCTGATGCAGCTAAGCGTCTCTCTCTAGTGTTTTATTTTACTGTAAAAACCAGCATCTATAAGCATCTCAAAAAGGATACTGTTAGACTTCATGTCCCGATGGATGATGTTCTTTGCATGCAAGTAACTGGAAGAGAAGCAAGATGAAGACAGAAGATATCTTATACATTCCATCCCGTAGTCACCATGCCCGTCCCGTGATGGTTGGACATCTGACATGGAACACAGGCACAGTCAGGACCCCATGTTTAGACGTGAACTCACTCCATCCCCTGAGCTGTCTGTCTGGCAATGTCGATCAGCTGGAACATCTGCAGTTTGGTCTCCTGCACGTGCAGATGTTTGTAGAGGCTGCTGCCATCGCACCACTGTGTCACGATGGCCAGGTTCTCCTTCGTCATGTACCCCATGAAGAGCAGGATGTTCACGTGTCGGGTTTTCCTGCAAGCGTGGAGAGGAAGGGAAGGGTTTCATCTACAGGAGAGTCTGTTTGACTTGTGAGACAGACATTGACCCTGTAGAGATGTGCTTCAGGAAAGAACTCCCCAGAACTTACTTCTGAAAATGTCCTCACGATTTCCACGTCTTACCTCAGAACCGCAACTTCATTCCTGAAGGCCTGGAACTGCTCTGGAGTTGGATCTATGACCTTCAGAATCTTCACCGCTACATCACCTGCCAAACAGTTTCAACGGTTAGAGCTGTCGCCTTTGAACAACATGGGTTTGAATCCCACGTCCTGCTGCGGTACCCTTGATCAAGATACTTACCCTGAGTTGATACAGTGACAATTACCATGCTGCATGAAGGGGTAAATTAGTGTATGAAGCTTAGTGTTGAAAAAGCACTTTGGAGAAAAATGTCCGTTGAATGAATGAAGACTCTAACTTGGTGTGCAAACCTCACACTGCAAGTCTTATTGAAGAAAGGTGTCAGATGATAATAAGAATAATGTGCCCTATCTTTCTGTGCACCAGCGGTGCAGTGCAGACAAAATGAGAATTTCCAGCGTTTGCTGCTGCTGATACATTTTAAAGTCATCAGACATTAGCTATGGAACTGCTTTGGAGCAGCTCTGGAGTACATCTTTCATAGCAACAGGATTACGGAGCAACATCCCAGGAGTCACCGCGAGCCGCACCGTACCATGCCACTTCCCTTTGTACACGGTGCCGAAGGATCCGGAGCCGATGCGAGAGAGCAGGACGACCTCGGTGGCTTCGATCTCCCAATAGTAACTGGAGTCCCTCTTGTCCCGTGGCCTCTGGAGGACAGAGGTCTCAGCGAGTCAGACAGCATCCAAGGAGGACCATCATCATGCTCGGTGGCTGCGTGACTAATGATGACACTGCTGTGGGAAGCGTGTGTGTCTTGATACTTACGATTCTGTTCTCCTGTGCACTGGAGCAGGGGGCCTTCTCTCTGGCCGTGGGGGCTGGGGTCTTGGACTGGGTCCAACCTGTTGGACTCTGGTTCTGGGGACTCCCTGGGGGGGGGCAATGGGGTATTTTACAACTTGGAACCTGCCATTCCAACATATCAAACACACACGCAGTGAAAGTCATAAAATCATGCAATTTAGCAAAAGTTTTCATAAAATATGAATACAAAAACAAAACCACGCTTGTATTTTTTTTTGGGGGGGGGGGGCATTTTACAAGACAATTTTACTGTTGCTGTCTTACCTGATTCATTACACCTCAAGGCTTCCTGGCAAAGACAGAAGGCAGTTTTGATTATGTCACTAGCCCTGTTAACACACACACACACACACACACTCTCACTGTTTAGATGTACTCACTGAAAGACGCGTCCCATTAACAGTGCATCAAAAATACTATCAAAGACTGCTAAAATCTATTACGCGACATACTGCAGGAAATACCGACTCACACGTGTACCCATTTAACCCATTCCCAAAGACGCCCAAATGTTTAAAGTAAATCGTGTCTTTCTTAGGGTCTTAAGTTAAAATAACATTTCATATACACCAAAGTCCCAGGAAAGCAGAGGCGAGGCTCCGCCGCTCTGCCACTTAACCCTTCTTGTTGAGCACGACCGGGTGGGGAAGGCGAATGCACAAGTCCAAGGTTACGTAGGGAGCAGAAAAGGTGACAAGTTCCTACTGACGGTTGTGTACGCAGGTAATGTGCTTTCAGTTCTAGAGCCAAACACAACGCAAAGTACTGCACTGGAAACAGGAGGACAAGCCACATAACACACTCCAGTGCGACTAGGATTCAAGTAAACATGGTAAACGGTTGCTGAATACAGCACTCGTGGTAAATGCATCACATCAACATTGTCACCCAGTCCTACGTTAGGGTTCGAGCCTACAGCTCCATGCTCCTGACCTTCGGAGGAGGCCCTGCGGCGCAGTCGGCTACAGCCCTGGAGAAGCGAACGGAACCTACGCTCCTCTTCAGGTCAAAGGTGCGACACCAGGACATACGGCAGGTAGCGAGGGGAGAAAGCTGCTTGCGCAACATAAGCGGAAGATGAGGGAGAGGAACAGAGGAATGAAAAGCAGGGTAAAAACAAAGGAAAGGCAGAGGGGTTTACCTGAGCGTCCCGTTTCATAGAGCCACACATGGAATTAACTCTATAGCCATACTCTCTAAGGGGGTTCATGTGTTCTATGAAGTCTTATATATTAGGCAGATTTCCCTTACTAGTTGGCCAGATATATTTTTTCCCCCATTAGAAATAATGTTTATGAAGTAAAATGAAAAATTAACAAAAGATATTTTTTAATGCAGGACAGTGAAGACACCAACATATAATATTTCTAATAGAATTCAATAGTTGTATCACTTATTGAAATTGTAAAAAGTTCCATCATGAACTGTTCAGAAGAGTGAAGAATTCATGAGCCCAGTTCAAAACCACAAGAGAAATTGTTTCTTTATAACACTCTAAGGGAAGTCATGCTACTTACGAACAAAACTAGTTATAACAAAGGCTAGTTACAGGATTTGAGTTATTGCGCTAATATTAATACAAGTTTATACTGTGCATTTCTAAAAGTTTGTAGTGAATTTGCTATTTTAGTTGGAAGTTAGATTTACCGTAATCAGTGCTGCGATTGGCCAAGATTGGCAATGTGACAGGAAGTAGAAAACAGGAAGTAGGAAGTGTATGCAGTAGTTGGCAAGTGTGTGTGCTTTACAGAAAGAAACACAGCAGGCAGTAAATAAATGATTTTTTTAATGTAAAATTACCCCATTACTGGGAAATAATTAATTTAAGTCTTTTTATTTTATATATTCCCCCCCCCCGGCATGTATACAATGGCTTATAAAAATGTAACGGGACCTTGTTATATACAGGAAGGGTGTTTTAACACAAATCAGTGTCAATTGTAGTACCCTCTAGGTCTCAAAAGAACAGGACACCCAGGTAACAGTGACAACCCTCAGATCAAATAAAGCAGCATATGAAAAAGTCATAAAATGAAGAATGAATTTAGGCAGGATGAACACAACAAAAAGGACTAGCTGCCCAATCGGAGACTAGTAGAAAAATTGAAATGGTGCAGGGGTAAATTATAGGGTAGAAAATAAGGAGCAAGTCAGTACAAAAGTGGGCGTGAGTGCGAAGGGAGCGTGAGGGGGCTCTGCGGGTACCTCTATGACACTGCCGTCGACGGGCATGGTGGTGCTGACCATGTGCACGTTGGGAGTGGACGTGGACCTCTGCCTCTGGGACAGAGCACCCCCAGAGGTCGGGTAGGGTGTGATGGAGTTGAAGGCGTGAGGGGTTGAGTGTCTGTGCAGGGAGCTGGAAGAAAGACGGCGTCTCTGATTGGACAGAACCAGGTAATCGGGTCCCTTCTTCAATGTCACGGCAGGAGGAGACCATTCGGTGACAGCAGCAGGTAGCGTGCTGAATGAGGATGCTGAATGAAAGTTGTTGGTTCAAGTCCCTCTAGGTTCCACAATCAAGGTAATGTACCCAAGTTGCTCCAGGTTTAAAAAACTAGCTGCAAGTAGCTAAACAAAATAAATCACTTTGGCCAAGAAGTTTTAAAGTAATAAAGTAGGCAGCAGGTAGCATACGGTTACAGTTTCTGCCTTGTATTCAAAGGATGAAGGTTTGAATCCCACTTTCTGCTGTAGTGCACTTGGTCAAGGCACCGTGAATTGATACAGTAAAAATTACCCACCTGTTCAAACGGGTATATCGGTGTAAGCAGACTGATACCGAGTTGCTTTGGAGAAAAGTGTCAGATAAATGAATGAATGACAAAATGATTAAAAAAAAAAAAAGGAGGGAAAGCGCTAAGCAGTGAAAGTGCTCCTCCAGAAAGGAACATCACAGTAAACCGAGACCAGAAGGCGACCTTCTCCAGACAGCAAAACCAGCACAGACTGATTACAGGGTCAGGTTACTGTTCTAACTGGGCCTTCCGGGATGGGCTGGTGGTACAACTTCCGCCAGGGTGCGGTTAAAATACGGTCGCTCTCTTCTTGGCCCTCTCGCGCTTTTTTGTCCCCCTTCTACCCGACACACCCTGGGCACAGTCTCATTTTCAGAGGCACTTGTGACCACAGGCTGGAGCCACTGCCCTGAAGATCAGCTGAGCGGCTGGACGAGAACCAGGAGGGCGGCAGAGCAGAACCTTTCTGCTCCTTGACTTTTCAGCTCAGTTTTACTTCAGCAATTTTTCTACAGAACATCCTGTCACCCCAAGTGACTTACACCGATAATTATTTTACCCATTTAAACAGCAGGGTATGTTTTACTGAAATAGCTCGGAACATGTACCACTCTCAGAGGCACAACAACAGCGTCCCCATCCAGACACAGACACACACACACCACCAGTGCTGAATTCTTCATTGCATCTGTAAACAGAACCTGTATCTGAACCACCGTGACTTGGAGCCCATTAAGTGCACAATCTGGCTTTCTGCACAAGAGCTGGGGTGTGTGTGTGCATGTGCGTGTGAGAGAGAGAGAGAGAATAAACTCCTGGTGAATTATTCTTATACTGTATCAATTCAGGGTAATACCTTGCTCAGAGACATGAGTGTATTTCTGATCCCCTTGGTGTTTTAGGCTCAGAGGGGAACATGTCCTCATCCCCCTCACCCTGCATACGAGCCCCATCTCTGACCGCTCTCATACTCGCCCGCGAATCAGAGGGTTGTGCTCCTCGGGGCGTATGGAAGAGGAGGAAAAGAGGAGAGCTGGGCGGCCTACCTCATGGGGAAGCGAGAGAGCGAGTCACGCATGCGCCGGGACGTGAGCGGAGGGAGAGTGTAGCTGCCGCTGCTCTCGCCGGGTGTCGGGAACAAGCTAAATGGAGAAAGAGCAGCACATGTATCACACATCCGCCCCGATTAACTCCTGGGCAAAATCCTCCTTTTAGAATCTCAACAAACGTCAGCAGACGTGGCGGAGAAACATAACCTTGCTGCCTACTGATACTTTCAGAAGCCAAGTGTCTACAATTATGCAGTACTCTGTTATACATTTTCCTGACACTATTATCATCATCATTATTATTATTATTTAGTGTCACTTAGTGCACTTGCAGTGACCAAACTGGAATTCACCTTAAAGGCAAATGAAAGATTCTTTGTAACTCAGGCCAACTCATTTTCATCGATAGCATCTTTAAAGCTCGTCTTCAAAAGAAATACGCTTTTATGCAAAACCTTCCTCTAAAATTACACAACAAGCTTGCAAAGAGTAAGTCACTATGCTTTTCACCCTATCGTAGGTAAATCGTCATTTCTGTCTAGGCCAGAAGCTGAGATGTAACTGGCAGCCTGAAGACCTTGTCTGGTCATTCATATCCATATTTCATTTGCTGAAATGACATTATTGCATCGTTCTTAAAGATGGGTCATGGCCACATTCCAAAGTGACTGACAGGAAGTACAAAAGATCATTTTTATGTCTCGGAAGGACAGCAAGGAGGCAAATGCTCCAAAGCGGACTCGAGGACCAATCCCCAGCACAAGGACGGGACACAGACACTATGTCCCCCTAGCTCAACACAAACTTCCACCGACCTTAAACTCCTCCTTCCAATCTGCTATGTACGACTCATGTGTGAATAATATTTTCAAATGTGAAGAGTACAGTGTGCTTTGCTTAGTCTTCCACTGGCATGAATCAAACATATTTTCAATCTGAAAGCCACTCTTGCGCTGATAATTTGGAAAGGACAAGGACAAGATTAATAAAAACTGTAAAACTACTTAAACTGATTTTTTTTTTTTTTTTAAATCATCATTAAACACAGGAACTGGGGCAACAGGGGGCGTAGTGGCTATATGTACACCTTCATTCTTGTCTGACACTTTTCTCCAAAATGATATACGGTGTTAATCTACTTACACTGATTTACCCATTTAAACAACTAGGTAATTTTCACTATTCCTGTTTAGGTTAAGTACCTTGATCAGGATACTACAGCAGGAAGTGGGATTCAAACACAGGTCCTTAAACTGCAAATGTGATGACTTTAACTACTACATCATTTGCTGTACTGCTGTGGTGAGAGTCATTGCCCTGGAACAGGAAGGTCCAAGGTCCAGATTCCACTCCTACTGCAGTACCACCACTGATTAATTAAGGTTCTGCCTCTGAATTACTACAGTAAGTATACCTTGCTGGATAAAGGGGGTAAATCATTCCATTGTTGATAATCTATGATTGTAAGTCATTTTGGAGAAAGGTGTGAGATAAATAAAGAGGAACTACAAGAACACAGCTCCTGTGGGGCGGTCCTGCTTCGCTTGGGGACACTCACAAACATATAATGGTGCTCCAGTCAAGACACATCGTCGGGACCTTGGTGCTGCAGTGCTCATGGAACTTATACCCACACGTCTGGCACCGGAACCCGTTCAGCAGAAACTTCTGGCAGATGTCGCAGTAGGCCAGCTTCAGAAACGTCTTCCGCACCTGCGAGGAAGCACGACAAAGGGGGGATCAAACCCACCTCCCCCAAACATGAGTAGCACGAGGATGCAGTCAAAGTGTTAGATGCTCGGCGAGAACCAACAAAGTTGTGTGTGGTCAGAGGCACGTGGTCCAGCACTTCCACGAGCAAGTCCTCGCCGATGAGAGAGGTAGAGTCCACGTTCCAGTCCATGCGGGTTTTCCTGCTGCAAAGGAACGGTGTTTGAGTTGGACGCCAGAGAGGAGGAGCAGCAGCAGGGCAACTATCAGTGTATACAGTAGTGAAACAGTCAGTTCGACACACTGACGATTATAGATCAGGCTGCTAATTTATCCATCTATGCACCCAGTATCAATGACCCCTTGTCTACTGCAGGGTCACAGTGATCTGGAGCCTGTCCTGGAAAATACAGGGTATAATACAGGGTAGAACCTGGATGAGACACCAGTTCATAGGGCAATCACACACACACACACACACACACACACACACACACACACACACACACACACACACACAAAAGGGCTATTTATAATCACAAATTCAGCCGAAACATGTCTTTGCTCTGTGGGAGGAAACCAGAGTACCTGGAGGAAATTCTCCCAGAAGCAAAGGGAGAACATGCAAACTACACAGAGCTGAGCCAGATTAGAACCCATGGCTGAACTTGGAGGCAAGAGGCCGTGTGGCAGAAAGACTGAACAAAAAACAAAAATGAAAAAAAAAATATATAGTAAATGATGAGGGGAAAGGAGACAGAAAAAAAAAAAAAGCACACAAATGTTTTCTGTATAAGTTTTGAACATGTGGGTCTTAACCTTGGATTTAAAGGTATTGAGAGCAGTTCTGCTATTCTGGACTTGATTTAGAGTTAAGTTTTCTCTGTAATTAAAAGATGACGGAAGGAGTTGTGTGTATTCATGCGGGGGGGGGGGGGGGGAGTAAGAGGTCGAACATACAAACACCACACAGACTGAGCTGGATTCGATCCAGGAACTGTGACGCAGCGTGCCAGCCCAGCTAATTCATCTGCACCACAATGAGAAAGCCACTGATGTGCATGCGCCGCACACAGGCCACAAAGCATGCAGCTCTGTGCTCTGCGATGAAGACGGGACTTGCCTCCTCTGTCCCGGGTGCAACTTGAAGACGGCACAGCATTCTGGCTGCAACCCCCGTACCTTCAGGGCTTTGATAAGGCAGTTGTGCAGGGTCATACCTGGGCGCACGTTCACCTGTGGGGACACAGCACACGCCCGAGTCAGGACCACAAGACATTGCCACACTGACAATCATGCTCCACCGACAGACCAACTCAAATAACCATTTTGCATTTAGTTTAATAATAATATATGTAATCACACATTTTATGGACAGCCTTGCTACAACATGTCCTGTATACTTCTCATAAAGTGTAGGCTGGGCAATGCTGAGGGTTCAGTGGGCGGGGCACAGGAAAGGGGCGCAGCGGCTCACCACAGTGCGCTGCTTGTTGGGGAGGTACACTCTGATGGTGCTGTTCGTCTTCGCCGAGTCTGGAGCTTTTCCCTCGTCGGATGGACGCCGCTGGTAGGCAAAGCCCTGGGCCGAGGTCGGCGACATGCAGTCGTCAAACACGGAGTCCTTAAACCCGAACCCGTTGCTCAGGGTCCTCCAGGCACCCTGGAGGTGCTCCATCGGCAACAACAGCTGGCTTCGGTGATCTGGCACAAGAAGTCATAAAGAGACCAGTTAACATTCATTTATGGTTTACTATAACTGCTGAGTATGTGATTTTACCCAAACTAACAGTCTGGCCACGTTTGTTCTTTAAATGAAGGTTGATTTGTTATACATTTATTTTTATTCATTTATCATATACTTTTCTCCAAAGTGACTTACAATGTCAAGCTACTAGTTAAGCAATGATACATTAATTCAACAGGGTAATTTCTAAAGTATCAGCTCAGTGTAAGTACCTTGATCAAGGGTACCACAGCAGGGAGGTGGGATTTGAACCCAAGTCCTTTGATTGCGAGGGACAGCTTCAGTCACTACGCTACTTGCTGCCCCAGGAGGCAAGTAGGTTTAAGTTTATTCGCAATTCCCTTCGAAAATTAGGTTGGGTAAGGTAGGTGGGATGTGTTGAATGGGATAGAACGTGCTGGATGTGCACCAGGTGACACCACTGAGTGAGGGGTGTAAGAAATGCAGTGCAAAAAGGGCTCTCGGTTTCAGCGTGACTGCGGAGCACTAAAGGGCGTCTGCATCAGCTTCGTACCACAGAGAGGTTGTGGGCCTTTTGTGGGTAAACTGTCTGCAGCTCTCACTATGCGGGGGGGGGGGTGCAGGCAGGGGCAGAGGTTCAAGCCAGCTGGGGCCTGGATCAGAAACACATGGCAGCCGGTGTTATTGCAGCTGCGCCCAGCGCCACGGTCACACGCCTGTCCCCTTCTCAGTGCCCCGTCGCACCGGCTGTTCATCTGCGCTCAATCACGGCTCGACGGGGGGCCGCCCGTCAGACCCTTTCATCGTGGCGGCCCCGACAACTCCTTGGCAGGGTCCTCAGCTCCTCCAGCGTTCTACTAACAGGAAATTCTCCCAGGGGCCCCCAGTTCTGCGGGAGATTAAAAACGGCACATTGAAGCATTCCTTCATCTGGGGGGGGGGGCGACGCACCTTTAAGGAGGAGCTGAGATCGCGAGGCTGAGTAGGGTCTCCGGCTGGGGTGCTCCATTGCGCCCATCTTGTCTGCCAGCCCTCCTCCTGGTCCCTGACCATACCGCAGTTTATCAACAGACACGAACCTTCTCCCAAACATCTGCTCTCCATCCTGGGACAGCAGGTGGTGCACGGTTTAGAGTCTGAATGGGTTCGAATCCCTCCTCCAACTGTAGTACCCTTAATCAAGGTCCTTACCCTGACCTGATACAGTCCCTTCTGAGAAAAGGGTCTGATGAAGAAGTGTAAATGCAAAGGAATATTCCCGACACTGCATGCTTTGGAGGCACCATAAGAATGCGAGCAGCCCAAAGCAAGCAAACATTCACTGTATTTACTACCCCCCGCCCCCCACCCCCGGGCACGCCGACCCCACCGACCGCTGTCGCACAGGACATTGTGGCACGCAGGGCATCTGCACCATCATTAGCATTCGTGCAGCCAACATGCTGCCCTGTAGGGGTCACGTGCTGGAAAGCGGCGGTGTTTCGACTTTTACCGTGGAATATAAACAGCCGGAGGCTTTTAGCACTGTGTTCGCCCAGCACTGCCGAGGGCAGCGGAAAATCCAGGACTCGACGCAGCCTGACAGCACATTTGAATATTAACTGAGAATATTAGCGTGAAGAAGCACGAAATGGACTCAGGCGAGAGACATGCAAACATCTAACATAGAGTGCCAGGTAAAGTGCGAGTTCATCCACTGTAAACCAGTTCCTGTCCACATTCGGTGGAGGAGATGAGGCTGCATGTCCTCGCAGCTCCCTTGCAGCACTTCACACACATGTAGGACACCTTGCTGCTGCTTTGCTCTCACCCTCCAGTCCAGATTGTCCCATACAGCTGTTGTCCAGCTCGTCCAGGTGGACTCGCACTTCACCTGGTGCTCTATGTATACAGCTCCAAACAGTGACTGAAAAACAGGAGCAGCAGGGGGTGCAGTGCTTAGAGCAGCAATCTTTGAAGTCGAAGGGCCTGGGTTCAAATCCCACCTTCAGCTGTAGTACTTCTGATCAAGGCACCACTGACCCTGAAGCGACACTAAAAAATAAACTTGCTGTATAAATGGGTAAATCAGTGTAAGCAGCTTAACATTATAAGCCACTCTAAGGAAAAAGAGCTTAGTGAATATATGTAAAAGTACCCCTGGTTGCCATTTGACGCATCTTTCTGAAATAATCGCTCCACCCACCAAACCCCGAGGAATCCTGATCGCTGGTTCCACTTCCGGGTGGCTGTGTCTACGCAGTGGGGTTTCGGGACAGAGGTGCTTGACTCCGTTCCAGAGCGACAAACTGGCTGGGCTGGTTTTATCTCTTCATCGGGGGAGTGTGGTTTTGGCAATTAGCACAACAGTTCACCAACCGCATGTCCACAGTCAACACAACATTATATTACATTTATTTATTTAGCAGACGCTTTCCTCCAAAGTGACTTCCAATGAACTCTACGTAGTATTATCAGCCCACACACCTTATTCAACGCGGTGACTTACACTGCTAGATACACTACTTACACTGGGTCACTCATCCATACATCAGTGGAACACACACATTCTCTCCGTCACTCACACACTATGGATGAACCTGGACAGCATGTCTTTGGAGTGTGGGAGGAAACCAGAGCACCCAAAGGAAACCCACACAGACAGGGGGAGAACATGCAAACTCCACACCAACTCAGTGAGGATCAAACCCACGTCCTCTCGCACCACCCAGGTGCTGCGAGACAGCAGCGCTACTCGCTGTGCCACCATGCCACCCATGACGACATGGCGGGTGATGGCGTTCTGACGCGCGGAGACAAGCCGACCCCTGAAACAACGTTGGGGAAGCGGCATCGCGGGCAACTCGTAACGCAGCGCTGGCAGCTCAGCCAACAAATGCCTCCTTGTGCAGGAATAAGGACGGTGCAGGAAGGTTAAACTTTCCACATCATAACCGTCGTCGGAGCCCAACGCCTGGCAGCGCATCAGTGACCTTTTGATGACAAGAATGCAGCCCTTTTGTTCATTGTCAGGGCAAAAAAAATATATAATATATATCGCAGGCACCACTTCAAAGCCACACCTCATATTTTTCTTATTGAATTATAAGCTTCTACATTCAAAAGCTCTTACTTCCATCATTCTTACAATTATTAATATTGCTCAGTCAGCAATGGCAACGCATCAATATGCCTGCACTTCATGACAAGTGTCCCCTGAGGGTAGAGGGTAAAAACATTTTTCACAGAGACTCTTCAAATATGTCAAATGACAGCCTGTAGGGCGAGGTTGTCGGGGTCGATGGCAATCGCTGAGCACACAATGCACCGCAGCCCTTACGGATTCCTGCCTCGACTATCAAACGCCCTCAGGGTATTGCACTTGGACCGTAAATTCCCTGCCCGACGCAATTATGAAATGGTCCACATTAGTGCCAGCTGGGTCTGTACTACTTCACCACTCGCCAAACTGCATGAGAAACAGTTCCAGGACAATGGGGGGGGGGGGGGGGGGGGGGGGGTTGCTTGCTACCTAGAAACCAACCACCCCTCTGCAGGCTTCCCCTCACACGACAATCTCGTTCCTGGAGATCTGCTCGTAAAGCAGATTCTCGTAAAAAAGAACCCTTCATTACCGTTAATTTAGACTGGAAAATAAAGCAAACAACTTCATCACGCACTTATTTATCACCGTCCTATTAATAATTAGATTGCCTGTTATTTTTCACAGTGCTGAACAGCAAAGTGTTCCCTTTCTACTGTGCAATACCTGCAGGGCTTGGTTGCTCCCTACAGCCCAGAAAGACCACTGAACTTCTCCACCTCATTCTGCTTGGGGGTCCCACTCACAAGGGCCCACACTCCAAGGTCTGTAGGTTCTCAGTTTTGGCCCCAGTGTGGTGGAATGCGCTCCTTGTGCCCCCCCCAGCATTTAAGAAGGGTCTCAAACCCATCACTTTCAGAACCACTTCTCTCCTGATCTCATAATTGCTCCATAAACCTGCATCACCCCATCTGTCATGATCACCTCTGTGTCTCCGATCAATTCTATGCACAGCTATTGGTGTCATCTGTGCGACAAACAGTGGCACTGGACACACTGACTGCACTTCAATCACTGCATTTTAGTATCCAAAGCACTTTGTCCTTGATGCGCTTTTATTTACTCTGAGCTGCGCATCACTTAGGAGAAAAGCATCTACTAAATGAATAAATGTAAAAATTCAGAAGGGGGTATAACGGTGCTTTCAGGACTATGGTCTCCTGCTGGGCCACCCAACCTAAGCTCAAGGGTGAAAATATGAGCCGAGATCCCTTAAGGAAGAAGAAAAACCTCAGTATGCAGACAAATGTAATTTCATTTTCCTCGGCTGAACTTGCAGAATAAATATTTATAGGAGCCCTTTCTCTAAAAAACTGCAGTCACAGATCATTTCAGTTCATACCCCAGGATCTATCAGGCAAAGACCCAGGATGGTTGAGGTCTTGACAAATCGAGCCAGAATAAGATGAAGTACTCATTCTGAATAATACTGTATCATTTTAAATGTGAATTTATAAATGTAAGGGGATATACAACAGCGAGAAAAATATTGTTCATTTCCAGATTATGGATGACATACTTGGTAACAATCTATAGCTACATTGGGCATCAAAATACATTAATCCAAGCAGTTTCGTATTTAAACCGAATGATCAGCAGGTGTTCGGATGTGAAGGGATATCCATTATTGACCCAGTTCACACTTGAGATACTTGAAAGACCCATTAAGAAAAGCACAAATTAGACATCTTCACCACAGATCAGGTGATTGACAGGTAAGCAGTTTTGGAGCAGTGAAAAAGATGAGAACCTCTCTGCTTTCGCTTACAAAAAGGAGAAGCTCCCGAGATACGAAGGTTCAGATATTTTGCTATATACACACACACACACACACACACACACACACACACACACTCTTCAGAACCGCTTGTCCTATACGGGGTCGCGGGGAACCGGAGCCTACCCGGTAACACATTTTGCTATATATTTACTTATTAATACATTTTATCAGTACCCAATGTTACAAATCATTCCACAGGTGTAACAGGGCCAGAATATGGGTTTGAATAACAGCACTTACACAATAAAAATTCACCGTGGTGAAAACAAACAATTGCGACCGATCTCCTCTAAACTACTGGTCATCGCTGTGTAAACACACACCGATTAATCAAACAGTGACATGCGGAGGAATACGCAACATCTGTTTTTCCAGGGATGCGTTTTCAACATTTAGAACCCCCACAGACTGGCCCTCGACTTTAAACCGCACCTCCTCAGCTGGCGATCCTGCACAGGGATGAAGTGCTTATGAGTGCGAGATGGCAGCAGCAGCAGGCAGAAGGCCAAGCAGCCCCTAAGCCATGTTTGCTCAACTTCTCGCTGGTCAGCATGTGCGGCTTACGTCTCCTGGGTGCGGAGGGAAAAATGTGCATTTGGAATAATTGAGATGTCCAACCTACTGGTGCGCATTTTTTCACCAATCAAAATTAAGTGCAGCTCAGCAGAAGGTGCAGCAGAGCAAAAACGCTGTTAAACATACTCACTCGATTCCGGTATTCAGTTCTATCAGAGAATGTAATAATCTCAGAAGAATGACAGAATAACAACAATAATGACTCTCATTCCGGAACACAATGAGTGCACTTCCTACAGCAGTTAATTTCCTAAATAAATAAAACTGTATCAAGAAAATCTAAACGATAACACTATACGCCTAAAGATTTGTCATCTACCACAAAGCGTAGACAGCAAGCATGCAAAAATTCAAACGAGAAACTAGCTCACAAAATAAATAACTGGAGGAGCACAACAGACACAAACATTTTCTTGCAGATTTACAAGAAAAAAGAAAAGGCCTCCAGTATACTTACAGACCATCAGTCAAATGCCATGAGGCTTAAATAGTGACCATTGTGCACTTGACAAGCAAAAGGAGTGCTCACTTTTTTTTGGGGGGGTTGCACTGACAATTTACACATGATATGTGGTAAGAATGCTAAAATGTACACCAAGTACCAAGATAAACATCTAGAACAGAGTAAGAGAGCCAAAGCAGCATGATGTGCAGTTTGTCCCTGAAAAAAACAGTACTATGCATGTTGTTCTCACACAAGACCATTATCAGAAACAATATCTACCCCCCACCCCGCACGCTATAGCATCTCAGACTTTGTAAGGGCTGTTCCGGAAAGTAGTAAACCTCAAACACATACATGTAACAATGCTCGATTAACCGAACTCAACGCCCTGGAAAAATAAGAGCTTACGGCTGTTTTTATATGGTTACATGAGGACTCGGAACTGCTCTTCGGAAAGCAAAGGAAGAAACAAAAAAAAAAAAAAAAAATCACATCCCACAGCAAAGCTGGATTGAAGGGTGGGTGCAGTGGGGACTTTGGCGACCCAGCATCCAGAAATGTTACTGTTGTTGTTCTTACTATGAAGGCAAAGTTTCAATCTTATGCTACATTTTTTTGCTCGGCACGCTCACCAAGACTCAACTTCCTTTAGGTTTCCATGTAGCCTCTGAGGTAAACTGGTCCTTGTCAACTTGTCAAAATGTAACTGCACGCAGTGGAAAGAGGAACTGACCAACAAGGGAAGAGAATGAGGACTAAAAACTTAGTAAAAGAGCTCAAAAGTGTATCCTGCACTTCTACACAGGCAATGCACTTTTTTTATTAAGAATAAAAAATAAAAGACATCTGAGACCATACCATAAGGACACTAAATGAAGTAAGGTGCCTTTTGCTGACAACACTGGTGGTGCTCCCAAAAAAAAAAAAAAAAAAAAACTGTTCACGTTGCAGGCCACTTTCACTTTTCCAACACTTGCGCGCTCACAGCGTTGCCAAACGACACAATTATTTTTGCTTAAGTATGCATAATCACTTCCAGCTGCATTATGATCACAAATTAAAGAGGAATTTAAAAATGACGAAGCAATGCAGTCAGCGAACAACTGGGCAACTTCTCATTCCGCGTGAATGTTCAAAACATTAAGGTGCAATACAGCAACAGATATTATAATATTACCAAAAATACATTCGTGTACGATTATGGAGAGTGAACTCGCCGAAAGAGATTAAACGTCACATACACGGCAAAGAAGGAAAGTACAAGAAGAAGGGCTGCGACCCTAAGTCAGCCTGGACTCCGTGTTTTCATGAGGACGATCGCGACGAGTCCCAGGAAAGCTGTCCCTTTGAAGTTTGTTACTTTGTTTCGCCGCGTCTCGCTCTGATCGCAAGGTGGAAATTCGACGAGTTCGCAATTCCGCGTCAAACCGCGATTAAACAGCAAAAAAACAGACTGACTTGAGTTGAGAGACTTATCTAGCTGGTTAGTAAAGTAAAGTAAAATAATCTTGAGAATCTAGTCAACGCAAACAATGTGTGTGGTGCGTGTAAACGACATGTTTGCCGTGTGTGTGTGTGTGTGTGTGTGTGCGGTGTGTTTCCAGCACTGACAGCGCAGGATCGGCCCGTTCGCAGCTTTGTTCGGCAGGACGCGGCATGGAGGAGACCAAGAGATCAGACATCAGAGCGAACTTTTACAACAAACTCCTCGAACGTGTCGCACGTGCCCGCCTGTGGACCCCGAGAGGGGGAGAGAGATCCTCTCGGCCCGGGGGGGTGGGGGGTACCGACCCGGACCGCTCGGGTCCCCGGCGGACGGCGCGACAGCAGCGGGCGGCAGAAACTTACCGAACAAAGTTAGCGAGATACCTTCAGGTCCGCCATGAGCGGCGCTGGGAGGAGAGAGTGGCGCTCGGTGACATCATATCGGCACGTTCATCTCTCTCTCTCTCTCTCTCTCTCTCTCTCTCTCTCTCACACACACGCACACTGGTAGACACACGGGCGCTCGCAGACCCGCAGTGGTGAGGAATGTCAGTCAGGGTGTGTGTGTGTGTTTCCAACCGTTTTGACAACTCCTCCGCACACACTCCTCGCACTTAGTCGTCCGCAGTCATCCGTCCGTCAGCGCATTGCTGGGCCAAGTGTGGAGCGAACCTACACTGACTCTGGAAACAGCAGAGCTGAGATTTTGTAATAAACCACGATTCTTGTTCGTTTCACAGAGCAACCTAATATTTATAACGCCCCCACATACCCGCTTTTAAGACCATTATTTATTAATAGACCTCCATATACCTATGTTCCACATACCACAATGACAATGTACCATATTTGCAGCTTCATAATATTATCAATGCACCTATTCACATTTAAAATGGCATTTATTCATTTAGCAGATGCTTTTCTCCAAAGTGTCATACAGCTGAGAGTAAAGAGAAATCTACTTTTTTCTTTAATAGCCCACCATACACCTATTTATTAGTTGACCATTATGTACTCGTCTGTTACTCCTCGCGTTCCAGCCACCTTCTTGACGCCAGTGGCTGAAACAAGATCCCTCGGGAACTGCTGTCATGTACTTCAAGTTACACCAGGGCACGCTTTGGCACCTACTTTGTCATTTTTTACTCTTCATACTTTTCAAGACTGGCCGTACACTTCTGCTCGGGTACAGAAATTCGTCTCGCCAACGGAGACGCCCACAACGTGTTCAAACATTTCTGCAGCAGGATGCCATGTTCAGGGAAGCATGGAGGGAAAAGATATTTTAGAGTTTAAAAATGTACTGAATTTTGCCGGAAGTCCTGCATGGTGCCAGGCTCATCATTACATTTACATTTATTAATTTATTAGACATTTTTCTCCAAAGTGACATACATCTCATAGAAAATACAATGTGTCCATTACATTAGGAGAAAGAGATACTTCGATGCAGACGTGTGCTTCTTAAGTACAGTTAGTTAGTTTCTTTCCACCATATGAATCAATGTTCATCACATCATCAGAGCTGGAGATACCACTGAAACACAGCAGCAGTGACATCAGGTGAATAAAAGGGAGGCCCAGTGAGACAGGCCAGCGACCCACCCAGAGCCGTCCCTGTGCGTCAGCAGAAAAGGGCTGCAAACAGCATCACCTGGAGCACCAGGAAACCCCACAGAGGAATATATCTTTTTTTTCCTACAAAATGTATGCATAAACATTGCCGTGTAACAATTTCTGGTAGCATACACCTTTGTCTTCTGAACCTGTTTATTAAAATATATCTAAACGTCATTCATGGACTGTAGACTATTCATGTACATGTGGCAACTATGCAAAAGAATTTCTGTGTACTTAGAGTGAAAAGTAATATACATATATAATACTATATATATAGTCTAAATTCATAGTATGGTTCCCCGAGTAATTGATTGTGATTAATTTCAATGTGAAATGTTTCTAAAAAATATACTTTTTCTTTAACAGACTTGAAACAATTTAAATACAGTTTGTAAAAAAGGCAGCCCCAAGCATACTTTTAAGATAGTCTTTTAAAAACATATTTTACATTTTTAATTTCTGAAAATAACCGATAAAACTCGAAAAGAATAAGTTCAAGCAAAAAAATGTATGGAAACTGACCATCTGGATGATCATGTGTTTGGCTACGGGGCAGCAAAATACCGTAGCGATGAGAGTTGTTGCATTGCACTCAAAGGACCCGGGTTCAAATCCCTGTTTGTCCTGTATGGTGCCCTTGATCAAGGTACTTACCCTGAATTAATACAGTAAAAATTACACTATTAAAACATTTAAGTAGCTTAATGTTGTCTTTCTGGAGAAAAGCATCATAAAAATGAATAAATAATACATTATAGCAATTTATTCTTCACCAGAGATATATTTTAAAAGAAAATTTAAGTGAAATTGCCACCAATGAAGGCAAGAGGCCATCGAAGCAGTTCATAGAGGAGACACAGAGTACAGTACTTAAAGCAGGAGGCTCCATCCTCTGGCTGCAACAAAAAACTGCAAAACCACAAGAAAGTCTGACATTATATTATGCAATATGATCTGTCAAAAATATTACGGGTTTGGAAACGCTCTCAGCCAGAGCCCATTCTTCTTCATAGCTTCCTATAAATGGAATACAATGCAATTGCTTTACAATATGCGACATTTTAAAATAATAAGTAATCATGGAGTTATAATGCTCTTGTTTTTATTACTTCTTTTCTGATACATTCAAAACTGATTAGTCATGGATAGTGCACATTTCACTTTCACATTTTCTTGTCTTAAAATGCAAAAGTAAGAATATGCAGAGAAGAGCGACAACACGTCTGTTAATTCAACAACTCTTGGGTGTCACTTCGAATGGTCTCTTGCTTAGTATTCACTTGAAACGTGGCTTCAGAAATCAGTTCTGAATAAATATGCCAAAGGTGATGGAGAATGTATACAGCGAGCGTTGGCCATTGCACGGAAGGTCAATCTGAATTTTAAGCACTTCAATAAGCGTCACATTATCAACGACGCAAAAATGAGAACTGCTTGCTCGGACTTGAACGATCCGAGGAAAACATTAATATGGTGATGCAAGTCCTGCTTGTGAAATTGTATGCTGTTTGTCACTTTCCGCTGCCATCGCAATATAGGGGAAAAAAAAGCAAACAAACAAAAAAAAAAACGCCTGCAGCAAACCAATCCAGGGCAGAACAGGGCTCCTCGTGTTGCCATGTTCACTCACCTGAAGTCAACGAGGTGGGTCTCATCGCTGCGCAGGTGATGGAGGCAGGACGGCAGAGTGTGTGGCATCGCTACCCAAGAGACTGCACCGCCTCACCTTCCTACCCCCCTCCCCACACTGCGTTGCTCCGAGAGACGCACGTCACTCAGGACGGAAGACTATTATTCCTCTCCTGTTCCCGACAGCCCGGGCGGCACCGAAACAAATGCACCGCCCCGCTGATCTCCTACTGTAAGCGGCCGGGGAAAATTGCAGACCTCATCTTGTCAAATTCCCAGGGAAGCACTAATGCGCGCAGCTCACATGGGCCAGGATGGAAGCGGAGGCAGGGGGTGGCCTGCAGGGCACGAGGACAGCCTCTCGTGCTGGTTTAAGGTGCTCCCTCAAGCTTGCATCATCCCACAACCGAGCCTGCAAAACACATGAGCCGAGAACACGGCCAGCAAGAAGGAAACGTCTACCGGGTCGTGTTTTTCGTGGTGAAATAATTTCATCTCCAAGGGGGAATAAAGATCAGCACTACAGCTGGGGATCATGCAAAGGTTACTGCAAGCTTATGTAGAAACTGGGGGAAAAAATGAGATACGCAGAGTACTGGGTGGATAACTGTGCATAACATTTTCCAAATTTCAAGGAACGGCAACAAAACGTAGGTTGAAAGAGGCTTGGCATTCTCGAGAAAATAGTATGTGGTCAGCATTGAAGAATTTAGCCAGAAAAAGGCATCTTCAAGGGGAGTGCTATATCATAGTGCAAACCACCTTAAAAAGACAGGACGGCTACATGCTCTTAGATTATTGATCTGATGCTCTGACCGAAAGGGTCGCTTAGATGTTCAACCCATCAGCAGGACACCGCAGAACAGCCATACATGCCGACTGCTCTTTATTATAACTATTTCTCTTATGAAATGGAATGGCACATGTAATGGTGGGAAAAACAAAGTCCCTGCGGATGCATAAATGCAGACATATTGATAGACGTATAAAGCTTATTTCTCCCCTACATCAAAAAACACATCCTTAAAAATACGTAGTGGAGTCTTATCCCATTTTCGCACTTATCAGGTCCTTGCAGATGAACGACTTACGCAGCTTTTCTCATTTATTTGAGCCTAAATATCCTGTAGAGAGAATTTATACAAGCGGTTTCTTCCACAGGACTGTCTATAGCGGCCTAACTGATGGAACCCTGCCTGACTTTGCCATTACTGTGTCAGTTTTATTTCTGCATTTTAAATCAATGTCAAAAATTTATGCAAGCATAAAATGTAAATCCTAATATAACGCATATAATGTGCTGAGGTCATGACTCATATTTATGTTATAATGCAAATATTTTACTATTTTTGTGCTTTCCACATGTTGCTCTGCAGGGTTCTTATATATTAATAGCAACAATTATTATGAATTATGGGTCACTGTGAAATACAGAATTACATAAGTACATTTTGGGGGGATGGTAGCACAGCGAGTAGCACTGCTGTCTCACAGCACCTGGGTGGTGTGAGAGAATGTGGGTTTGATCCCCGCTCAGTCTGTGTGGAGTTTCCATTGTCTCCCTGTATCTGTGTGGGTTTCCTTGGGGTGCTCTGGTTTCCCCCCACAGTCCAAAGCCATGCTGTTCAGGTAGATTGGTGTGCGAGGGGATGGCGAGGGTGTGTTTCAGTGGTGTATGGATGAGTGACTCAGTGTAAGTCATCTTGGTGAATAAGGTGTGTGGGCTGGTAACACTACATAGAGTTCATTGGAAGTTGCTTTGGAGAAAAGTGTCTGCTAAATAAACTTAAATTGATAAATACATTTTAAAAATGATGCCTTCACTAAAATTATAATGAGTTACTGGTCAAATCTGACCTTCTTGAGTGTATCTAGTGTTTTGAGTGCCAATTTCTCGTCATTCCTCGACAACAAAGTAAATTTAGCTCATAACTGCAGTGACAGTGCAAATGTAACTGTCAGCTGGTATATGTGAATATTGTTTATGAATGAACTCCTCTCATCTTCCTCTCATAGGGAGCAAGTTTATATACTGTAATTATTTATGAGGGGACTTCACTCGATAAATTATTTCAAGGATGGGGAAATTTACTTTTTAAGTGCAAAGATTAACTGCGTCTGTGGTTTTTCCGACGCTCGGCTGGTCTTAAGCTGAGTCTGAATCTGTCTTTGATTCCTGGCAGAAGGAATGTTATTAAATATTCATCTTGTCGTTCGCACGGATAAAAAACATCCCGCTCTGCCTCACGCTTCTTTTCTACACATCTGTCCTCTCTGCTTCTGCGTTCTTTTTACACCTAACCCCATAACGTATTACATTTACAAAGCGGACATTTTCTATTTTCGATTTTGAAGGTTGGCGTCCTCGCGCTCCGCGCAGTTGCGCGCCGTGTGCAGAGCTACGCGCGCGGGAGGAGGAGCGCGAGGAGGAGCCCCACGCGCAGCGTCAGGAGGAGTGCGAGGGGGGTGGGCACCAGCGACGGTCCGTGTGCAAACCGCGTGTGGCGCAGCGCAGAGAGGAGGAACCGAAAATAAACAGCGCGAGTCGGGGATCGAAGGTGAGTTTCGTCTCGAAGGACGAAATAAAACGAACCGATTTCTTTTGCGCCGTGCGAGAGCCGCGGTCGCGTGCCGACGTCGCGTCGCATGCCCGGGCCCGTTGCTTTCGGATAAAGCAGTGCCTGGGCCTGAGGGGGTGGGGAGTGCGCGGGGCCCCACTGAAAAAAGGTAAACAAGTGCAAAAAAAAAAAAAAAAAAAAAAAAAAAGAAAAAAAATGGAGCGGCGCACTTTGGCCTACTGCGTCAGTGTGCGCGCGGGAAAAATGTCGCGCGCTGAATTAATTTTTATTTATAGGCGAATGACAACGCGTTCGGGGCGCGTTTGTTTTCAGGCTGCGGGCGCTTCGTGCATGTTTTTTTTTTTTTTTTAAATTCAAATAGCTGCATGCGGGGAGGAAAGGATGCGTGCGCTTGTGGCGGAAGTGTCGGAGCGGGGAGCGCGCGGGGCCCTCCGCAGGGCCGGGAGACGAGAGGTCGCGTCGGCGGGGGTGGTTGGAAGAAACCCTGGAGAGAGCGCCAGGAGCCCGCACGTCCTGCACGCAGGGAGGGATCCCGTGGCCCGTCTCGCGCTCGTCTCGGCGCGCGGCCTACCAGTCCGCGAGCTGCGAGTTTGCGGTGCACGCGGCGGTGACTGGCGTGTTTCTGTGTCCCGAACGGAGAGAGGCTTAAAACTCTATTTATTGACTTTTTTTGATTAATTAATTAATTTATTTATTTATTTATTAAATTTGCACAGTTCCCCCAGAAGGTGGCGTGATGGTTAAAACGGAACACGCCGGTTCGAATCACCCCGTGACTGTTGTATAATTTCTTTCAATATTTTCTAATATATGTGATTGTGGCTCGCGGCTAATGGAGCATGTAGAGCCTTTACTTTGAAATCTGTAGATCCCGGGTTCGAATTGCTCTCTTCTTGCTCTAGTACCCTTGATCAGAGTATTGACAGTTGAATACCTTGCTGTATAAATAGGTAAATCAGTGGAAACTTGATTGTGTAACACTGTAAGTGATCAGAGGTGTCAGATAAATAAGGTTAATAATAGTAATTGCTGAAAAAAGTGTTCACCACCACTATATATGCCACTTGTTCATATGTCAGTGTGTTTGCAGATTTATGAATAATAATTTGCTGAGACCTACCTGGTAACTTTGTCCTCAGCTTTGGTTGCCATGGAACCCATGTGATTATACGTTTGGATTCTGACCCTGCTGTAAGGCATGGTCTTCATCACATGATGTGCGGCTGAATGTGAACGCTGGCGTAATGGGATTCGCGTGCGAAAAAGCTGCCGCTCGGACACGTTCTGCATCCCGTCCTGCGCCGACGCTTCCCGATGTAGTGTTCGCACACTCCCGAGTCCTCAGTTACGTCTAAAGTTAGAGGTGCTAGGGTGAACGACCCTGCCGGGGTTCCTTGGGATCCGTTCAGTTGTGCGTTCCATTCCTGCATCGCTTTTCCGGAACGGTGACTGGACATGTTTTGGGTCATTGGGAAGCATTAAGGCTATTGCCTCGTAATCCGAAGGTTGTTTGTTCAAATCCCAATCCTGCTGTAGTACCCTTGATCAAGGTACTTACCCTGAAGTAACACAGTAAGGACATACTGCTGTATAAAGAAAATCACTGTTAGACATAGTCAGTCTGGAAGTTTTGCCTAAACAATGTTTATTAGTAATAGGTAATAATGTAATGAAGTATTTATTAAGAGGGCAATGTATTTTTCCTGTTTTATTATTTATTGCCTCTCAGGAGTGGAAGCTCGCAGCAGTGGAGATGAGTAGCAACGAGTGTTTCGGGTGCGGCCGCACCGGCCACTGGATCAAGAACTGTCCCAATGCGGGACGTGGGCGTGGCAAGGGGCGTGGCAGGGGGAAAGGTGAGGGGCTGCGGCAGGACGGCACTCCCTGTTGACCGAAAACTGCAGATTTATCTCTGATTCCCTAGTGTGTGTGCGTGCACGCACTCACACACACACACACACACACACACACATTTAATTGCACTATCAGCACAGTTAGCCCCCCCCCTTCTCGCCCCCCCAGACCTTTTCTGCTACCGCTGTGGAGAGCCGGGCCACGTTGCCAGGGACTGCGAGAGAACTGAGGACGGTGAGCACATTTTTCCATATGTTCACATGTTCTTCTCTGTGTTTTCGTTATGATACAGAGCATCAGGTACTGTCGTGGTTAGGACCTCCACCGTGCAGTCTGGAGGTTTTTAGTTCAAATCCAGTTCCTACTGTAGTACCCTTGATTAAAGGTACTTACCCTGAGTTGATACAGTCTGAAATGATCCTGTTATATGAATAGGTAAATAATGTAAAGTCACAAATGTACAAAGTTGTCATCCAAATAAAGGTTAAAAGCAATAATAATGCAATTTTTAAAAAAAAAAAAAACAAACAAAAATCTCAGTGTTAAGAACCACATTTACACAAGAATAATTTTCGCAAGTGCTATGGCGTTGTTCGATATTCTTATTTTCTTTCTAAAGTTCTCTAATTTGCAGACATCCTTTGTTGAGGGTAAAACAAAACAGAACTTTATCCATGTTTACTTTTTTTTCCCCACCTCTCAGAATATGGTGTGAAGTCATATTTTAGTATTAGCAGTTCTTCATTATTTTAATAAATGAACTGCAGGTGTTGACTGAAGATCTCATGTTTTCACTCCCATATATTGAACACGGGTTTTTAATAGAAATAAAGGGGAACGTTATACAGGAGTTTACGCATCGGCTGTTGGAGATGTGCAAATTGTACGTATGTAGTAGAGTGTTTTGATTTCAGTTCCTTTTTTCGCACATATCAAATGAGCAGGATGTCCGGAAATATTCAAGTGAATAATTTTTATGTAGCATTTATGAAGCTGTGCGTTAAGAGGATTGGTGTGGACTGCGGTCTGTTTCTGCCATCGTTTCTTATGGCCCATTTGGGTTTCCTTGTTTATTTACTTGTTTATCTGACACTTTCTAAAGCACGGTACGATGTTTGTATGCTACACTCCTTACACTGATTTACTTTATACAGCGGGGTTATTTTTACTGGATCAGTTCAAGTACCTTGATCAAGGGGACTGCAGCAGCAGGGAGGGATTCCCACTCGGGTCCTCTGACTACAGTGTGGTAGCTCTAACCGCTGCGCCACCTGCTGCCTGTGACATGAGTGTGTGTCATAGATATACAAATAATGTGCAGAGTACTGTTTTGTTACTGCAGCGGTGAGTAAAACAGTTGGAAGTGATATTCCTTGCGTGTTTCTCCATGTATCTGCTGCTCCGGTGCAGCATGCTATAACTGCGGTCGGGGAGGGCACATCTCGAGGGACTGCAAGGAGCCCAAGAAGGAGCGCGAGCAGTGTTGCTACAACTGCGGCAAGGCAGGTCACATGGCCCGCGACTGTGACCACGCCAACGAGCAGAAGTGCTACTCCTGCGGGGGCTTCGGCCACATCCAGAAGGGCTGCGAAAAGGTCAAGTGCTACAGGTACGTGTGGGGTCGGGACCCCCGCCTCTAGTGGACGGGGGAGGTGTCGCAACGGGGGCCGACGAACTGAGACGCGTTTGACGAGTCGTTGCTGTCGCCCGGTTATGGGTGATTAAAGGGGCTTTGCGCTCGTTCGCAGCTATTTGGACGGATAACAAGTGGAGCTGCAACTCTGGCTGTTTATTAAATGTGTGAAATTATTATTATTATTATTATTATTATTATTATTATTATTGTTGTTGTTGTTCCTTTTGCTGACACTTTTCTCCAAAGCAGCATACAGTGGGAGCTTTGTACAGTAAGCTACTTGGAGTGGTTTACCCTTTTATATAGCACGGTAATTTAACAGGATAATCAATTATCACTTTCCTTGACCAAGGACACTACAGCAGGAGGAGGAATTCAGTGGATCTTTTGGTTGCAAGGTGGTGTCTCCAACCACTACACCCCCTGCTGGCCCTGAATGAAATTGCTCACCGTTTTTTTGTTTAAATGGCAGGTGTGACGGTGACAAGACATCTGTCCACTCTAGAGGGCATAAGTTCCCCCCCTCCCCTTTTTTCTTCTTAAGTGTCTCTCCGCACTGTTTGTGCTTCGGTGCTGGGTTCCGATGCACCTTACAGTGGATATTGTCTCCTTGTAGGTGACACACTTGTTTGGGAACAGGGATCAGGCAACTTCCTAAAAATCCTCAATATTAATCCAGAAATGTTTTCTTGTTCTTTTTTTTTTGCATGTCCAGGGGCTGTACTGTGTGAAGTGGGGCAGCTGGTTGCATAATTGTTAGAGCTGCTGCTTTTGAACACAAAAGTTGCAGGTTCGAGTCTCACCTCCAGCTGTAGAGCCCTAGAGCAAGATATATATATACACACACACACACATTGACTGAAACCGCTTGACCCATGCGGGGTCACGGCGAGCTGGAGCCTAACTCGGCGACACAGGGCGCAATGCCGGGGGGGGGGACACACACCCAGGACGGGATGCCAGTCCATTGCAAGGCACCCCAAGCA
Organism: Scleropages formosus; assembly: GCF_900964775.1. Lineage (NCBI taxonomy): Eukaryota > Metazoa > Chordata > Actinopteri > Osteoglossiformes > Osteoglossidae > Scleropages > Scleropages formosus. The sequence goes on from NC_041827.1 coordinate 17,896,887, forward strand.
GGACTTGAACCCCAGACCCACCACAGAGCAGGACCTGGCCAAACCCGCTGCGCCACTGTGCCCCCCCCCCTTTAGAGCAAGATACTTATCCTGAATTGCTCCAGTAAAATTATCCAGCTGTATAAATGGGTAAATAATTTAAATGTAGGTATCTTAACATTTTAATTTGCTTTGGAGAAAAGTGTCAGTGTGAAAACCAACTCATTGGGTTAAAATACGGTGAACACGTGACGATCAAGTCGTGTGCCGCGCTCTTTTCCGTAGTCCGGCTGTTCTGCAAATCTGTACATGGAGCGCTGTGAGCTCTGCCAGCGCCTCTTTTCTGATCCTTCATTCCCGATCCGCACACCGGATTCAAGTGACGCCGAACGTTGTGGCCCCATTGACGTTCTAATACGTCGTTCTTTTCTCCACAACGAGTCGCAGCGCTACCTCAATGTCCAAAGGATGCACTAACCACTTTGCCACCCACATCCTTCCAGTTGACTGTTTGGTTGGAAAGCCAACTAACATCAGCGCTCCCCCCCCCTTCTCTCCCCACCACCCCCCTCCCCCTCTCTGTCTCTCCACCACCCTCCTCCCTCTCTCTTTCTCTCACCCCCCCTCTTCCCCTTCCTCCCATCCTCTCTCTCCACCAACCCCCTCCTCTCTTTCTGCCCCCCACCCCCCCCAGGTGCGGAGAGATCGGTCACGTCGCCGTACAGTGCAGCAAGGCGAGCGAGGTCAACTGCTACAACTGCGGCAAGTCGGGCCACTTGGCGAAAGAGTGCACCATCGAGGCCACGGCCTAGAGCGATTCCCTTTGTCGCCCCTCCTTTTTCTGATTGATGGTTGTATTATTTTCTCTGAATCCTCTTCACTGGCCAAAGGTTGGCAGATAGAGGCTAGTCCCTGGCCAGTGAGCTCTTGACATGTAAAAGGAGAGGAAAGGGGTGGAAAAAAAAATCCACTTTCTGCATTTAATACAAAAAAAAAATGTTTATGTTTAGTTTGGTAGAGGTGTTATGTATAATGCTTTGTTAAAGAAACCCCCTTTCCATGCCACTGGTGAACAGGGATGACTGAGTGTGGATGAGACAAGTCGGGCAGCGCCCTCCCCCCCCCCCGGGCTGGTGGAAGCGAGCCTCGGTGACGCGGGGGGGTAGGGGGGGTGGGTCAAGCAGAACTGTGGAAGTCCGTGGCTTCCATGTACGATTTAATTTTTTTGTTTCGTTGAACAAAAAAAAATGGAAAAAAAAAAACAAAAGGACGAGAGTCGGCCTGGGAGTGTGTGACCCGAGGAGCCGCGCGATCGGTGCGACGTGACATCGGTGTCAGGGCCCGGCAGCAGCACGCAACCACGGGGAAGCGAACGGGATGGACGTGTTGTTTGCGAACCTATTAAACTCTGGACGATTGAACAAAAACAATTAGAGTTCCCAAATTAAAAAAAAAGGAAAAGGGAAAAAAAAAAAAAAGGAGAGAATATGTCGTCGTGTAAAGAGTATCGCCGCGCGAGTGGTCGTTCGTAGGGCCGCAGCTCGCCTTGGATACGTTTTGATCGCAGTTTTTTCCCAAAGTAGTTTACATCGTTTTACCCACGGAGAAAACGAGGAGAAAAATACTTCACGGACAGTAGAAAGAAGCAGAATTTGAAGTTATTTGAGAAAGGAGAGAATGTTTTCACAGAAATCAAAATGTTATTTTTGTACAATATATCACTTAGACTACTGTAAAAAATATCATTTGCTTGTACTCAGTTTTTAAGTCGGAAGGTAAAAGCAACTAAAATCCTAGAACATAGAAATGTAATTTTAAACTATCAATAAAGCTGGAGGAGGAAGGGGAGTTAAGACTGGTCTTTCTGTTCCGAGTACCGTGTGTGTGTGTGTGTGTGTGTGTGTGTGTGTGTGTGTGTGTGTGTGTGTGTGTGTGTGTGTGTGTGTGTGTGTGTGTGTGTGTGTGTGTGTCCGTCCCCCCTCATGGGCTTTTCAGATGGGATCAGTTGGGTAAGTTGACCAGGTGTCACACACACTTTCCTATGTAATTATAATCTAATACTACTGTGCATGTTAAATATATTGGCACAAAGACATTTCTATATTAAGGAAATTAATTTTTTTACATATGTATATACACATACACACTGGCTCGCACTGGTTATGAATTTTCACACACATTTTTTCGCTGTTAAGCTTTTGTTGCTTGAGACTTACCGGTTGAGGCAATTTTGAGTTACAAACAAACTGAATTATGAACAGCCCTCCGGTCCCAGTTGTTTGTCAAGTTGGGGAACCAGCATATCCATGTCCACGCTATATGTGTATGGGCGGGGGGGTATCTATGAAGCAAACGTATGACAATAGTGTCCATGGCATTGAAAGAGGCTCAATGTGTGCCAGCTTTATTTTACAATTTATGTTTAGAGAATGCAGATTAATGCAAGGTGGAACCTGCCTTTGAGCCACACGGTGGTCTTGAGTGCCGTTCCCTTCTGGTTCAACTTGTCATGTAAAAATAGCCCCCCTATAAAAAGTGTGACACCCCCCCCCCCCCACCCGTGACATTCCCCGAGTCGCTGTGCGGGAGTCACGCTGCTTCTTAAATTACGTATTTTTTTTAGGCGCCTCTCACGTTGGTCAGCTCTTTCCTCACATTAGTAATGTCAACATTAGAAAGTGTCTGAACAAACAGCAAGATGGGAGTCGTTCACACACATTTCGATGGTTTTTCTAAACACCTGTCAGTGTCATTAGCCTTGATTTAGTTGACACCTTTATATTTGTTAAAAGCCACTTACAATGTTAATCTAATTTACAGTTATTTACCCATTTATACAGCTGGGTAATTTTACTGGAGCACTTCAGGGTAAGTACCTTGCTCAGGGGTACGACAGCCAAAGGTAGGAATCAAACCTGTAACCATGGGGTCCAAAGGCAGTTGTTCAAACCAGTACACTATCCCTTTAAAATATTACATTATCAAATTTACACCAATTTACCCATTTGTGCAGCAGGGTTTTCCAAATTGCATCAGCTCAGGATCAGAACCTTGATCAAGGGCACTGCAGGAGGGGGACTGAACCAGTAACCCTCAGATTTCAGGGCAACTAATTGCTACACTGTTGGCCCAACTGGCATGTTGAGTAAATGACATAATCATCTGATATACAGTACTGTGCAAAAGTTTTAGGCACTTGGGGAAAAAAGCTGTAAAGTGAGAATCCTTCCAAAAATATGCTTAAATGCTTTTAATTAATGAACTTCCTACAAAGCTTAGTAACATCCATTGTCAACAACCGCAGGGTGTGATGGGCTTGGCCAGGTCCCCCTCTCTGGCAGGTCTGGGGTTCGAGTCCTGCTTGGGGTGACTTGCAATGGACTGGCGTCCCATCCTGGGTGTGTCTCCAGCCCTGTGTTGTCAGGTTAGGCTCTGGTTTGCTGCGACCTCACTTAGGACAAGCGGTTTCAGACAGTGTGTGTGTGTGTGTGTGTGTGTACTTTAACGACACACAAAACCCTTACTGTAATACTAACTTTTTTGTAAAAGGAATGCCTGGGAATCTAAAATATGCTCTTTCCCATTGACGCTAATGCAGAAGACATTAAACAACCACCTAAAACAAGACTTTGCACAGTACTGTATGAGAGCTGCCGATAATGATGGTCCTGATGATGCAAAGCTCCTCCTTCAAAGAGGCCACTTTTACATTTATTCACACTTTTCTCTAACTCATAGTGTTAAGGTTACAATTATTTTCCCCTTTGTAGTGCTGGGTAATTTTTTTATTGGTGCAATTCAGGGTAAAGTACCTTACTCAAGGATACTGTAGCAGGAGATGAGATTTGAATCTGCAGCCTTTGGGTCTAAAGACAGCAGCTTCAGTCACTATGCTACCAGCTGTTTGAGTTGACAATGACCATGTTCAGAGTGGACAAATGGTGACCGTGCGGTCAGTGCGCTTGGGCTGAGAAGCGAAGGCAGTGGGTGTGAAGCATGCCTGGCCCCCCGCAGTGCAGTACTGTGAGTGTAAGAGTGGAGTTGCAGGTAAACTGATCGCTCAGAAGCCGCTCCACGTCTCACCGCTGGGCCCAGTCAAGGTGTTTGTTTCAGTACTGAATAATTGAACAGTATGACGACTGTATGGTGCAGCTGATTTGAGCCTTTTTCTCCTAAAAAGCCACATGGTCCTGTGGAGAGGTGACCACGCAGTCCGAACGCTTGCCGTGACCACACTGCTTAGGGAACCTGGGACAGACGGAGCAGCGGCCAGCAGGGCGAGAAGCACAGAGGAGGAGTGACCATGTGGCAAGGAGAGATGGGGCTGAGGGCGGAGCTGGCCGTGGCCGCGGGTCCGACCCACCGTAATCAAAGCCCGGTCACCTGGTCACCAGCAAAGGCAGGACTGCTGGCAAAGGGAGGGCTTCCATCTGCGGAGACCGGGCTCCAGGTAAGAGCACTCCCTGCACACCTGCACCATTAGTCTAGGAGAGCTAGTAGTGTAGTAGTTAGAGTTGCTGCCTTTAGGCCTGAAGGTTGTCAGTTTGAATCTTGCCTGAGGCTGTAGTATTGGTGAGCAAAGTACTAACCCTAAATTGCTCTAGTAAAATGACCCAGCTGTGTAAATAATTGTAAGGACCTTCACATTCTAAGTTGCTTTGGAGAAAAGTGTCAGCTGAATAAATAAATGTAATTAAAAATTAGCCCTCGGCTGAGTGCGTCACGTCTCGTAGTTTATGCAAAAAAGGCAGAGAGAAAAAGTAACGAGAGCAAAATTGCGGTGATTACAAGGACGTTGCGACCAGTCCTTAGGTACTTTAAGGTACTTTACATGGTTTTCAGGGGGCAGCAGGACGTTACAGCCACTGCTTTTGGGACCAGAGGTCACAGGTTCGAGTCTCACCTCCTCCAATACATTTATCTGACACTTTTCTCCAAAGCAACAACTTTAAGCTACTTACACCGATTTACACCTTTATACAGCAGGGTAACTTTTAGTGTGTCAATTCAGGGTAAGTACACCATTCAAGGGTACTACAGCAGGAGGTGGGATTAAAACCTATGACCTCTGAGCCTAAAGGCAGCACTAACCACTATGCCACCTTCTGTCCTTTAGGTGGGGTAGGTCAAGGTGTTTCCCAGAACTGGTACAGTAAAAATTACCCTGCTCCATAAATGATTAAATCGGTGTAAGGAACTCAGCACTGTAAGCCACTTTGGAGAAAAGTGTCAGAGAGATGAATAAATTTGAATGTTTTTATCATCCAGGTTTCAGCCAGATGAGCTCCGTCCAGAGTCTGTCCATGTGCAGTGGGCTGCCACCCGAGGGGGTACTGGGAGGCCAAATGGGGGCGCCGTCAGACGAAGGGGACGTGGGGGAGGGCTGCAGCGTCCGCTCTGTGAGCCCGTCCCCGGTGGACCTGCCGGGCGCTGCGCCGGACGTCAGCCCAGCTGGGTTTGTCCTGTTGGATGGCGACAGTGTGGACGGAGCACCGCACCACACCTCGCCCCTGGAGTCCATCACCGAGTTGGAGGAGACACAGGAGTCTCCTGAGGGTCGGAGCACGGAGGTTGGAATGCAGAGCTACAGTGGAAGCCCCCCGCTAAAGCTTGGGGAGAGGGAAACTATGGCTGGGGACGCTTTGAAGGATACGGGAGATGTTTCCCACTCAACAGCCGGGGACACCCGAGACGAGAGGGACGAGATGAAGACCCCGTCGGTAGAGCTTCTAAAGGCCCCGAAAGGCACCTCTTTAAATGGATTCTTCAGGGTAGAATCTGGAGAAATCACCCCAGGGGTCACTTGGGAAGGAGGAGAGAGCTGCTCCGTGAGCAGGACCCAAACACACCTGCAGCTCGGCGGACCAAAGTGGACGGAATGCCACGAGACACGCCGTGACATCCCCCTGCAGGACCCCCAGAAAGAGATGAGTCATGTGTTCCTCAAGGCAATGGGCTCGAGGGAGAGGGTTCGAGAGCTTAGTGACGAGAGTCCTGGCCGAAGGATCGAGCAGCCGGAGGGTGATGTATCTGATGGCTCTCTTATCGCCGTCTTGACAGAGTGCAAATCCAAAGTGGAACAGCTGGAGGAGCTCAAGTGTACATCGATGGACCTGAGAGTGCAGGTGAGATATGATCTCATGAGTATATCCATGCCTTCTTGTCACAGAGCTTTCTCTCCTGGGGTTTTGTCAGTTCAGGACAACCTGGGGCACTCTGAGTCTGCGTGGAGTTTGCATGTTCTCCCCATGTTCATATGGGTTTTCTCCAGGTGCTCTGGTTTCCTCCCACAGTCCAAAGACGCATGTTTCAGGTGAACTGGTGGCTCTGAACTCTCCTTTGCAAGTGTGTGAGTGTGTGTGTGTATTGCACTGCTCTACTGTACAGATGTATGAATGACTGTAGGTACTGTAGTGCACTGTATCTAACACTGTAAATCACCTTGGATACCAGTGTAAATACTAGTTAACAATCACTGTGCATCACATTGGAGGAAAAAAACATCTGCTAAATGAGTACACGTAAATGTTTTATAAGTATTTCATACATATTCTTTACTTCTTAATGTTGTATTGGTTTGGAACAGGAGTGGGATGGCCGGTAGGGTCATGGTCAGAGCTACTGCTTTTTGATCCAAAGGTTGCAGGTTCGAGCCCCACCTCCAGCTGTAGTACCCTTGAGCAAGGTACTTACCCTAAATTGCTCCAGTAAAATTACCCAGCTGTCTAAATGGATGGGTAAATAATTGTAACCTTAACAGTGTAAGCTGCTTTGGAGAAAAGTGTCAGCTAAATGAATAAGTGTTTGATTTGAAGTACTCTGCCCTGCACCACATACATCACCAGTGTAAAGTGTGAGCCAAGCTGTACCATACAGCTGTTTCACCAACATCTGTGTGATACAATCTGAACGGGACAGCGAGAGCAAAGAACACCTGGGTGTCCTACGTGTGTGTGGACTACTTTACAGTGAGTGGACTCACACTTTCCTCTGGTACTCTGTGAGGTCTAGTACACGGAGGGCTGTGTTTTCTGTTCTTTACTTCCGTCGCAGTAGTTAAAAACAGCAAACTGAAATTTTTTTAAAGAAACTCTGAGTTTGATCTAAACCTAATCCTAAACTTTTGGGAGAAATTATAACAGGGGGTTAAATCTCCTCACTTGGAGGTTCAGGTATCAGCCAATCTCTAATTTCTAAAAACTTTGAGATTCCAGCCCCTGAGGATCAGAGTTCTACACACCTGTTCTAACCACTTGTGAATACGGTCAGTGTGTCCAACACCACCCTCTTACCAGCACACAGTAGTTGTTTGGAATTGACAGGAAACACAGAGGTGATGGTGACAGGTGGACTTTATGGAGCTGTCAGGAGATCAGGAGAGAAGGGGCTCCGGAAGAGATGGGTTTGAGCCTCCGCTGGAATGCTAGGAAGGATTCAGCAGCTCTGAGGGCCACAGGGAGCTCATTTCCCCACATTGGTGACAAAAGTGAGAACCTGCAGACTTTTGATTTTGGACCCCCTTGTGCATGTGTTTTTAATGTGTTTTGATAAAGGCATTTGTATAAAATATTGTAATATAAAGCATTATAAGATTCATTACCGACTGGACCAGTCGAACTGGATTAATCGCAGTCTTCTGTGTGCTGACCGAAATCTGCACCTCACACGAGCCACAGGGTGTCTGTCACCACAGAGTCACCCAGCTGTCCGCTCCCCCCCCCATCCCCCCAGCTCCAGGTTGCTCAGGGCACGGCGGCCTTCCTGCAGCGGCGGATGCTGCTCCTGGAGGAGGCGCACAGGCTGAAGCAGCAGGAGGTGCTGGATCTCACACGGGCGCTCCACGACGCAAGGGAAGCCCTGTGGGAGAAGAGCGCCGATGCCCCCAGCGGGGCAACAGGGGGGAAACGGGAGAGCGGGGCTCATGCCGAGGAGGCCCCGGCCAACGGCAACGCTGCGGTGCACTCTCCCACGCAGCCCCGCCCACACTCAAGGGTGTGCGCCCTTCTGTGATCGCAGCCCGATGGCACCATATCTAACACCAGCACCGCCGCCTCATTTTGTAGAGTGTCAGTGAGGGTCCCACGGTTTCACTCCACTAGCAAAGGCTGACTTCCCTCATCAAGTCAAGTACTGAGATGCGGAGGTTAGAATAAACCCCCCCACCCGGCAAGTGGAACTTTGAATGAAAACAAAAAACTGAGTGAAACTGAGAAACTCAGAAGAGCTTCCTTCAGTAAGTCACCTGTTTCACATATTGACTCTTCCACAAATTTCATTCCATTATTTTTCCCTCAATTTATTTTTTTTTTTGGCATCTGTAATTATGATACAATAAAGAAAATGTGTGTGTGTGTGTGTGTAAACAAATGAGATATTCTATTTTCAAACTCATAGCTCAATATGTGTAACAAGCGCTGTTGGAGATTCATGTTTGAAATACTTTACTTTGGGTTCTAGGAACAGCACCTCCCGTGGACTTGATCTCATAACCTGCTGGTCACTAGGATGGTTCTTTAGCCACTGTTCTTCTGGCCCTGTCTGCTAACAGCTCCTGCATGGGAACTTTTCAGATGATTTCAATTATTATTAGAATTATTGTTCATCAGCTGTATTTAATACGTCAGCTGACACTGAAATTCCCTGATATGGCTGAGAATCCCTAAACCCAAAGTGTGTAACTGAGGAGCCTTATGTTGTTACCGAGACAACGATGGTTTGTAGACAACTTATGCTCATTAATCATACAGTGACGTCAAAATTGCAGTTTATAACCCAATTAATCATGACTGTCATTATTTACCACGTACATGTACATTTTAAAATTTTTACGTCCTCTATGTGCATCTTGGGTTTGTGTCTATAGAATACTGGAACAGTATGTGTGTGTGTTTTATTCACAGTATAGACCAGAATCTCACTTGTATTTAATCATATTCCATTAATTCTGTGGAAACTCTCTCTTCGACCAGCACAATACAGCATTGTGGTTAAGGTTGCTGGTACACTCACCTGTTTACTCAGTCAGCCTTATTATATTAACTGTCATCCAGGTGTGTGCAGCTTTTGCCAGCTGAACCTGCAGTATGTCTATCTATCTATCTATCTATCATTATTTGGATTATCAGTATATTTGCTCTTCTAGGACTAGTTATTAAATCTAAATTCTATTTATAACTAAACATTTATGTTATTTCTCTTCCTTTTTCTCATTGTGTTTCTAATTCTTATTTAGTGAGTGTCTACAAGTGCACATAGTAGTAGAACAGGGGAAAAAACTTATAAAATTCATTTGTATGAGAGAATAAACGTGGCAAAACATGACCCAGTTTTTCTACAAGATTTATTATATGACTGATTATTCTAATACAGCAATGTTGCATAGACTTGCATTTGTGTTTGAATTTATTGCTGTTGTTTCGACGGGCTGTTCTTTTGGTTTGGTTCTTTTGTGTGGGGTGTTTAGGAGTTGTGTTATCCTGGATGTACCTTTGGTGGGTTCTCACCATACTTCTTGAAGATGACAAGGCTGCATCTGTGCCATGGGTGTTAATAAAAGCATTGTTTTAGTACTGCGGTGAATTGTGGTTGTCAGTACACAAAAAGTACAATATACAATGGAGAAATATAAAGAGCAGTTATTAAAGATGTATAATAGGTGCCCTTAGGTGTTGGTGTCCTGTGGAGGGAAAGGACACCATCATTAAATTTGTAGGATGCAACACTATGCACCCCGGGGGCTAGAGCTCATGCTGTAGCGGTGCAACAGGGTCCCATTGTCTGCTCGGGAAGATCTGATGTATGAGCGGCGGGATCTTTCAGCACTTTTGCCTCCGAAGGGGTACGGAAAGTGGCCTACGTGCGCTGAGTGATCTCATGCGTTATTCATGAGCGCTTGCTGACAGTGAGGGTCAAGTGGAGGGGTAATGAGCTCACCCTGCGTGGTGTAAACACGGTGAAAACTGCAAGTACTAGTTCCTGTGGGTTTAATAAGCGTAAGTTAACACAACCTTAATAGCTGTACTAACCTGCACATTTTGCCCATCTTGCAACACACAGCAGTGTGCGTAGTGGAGTTTAAACTATGTTTATGTACATAGTTTTTAAACTATGGCAATCCAGGATACTCAAACTATGGCAAACCTAGGATATTAATATTGCTTAAAAAAATTTTTAAAATGTTTTTCCTTGTGGTGACATGGTGACTTCTTTTATTCAACGACAACTTTTGTTCACTTCCAAGCAGCAAAGCTATCTGTTTTCTGCTCAGGAGCTGTTTGGAGTTTGATAAATGGGCAGCAGGTGGCGTAGCAGTTAAGGAGCCTTTGGCTGCCAAATGAAAGTTCTAGATCTCATCCTGCTTCCCCTCTCCTGCCGTAGTCTTGATCAAGGTACTTTACATTTTATTCACTTAGCAGACGCTTTTCTCCAAAGCGACTTCCAATGTAGTGTTATCAGCCCACACACCTTATTCAGCGCAGTGACTTACACTGCTAGATGTACTACTTACTTACACTGGATCACTCATCCATACATCAGTGAAACACACTCTGTGACACTCACACATACTTTCCATGACGAGATACAGTAAATGATTTTAGCAATTTGTTGGATTTAAAAAAGCTAGTGATTTAAGAGGCAAATTTTTTTTTTTTAGCAGTGAAGTCACTGGAAAGCATGACTGAACTGTTCAAATGCTGGGTTTGAGCAGGAAGCAGGGGCTGCACCATACGTGTGTGTTCACCACAACTCTAGTTTCACTGCTCAATAACTGGAATTGGTGTCCTGGTCATACTTTTCCAAACAGTACTTTCAGCAGATGAGGGACAGACAGCAATCCGCTTCACTTCTACAATGGGCCTGTCCCTCACCCACCTACAGCTGGGACACTATGTTTGTGTTCCCATAACTACATGTACTGACTTAGCTGACACTTTTCTCTAAATCAACTTACAATGTTAAGGCATTTTACAGTTATTTACCCATTTATACAGCTGGATAACTTTACTGGAGCAATTTAGGATAAGTACCTCACTCAAGGGTACTACAGCTGGAGAGGAAATAGAACCTGCAGTTTTTGGGTCTAAAAGCAGCAGCTTTAACCACTACACTACCAGTTCTCTCAGTGGTAAGACAGACTACTTATGATGGGTCACTCATCCATACACCACTGAAACACTTTCTTTTCTCCTTCTTTCTCCAACCCAAAGACAGAGGAGACAGCTCAGCTTCCCGGTCCCTGCTGTCCAGCCTACAGCAGACCTAACTGCACCGAGGGAAACTGAAATGTGTTAGTGCTACTACCTTTAGACCTGAAGGTTGTAGGTTTGAGTCCCACCCCTGTCTGTAGTAGCCTGGAGGAAGGTACTTACCCTAGGTTCCTCCAGTAAAAAATTACCCAACTGTAAATACATCAACATTAGGCACTTTGGAGAAAAGTGTCAGAAAAATGTAAAAAAAAAAAAAAAAACCTGTAACCTAGGGGGGATTAAAGCTTTATAATTATATAAAACTGAAGACATGCCGCCTTACGTGTAAACATGGTAAGATGAATCAGCACCGGGATCTTTGAACTGTTGCAGTTTGTTCAATTTAACCAAAACGTAGTTCTTGTTCGTATACGAGCGTCCTAGTAGTTACATAAAAAATAGCGGAAGCGGGAGGCAGGTAAACCACAGTACTCTACTGTAGTCTGTACTGTATGATATTTACTTTTAGGGAAAAAAAACACGCTTAGTCATTTTAAATAAAACAACACTCCGTTTTCCGTAATTGGACCCGTCTGCTGGTAAAAAAGTACCTCAGTGGCGAGAGAAATACGGACCGATAACCGTGTGAAACAGACACAGTGTCTCGCGGGGACCTTCCTTACTATTGAATTAAATATGTGAACATTAACAGCACCGCCGCTGGGTCACTTCGTGGCAGCGGTTGCGCGATGTTCACCATTTACTGTCGCATTTTTCCGTCACACCCGCAATTTCATTGTCATTGCAGGCCCTAGGTAAAAATGCATTCATTTCGAAACACTCACAGTCACGCTAGACAGACTCACTATCGCACCAGAACAGAAGAAGGCTCAAAAAAGGCGCAGAGAACCGCGAAACCTATATATAAAGAAACACAGAGAATCGGTTATCGCTTTTTAATCACACTCATATCCGTATCCAACATAAACACCAACTACATCAGTGGTGGGTCATTTTATTACAATTACAACTATGACGGTTACTCTCCATGGCAGCAGTACGACGGCCGAACCCGTATACGTAAAGCATCACGAGCACGCAACGTACTCACGCAATATACGTAAATGTTTGACCTTTAAACTTTCACCTTTTTCAAAGTCATAGTGTTTCCGGTATCGTCTTCTGCGGCGTGCAGCGCTCTCCGGCCAACTGAGGACGGGGAAAAAAAAGTTCCTTTTTCAGTGACTGAAAAGCTGCAAATATGGTAAGCGCAAAGTTTAAGGCATGATGTGTCTTCTTAGTGTTTATTAAATTTTACAGTGTTACGAGCATCACATTGTGTGTACGTTGCTAATGGGATATCTGCTTGCTCAGTCAGTTCACACACACTCACAGAGTTGCTGCCTCTCCGATCCGTTTGTTACAAACTTTGTACGTGTGTGTTTGTACACTCTGACTGAGTAAGTAAATATACGTCATAAATTAGAGAACGATTGTCCCTTTAGAAAACCTTTGAAATGATTGATATAACAAATACTCCGTAACTGGTGAGATTGTGACAGGTCAGGAGCTAGTAGTTGGTTGTCATCATGCACATGATGATGATTATCATTGAACAGCGTCCATTCATGTGACCCAAATGTCAACTGCCTGGTTTTTATGGATGCACGCACACGCTGCAGTTTAGGTTTTTTAGACTTTACCTGTAGCAGAGAACTTCATCTGGGAGTAATCCTCCGCGCTGGTTAGATAAAGAAGTTTGAACACGTATGCCATGGTATGGCATGTCAGCAGAGACCATCTTGCATTCTAGTCCAATGATAATTTGTCCCTTCAAGGGTTGCTGCTGATGAATGATTTGCAGATGGGAGTAATAAAAGTCTGCATTGACTGACGCCTTAACATTGAAATCATCAAAACAAGTTACATACTTTATTATATAAGTTACAACTTGTCCATTATTTGTTCATTTTAAAAATGTTTAATTTGTGAGAGGTGTTGTAAAGAAAGGGGGGCGCAGTGAGTTGGACCGGGTCCTGCTCTCCGGTGGGTCTGGGGTTCGAATCCCGCTTGGGGTGCCTTGCTTGCAACGGCCTGGCATCCCGTCCTGGGTGTATTGTAAAGAAGTTTTCAAATTTAATCATCTGATTATCAGTTTCTGTATCTTGTCTGATAACTCATTACAAAATACTACTTTCTTTTGAAAACAGGCTCGAAATGCAGAGAAGGCCATGTAAGTTCATGTTTAAATTTTACTTTTGATAACGTGGTGATGATGGTCATGTTTCATGATCAGTGCAGTCGTACGTGATATTTCACATTTCTACAATTTGTAGTCTTTTAAACCGTGGGTCAGTTTTTAAAATTTTTATCTGTATCCTGCAGTTTAACTGGCATAACTGATTTAGTTGGGACACTCTTTACAGTTTCACTCGTCCAAACTTTTTGAAGGGTGTTATAACTGAGTAATAAGTAATTTTTACCTCCCATTTTTTACAGGACGGCCTTGGCCCGGTTTCGTCAAGCCCAGTTGGAGGAGGGAAAAGTCAAGGTAAGTGTTTCTGGCTTGTGATCTCTTTGCAAAAATGTTGTAAACATTGAACAAAAATTGTAATGAGATCCAGAAATAATAATATAGTGTGTGTGTGTGTGTGTGTGTGTGGGGGGGGGGGGGGATTCTTCCCACAGTCAAAAGACGTGTTTCAGGTGACTTGGTAACTGCAAATGAGTGTGTGTGTGTGAGGTTGCCATGTGATGGACTGGTGTCCCATCCAGGATCTGTCTTGCCTCATGCTCTATGCTTCCATGCTAGGTTCCAGACAACCATGGTCCCACACTGATTATTGAGAGTAAATGGATAGATAATAAACTAGAGTTCATTGTCAGGCCCTTGTGTTAAATAATGACAGGCTATGTATGCCTTGGCCATGAAGCTTACACTTGCATTGTAAAATTATTGGGGAAAAAACAGTTGTTAGGATTAATAGTAGCTTGAGGATTGTCAGTTGGAAATCGTACATTTAAGTATAATTTAAGAATTTGTATTTGTTTGAATACGATGTTTGCTCCTCAGTTGGCACATTGTGGTTGCTGCTTTAACCAATGTTTCTTGATATTGTTGCTTTTATATTTTATATATGTTATATATTTATACGTTATGTATTTTTGTGTGTATACTATGTGTATATATATTTATATATTGTATACACACAAAAATACATATATATAAATAATGGGGGTGTGCGTTCTGCTCTCTGGTGGGTCTGGGGTTTGAGTCCTGCTTGGGGTGCCTTGTGACGAACTGGCGTACCTCCCCCTCTGGCCTCGCGCCCTCTGTTGCCGGGTTAGGCTCCGGCTCACTGTGACCCCGGCAACACGCGGTTTCAGTCTGTGTGTGTGTGTGTGTGTGTGTGTGTGTGTGTGTGTGTGTGTGTGTATAAATATATACAATATGTTAAATATAAATAAAATTTGTAGCATTGTTTGCTAAATTTTAGAAATGTATAACAATATTATGTTGAACTTCTAGGAGCGAAGACCATTTCTTGCTTCAGAGTGCAACGAATTGCCAAAGGCAGAGAAGTGGCGGCGACAGGTAGGTAAAAAGTTGTTTCTCAGTGATGTTCTGTTGAAATGAAGCCCTCTTTGTACCTTTTCACCTCTTCCTTCATGCAACTCCCTGTATGGTCCAGGTGGGCTGAATCCAGTAGGTCTTACAACGGTCTCTTGTGCCACAAGGAGGCCAAAGAGGGAGTTAAATTGGTTTAATCCAAAAAATGTTCACTGGAATGAAAACCTCTGTCCAGCACCAGCTGTCCAGCACTGTTTATATAACATCAAATTAACTGACAATATAGTATTGCCAGAAAAACCTGGTGCACTGGCTTCTTGTATTTTGAATGTTTGGGTTACAAATACATTTCTAATTAAAGTATAAAGATATAGTTCTAATTTTCAGTTTTGTTTTTCGTACAATTCTTTGCAGAGCTATTGTGGCCCGTTTTTATGCAGAGGCCAGATATCAGTAAAGAGCACACAATCAGAACATCTGTATTATGAAACTTTAATTGATTTTGACTCAGTAGTAAAAGTGACTTATGTAGAAATAATTAGTCTTATAAAGGAACTTCCTGTCCCAGTAGAGTTTGTAAGGTGAGGAGCCAGAGTTTGTGTTCCTTTTCAATATTTATGGAATTGTATATAATTTTTTTGTAGATCATCAGTGAAATTTCCAAGAAGGTTGCACAAATTCAAAACGGTGAGTACAACTGTCAGTAATCAGTAGTAGTGATATTAAACTGTTCTTATTGTTTGTGGAATGCAGGGTTTGATAACCAGTTTTTTTTTTTTTTTTTTTTTTAAGCTGGTTTGGGTGAATTTAAGATACGCGACTTGAACGATGAGATCAACAAGCTGCTTCGAGAGAAAGGGCACTGGGAGGTCCGGATCAAGGAGCTTGGTGGTCCGGACTATGGGGTGAGAGGAGATAAACCTTTTATCTTTGACACTTATCAGTCGATTGTGTTAACCATCAGACAAGCTTGACATCATTAGTTATGTGTTTTACAGTTCTGTATTTTCCCTGAGCACATACTGCTTCAGTGAATCTCAGAAAATTTCTTTTGGAAGTAATATCTGACAGTTTTGGTACCTGAGAGCTCCAAGTTCAGCCGCTTTGAATCCAGTGAGTGGGGATTTGGCAGTGCATTGCTCAGGTTGAGCCATGTTGGGTATTCATTGTCTTTTCCAGAGACTTGGACCAAAGATGCTTGACCATGAAGGCAAGGAGGTACCTGGAAACAGAGGGTATAAGTATTTTGGTGCTGCCAAAGACCTACCTGGCGTGAGAGAGCTGTTTGAGAAAGAGCGTAAGTGTAATTCTCAACGTATGCAGGTCTGGTCTTAAGTACACACACACACACACATTTTCAGAACCGCTTGTCCCATACGGGGTCACGGGGAACCGGAGCCTAACCCGGCAACTCAGGGCGTAAGGCTGGAGGGGGAGGGGACACACCCAGGACGGGACGCCAGTCCGTCGCAAGGCACCCCAAGCGGGACTCGAACCCCAGACCCACCGAAGAGCAGGACTGTGGTCCAACCCACTGCGCCACCGCACCCCCCTCTGGTCTTAAGTAACAGGTTTTTTGGAAAGCCATCAGTCTCAGCAAAAGTACTACAAAAACTGTTTGGAAGGACAAAATTAGCATAGTAGTGCTCATATTAAAGAGCATATTACATGTGTAGATTGATACTTTTAATTTATTAATAGCTTGTTCCTACTGCACCCTCTAGCAATTCCACCCCCGAGAAAGACTCGAGCTGAGCTCATGAAGGAGATTGATGCTGAGTACTATGGCTACAGAGACGAGGACGACGGAGTTTTGGTACCACTGGAGCAGGAGTACGAGAAACAGTGTAGGTTTCTGCAAGTGTTTGACTGTGTTTACATGCACCTTGTTCTGACTCGTGTTTTATTCTTTTTTTGTCACTTGCGTTTGTGTACTCTACTGCTGGATGTTACGTGAACACTACACAATTCCATCACATGTTGTTTGGTGGTAAGGGGAAAAACTGCTTACAAAACTGTGCTTTCTTTAAATTGCTGCCTTAGTCATAGCAGAGGCTGTTGCAAAGTGGAAAGCAGAGAAAGAGGCCCGTCTGACAGGCAGCGGAGGACCTGGGGAAAAGGAAGAGGATGAAGAAGATTACATTTATGCTGTTAGGGATGATGAGGTAACATTCAGCTTTAGCTCAGTCACAAAAAAAAGCATGAACATATAATCCTGCACTGTATCTGTGCTTTTATTCTATATCAGTACTTTATTGTGAATAATGTGGGAAATTAGTGAAAAATATAATAAAGCCCTATTAAGCTATGTAACACACACGCACATTTTCTGAACCGCTTATCCCATACGGGGTCGCGGGGAACCGGAGCCTACCCGATAACACGGCGTAAGGCCGGAGGGGGAGGGGACACACCCAGGACGGGACGCTAGTCAATTGCAAGGCACCCCAAGTGGGACTCGAACCCCAGACCCACCGAAGAGCAGGACCCGGTCCAACCCACTGCGCCACCACGCCCCCCAGTGATGTAACAGTTATACATAATTATTTATATATGCTATAATTAACCCTAAATAACCTATATCCTATCCTATGAACAATCATAACCCTATGGTTTATATAGTACAGTGTAAAGGGGTTTTGCAACTTAGAACCAGGTCGTCAGAACAGAATCCCATCGTAAGTCGAGGGCCACCTGTGGTTATTATTTGTGTTTCAGTGCAAGGCCAAAAGTTCAGTTTAATACTCTTTCTTTTCTCTCATCATAAGCACTCAGATGAAGAGATGAGAGATCAGCTGGAGGGTGAGGAGGGATCACAGGCTTTCATTGCCCATGTCCCTGTTCCTTCACAGAAAGAGGTATGAATGGTTACCCACATAATTGAAGACTACTGTTGAACCTTTGAGGGAACTGTGCACCGTGCATTGTGCATTTAACTTTCATACAGTCTAAGTTAGGTTACTTGCTATTAAAGGTCCAGCCTATAAGTGTAGTACCTGAACTAGGAGAAAAACCACTGATTCTTTAACAGCAGAGCAATACTCTCTTTTCTTCTAGATTGAGGAGGCCCTGGTCAGAAGAAAAAAGATGGAGTTGCTACAAAAATATGCCAGTGAGACACTAATGGCTCAAAGTGAAGAAGCCAAAACACTTCTTGGGTTATAGGATCTTCTTGATGTGTGGCATAGGGATTAATAGATTTGTAAATACAGTATGTCTGTATGCATCACGTGTTGATAGTCCAAGTGACAGACATTTGCCTTTTTCGACAAGTGAGCTTGTTTGTTAAATCTCCTTCTTGAAATTAAATTTGTACAGTTTTGGATAAACTGACCTGTTGGTCACATTTAACAGAAAATAATTGTAAATATCAAAGCTTTTTTTTTTTTTTTTTTTTTTTTACAGAATGGCTTTGCTTCTTAATAAAATATTTTCTAGAAAATGTTAAGAATGTGTACATTTTTTTAAATCAAATAAGTAAAAGCACTGAGTGAGTTAAGTGTTGTCTTAGGCCATACAGCCGCATGGGCTGTTTCATCACCTGTACTTTGATCATCGGGACTAAATGAAATGTAAACATAAAAAAAAGTGAATGGTCATTAATTTTTGTGAGGTTAAGCAGTGCTTTTTGAAGAGCGCACTGTGGTATTTTTTTACATCTAGAATGATGGATCGTTTTACAGCTGTCATCCAGGCGCATCCAATGTGAAGTGTGAGGGCTGTGTGTGGCCCGCAAGGACATTTGTAAAATCAACGTTACATTTATTCATTCAGCAGACGCTTTACTCGAAAACGATGTACATCTCTGAGAGTGATACAAAGATTGCAACACTTTAACAGAAGGATGCTTACCATACTATGGTCTGCTTACTATGCTTACCATAAGTTCTGTTCAATCACATTAATAGTTAAGCACACATAGGCACCTTTTAACACCTTTCACTACAGTATGGTACTCTACATATGAGGTGGGATTGAAAAGTTCTAAGATGTATTTATTTCAATTAGTGTACATACCACACTGCACCTAAATAAAATGCAATAAAGCAATAAGATTTAGATTGTCAGTATAATTTTTACACGTGTGGCTCGGACCTGCTCACGGTAACGGTGGAGGTCCTGCAGTTAGTTCTACTGTTAGCTCTATTTCTCATGTGACATGTATGCTTTCTTTATGTGTCTATTTAAAAGCTGCACATATATCCCACTGTTTAGGTGGTTACATGTCCACCTCTCTCTGAATATATATAAGGTTTAACTGGAGCTGCAATGATCTCACAAACCACGGGCGATTTGTAATGTATAAAAGGTGTAACATATATGGTTAATGGTACAAAATGAATGGAAAGCGGTCATTTGAACATTTGAAATAAGGCTCCACATAGGCATGAAGATAAAGGTCTTGAATTGGAAGGTAGTTTCCTCTGGTGGATTTTGTTATGTGATAGCATGATGATGTTGCTCTACATGCTAATCTGGCTAATAATTCAGGGACAATTTTATTGGAGAGGAAAAAAAAAAACATGTGAAGTAAAAAGGCTTGTTTCTCAAATCGTGTGAAATTCATTGTCTAAAGCAACCGCGACGCCGTTCGAAACATTCACTTTTTTCGTTCCCCACCACTCTGCGGGCAACAACAGCCCGTTTCTCCGCATCCACGTGTCCGTGACGCAATGCGTGCTCGCTCCCGGCGCTCTGGCGGACGTGCTGCCATAGCAACCGCACGGGCTCAACGTAGGAAGTGGTGCGATTAGTTTTTAAACGTCCTTCGTCCAATCAGGGCTCGGGCCGTCGCCTTAACCCGTCGCGCGCCGGCCTCTCGCCTCCTCCTCCTCCTCAGCGGCGGGCTTTGTGCCCCTGCGCGAGGCGGACCTCCAGCCGTGGCGTCATACGGTGCTTTGGGCCGCACAGCAGGAGACACAGTTATGGTGGGGTGAGCGAGCCGGCACACAAAGGACACCCTTTTCGGCGTTCGATCCAGGAAGCTGGCGGAGATGCGGGGACTGGCTCCCGTGTACCGGGCCGTGACGAGCGCCGTGTGCCGCCGCCGCAGTAGCAGCGGGACTGCGAGCGGCCACAAGCAGGTAGGGGACAGAGCAGCCGGACAACGAACAGAACCAGAACCAGAACGAGAACAGAAGCGGAACGAGCTGGCGAGGGTGATGCGCCGGAGAAACAGAACAAGCAAGCAAGCAAGCAAGCAAGCAAACAAACGAATAGTAGGCAAAAAACCGAGACAAGAATGAATGAATGAAAGAAAGAGAAAGAAATGGATCGGATGATTGAATACATAACGTTACGAACAGATAGAGATGCACACTGCGGAAAGCCCGGCAAATTATATATAAAAATACAGCTACAGGGCAGGCACGCGGACAAAAACAGATCAATCGACAGGCAAACAAAAAGGAAAGATAGACGGGCAAAGATGACAGCAGGCTGATGAAACTAGAAAAAAGCAGTTTGTTTTTTTTTTTTCTCCGCCTTCATTACACCCAGACCACATTAACACTCCTGTCCGTCGCTGGAATCGCTAAAATCACACCTGCCTGTCGGACCTGTGCTCTCCATTCATCTTCGCAGTGTGACACGTTTCATTCCTCATACTTTTCCTCCAAAGCGACAACGACATACAGGTATTTCCAGTTATTTACCCATTCATACACCTGGGTCCTTTTACTAGAGCATTAAGGTAAGTACTTTGCTCAAGACAAGGGTATAGGTAGAGGTGAGATTCGAACCTGCAACCTTTTGGGGCAGCAGCGCTAACCATTATACCATCAGCTGTCCTGTAGCTTTGATATCTTTCCCAAAATTTTCCTTTGTCCTCTGACATTGAGAATGACTTTCTTGTTTTTACTTTAAGTCCCAGAATCCTGTCTGTATGATCACATCCAGTAAATGCGAAGTGAAGTGTGTGTGTGTGTCTCTCTGTCAGAGCGAAAACAAGGCAACAACACACCTTCCATGACATATTTTGTGTGTCGTGCCTTAGGGGTGCTTACTCACTGCAGTGACCCTGTGTATGTGTGTGTTGGGGGGGGGGGAGTACACAGCACAATGTGCAGCAGACCTGCATCAAAGGGGGGGACGCGTGTGACGTTAATCCAGTAAAACAGTGTCCATTTCAATTGCTGCTTTGGACATGGATGTGTCCCGTTGTGACGTGCCGCCCGAGGGTCAGTTTGCTTGCAGGCGCTGAGTACTGGTCCTTTCTGTGCGTTCTGCAGCACATCTGGATCATGCAGCACATCTGGATCACGCATCACTGACCGCTGTCACAACTGCTGATGAAGAAGAATAATAATAATAAAACACTTCAGAAAGTCAAAAATTGTGAACGATCGCCTCCTCAACTGCCGTCAAATGTTACAGCCACAGCAAATAAGAAGTAAACACCAACAGAGGAAATATTGATTGATTCGGATGCAGTCAATGTGGGCTTTATGGAATTGCTCTGCTGGTTGACAGCAATACACCCTAAGTTACCTATCCATTTCACCCTATTTCCTCCTGAGACGCAGTCGTTCGTTCTTGTCCACTCTAGAGGACATCTTTCGTTGTCTCTTGCAAATTGTCCATATTACAGTGGTGAGTCCTGATGCACCTTAGAGCGTGGAATTTCTGTGCTTATTATAATACCGTATATTTGGGTTGGGACTTGGATGACTTCGTAGAACCTATAGAAGTATATCCAAATGTAATTTTTTTTTTTTTTTTTTTTTTCTTCTTCCTGTGTCTCACAAGGATCTGTACAGCCAGGTGAATCACTTTTTTTTTTTTTTTTTAAATGTGAGGAATTGTAAATCGGAGTGCTGTTGCCAGATCCTAGTAAATTTTTGTATCGGTGATTTGGAGAGTCTTCCCATGGCTACAGACTGGCGATCTGTAGTCTCAGAAATGTAAACCACATTTTCTAACAGTTCCTCATTCCTATGGTAGGAGCAAAAATGCTGTGTCATTTCAAGGAATCGTCATAACCGACCTGTTATGTGGACATTCGTAAATTCAGTGACGAAATCTTTCTTAATATGAGTGAGTTTTATGGTAGATTTACATTTCTCCATTTAGCAGACGCTTTTCTCCAAAGCGGGAGGTGCGGTGGCGCAGCGGGTTTGGCTGGATCCTGCTCTCTGGTGGGTCTGGGGTTCAAGTCCTGATTGGGGTGCCTTGCAACAGACTGGCGTCCCGTCCTGGGTGTGCCCCCTTCCCCTCCAGCCCTCCCCCCTGTGCTGCCGGGTTAGGCCCCGGTTCGCCGCAACCTCGCTTGGGACCGGCCGCTTCAGCCAGTGTGTGTTTCTCCGAAGCAACGTACATCTCGTGGAAAATTCAGTGTGTTCATTACATTAGGAGAAAGAGGCCTAGTTGCAGATGTGTGATTAAGTACAGTTACTTTCTGCCATATGTACCGATGTTCATCACATGAGTAGCTGCATAAAACTTTATCCACAATTTCAAATCACATTCCTAGAATTTTTTTTTGATGAGATATAGAAATATTTACGTTATATTACAGAGGTAGCTGTGTAAAGGTCATGCAATAATACACAGGGTGCTAAGATTATGGGGGCTGCACACTAACTGCTAACCAAACCAACAGTGCCTACTTCCTTCTCAATACCTAACCCTCAATCCACCAACCGTCTTATTTAATCTTAACTAGCTATCCTTACTACTCAGACCTCTTCACAGTACCTCTACACACCTGCTCACCAGCACATGGTAGCCATGAGCACTACCCACCTCGCCGGGGTTCACCGTGAGCACTTCTCTGGGGTTGTCAAGTGGGCACCTTCCTTCATCGGAGTCTCCCTGAATTGAGCCCACAACACCTCCAGAAGGTTCAACAGTGGGATCTGGCATCCCAGACCCACTCCCCTCCCTGCTCACAGCACAGTCCCAGTGACTCGATTCCCAGAAGCCTCGCTGTCCCACCACAGGGGACCTCGGTGCATCCGGTTCCTTATGAGATGCAACCAGACTTCAAAAGTTTAATCGGGTATGATCTTAAAGTTAGGGTGCATGAGCATTTACACCTTACATGAACGTAAGAGATCATGGGCGAACTGAGTCTGGAATAGATGTTTTGAGACCCTTTTTAAATGTGGACAGAGATTCAGCAGTTCTGAGTGAGAGGGGGAGGTTGTTCCACCACAACAGAGCCAGAACCGAGAACCTCCGTGCTCTAGCTTTCGTTCGTGGGACCACTTAATCATGTAACAGTTAATCAAACGTTGCGTTGCGCCGGATTAAAAACCGTTTGGTGGTGTGCTTGGAAGTGTGTGTGTGAATGTTCCAAGGTGAGCCGTAAACACGGATTGTGTTGATGCCGGTGTGGGACTAGCGGTTGGTGGAGCACTTGTCACACCTGCTACAGTGTCTTTGATCAAGGTACCTACCCTGAATTGATCCAGTAAAAATGACCGAGCTGTATAAATGGATAAATCAGTGTGTCACCTAGAATGAAGGTGTGAGCTAAATAACCTAACATGTCCAGTAGCAGCTCAGATCAGATTGGAAATGGACTTGGGAAAGCCAAGACCTCTGTGGAAGAAAATGCACAGATGTTTTGTTCTCACAGATTGGAAGGGGGGAAATCAATGTAATCCTCAGGCGTGACAGTGGAGAAAGTAGAGGCTCAGCAGAAGGCAGGAAGGCGAGGGACTGGTGTCCAGGGCAGGCGGCGAATGACGCAAATGTCCCCTCGGACTCGGCTCTTACTCAATCGCAAGTCGTCCTCCTTCCTCTGTGCCGCACTCTTTGGCCTGACCCCTTCTTGTGAAACGCATCTACGTTTCCTCTACTTTTATGTGAACTGGATTGTTTGTTTTCACAGTTTAATAATTTTATAACGTCTTTAGGTAAACTATAGGTGGCCAGAGAAACCTTTATGCCATTCCTGTACCCTGACAGTAAGCAATGTGGAGTATTTATATTTATTCTGAACTTTTATACACATAAACAAAAAGAGGTACCCCAGGATATGCTGATGTGCTCATATGTTTATTTTTAACCATGTATTGCTAGAAAAGACTTCCTCCCTGCAAATATCACTAGATTTACAGCGATACATTTTTGACTGTCTTAAAATGCATTTAACTTTTAAAACGAGTGTATTTTGTTGTCTATTATGCTTTTAATCTTTTTTATGATTAAAAAAAATATGTTTTGGGAGGAGGTGCTGTACTTGTATACAACATGGCAGAGGTAAATCCTGCTTTACAAAGTGAGAGAGAGTAACTCCCTTAAAGTGACAGTACATCCTTAGTATTAAGAAAAACAAAGAAGAAACAAAATATACAATACTGAAAATGTAGAAAATCTGTGGGAGGACTGTAGGTACATGTATTTTACAGCAGCTTAGATTTAGCATAGGGATGGAAAGTTTTAAGATGCACTAATTATCAGTTGGCTACTGCATTCACAAATTTTATGGTGCAACCCAAATTTTCATATTTCGATTTATTTTTCCCAAGTTGTCCAAATGAAGAAGCTGTGTGTCTGCATACTTTTCAGACATTTACATCATAAGTTCACATAAACAGCATTTTTCCATGGTTTCCTTTAGGAAGAAATATTCTCGGTATGGGGGGTGCGGTGGCGCAGTGGGTTGGACCGGGTCCTGCTCTCCAGTGGGTCTGGGGTTCAAGTCCTGCTTGGGGTGCCTTGCGACGGACTGGCGTCCCGTCCTGGGTGTGTCCCCTCCCTCTCCAGCCTTATGCCCTGTGTTGCCGGGTTAGGCTCCGGTTCCCTGCGACCCCGTATGGGACAAGCGGTTCAGAAAGTGTGTGTGTGTGTGTGTGTGTGTATTCTCGGTATACTTTATTCCGCTGTATGCAGCGCTTTTTTTTTTTTTTTTTTTTTTTTTTTCTCTCTCCCCCCCCTCCCATGTTAGTGCCATTGTGCGCTCATCTTTTCTACTGTATATGAGCTGTTTCCATTCAAGTTTACCATATGCCAGTGGTCCAGGAAGAGAATTTTGTCATTAACCGCCTTTCCAAATTCCACAAGCGTTAAGTTTGTTTATGTGACATAATAGATGATCTTCGTTCCCATGGGGATTTAATGGTGAGGACATCCGAAACAAAACTTTGCTGGCTTTGAATTGTCTTTGCTGTCCTCTTATTTCTCCGTTACCTAACTGCTTTTTTTTTTTTTTTTTAATTCCTTTCTTGGATTGAAAGGGAAATAAAATTCATAATGGAGAGATGGTAAGAAAAGAAAAAGTTAATTTTGTTTAGTGTGGAACTGAAGACTGGGAGCAGGTCGGCCAGGTTTGGCTGCCTGGAAGCGTCACAAATGTTCCATTTTTTTTTTTTTTTTTTTTGCTGTTTAAAAGAAGCCGGGAGGGACTGCAATTAAGTTGGCAGGGCAGAAACCTGGCTGCCATATGGGAGCTAAAGGACTAAAACAAAAACAAGTGCCCTGTATTTTCTGTGTGCGTGAGTGTGTGTTTTTGCTCACGCATCACGGCCGTGTCAATGCTCTAAATTAAGACCTAGGCTAGTGAAACACTCCCGTAATTTGCTGTTATGGAGGCTAATAGGTATGTGAAATATGCGCAGTGGAAATTTGCTGAAGGCATTGTTCGGTTATTTAAAGACAGACTAGCATCGTGGTTAAGGACATGGAAGGAGACCCCAAAGGATGCATCATGGAGTCCTGGGATGGGGCCTGGTGCGGCACTGAAGAAGAAGCCAATCCTGAATAGCTCCTGTAAAATTACATTGCTTGGGATACAGTATTCTTAAAAATCGATATGAAAATTATTGGAAAAACCAGACTCTACCTTGGCTCTTCCAACATCTGTCCAGCAGTGTTGTTTGACCCTCAGCTTCTGAGTGATGACCACCGTTTGGGGTTTCACAACCTTTGGGTCTCATGGGTTTCGTGGTCTGCAAACTCTGTTTCCCCCCATGTGCTCTGCGTTCCTCCATGAGCTCCACGTCCGCATGCCCTGCGGTCTGTTCTCCGTCCCGCTGAGCCGTTAAAAGCGGAAAGGCGTCCCGCCGCCGAAACCTTTCCACACACGGCAGCTGTATTTTCCTCTTGCCTCTTTTTTTTTTTTTTTATTTAAATTATTGACATGCTGAGTGACTGCAAGCAGGGCAAAAGTGAAGACGCGCTCAGACGCATCTGGGTTAGTTTTCCTTGGCAGAATGAAGCTTTTTTTTTTTTTTTTTTTTTTTCTTCAGGGCACCAGACAGCTGCCCAGCTGTTTCCTCACCACAGCCAGATGGGTTTCCCAGGGCAGCGCAGACAGTGTAGAAGTCAGCAGTTTTTTCAACTCAAAGAAAGGACGATTGAGCTGCGGTGGTCACTTCAGAGTCAAAGCGTGTCTTTATGAGCCTGGTGTCGCCAGCCGGAGCGATGACCCCGGGGTCATCGCTCCGGCTGGCGACACCGGGCTTTGACTGACGCAATGAATAAAATCATTGAGATTGTACACCTTCTCCCCGATTTACAAATAATGGAGTCATGAAGTCTTAAGGATACATCCATTTTCCATTGTATTTTTAACTGTATTTGCTTCGGCCCTCGGTTTTCCATAGCGGAGGAAATGTGACGTGTTTTTCCTCCTCCAGCCAATAGGGGTCAGTAAAGCCCAGTCAAACGAGCAGTGGCATAGGACCAACCTAATTCAACTTGCCTCCACGGTGTTTGCATTTATTGGTTTTCAAGACTCTTTTCTCCACCACCTGCCATTTGCAGGTGGTCTCCCGTCCAAGGACTGACCAAACAAACCCTGAGCAGCTTCTAAAATGTAATTTGGTGGGACCATGTGTTAACAGCTCGTGTTTGGCGTTTAGGGGGATCGTTGATGAATAACAATGATAAATAAGGCGCGTGTTCTTGGGATGAATCGGCTAATAATCGGAAGTGAAATCGGAGTTTGTGGAGAGAACGCGTTTTTCTTTTCGTAAGAAGTCCTAATTCCGCATCATAAGACTTCCAGCTGGGAGTCCATCTTCGCCCAAGGCCGAGATGTCTGAGATGTCTTGAGTACTTGTTGGTGTTTCTGTAGCGGTGTGGGTTTTTTACGGGATGGGGTCGCTAGCCCCATGCCCAACCCTCTTCCTTTATCCGGGCTTGGGACAGACAGGGGACCCCGAAGGAATCCCTCGGTGGAGTTAGAAGTCCTAATTATTGCGTCATTTATTGTAGCGCTGTCCAAGATTTTAACGTAAGCATTAATACGTAAATTGCATCGATTTGTGTGTTTGATACAGAAAGCTGAAAGTGTCCAGAAGCTGATGATGTTGGACCTGAATGTGAAATGATTTGGTGAAGAGTTGAGGTTGAATGGAGGGTTTTGAAGAATTCCCCCCCAAGAAAATGTAGTGATAAAAATGATTTTGTATGTGTTGTGCCTGTAAGGTGAGGAGCCAGCGCATATTTACACATAATTGTACAAAGATCTACTGGTTTTCTCTGTATACTGGTTTTGTACTGTTCTCTTGCCTCACCTGGGTCTCCCCTCACTGCTCCTCAGCTCCAGCCGGGCTTCGGCCTTCTCTTTGACATCGATGGCGTTCTTGTGCGTGGAAGGACGCCCATTCCAGCGGCTAAGAAGGCTTTCCAGAAGCTGGTGAACCCCCAGGGCCAGTTTGTGGTCCCCGTGGTGTTTGTGACGAACGCCGGGAACTGCCTCCGTCAGACCAAAGCGGACCAGCTGTCCCACCTCCTCGGAGTCTCGGTGAGTCGCCGGTCCCCCGTCAGCTCATGTTGAAGTGGTCACAGATTATTGTAGTTTTTTGCACATGTACTAATGGAAGCTTTTGATAATTTTAGAATTATTAGATTTTTGCCCATTTTTACATTTAAAGTCCAATAACCACAGTACTGCAGATGTATTGATGTAGTAAATAACTGAATTGACTGAGCACTAACGTTGAGACAAGCTTTTCGGGGTTAATTGTTCCTTCTGCTTCACGCCACCCTCGTCTCTTGGGCACCCAAGTTTTGTTGGCTCTTTCAGAAGAGAGTGAAAATTGGACGAACTGAGAATTGTGCTGGTTTGTGTTCTGCCAGCGTGTCTGGTTGTTAAAGCCGCTTCCTCTTCATAGGACACCCTGTGAATGCGGAAGTGTCTTTGGCGTTTTGCTGACTGTGCGCCGGACACGTGGTGCCAAAATGCCAGGCCTTTTTTTATTTATCACTTCATCATGCTGTGTTAAGTCGGCTGTTTTTCTGAGAATTCAGTATGACTGAATGTTCAGTAGAACCTCGCAGCAGCCACCGCTGAACAGTGCTATGGAAATGTTCCTTTAACTCAAACCGTTTGGTAACACATGAAATTTTTTTTTTTTTTTTTTTTTTTTTTAAATTGTCTGCATATATTCATTCATTCTAGACAGCTAGAATAAGACGGCTGTATAAAAGAAGCTTAACAGGCCCAGAAATGCAGCTCTGCGTATAAAAATCCCTCAAGTTGTAATCTCGGAGGTTGTGTAACTCCTACAGAGGCTGGATTGTATTCCCTTGTTTTCTTGCTTTGAGGACCACATGCCAGCATGTAATGAACCTGATATGTTTGCAGTTTAAGAATGCAGTGGCTGCAGTGTAAAGTTACTGCACCGCCACTGATTCTGCCATGCAGTGACAGGGTACGTGTGATTGCCCTGCAATGTACTGGAGTCCTGTCCAGGGTGTAACCCTTCCCCATACCATATGTTTCCAGGAAAGTCTCCAGACCACTAGAACCCTGCACTGAACAAGTGCTTATTGATAACGGATGGCTTTAGACTTAATTTGATCCACAAACCTGTTTGTCTTCATTACTCTTATCTACAAATCTCATGTGTCCTTTTCCACAGATCTCCCAGGACCAGGTGGTGATGTCACACAGCCCTTTGAAAATGTTCAAGAAGTACCACGAGAAGTGTGTGCTCGTGTCGGGACAAGGGCCGGTGCTGGACATTGCCAAAAAGTGAAGTGTCGTCCGTACATTAGTGTGTCTCTTAGCTTGTCCACCTAAAGATCCGACAACGCACTGCACGTTCAGAGACGGCCGACTTCGTATTTTCTTCTACGATTTTCAGCCCAAGAGCCTTTGACCATTAACACTCCTCAGATCTAAGCGACATCTGGAGACTCCTGGTTGTGCATCTGGGCTCTGTGGTCCAATAGTGTGACCTCAGCTCTCCCTCTGCAAGATTAAACTGCTCTCTCTGTGCCTGCAATAGATAAATGTGCAGAGCGTCCCAACAGTGTGTGATGTTATGCAACACGCTGTGAGTGAAGTTATTGGTTTTGAACCCTCTGATTACATATTATCCAGACTATCAGATTATGACACGTAGACCTGATATCCTGCACAATATAGATCTGAAATCTGTCAAACTGATGGACAAGGATTCGTTTCCTTTCAAGTCACTTGCTATTCTATGCTTTTACCCCCCTGGAAATCTTCCAGCCAAGATTATTCAGCAGTTTTTAAATCACCCGAAATACATATTTCTATTTTCCTTAGGATGGCTAAGGTTTTGCTTGTTAAGCACTATCTTGATAATGTCACTGGCTCTCATGTTACAAATGTTTGATGTATAAATTTTTAAGATGCAAACATTTTCCAGTTTACACACACACACACACACACACACACACACACACAGTCTGAAATCGCTTGACCCGAGATGGGTCACGGCAAGCCAGAGCCTAACCCGGCAATGCAGGGCGCAAGGCTGGAGGGGGAGGGGACACACCCAAGACAGGATGCCAGTCCGTCGCAAAGCACCCCAAGCGGGACTCGAACCCCAGACCCACCCAGAGAGTGGGACCTGGCCAGATCACTGCGCCACCATACCACTGTGCCCCCTGCTTTTCCAGTTTATTTAGGGACAGTTTTTTTATTATTTAATTTGTTGACTTGGTTTTTAATGCATTACTTTGGACAAATCGGTTATGAACTGATTTCTGAACCCAGTTGTTTTGATGATTCCAGATTTGACTGACTGACACGAATGAATGGATGGATGAACTGGACTTGTTAACATTGAGCTTTTTTTTTCTCCAGTGTGGGCTTCAGCAATGTCGTGAGCATCGACATGGTGAGGGAATCCTTCCCCCTGTTGGACATGGTCGACCACAACCGACGACCCAAAGTCCCGGTCAGTCGTCTTTGTCACCTGACACCTTTGTCACCTGACACTTTTCTACAAGGTGACTTGCCGTGTGAGGTTTTTACGCTGAGCCACTACAGCAGGGTAATGCGTACCTTTTTGGTTCAAAGTAAGTTGATTATCTGACACTGCAAGACACTTTGGACAAAGGAATCGGCTACCTAAGGATTGTTAATATTTAACTGTACAGTGCATGTGAAGAGAATGAACACTGAAACACTGTGAGGACATTAATTTGTGGGACAGCTGGTAGCGTAGTGGTTAAGAGTTACTGCCTTTGGATCCAAAGGTTGCAAGTTTGATGCCCACCTCCAGCTGTAGTCCCCTTGACCAAGGTCCTTACTTTTAATTGCTCCAGTAAAAATCCCATGCTGCATTAATGGGTAAATAAGTTGCTTTGGAGAAACATGTCAGCTAGATGAATCATTGAATGTATGAAAATATATATTCATACTGCGTTACAGATGTTGAGTTGCTGTAGCTGCACAAATCTGAACAGTGACTGATCATAGAACTGATAAAATGTTCTCTCATGACAATTATTCTTCCTCACCTGTGTCAAGTGTGGGTTTTTTTTTTTTTTTTTTTTTTTTTTTAACTGAATGTGGTTTTTTTCTTTGTATTTTTACAGTCTACTCCAATAGTTACTATTCCCAAAATTGAGGGTAAGTGTCGTTTTTGTCCGTTATGTTGCCATTGGATACTAATACAAACAAACAAACAGTCATTGTTGGTGGACTCTGCAGCTGTTGTCCTCTTCGGAGAGCCCATTCGGTGGGAGACTAACTTGCAGCTCATCATTGACATTCTGCTGACGGATGGGAACCTGGGAAATGCCCACCAGAACATGATGTTCCCCCACCTTCCCCTGCTGGCCTGCAACATGGACCTCATGTGGATGGCGGAGGCCCACTCTCCACGGTATGCCCAGTTCGATTGGGGTGCCGGACTCATTGGAGCGTGCGATTTCTTCCATGCTCAGTATCCCCACCCACCTTCGTCACCACGCGAACCCCATGATGAGGCCATAGTCTTTGCATACTAGTGGTACTTGTTAACTTTCTTTTTAAACATGGAGAATTATTTGGTTTTGTAAACTGGTGAAGTTTTTAAAGTAGCAATTTTTTTCTAAAGTGATCCATAACTACAGAAAAGTGTAAAATGGTTAGAGCTGTCGCCTTGAACCAGAAGGACCTGGGTTCAAATCCCACCTTCTGCTGCAGTAGCCCTAGTCAAGTTGCTTCAAATGAACTGATGCAATATAAATGGCCCTGCTGTATAAAAGGGTAAATCAGTGTTCCAGAAATTTTTCTGGAGAGAAGTGTTAGCTCAGTGTGAAAATGTTAACTAAAGCTCATAATTGTCTGTAAAATTCATATCACTTTTACTTAACTTCAGAATGAGTTTTATTGGCCAGTGTGCTGACGCACACAAGGAATTTATGGTGGTTCCAGGTGCCTCTAGTATTTACTAAACATTGGACAGTTTCCCCACAATCAGTTTGACTTGTGCCCTTTTGGATGATACTGTGAACATCGATGAATTCCAAAAGGTGTTGATGTTGCATCTTTGTTCTTGTTCTCTTCCACATTTTAAAAAAAAAAAAAAAAAAAAAAAAAAAAAAAAAAAAAAGCTTCATTCATCTATTTCCAATGTGCCGGAGCAGGTTTGGCCACGGGACTTTCCTGGTGTGCCTGGAAAACATCTACAAGAAGATCACAGGCAAGGAGATGAAGTACGAGGCGCTGGTGGGCAAACCGAGCGAGGTGACATACCATTATGCAGAACACTTGATCCGAGAGCAGGCTGCCGAGAGGAAGTGGAGAACGCCCATCAGATCTCTCTATGCTATTGGGTAGGACTCTCCGCCTGTCGCTTTGGGGTCTCAGAAAATGTCTTCCAAGCAGCTTTAAAAAAATGATCTCCCTGTCTCTGTGTTTGACTCAGCGACAACCTCATGACTGATATTTATGGCGCCAATCTGTACAACCGCTACCTAGAAGAGAGGGCTGCCAGGAAACGGTCGAAGGCAGTTGCCAAGATGGCGGCCGTAACGGGCTCCTCAACGGCGCTGGCCCAGGTGGACGACACAGATAGCGGCTGGGAGAGCGAGTTGTCGCCACCTTCCGCCACCTGTTGCAAGTCCGTCCTAGTGTGCACTGGAGTCTACAGGCCCCACGCGGAGGCTGCAACCAACGGCGGCAGCTGCCTGCAGCAAATGGCCTTCCACGGCCACCGCGACTTCTGCTTCGACCCGGCGCTCGTGGAACCGGGTCACATCGTGGAGGATGTGGACGCAGCCGTTGAACTCATCTTTGAGCAGGAGAAGTTTGTACCGCAGTAACTTTGAAAATCATCTCAAGATTGAGATGCATATGGTTTGAGGACTGTCATGGTTCAGAAAGTGGGGGGGGGGTGGTTATTTTAAGAACTTCACTACCGTCTTCATCCGAGAGCAAAAGAAGCCATGGGAGAAAATAACGCAAAGACCTGGACTTTGAAGGAACTTCATGGTTCGCGAGCAGTTCTGAAAAGATGCCTGTGCACTGCAAGGTGCAATTTTTAAATGCCTCCTGAGCAATTTAAACTTGTCTTAAAGACCTTGCCTGTTTTCCATAGTGTAGTTACAAACAAAACTCTAGAGACCTCAGAGTTCACAATTTTGTGACATCAATTACTTGTCAGGTAAGAAAGTCAACAAATGCTAGCAGTAACAAGAGTACTGATTTATATATTTTAAAATGACTAGTGTAATGGTTTATTAGCTTTACCAGTACTGTGGTATGAACATAATCTTCCTTCCCATATCAATACCGTTCTTTTATCTGAACTTCTTAACCTTGGGATTTCTCTTTTACCTTGTGATTACTTCTGTGGTATTTTCTCAACCACTTAGAGCTGTTACAGGGTGTTTGGGGGAAAATAGTGATACACTGTACTGTACTGAATTTGTCGTGCTCATAAATGAGGGCTGGATCTAATGTCTACTTTTATTTGTTCAGACCGACTGTCTTCCTTTTCTCCTGGATTCTGTGATAGAAATAGTTATGCTTTTGCATTCGTTCAGTTCCCCCCCCCATCAATTGTTTGTCCACTGCATGGAAGAATAGGGTATGAGGGAGGGCACAGTTGGCAGTGGATGCCCCTCTATCGGAGGGCAATCACTGCCACACTTATTCACTTGTAAGGGGGCAGTTGAGGCAGGCTGAGTATAAAGCCCACACTTTCCTTTCTCCAGCCATTCCTCAGCTCCATGCAGGTGTTCAGAGGCAGTTGAGATTCTTTCCAGCATGTCCTGGGTCTGCCCCCTGTCCTCTTCCCACGGGGAGGTGCCCAGTATAACTCCAGTAGGAATATTACATGCTAGAACCAGCTCAACTGACTCTTCACAATCAGTTCTCATTCTTAATTGTGCCACAGCATAGACAACTACATCTGTGCTAGAATGGTTTAGAGGATTGAAGAAAGGAAGGATTGTAATGGAGATAGTTTAAATAGTCAGGTAGACCTCACCAGGTCATTTAGGATTACTCTTCCTCTGCCCCTCAACAAGGCAGACTTCACCCCAGCCTATACTTCCTGTCTCTTACTGGACCTCCTGTACAAGTACTCCTTCTCCTACCTCACTTACTTCATTGCTTAAGAGCCTGGACATAATTGACTCATGTGTCAAAGCCATAAGCAGATCCTACAGCTACATCCTGCATAACATCTGCAGGATCCACTCTTCTCACAACACAGTATGCACAGCTCCTGGTCCAAGCCATGATGATATCCTACCTGGACTGCTGCAAATCCCCCCTGGCTGGTCTTCTGGCCTTCACCATTGGACCTCTCCAGCAGATACAGGATGCTGTGGCGAGAGCTGTGCTTGACTTGCCAAAGTATTGCTACGTATCTCCTTTTCTCCTCTCTGCTGACTTGTATGGACTGGAATTTAGCCTGGCACCTAGTGATTCCAGGACAGGCTCTGGACCACCATAACCCCCAACAAGGATAAGCAGTTAATGAAAGTGAGCAAACAGATAAGTAGCTTAGTGCACAAACCTCACAGCGTAAGCTGCCTTGCACCAAGGTGTGAGCGAAATGTATTAATGAACACTGTGCTCAGGAGGTCTAAGTGGACACGCGAAACGCGCAGAAGCGACGACACGGATGGTGGAGGTGCCTTCCCCGCATCCCAGTTGCGCAGACCCACCGATCTGAGTGTCAGTAAACACTGCAAGGTCAGCTCACCTGCTGCAGACCTGCTTCACTTGCAACAAGTTATGTTTAAAGGTTTCTGATTCCTGCAGAACAGCCAAAGCCAATAGACCAGAAAAATCAGTCAATTTATTTCAGCACAAATAAAGAAAATAATTTAGTGTCAGTTTAATCAGAGTGTGTTCAGGCTACAAAGAAGGGGGGAGGGAAAAAAAAAAAGTGTTACACAGCTTAAAGGGTTTCTTTCCCCAAAAATGATTACAGTTCAACTGGCATTAGTTTCTCAAACTAACCATAATCAGGTCTAATTGAGACTGAAAGGCACTCAATGGGGAAAAAAAAAAAAAATGGAATGCAGAAATGTTTCATAGAGCTATATCATTTCAAGTAAATTCAAGCATTTTGAAATCTCCATGTGTACAGTACCAAAATTATATGTAGCTATTGGATTTTACCATTTTATGAAAATATCAATTCTCACATCTGTCACTTCCACAGATGAGAATAGGAAAAACTACTGGAAAAAAGATTAATAAAAGCTACGACTGTGGTTACTACAGCAGGGAAAGTACAAAAGGGTTTTTCTGCACAGCTTTGTCTGCATTTCAAATCCCTGGATGTAGAAAACACTGCGTCCTGTGAAGGAAAACTGGATTCTGAATCCCCACCTCCGCATTTCACAGGTAACGGCCCTTGGAGCACAGACACGTGTACTGTACTGCACGGTAATCCACCTGAATAACACTTAATTCTTGTTTAGCGCAACGCTGCGCGATTTGGTTTCCTACGAAGCTTTTCGAGGCACAGCTCTGGGCAGTGATAAAATGTATAAAAATACACTTTGTGGAGGAAACTAGCCTGCTATGAATGCTTGCAGTCAAATGACTACAGAAAGAACTGCTGCGTTTGCATGCGACGTCTCTCCTCCAACAGCCAGGTCCAAGATGAACCTTCATTGCACTGATTAAAAAAATAACTGCATTTCCATTAAAATCATAGTCACATTATTGTTAGGACATCAGGGAAAGAGAGAGGGGAAAAAAAAATTCCCCACATCCTTGAAGGTGGGGGGGGGGGGGGGGCACTGAACCTGTCCACATCTGTCCCAGTACAGCAGGGAGACCAGACACATGCCAGCTGGGATCACCGGGTGCGACCAGGAACCATCCCCCTGAACCCGGGTACCGTGTGGTCTGGGAGCTCCCGTTAAGGAAGGAGGCTGACTCGAAATGAGCTGCACCCCTCTGCCCCCCATGTCGAGAGGTCAAAGGTCATCCTAGTACTGTACTCATAAGGTGCTGCCATATTCTTGAAACGGCTTCAACGGAATGAGACAAGAGGGCAGAGAGCTGCCACTCGCATATAAAAACTGCCCTAAGAAAAATAATTATATTCTGCATATAACAAAAGCACTTAATATTCCAATACATCAACTACAAAAGTATTACTTAGTAAATGTTTTCATTGTCTGAAACTTACTGCTCAAAGTTATTAAAATATATTAAAAAAATTACATGGCAAACTAAAGCTAAACTAGAACAGCATCACACACAAACACACTACTGCCGTCTTTTCGAATGTTACAAAAATGAGGAATCGGTATCACTTGGACAGGCCTCCTCTCAATCCACCTGGAGGAGGATGTGAGCAGCTTCACAAACGAGTCCCTCACATACTGATCACGGTAATGCCACGTGGAAATTTGCGGGGGTTTGATTCAACGCTGAGACCCCCCCTTATTTCTAGAGAACCTTCAATTATTGCTTTGCTCCCTCGTCTCCATGAAGCTGCTTGGCAAAACTGCGATTGTGCTTAACGCCACTTCCTTTCCGGCCCTTTAGCCGCTCCTCCTTCACGCCACTTTGGCGAAGAGGCGCCTGCTGCTATGTCTTATTGCTGAAGCTCGTTCCCGGGACACCTCGATATAATAAAATCGTTAGAAAAATCTGGAACCGTACTACGTACGATTTTGCCGCTAGACTCTAGGAAGGACGATATCCTAGAATAAGAGTCGTGATCCGGAGCTCCGTGGGGTGGACTGCAGAGCGACCGTCAACAGCCGCACCCCCAGCTCTCGGGCATCACATCCTTGCTGTTGAGCTTGAAGCTGTCGGTGACGTTCTCGCTGAAGATGGGTCCGCCGTGTCTCAGGATGAGCTCGGCTGCCATCTTGTTGAACGCCTCCTCCACGTTGCTCGAGTCCTTCGCCGATGTTTCTATAGCGTTCACAAACTCCAGCTCGTCGGCCAGCTTCTGGGCTTCCTCGAAGGGAACCTGGCGCATCTCGGACAAATCGGACTTGTTACCTGCCGAGAGGCGAGCTGACATTAGCAAAAGACACCGACCCCAAGGAGGCGTTATGGGGTAAAACACGGAAGACAAGTGGCAGATTCCAAACTATCGTGTGTCTGGGGCTTTATATTAGAATTAATTCTCAATTTAACAAATTAGTTATCTCTTATAATGATTACCTGGGCCAGCAGGTGGCATAGTGGTTAAAGCCTTCACTGTGCACTTGAAGGACCTGGATTCAAGTCTCTGCCATACTACACCCGATCCATGTACTTACCCTGAACTGATACTGGGGGGGGGGGGGGGGGGGAGTACCCAGCTCTATGAATGGGTAAACTGGTGTAAGAACCTGAAAATTTTAGGCAGTGTATACAGGTGTCCCTTGACATGCAACGGAGTTCTGTCCCAGCAACAAGCTAAAAATCCCATGTACTTTATTACTTAAGCCATAAATATAAACTAACACATGAATGGTAATGTGGCGTTGGTATATTTTTTCGCCACTAAATTTCCACAGTATTAATGTTAAAATACTAATACAGAAGCACAATACATATAAAGTATTAATTGTATTTTCATGCTGCACTAATTCTCACATTTCTACATAGTTTCTTTTGCTTTTTCCTTTTCTGCATCACCAGAATACTCATGCTTTTGCCTTAAAAAACTAACACAAAGGGAATGAAACTAAACGTTCTGTAAATAAGTGTCAGACAGACACGCGGACAGCCCATAAGAAATACAGTGCACTGTGCAAGCAACCACCCGACTGCAAGCCATCGTACAGCAGATGGAGTGGTCAGTGTTAGATAAGACCAAACATGAAGACTGGAAAATACGTATAAGAATAATGGTACAGTCATAAGTGTGGGTTGAGGACCACCTGTACTATTTACATTTATTTAGCAGATGCTTTTCTCCAAAGCGACTTCCAATGAACTCTATGTAGTGTTATCAGCCCACACACCTTATCCACCAAGGTGACTTACACTGGGTCACTCATCCATACATTTACACATATTTGTGCAGTAAAATGGACGTTTCCTGACATCCAAGTGAATACATTCAAATTCACTTTATGACTGAAAAAGAAGGATTGATGGGGGGGGGGGGGAGGGATCAAATGCCAAAGAAAGGGCCTCCCAAGGTTCCAGTTTAGGAAACTGTTCCAAAGTGACACCAACGTAGCTCTTCCCCAAGAGTTGAAGACGGGGGTGCAGAAATCAACACACATCCACATTGTTTGAAACCGCTTGTCCCAAGTGGGGTCACGGTGAACCAGAGCCTGACTTGGCGACACAGGGCACGAGGCTGGAGGGGAAGGGGACACACCCAGGATGGGACGCCAGTCCGTCGCAGGACACCCCAAGCGGGACTCAAACCCCAGACCCACTAGAGAGAAGGACCCGGTCAAACCTGCTGCACCACTGCACCCCTTTCAACAAACACATCAATACAAAAACAGAGGTAGAAAACATGACTTCACAGCACAGTGTCACTGAAGATAAGTGAAACCACGTGACTTTATTGAGCGCAACAATTGACTACCTTACAGAACCATCAAGGCAGACATGCAGAGTCCAACCTCCAAAGTGCTGACGCTCACCTATCAGAAGAGGCACAATGCTGGAGCCACCGTACTTCTTCACGTCCTCCATCCACTTGGGCACGGACGCAAACGAGGACCTCTTGGTGATGTCGTAGGCGATGATGGCACCGTTGCTGCTGCGGTAGTAGCTCTGTGTGATGGTGCGGAAGCGTTCCTGCCCCGCTGTGTCCCATATCTGCAGCTGAGTGACACAGAAGACAGTCACACGGTCATCGAGAGCCTGGTGCTACCTGGACCACCAATCCCGGGCGCCGGGACACGCTCCAAACTGCCAAAACCTGCAGTCGGAGTCGCTCCTTTCACTTCCTTTGGTTGTTAAGCAGCTTGTAGCAGCTCCCAACACCCAACCCCCTCCCCCTCGGCCAGGTTCTCTTTCATTGCAGCAGGACAGGTTGGATGCCCAACAGCAGAGTCACTCTTGGGACTTGCCAATCTCAGGCATGTGTTATTAATAAGAACTCATTACCCAGCAACTAGACCCGAACACCTCTGATCACACTTTAAAAAGACGACGAACTGTTCTTATCAAGAATGCATACAGCGATTGGGGCATCGACCAGAGAGGGGTAGCAAAAATCAGTGCAAAATTTCACTGATACTACAAGACAAACATCTGGAGCGTCAACAGCGGGTGCCATGGGGGTTAAAGCTGTTCCTCTGTAGTCTCAAATCTGTTGGTTCAAATCCCACCTCCCACCGTAGTACCCTGGATTAAGGTACTTACCCTGAAACACCACAGGAAGAATACCCTACTGTATAATGGGTGAAGCGGTTCAAAATTGATTTTCCACCACCGTACGACACCTTGGACTAATGTGTCCTCAAAGAAAGGCTATCAATAATAATTTTGAATGCACAGTAAATTAATACAGCTGTACTATGAACATGACAGTGAACAACACAGCAGTCTGGTTCAGTTCAGGTCACAGTGACACTGCGCCACCATAAATAAAATAAAGGCTTCGTTTTTATTGGCAATAGAATCTAAATTAAAAACCCACAAAGCTGATTAAAAGAAATAAACACAAAAACAGTAAAATCAGATACATTGATTGAACTTGACGCAATAAAACAGCCATGGAGAATGTAACCGTTTCTGAAAAAAACTGAGATCCTTGCTGCAACCCAAGTTATCAAATAAAATAACGGTCCGATGATTCTCAGTTCGAACTCAGTTTCAGTTACAATCACAATGAATGATGTGGCTGAAAACGTGATGTTTTTACTGCTGTGAGGTTTTCTTTTCTTCTTTGCCGCAGTTGCACAATAACGTGTGCGTGTTTTTTTTTTTGTTGGGGGGGGAAGAAGGAGAAAGGGGAGAAGAAAAAAAAAAAAAAAAAAAAAAAAAAAAAAAAAAAAGCACAGAAACGTGAGATACCGGACGAAAAGATCGCGAAATGAGTCACCGGCGGTGACTCGACAAACCGGGGAAAAATTAACAGGACGAAACTGCAACACTACAAGCAGTTGGGAAACTTTAAATTAATGATACACGGCGGGGCCCCGGTCTCACTTCGAAGAGTAAAGACATTTTTTTTTTAAATTATTTAAACTCCGAGGGTCGTCCGTCGCCCCCGAAATGAGCACCGTTAACTTTTTAGAAACTTTCCAAGAGAAATCGTATCGAACGGCGCCGCCTGCGCTCCTTCACGTTCAGCCGCACTCCACTCGCACGCGCCGCAGCTTCCGCTAACCGCGCGCAGCTAAACAATGACTCATCTCGAGCTTACTCTGCATTTTAAAGCGAGTAAAGTGATTTTTTGGTGAAGTACCTTGACCCGTTTGCCGTGGATGTCCACCGTCTTCATGGTGAAGTCCACCCCGATCGTGTTGCCCTGCCTCTCGATGAAAATGCCGGTCTTGAAGCGCTGCACCACGCAGGTCTTCCCCACACCCACGTCGCCCACCAGAACTATTTTAAATATAAAATCGTACTTATCGTCCGAGTCGCGCAGAGCCATGTCTATGTGTGCGGGACCCTCCAGCCGGCCGCGAGATTCTCGTGGCCAAGCACGACGTGGAAAAAAGCAGCTCCTCAACACGGAAGAAACGCGTAAATACAGGGGGGTGGAGGGCCCTACCTTGTGGTGTCCCTGGTGCGCCTGATTCGGTTTTCAAGCGTGGCAAATAGAGCGTTTCCACATAGGTGTCCATTGGTGTGCCAGAAGGAAGGACCCCTTTCTCCGTTTGTTACGCAGAGTTAAAGTGTACAGGATGGACCGCATCACAGTTTTATTACATTGTTCGCTTAGCTGACAGTTTTCTCCAAAGCAACTTACAATTGTTATTTATTTATTTATTTATTTATTTAGATTTTCTCCTGAATAATCTACGGTGTTACAGTTACAGTGATTAACCCATTTACAGCTGGGTAAATTGTTTACTAATTGTATCTATTCAGGGTGAGTATCTTGATTGAGAGTACTTACTGCTGGAGTTGGGATTCAGACCTATGACCTTCGACACCAGAGGCAGCAGTTCTAACCACGGCATTACCTGCTCCTCCAGTTTTCAAGAGCGGAAAATGACTTTACACGATACTAATTGTAGCTGATGTGTGACATGAACTCCAAGTTGTTGATAAAGAAGACAGATTTAGAGAAACAGAATGACTGTTAGTTCCATAACTATCAGGCCTGCAGGGTTTTCCTCATGGGGGCCTGGAACATCTGGGGCCCTGGATGGTGGGTGTCCAAGACAGTCTTGCTTTTACTCTGGCTCTCTTTCACAAGTCTCATATTCCTTTAAAATGGAACAGTAGTTGAGAATTTTAAGCAGGCAGGAGCAATGCATCCACCAACTGATGTGGGCAGCAGGTAATAAATAGTGTTTAGGGTCACTGCCTTGAAATCAGGAGGTTGTGGGCTCGAAGCCCTGCTCCTACTGCGGTACCTTTAATCAAGATATTCCTCTAAAGTGGTACAGTGAGAATGCTGTTCTGTGAATATTTATTCATTTAGCTGATGGTTTTCACCAACACAACTTATAATTATTTACCCATTTACACAGCAAGGTAATTTTACTGGAGCAATTCAGGGTAAGTACTTTGCTCAAGAATACTACAGCTGGAGGTAGTAATCAAATCTATGACCTTTGGGTCCAAAGGCAATAGCTCTAACCACTATGCTAGCAGCTGACCCCAACAGATCGGGTGTATGAGCAGGTAAATGGGTAAAGTGTATAAGTTGCGGGGGGCGCGGGGGCGCGGTGGCGCAGTGGGTTGGACTAGGTCCTGCTCTCCGGTGGGTCTGGGGTTCGAGTCCCGCTTGGGGTGCCTTGCGACGGACTGGCGTCCCATCCTGGGTGTGTCCCCTCCCCCTCCGGCCTTACGCCCTGCGTTGCCAGGTAGGCTCCGGCTCCCCGCGACCCCGTATGGGACAAGCGGTTCAGAAAATGTGTGTGTGTGTATAAGTTGCTTCGGTCAAAGGCTTTGGCCGAATATGAGTTATTGATGAAAATGATCGAATGTGTGTGACATGAG
This sequence comes from Scleropages formosus, assembly GCF_900964775.1. Taxonomy (NCBI): domain Eukaryota; kingdom Metazoa; phylum Chordata; class Actinopteri; order Osteoglossiformes; family Osteoglossidae; genus Scleropages; species Scleropages formosus. The sequence continues at coordinate 17,938,330 of NC_041827.1, forward strand.
TGGCTCATCGGTGTTTAGTGCGACAGGAGACACCATGCGCCATCACTATCGAGTTTGTGGCTCCCAGCTCCCTGATGAGGAGGTACACAGCTGTGTGGACATGGCTTGGTGCTCGTGGAAAGCAGCTGGAATGTGATAAAGAACTCGGGTAGGTTGGGGGTTGCGAAAGTTCCAGTAGCCGAGGACCCTTTGTGCTTCTAATGTGCACTAGAAGTCGCTGAGCTTGTTATGCAGAGATGCTCCGCATTTGCCCTCCGGGACCTCTTTTTGTAGATAATGATGGCGCAAGGGCCCATTCACACTGTGGGACTCATTTTACATTTACATTTATTCAGTTTAGCAGCGGCCTTTGTGCAAAGCCACTTTCAATGGAGGTACTCGATAGCCAGGCGTGGTAAAGGGTGCGGCAAGGGCACCGCACATGCCTAAAATTAAATGACACTTAAAAATTAACCTTATAGCGGTTGAATACAAGGTAAAGATTAACAAAGAAGTACCTCTCAGAATAAAGATCACAATTAAAATTAAAACAGTGGAATCCGTGCATTTATCTAGGTACATTTCTATATTTCCATTTATACGCTTTTAACTTGGTAATTGCCACTATAATTAATTAGAATCTTTCTATCTGGAAGATTGTTTTTGTATTAAATGGGGTCATGCATTGTGCTTTCTGTACTGGACAATGTATGGCTTTTATACTTTGCAAACCTCAAATTAAATCAATAAATTACGGTGTAATCCGTAGCAGCAAGTATTAATATTTATTAAATTAGCAGAGCCTTTTTAATGGAGACCTACAATTATTATTAGCTTGAATTTAGCAGATTTCTTTGTGCAAGTGCCCTACAGGAGTAGCAGTTCTGTAGTGAACTACCTACATTCATGCATCTATTTATTCAACTGAGCCGTGTAACACGCACACTCGGGGTCATCTCAGATTCACGTCTAAACACAGTACAGGAGCCTGGTAGATACCATGGTACAGCACAGCACAGCACATGTACCAGAGGATTCCAGATGTGGAAGACAAGTACAGGTCCATGACTAAAATGCAGTAAGACAGAATCAAATATTTTCTTCATAGCGAATGTAAATGCAATAGAACTGTTGTCCTCATGACTGATTGGGTTATTTTTCTTTGGAACTAGAACAAGAATTGATGATATGAAGCAAGTGTGAACAATGTGCTAAAACTGACTGCGCAAACATTGCTTGGGTCATCTCATGTTTAGCGGTGAAGTTTTTTGTGGTTTATAAAGTTCAGCCCTTCTGTTTGTCTCCAACCTTCTATCAGTCTGTTTTTTACCCCAAAGTGGGATTTCCTACCCAAGAACAGCAGGGAACTTCCCCTCCCTTATGTGTTTCTCCACAGCAACTTACAATGTTCACCTACTTATAATTATTTACTCATTTATATAGCTAAAGTTCCCCCCCCGGAGAAGTTTCAGGGTAAGTCTCTCGCTCTTGGGTACTACAGCCAGAGGTGGGATTCAAACCTGCGCTACTAGGGGCTGAAGGCCATAGCTCTAACCACTACGCTACCAGCTGTCCCCCCTTTGTGGTCCTGTTTTCCTCTCACAATTTACTCTTATCTGTATTAAACCCTCTGTGTTACATTATGTAATATTTTTGATGTAAATATTACGTTGACTCTTATTATAATGAATTCTCATTATTTTATTTCGCTCTATGTATCTTTAAGAGCTGTGCTATATAAATACACACACACACACACACACACACACACACATACACACACACACACACACATTTTCAGAACAGCTTGTCCCATACGGGGTCACGGGGAACCGGAGCCTACCCGGTAACACAGGGCGTAAGGCCGGAGGGGGAGGGGACACACCCAGGACGGGACGCCAGTCCGTCGCAAGGCACCCCAAGCGGGACTCGAACCGCAGACCCACTGAAGAGCAGGACCTGGTCCAACCCACTGCGCCCGCTATATAAATAGTTTATTATTATTACTATTATTATTAGGGGGGGCGTGGTGGAGCTGCCCACTGTGTGGCGGGTCTGGGGTTCGAGCTCTGCGTGGGGGTGCCTTGCAATGGACTGGCATCCTGTCCTGGGTGTGTTCCTTAACCCTCCAGCCTTGCGCCCTGTGTTGCCGGGTAAGGCTCCGGCTTCCCGCGACCCTGCTTAGGACAAGCAGTTGTTGACAATGGATGGATTATTATTATATTATTATTATTATTATTATTGTAGTAATAGTAGTAGGTCTGGGGCTGGAGCTCCCCTGCAGTCCGGTCTCTCCAGGGGAAACCTGTGTTCTTTCATAAGGAGGCAGGGCGCTCTGAGTGCGGGTGCCGAGAGCTGCAGGAGGGCAGCTGCAATCATGCAGGACTCTGAATGAGCCCTGCTGGGGGTTGCAAGCCCTGAATGTCCTGATGCCTGAGACTCTTTGAGACTCTTTGTGTTTGAAATCTCATCTGAAAGCTCTTCCTCTTTGTTACGTACAGGTGGGTTCACATCTGTCCTCAGGTATCTTTTACTAGATGCTGGTAATTTGAAGGGCCTTCCGTGAGGATGGAACAATATCTTTACCTTTGCTTTTATCTGACTTGGAGGTGCCTTGGTCTAAAGCAGCTTGCAGGACAGGTGTGTGCTGAAAAGGCATGGTAAAAAGTAAAACGAGGAATACACACACACACACACACATTTTCAGAACCGCTTGTCCCATACGGGGTCACAGGGAACCAGAGCCTACCCGGTAACACAGGGCATAAGGCCGGAGGGGGAGGGGACACACCCAGGACGGGACACCAGTCCGTCGCAAAGCACCCCAAGCGGGACTTGAACCCTAGACCCACCGGAGAGCAGGACTGTGGTCCAACCCACTGCACCACCACGCCCCCCAAAATGAGAAATATTATTATGTAATGTTAGGCTTCTGTTGTTAGCAGCTTACAGTTATTCACCCATGTATGTAGCGGAATATTCTTCCTGGAGTAATTTAGGGTAAGTCCTTTGATCATTAGGAACTGGGAATGTTTAGATTGCAAGACAACTCCAATCCCCACCCCCTCCTTGCCCCAGAGAATTCAGAAGTTAAAAATGACTCTTTACCTTACCTGATCATAATTAACCCAACAGTATTAGAAAATGAGATAAAGGGGCGGCCAAGACCAATGTAGTTCAGCAGGGAGCGTGGTGGTTAAGGCTAAATTCCAGAAGTGTGAAACAGAGCTGTGGAAACATTAAAAAGATGCTTTACTCTCCTTCACCTTGCTGAGGATGCAACTTTATAACTTTGTTTTCAACATACAAAAAAGGTCATTGGATTCCTGCAGGACACGGGCAGTTTCTACACCACAGGAAGACCTCTACACTCCTCTGCCTCTGGCTGCTTGCATCTACCACTCACAAGGGGTCCAAATTTAAAAGCCCAGCAGTTGTTGATTTCATTCCTGATGTGGTGAAATTAACTTCCTGTGTCCCTCAGGGCTGCTGAATCCTTTCCACATTCAAAAATGGTCTCAAACCCATGTCTTTCAAAGTCATGTCTCTCCTCATCTCTTAACTGCTGCATCACACCACCTGTCTTTGTTTTGAGAACTTCTCTCCCGATCTCCCGACAGCTCCATAAGTGAGCCCAGCACCATCTGCTGTGACTGTGTATGTACTGTATTCGCTATTTGAATATTACTTCTACAGGAAAGCTTCTTGAAGGTTCTATACCAAAACTTATCTGAAGCTCTTTGTCTGTTGTCGAATGCAATTTTGTATACCCCGAGTTAACGTTGTTTTTGTTGAAAAACAGAGTAAATATAAATGTTCTGCTTTCTTTTCTTTTTGCATATGTATGTACAGTACATTTCAGATACAATGAATGTCGTACCAACGGTGGCAGTCAAGTTCCCCCTCCGCTCCGATAGGGGGCAGTCACACCTTCGAGAGCCCCATCGCTCCTCTATGCGCAATAGTCCTCTGACACCGCAGAAGAAGAGCGCTACGAGGCGCCAAAATTGAAAATACGTTGGTCGGGAAACGAAGAGCAGGTACAAGGCAGCGTTTTTTTGTTGGTAGAAAACTAGTACAACTGTAAATATATAAGACTGAAATTACTTTATTGTTTGAATGTGTATTCCCAGTTTGCTGTGCATAAACGGAACACTCATTCTGTTGAATAAGTAAGTTAAAATAAACGATATGGAATTCTTGCATTAGCTTCGACGGCTAACGCGAACGGAGGGAATTTTTTTTACTCGACTGAGCTGTTCCCAGTTTTGTACAGTGAGTTTATTCCCTTCCAAGACGAAGTTAATATGAAAGTTGTCTTTCTTTCTATATAGCTACATGGCGGAGAACACTTTCCCGAGCTACAAAGTGGATTTTCTTGTGCAGTTTATCCGGAGTGATATCCTCACAGGACAGGAGGCGAAACACTTCACTAAAAATGACATAACTCCCACTACCAAGGTCCTCTCACCTTTATTTAATATATACACACGCTGCTCTAAGAATTAATAAGGTTTATTAGTTGTCACGCTGATATGATTATATATATGAACAAAAAAGCTTGAATTCAGTCACCTAAACACACTAGTTTTTCATTATCGTTTGGTCAACACTTCACTTGTCATTATGAAGATATAATTCTGAGATGTTGTTGTGTGCTGAATGCTTTGTTTGGGTGTCTGTTTAAATTTCTTTTTCCCCTCGTAATTGCAGCCAGAATCACTCCAGAGACTCTACATGAGGATCCTGCAGCTCCTGTATCACATCAAGCCTGAATTTCACTACATGGCGAGTGTGTGCTTTTAACATAACCAAACACAAAAAGTAAACAATACACAATTTTATCAAAGAAAACATACTGTTGTTCTCACTGTTTGTGGTAACAAACATGGTAACAAGCATATACATCATGCATTTATTCAATATCAAATTTTACAGATAACATACACATACTGTTATAAAGGTGATTTTATGTTGTATTTACTGCTGTTATTAACTTTAGCAGATATTTTTCAATATGATTTACAATGCTAGGTAAATTTTAGAGATTTGCCTAGTTAAACAGTAGGACAATAATTACCAGAAATGTTACTGTAAATATCTTCATTAAGAATTTAAATGTGGGTCCTTCAGATTGTAAGGTGGCAGACTTTATGCTATCTGCTGTACCATAATACAACTTTGAGTGACTTTGTATGCACTAATTTGTATTATTAACTGCAGCTGGTTAGTCACTGTGTTTTTGTTAAATATTGTTTTCCTTTCTGTCTGTGCAGGTGACACTGGATGAAAATATCCAATACCCCATGTTACACGAAGGAGTCACACCTATAATGAGTCTGTATCTCCGGATGTAAGCGTTTATATGCTCATTTAATCTGTAAAATGTACTAAATTCGGCTGCATCGCTGTCCTAATCCCGTCTTTTTAAAAGAAAATTTTAAAATATGGACGTGGTGTTTTAATGCTTTTTGGTAATCATAATTATGAGTGTTCTTATTTATTCATTTAGCTTGTTTAGAAAAAGAGACTTGCAGTGTTACCTACCTGCAATTGTTTAGCTATTTATAGAGCTGGATAATTTGTGCTGGAGCAATTTAAGGTAAGTATTCTGCTCAACTGTATGACAGCAGGAGGTGGGGTTTGAAACTATAACCTCCAAGCCCAAGGGTGGGTACTATGCAACCTGCTCCCTCACAGCTCCATGTAATCATCCTCTATCTATATGATTGACTAAACTCACAGTTGGATTCATGGATGATATTAATCCTACGCGAGTAATTCCAATATTAATATTAATCACCTTTTACAGGTGTAATTTTCTGCCAGTTTGTCATGTATATGACTTCCAACTAAATGACCTTCTCAACCCAAGTAAGTAATGCCTCTGGATAAAATACATATTGTGACCATTTTTAGTATGTTACTATTGTTTGGTTGCAGATTAATATGCAACTATGTCTTTGTTATATCTTTGCAGAAGCAAAACGAACAATTTATATTTTAAGTGGTATAATAAATTTCCTGCAGTTCAGAAAAGTGAGGCTTGACATGACATCTGAGTACCAGCAGAGTTTTGTAAGTGTTCACCTGACACTCTCTCCATTTTCAACATGCTGAGAGACACTTACACTGAATTTAAAATAGTTTTAAGCATGGTGTCAAAGTTATTTACTTGTCAATGAAGCTGGTGTAGTGGAATATAAAATCCACATGGTTTATTTCTGAAATACAGAATCCAAGTTGTAATAATTCATTGATGGAAGTATGCACTACCTTTTCTAAATACAGAGAGCAGACATGGATAGGTGGCAGGCCTATAACAGGGGAGTCAAAGAATTGGAGAAAAAGATAGAGAAGTTGACGTAAGTACAATGCAAATTGTATTTAGCTAAGTTTGAACCACTCTTGTGGATTTAGCTCTCCTTACTGGTTGCGTTTGCCTGTCCCCTTCAGGACCATTCCCCCGGAGCAGCAGGCCGAGGCAAAGGAGCTGGCTGCGGCACTCACGGAGATTCACAGTGCCACCACACATGAGTATCAGGAAGCGGTCAGTGGCAGTGCCATGATGGCTGACATCTGACTGTCAGCCTTGCAAATGCTCTGAATGTTGACGCATCCATCAAGGTTTTTGTTCCTTGTCTTTTCAGAATGCATTAAACCAACAAGTTGCGGAATGGAAAACAGAAATTGCAGAAAGGTCACAGAAAGTGGTATGTAGAGTTGGTTGAAGTTTCTTGAACTTGAGGCAGTCTTGTCGTGGCAATTGGGTGGATGTGAATCTCTTTTCTTTTACATGAATTTTAATACTTTCATCTTTTTTGGACTGTAGATGTGTAAGCGACTTATTTGGGCTAAGTAGCTCATTGGACCCTTCTGGTTTTAGAGTTTGCATTAATTAAGCAGTTGTGCTGTGTCATTTGGAATAAAATAAATCTGAATATCATGTTTACTCTTTGCAAAGTTGTGGGGCCTTGTTACTGGAAATGAAATCTTTGTGTATTTGGCAGACTCAGCGGAAACTGGAGGTGGCCACGCTGAAGAATGACATCGCAAAGCTCAAATCCCAGATTGTAGAATCACCAGAAGAGCTCCGCAGTGAGATGGAAAAATTGAAAGATAAAGTGAAGACCATCAAAAACTCTAAAGTATGAATTCCCAGTTTTGCTGGTCTTGTTTCTGGATCATTCTGAAGAGTGTACAATATTTTTTGATGGAAGTCTAAAATAGGAAAAAGTTATAGTTTTAAGGAAGTATCCACCATTCTTTCTTTTTTTTTTTTTTTTTTTAATAAATCTGCTTACCCAGTTAAGGGTCTAGTTGCTGAGTAAATGTATTGAAGATAAATTGTGCCCCGGGGAGTCTTCAGATCTTTTAATGAGCTTTTCCTGACATGCTACCTTTCCAGGAGGATGTCAATGCCAGGCTGGTGGAGTGGCAGATAAAGGTGCAGGCTGTGCACCAGAACAAAGCTGATTTCCAGCTCCTGAACAAAGTACTACAGGACCTGGAGGTGGGCATGGACAAGATGAACAGCCAGCAGGAGAAGGTATGTGCCACCTGAAGTTTGTTCTTGAGGTTAGCTAAATGGAAAGGATAAATTAACTTTGCATGTCGATAGATTCAGACCCTGTCAGCAGAATGCGAAAAGATGAAGAAGGAGCTGAAGAACCTGGTGACGGAGGAGGGCCAAATGAAGAGGGCTCTTGAGATGAAGATGGACAAGCTGTCGAAGCAGCAGATCCGTAGACAGAAGAAGAGGGAGATGAAAGATCAGCTTGTTCAGAATGTCTTGGGGTAAGGAGATCAGCCCTGGGAAATTAGGGGTAGGCACCTACACACACTTGAATGTTAAATGTCACTACCAGCTTTTTAGAAATGAAAGGGTAATATAATTAAAACAAAAATGCATTTACTAATAGAACAATTATTAAGCTGTGTGGGGGGGGGACTGTTTCACCAAGAATGGACACTCAGTTAAGACTAGGATCTGCAGCAACATTTTGGTCGTAAAGTGGCAGCACTGGGTTCATAAACCAAAATGCTGTGGAGAGATGTAGCTACTTATAACAGCAGGGAAATATTCTGACTTACTGGGACAGTAAGGTAGTGTCATGTTTAGATACTGCCTTTGGATCCAAAGGTTACAGGTTTAAATCACACTTCCAGCTGTAGTACCCTTGACCTTAAATTGCTCCAGTAAAATTACTGATTTGTACAAATAATGAGTAAGTAATTGTAGGTGGCTTAACACTGTAAGTCACTTTGGGGAAAAGCATCAGGTAAATGTAAAACATTATTGCTCATATATCTTTTAATGAAGTTTTTCTGGTAAGGCCCTCAAGGAGAATGTAGATCCATCAGGTCTCCAGCCATAAAACAGTGAAGCTGAGAATTTAGCAACTGTATGAAAGTACACTAGAGGAAAAAAGCACCATTTACCAGACCAGAATTTTATTACCAATACATGTACAAGTACACGGGCTGTTTCTGTTATAGCTGTGTGACTTACGGATTTTTGGATACAAACATTTTACGGTGTATTTATTTTTTAGCTACATCGTTTTCCAGTTTTCTCGACTATCCCTTTGCTGAGGAGTAAATGCAACATGTATTTATCTGGCTGACTGATAGCTGGCAGTAAGACAGACAGAATAGGTGTGTGTGAATGGTTTGATTCAACACCATCAGTGTTTACAGCTTCTGGTGTTTGTGAATGTTGTACATATGTATCTGTTCAATTGGGCTGGAAGAGTAGTAGGAGTTTGCAAAGATGATGCATTCTTACAATTAAAACTTCAACTCACAAAGTATTGGTTGAAGAAAAAATGTCATTTTGTGCAGGGCTGAGCATCGGATGAGGTGTTTCTCACTTCTTACAAGGATTTCTTTGAAACATACCTGGTGTGCTTTAGTGTAATTCCACGCTGCCAACTATGTACTTTAAAAAAAAAAAAAAAAAATTAGCATTTTAAAAAGCTGTTCAAAGGCTGGCTTTGGTTTGGCTGCTGTATAAAATACAACTCAAGTGTTATTTTGGGAGTCACTGGAATATTTATTGGCCTTACTTACATGCAGTATTTATTTGTTGTACTGAAACGAAGCTTGCCAATACTGTGAGGTGAACACTTTTCAGGTATTTTAAGCTGTTCAGTTAAATGTTTAATATGTAATTTTGTCCCAGATGCTGGATATTCTGTTCATCTATTTCATGTACAAGCTTTACTGTTTAAAAATCCTCAGCTGAGTGTCTTCCAGCCACTCCCTCAGTATGTCCTGATGGTCCCTTGGGTCTCTCAGACAGTATAACCAGGTCCATCAGAAACGGGAGGAGATTGTGGAGCAGATAGAGGAGGTCAACAGAGAGACTCAGCAGATTAAGGCCCGGATTCAGGCTCTGAGGGACGTCTGCAGCCTGGAGACAGACAAAGCTCAGGTACGTCCTGCTCCAGACCCTGTGTTACACAATGTGGAATTTTCCTCAGTTTCAAATGAGCTGATGACCCTAAATTGCTGTTTGTGTAGATGTAATTGAGTGGTTCACCCTGTGCTTTTGATTGGCTTTGGACCACTGTGAGCTGTGGACAGACTAATTGTTTTTCCTTACACATAGATACCCACCACTAAAATGGTTTATTACAGTTTAAAGTTATAAAGTAACATTTTCTTTATGCATGTGATGGAAGTTGAGCTCCTTATTCTGCCTGCAAGTATCATTTCGGCATCTGCAAATGTCAGCTTAATGCATTTGTACAACTGGACTGTTTCTGTAGGGTCTCTATGAGCACCTGCTGTCTGCGCTGGACAACTTTCACAAGAGGATCGAGCACCACGTTGTGCAGGGGAATGAGGATATTGTCAAAATGAAAGCACATTATTAGCAAGGCACTGTAGTATTATGGGTTTGTTTGTATTTCTACATCCTTATAGTTTTATGTACTGTTTGTGTAGATACTGTTTTACCTTGTTATAGCATTCCTTTCTAGTGCTAATAAAACCAATAGTCTATTGCTACTGTATACAACAAATGAAAGCACCACTGAACAGTTAAAACCATGGATGCAGAATGCATAGAACCTGACACCTACTTTATTAAAAGTGAGCCCTTGTTCTTTAGCTTATTCATAAGTAATACTCATTTCAAAATATTACTGTGGGATTCAACAAGGGAAATACAGTCTAGGAGTTAGAAAAGGTGCATAGTATGAGAGCTTTTAAAGCATGTTTATACTCATCCTCTTTATAGATGTCCTACAAAATAAAATGTACTACATTAACTCCCCTCGAGTCCCAGTTCAAGAGCCAGACGAAAACCTCAAATGAGATTTGGTAGTATAGTATATACACTTCGCATACACGCTTGCAGCAGGTGCAGTAATCCACTGCTCTCCCCGACATTCCTTGGTTCTTGTAAAAACTTGAAGCAAACTTGCTTCAGCTCATTGTTTGCCGGAGTGATATCTTAACATTTTCTACCCATGACTTCAAGGTGGATAAGTTAATTCAAATTGACAGTATAAGCAAAAAAATTTGCAAAAGCTCTGAAAGGCAGTAATTGATTAGTTGTGTTTAAGATTTTACAACTAATACACATTAAGGGTTGGATCTGTTTCTAAACAATTGTTAAACACTCCTCCCCCACCCCCAAAAAAACCCCTAACTCACTAAATGAGAACCTGTTGCATAACAACAATAAATAAGTGTGGCAACATTACAGTGTGAAACTGCATTGAGGGGAAGGCACAGCTAAGACCAACATGAGGATTACAGAGTAAAGAACATTTCTGTAATCTTTTAGATTAAAAAGAACCTTATCCTTTTCACCGGTGATGCACTAAATACAGTCACCCTGATAAAACATCAGTTGCTAAAGATAGTCTTGTTGTGCCACATTTTTCCCCATCAGGGGCTCCAGTCCCAACTTCACTAGTGCTGAGAAGTGGTGGTGCTAGGAGGACATCTGGCCAGTAGGAGGCAGCCTCTGTCAACAAGTGATGAGGAGCGCGTTGCTCAGGGACTGGCCACTCTGTGTCCGCGTCAGCGGCTCAGTGGACAGGAGCTCGCAAGCGGTCAGTTCGTGATAAAGAGCATTCAGTACCTCCAGAATGTGGGCTTTTCCTGCAGGTAGGAGGCATGAGGTAAAATGCACAATCCTTTCACACAGAAAAACCTCTGTAAACTGTATCAAGCCAAACTCCCGGAACGGTGCTACGGCTCCTCAGTCGATACACTCTGCAGCCACCTTGATAACACATTAACCTTAACGTCTCCAGCTCCTTGGTGGTTGCAGTTGCACTCACCGTGCTGAGGGTCACTGCATGACTCCAGTGTGCTTAACAAGATCTTGCCAAGAGACCTCCTTGAGACATTCTGAAAGGGGAAGAGTGGAAAAATGATCAGCACGCGCTTATTTCCCTTAATGGGGCTACACCACAGAATGGCAAAGTTCAAACGGTACGGCCCGATACGGCTCACCAGGTCGCGCAGCTGCTGCAGGAGCTGCAGGACGTCCATGAGCTTCTCCTCCACCAGGGACAGGCGCACGCGCTCCGTCTCCAGCATCTGGAGCTCTGCATGAAGAAGCTCGGTCTCCTCAGCCTTCTGCTGCAGCTCCAGGAGGAGGTTGTCCTTCATCTGGTGATGGAGGAAGAAAGAGGGAGAGAGTCCACTGGTCGTGCACACAGATGTTACTTCAGCAATAGTTATTAATTTGATACATTTAGACACTTTTCTCCAAAGTGCTCTACAACTGAGGGAAAACAAAATTGCACCAACAAAGAGCTTTAGACACAGACACAGGATGATGGGGACACAGCTTGCGTGTCTACCACTGTGTCGTTGGTTAACATCCCTCCAGTAGCTGCCTATAGAAGTGACAGTTAAATAGGAAATACATAAGATAATCACAGCAGAGGGTGATTGCAGCTCCATGAGGGAGGGCTGTGAACACCACACTGCAGCTCACCAGCAGGGCCCTAGTTTGTTTTCCCATTTTAAGATGCACCAACCAATTATTTACCACAGTGATGGCTAAATCCAAAATGTGCTACACATCCAGGAACCCTCCAGCTTACCTGGTCCATGTCCATCTGGGCCTTGCGTGCCTGGTTCTCCTTGAGCTGCAGCTGCCTACTGAGCGCTGTAACCTTCTCCAGGAGCTGCAGCACGGCGCCGTGGCTCTCCTCGCCCCTGACACCACCGAAGTGCAACAAGAGCCGCTTCAAGGCCTTGTCATCGCACCTGCGAAGCACAGGACACCCTCAGCCCAAGTCGTGGCGCACTATGGGAAGACGGAAGGCCTGTGCAATGTTGAGCTGCAAAGCATTGTGGGTAGAGTCACCTGTCACCACAGCACGAGAGCCTGGTCAGGATCTTCTTCACCTCAGCCACCTGGCTCTGCTGCTCCCCCGTCCATTTCTCCTCTTCCTCGTCAGACGCCGCTTGTCCCTCCACGGAGCGGAAGAGCTGCTCCTCCCCTGCGGACATGTGAACACAGACGCACCGGTACGTCAGCTATCATTAGTGCAGCAGAGCCGAGCGCTTGCATGCAAATTGGGAGGTGGGGTTTCACCGTGTTCAGGAGCCGCCTCCGAGTGCCCCGTGGGGGAGTGCCGGTCCTGCTGGCTGTTCAGGCAACACCTCCGGTTGGGGCCATTGCTGCTGCCAGCGCTCCGATACTCGGGGTCTCCTGTCCCACTGCTGGGCACCTGCAGCTTGGACACCTCAGACCTGGGAAAGGAGTAACTGGTGAGCAGGGACACACCGCTGTGTTCACATGTTCAAGTTACCAGTTTTTAAAGGTACTAACTTTTCTTTGGTCCATTGTGAATTGTGTTTTCTTCACTTTCAAAATTTTGTGTGCTGTATAGTGAACGCTACCTGCATTTCTCTGTCCTGCCAATAGGTAGCAGTAACCTGAGACTGGATTAATCCAACTCTTTGACGTCAAACAGGATGAGCATTACATTATATTTTACATGTATTAATTTAGCAGATGCTTTTGTCCAAAGCAACTCTCAATGAACTCTACGTAGTATTATCAGCCCACACATCTTATTCACCAGGGTGACTTACACTGCTAGATACACTATTTACCATGGGTCACTGATCATCAGTGGAACACACTCTCTGTCACTCACACATTACAGGGGAACCAGAACAGCATGTCTTTGGACTGTGGGAGGAAACCAGAGCACCCAGAGGAAGTCTACGCAGACAACATGCAAACTCCACACAGACTGAGCAGGGATTGAACCCACGTCCTGTCGCACCACACGGCACTGAGACAGAGCAGGTGATGAAAATGGAATAAATTAAGTCCTGAATGGAATCAGTAAACTGTTAGATCATGAAATGTAATTGCGGTTTTCACTGTCACACACTGAATAAATTGAGGGACGTTTATCATTATCCTCTCACCTATTGTGACATAAGGGTTCGATTTACAAGAAAATCTGTACCACCATCAGGCTGCTGGTCCTAAAAGGTTGAGCACTGAGAGCACCTTGTCTGTAATGGCTCCTTCCGTTGGATACTGTCTTATAAGGAGGCAACAAACAGGCTCATGATTCAAAAAGTCAGATCCAATCAAGGACCACTTTTGAGTCCAAGACGATCATCTCAACGGCTCACTAGGGAGGAGCGCACGGAACAACACTCTACACACCTTGTTACTGGTAACTATAGCAGATACACAGTAAAGCAGAACGTGTTTCAGGTGCAAAACAGCGAGTCACAAAGCCAAAGGGAAACCCGCTTGGAGGCTGGAGGTCCACACACACACACACACGTTTCATGCATCATGTTCTGAGCACAATGGAGCACCGGCTGGTTTTCTGCTCCTGACCGTAAGGCGCCTGGCGGCCTGAGCAAGAGCCGCCGTCACCCGGGGCCAAATACAACAGAGGACAGAACGGCAGTGGAGTAGGGGCTGCTGGGATGCCCGTGGGGGGAGGGGCACTGAGATCTGCTCAGGCAAAGGTCTCCAGTTGACTGTTATTCAAATTCACTGTTGCTGGTTTTACTGCCAATACAATAATACTAATTATTATTTATAAGCACAGAGGTTTCTGCCAGTCAGCTTGCTAGGTCACCAAGAGCAAAGTCCCGATTGACCAGTTTTTATTGCTTGTGTGTTGCTAATCGAGTGCCGTTAACGAAAGTGTGCGCCTTGTGCGTTTCTGCGTGGCTTCGGGCCACTGCTGCTGCGCGGTCTGCTCTGGCGTTTGTGTTGGAGGAAACCCGATAGCGCCTCTCGCTGACTCACTCTAAAGTGCTTCCAGATGAAGGTGTCTCTCTGCAGAAAAACAGACAAAAAAAAAAAAAAAAAAAAAATTCAGGAGGACAAGTCCGAAAGACGTGAGAGTGCGTTTAAAAACGAGGCTTCGGACCGGATGTCTCCATAATTGATGTAATCTGTATGGCGTGGGACAAAGACGGATGATAATCCAAGTTCTATGCAAAGTTGTTACTGGGGCCCTGGCCGAGGCGTGTTTGCATCGCGCTGATGACCTGCAGCTGCCCGCAAAGGTGCAGGAAGACGAAGGGCGCTGAGCTCCCCCCCCCCGCCCCACTGGTTGTCATGGAAACAGCCCACCAGGTTCCCATGGGGCCACGCGCTCTCCAGTGAAGCGAATGACTTGAGGTGCCCAGGCTCCGATTGGCCCTTGTTGACCGACTGAACTTCAGTGAAGGGCCAAGGCCACCGGTGCGTCGTGAGAGTCAAGGGTGCGACTTGGGTGAGATCTTCACCCCGGACAAGGCGGCATCCACACCAGCACCGAGCTCTCGAACCGCTGCAAAAAAAGTCTCACTTCCGCAGTCCTGCTTCTCGGGGATTAAAGCAGAGCTTCATCTGCACTCAAGAGGCAGGAGGTATGAACCCCACTGTCTGCTGTAGGACACTACCAAGGTACTTAGCCTGAACTGACATAGTAAAGATTACCTTGCTGTATAAATGGGTAAATCAGTGCAAGTAGAAAGTGACTGGAGAAGTGTCAGATGAATGATTTCATGTAGATGATGACTGAAGGGCAGCAGTAACAACAACAACAACAACAGGGAATTTTGACTCAAAACCTCAGATGCCCTTGAGATGTTTAAGCAGGAGATCCATCCAGGGAGACACGAATCAACACCAGACAGGCCAAAATGAACAAAGAAGGAAAGAAAAAAAAGAGACCCAGCCTGTTTTTCCACCTTTGATCAAAACTACTTTGACAGCGTGAAAGTCAGAAGTCTACAGAACGGTAATACCTCGCTGAACCGTAGTACTTCTGAAAAACCAGTTACTCCTGCATCACCCATTAAGCCAGGATCTTTATCCTGCCTTATTAACCCTTACTGAGCCGACACCTTTGTCCAGAGTCCCTGAAAGAGAGGTTTTTGTACATTGACCCCTTTATATAGCATGGTCATTTTTACTGCATTAACTCAGTTTGTACCAGACAACCTACATCTACTTTACAGATGTGTGGAGAAGCACAGGGCCCTAAGCTTGGGAACACATGTACAGCAGCATCTGCAGAGGACTGGACCATGTGCTTGGGGTTGGCCTCAACTTCCGCTGGTTCCATGTCCCTCTCACACACACACTCACACACACGGCTTTCATTTCAGGAAATGCATGTCAGTTTTTTTTTTTTTTTTTTTAAACATTTGGTGCAGAAATTTGATTTAAATGGCCTGCCACACAGAAAAGCCTCTCGACACGCCTTCCTTTCTCCCGCAGCAGAACTTCACTGGGTTTTTAGAGGAAACCTGAGAGAAACAAATGTGATGTTACATAAACCGCATTTAAAAAGTTTAGTCTCAGTCCGGTTTCCGCTGAAAAGCGGCTGCCAGGCAGGAACACAGAGGAACAGACTGTCGATGGACCGTCTCCACGGCAACGCACCGCCGGTGATCTGTTTGCTCTCAGCGCTGTGCAAACAATCACACACAAAATATGTGCAACTTGGCTCTTGGGCCCCAATCCAGGCATCCAAGGGAAGAAGAGCAACAGGTGGTTTCGGGCTCTCGGGGACCCGTTGGCGCTCAGCTAAAGGTGTTGTGCTGCTCTTGGGTACGAGGAAGCACAACCTTACACCCTGCTCGCACCCCTAACCCTCAGCTGGGGACATTAATCTTCAGCTGCCAACTTTCAACATAGTGGATGTAGTGTAAAAGCCGGTCTGCAAGGGACGGTTCCACTAAAGTTACGGTAAATATAATTTGGCCTGGTATGGAGAAAGGAGGACGATTCACAACCATGGGAAACGTAAATAGTGGAGGGACCGGAACCCACAGCATCTTCATTGCTGCTATTCAAGATCCAGTCCTCTGGGGCAATGCTCAAACCCCTTTGACCAACACCGATAATAAATAGACACGTGACTGACATCCGCCAGTCAAACATGTTCGATGTTCTGTGTCCTCCACCCCCCATCCTAGTTCTGCTTCATCTCATCTGAGATTAATTTCTTTAAAAAAGGCAACTCTGCTTTTGCTCAAAAGCAGAAACAGATGCTGAACAAAGTCTGCAACCAGAAAATACCTACATGTGCTGTTAGAAAACACACATATTTTTTCCTACCAATTAATGCAGGATATTACTTTGACCTGCGAGGTCTCCACAACGTTCCTCAGAAATCAACAAGCTCCACCGTTTACCGCTGTACTTCTGAGTTCACTGGGAGGTACAAAGGCAGCCAAACATGTTTATAACAGGATTCTCTTATCTCCTCGTATTTATACAAGGCAGGAGTGGAGCTCTTGGGGCCATCTGGGCGCAGCTGTTCGCGGTCAGTGAAGGACCGCAGGACACTTCCTGTGTTTATCACAGTGGGGGCCGACGCTTGGGAAACAATCAGTCTGGCACCTTACACCGATGTTTCTATATTAATGCGTCCATACAGGTATATGTATGAGACATGTTCATTTTCCAAGTCTAGGTAGACAGATCCTGAAGGGAAAACTAAATCTCTAGGTTAACGTTCTCAGATGGCGGTTAACGTGACCGACTGCAGGTTTTTCCTGCAAATGGGGTACAATTGGGTAAACTGGCTAAGTGTACAAACCAAGCAGTTCCCCTGATTCACCTGCTTCGTCTCAGGTGGCTTCCGGTTTCTGCCCGTCTCAAGCCCAACACTGGTTACAGTCGACAAGACCAGCGATTGATACATGATACCTAAAGGACCTGATCACGTAAGACACCAACCAGACTGTCATGCTCCTCCACCTCTGCCTACTTGGTGGTCCCACTCACAAGGGCACCAAAATCAAAAGCCCACTGATTGAGTTTTGGTCCTGATGTGGTAAAATGAGCTGTGTCCCTCAGAGCTGCTGAATCCCTCCCAGCACTCCAGAAGGGTCTCAAATGCTTCTTTCAGAGCCACATGTCTCCGGATCTCTTAGCTGCTCCACAAACATCAGTCTCATCACCTCGCATCACCTGTCACCACCACCCGTGTTTCCCATCAATTCCATACACAGGTACTAGTGTAAAACAGTGTTATAGGACACAGCTACATTTTGACAACCCTGCGTATCTGAAGCTCTTCATCTGCTGTAAAAAGCGCTTTGGAGAACGAAGGAGTGGGGTTGCAAGCTACATATATACACGTCATTGAGACCAAGTTGCCCTGCAGAAAGGCATGAAATTAATAAAAGTGCAAAATACCTGTATACCTGAGAAAGACCAACTGATAACAGGAAAAGGGTAAAAATTATTGTAAATGTACAAGGATGAGTAGTCGCTGGGCTCTAAACACCTCAGACACAGACCCTGTTGGACCCCCAGAGAGCATAGGCAGACAGGGACGTCTCCGGAGAAGGAGAAGCCCCAAAAGGTGAGCAGCCAGGGAACGGACAGCTGTGTGTGTGTGCGCGTTTGTGTGAGAGACAGAACTCTTTCCTCTAGACGGCACCATGTTGCCCCCCCAAAAAGCCACTTTTGTCTGCAGTTTCCACCCCGCACTACTCCCAGACATCTGTAGCGACTGATTTACATCTTCACTTTCCTCAGGCTGAGAGGACCCCCCAGGGGGTGAATGAGACACCTCACTGAACTCCTGATTTCATCACAGCTGCTGGTCACCATGACCTCGGGAGGGGGGGAGGGGGGTTTACCCCACAGGCTGAATGTCCACAAGTCCCCGTGTTTCTGTTTTGTGGAGGAAATAAAGAGAAAAACTAAACTAAACTACTTTGACACCGGGGTCTGACAGGAGACACACACCTCCCGAAATCACAGGATGCCATCATCCCTGTGCCAGAGGCTCTTATTAAAGAGGGAAGTTCTTGCCTCCCCCATGGAGCCTTTCAAGGGGCATTAAGACGGTCAGAGTTTCAAAGTACAAATGTGAGCAATTTGCATAAAGACCATAATTAGGGCAACAGAGTTGTATGATGTGGGCTGAACCACTACAGTAACGTGGTTCTCTTGGACCCTGTGCATACAGCACAGGAGGTCCAGCAGGAGATCCCTCAGAGCTGCTTGTCCAGTTCCTGACCCGCAATGAGATCGATGTCTCCCAGCACCTGGGTGATGTTCACCGTCATTTCTCTTTGCTATGGCAACGCTTCGCTCGGCACATGGCTCCTCCCACTGCAACCTGTACAACTTCATTAAACCCTCAACCGGTGCTTGGCTGATGTCCTGTCCAGGCGTCTTCTGCCTTGCACCTTGTGCTTCTGGGATACACTCCAGATCACTGTGAACCTGCCCGAGACAAGTGGCTACTAATAAGAGACGGACATATGGACAGAGCGGCCCTCTCCACTCACTGGACGTCAAGGATCTGAACTCTTCTGGGTTCCTCTGAGGGCAGAACCTCGTTGGCACTCGCTGTCCAGGTGGTTATTTGCTTTATCCTCATCAGGGACCACCAGTCCTACTGATCTTTGCTGTCCAGCACGGGTCCAAGCCCAGCTTCTAAGCGAGAGGTGGAAGCACGTGAGCAAGTCCCCAGCAGCGAGACCCAGGTCAGGGTGATGCTTCGACCAAAAGGCCAGAAGTGCTAGACTGAACAACCCCGTAAAGGGTTCGAGCCCCGTTCACAGATGGTATTGAACCATTTCAGAGTTCCGAGGCGAGTTTCTATCAGTCACTGTAAACACACAGCTGCGAGTCTCTGGAAGTCAGCTGAAGGAAAATCAGTTTTTGGATCCTTTGTTCAACTCTACCGGCAGCACTTACCTGTAAACTCTGTTTATCAGTACAAGTTCACGTTCTCTTATTTACTGGTCCACAGTACTCTGTGCGTGCGCGTCTCTCGATTTCCCACCATCGCCCCTCGAACCCCTCTCTGCTCCAACAGCATCCAGGAACAGCTGCTCAGCTTCATGCTACAAGGGGCACGGGAGGGGAGGGGGGCTTTGACTTTGGAATCCCACAGTCGAACCCGCACAGAGGGGGACTGCTTGCACACTCGGAGCTGAAGCTTCTTCACGATGTGTCCGAGAACCACCGTCGGCAAGAGCTCTTTCCCCCTTCGTGAGATCGACTCCGTGACATATTAAAAGTTCTCCTTACGGTGAAATTCAATTCCTGCAAATGCATTCGGTTCCTAAAGGGTCTGAAAGTGACTCCAGGGCTTCATTAGGTTGGTAACAAAAACACCACACAGCAAAAGCAGGGATTAGGAGGGATCATGGTAACTCTGACATCAAATGAGAAGTTACTGTTTGTTCATTGAAACGTGTAAATTTGGTGTTAAAGAGCGAAGGGGAAAAGCCCATGAGGAACAATTGCTGCAGTGCCGTGTGAGGAGGCGTTGCTAGGATACGGCCGGGCAGCGCTCATCCTTTATTTAGCCCAAGAAGAGGGTCTCGGCAAAGTATGCGGAGATTGATGGGAATGGTCAATCCGTTTCGGTGCCGAGCCCTGCCGCCTCAATGGGCCGCCCCGCCTCCACCGCACTGCCTTTGTGGCCCCGTGAATAATTGAGCTCTGAGCATGACCACATGGGGGGGGGGGGGGGGGGGCGCTGCTGGCACAGCAAGGAAAGTCTCTTACAACTAATTTGTGACTGAAAATATTCTATTACCTGATAACTTTTCTCCAAAGAAACTTGGACAGTGTGAAGTTTGTACACAGAGCTTCTCATTTACCCAGCTATAAAGCAGGGTAGTTTTTACTGTATCAGTTCAGGGAAAGGGCCTTCATCAAGGGTACAACTGCAGGACGTGGGATTCGAACCCAGGTGATTGGCTCAAACCACCACCCTACCTGCTGCGGCCGGGAAATGGGTGCGCGACACATCCGCTTGCAGATGACTTTGGTGTAAGCAATTTAACCATAAGAGGAAAAAAATGAAAACAGTTTGTGTTGAAAGGCAGAGAAATACCTGGTTAAAAAAAAAAAAAAAAAAAAAAACGCATCTCATGAAAATATGGCTCCGCCCACCAACGCTGGCAGCACATGTGGAATAAACGCTTCCTTGGTGCTCTGGGACGTGGGAAGGATGGACTTTGAGGAGCTCAGAACGCCGCAGATTTCGGGTCTCTGATCTCCGCAGAGCCGTGAACTGAACAAGGACTGTTCCCCAGAGTCAGATTAAAGCGCTGGGTTTAGATCTCAGCCTCCCGGTGGTAACTGGGACCAGCTGTCGAGGCTCGACAGGATGCTCCAGTCACTCAGTAACTGGGGATACCAACATTATGGGCAGTAGGTGGCGCAGCACTTAAAGTCTACGTTTTGGGTTTAAAAGCAAGTTTACGTTTTGGAGAGTAGCCGGTAGTGAAGTGTAGTGGGTAGAACTGCTGCTTTTGGACCCAAAAGTCACAGGTTGAAATCTCAGCTCCAGCTGTAGTACCCTTGAGCAAGGTACTTACCCTAAATTGCTCCAGTAAAAAATTACCCAGCTGTACAAGTAGGTAAATAATTGTAAGTCACTTTGGACAAAAGCATAACCTAAATGGATGAACAGCAAACGCACCGGTCTTCCCCCCTTCCTCAAGGTATATTACATAATTAATCATACTGCTTTCTGCAAACTTACTTGCCTTCTGGAAATCAAGTGTTCTGTGCACAGCTGAAAAACGCGTTACACTTATTTCACGACGAAAACCAGAAGACCCAACGTGGTGAAACGTTGAACGAGAAGGGAATCACTCGACAGGCTCATTTACGGCAGCAGAGCGCAACCTTGTCTTCCCTTGCAGGAACGACTAGATCCTGACAGAAGCAACATGTAATTATACAGAACCAAGCGATGGTGGCCTGCTGTGTGTGTACGCACACAAACACGCACACACTTCATAGAGGAATACAACAAAGCAGTGCCAGAACCAGGTACCTCTCAAACACACCTTCAAATATTTTGCAACACTGGGAAAATTAGACAAACTCCCTGTGTCCCTCAGAACTGCTGAATCCCCGCCACATTCCAGTAGGGTCTCAAACCCATCTCTTTCAGAGCCACTTCTCTCCTGACACCTCAATAAATGAGTCCAACACCCTCTGCTATGATTCTCCATGCACGTTATTTAAATGTCACTTCTATAGGCAGCAACTTGAGGGATGTGAACCAGCAACATACCAGACACGTTGGTGGACTGTTTGTCCATCATTCTGTGGCTGTGTCTAAGGTTCTGCCTGTTCAAGGTTCATTTAGGCTGCCTGGTGTTAGAGTAAATATCCGAACATGGAGGGCTGACAGCCCCGCCCCCCAAATAAAAGTGAAAAATGCTGCGTTCATACAAGAGAAACCATGCAGGGGCCACTACACACGATGAGGATTCCTCACTAAGGGCCACTTTCAAAGACACCCTACCCCCCACCTCTAGGTCCCTCGGTCGTGTTGTCACCTGCAGTGGAGCAGCTCGGTCTCCAGGTGACGGATGCGCCGCTGCAGCAGGGGGACGCGTCCCGCTTTTGTCTCTAGCTCCTTCACCTTGGCCAGGCTGCCGAGCAGTGCCTGCCGGGCCTCCTCCACCCTCCTCCTCATGAGCGCCTGCTCCCTCTTCAGTTGCCGGTTGCCATCCTCCAGCGCGAGCAGTGCATCCTGGGAGCTCCGCAGCTCCGTCTCCAGCGCCTGCCGGAAGAGCAGGGTCTCCCCCGGGGGTTCGTCCCCGCAGCCGCGCGGGTCCGAGTCGCGAGCGGAGACCCGGCGGCAGCCGCTGAAGCGGCCTCCCTCCGCTGGGGGTCCGGAATGGCTCTTCCAAAGGCCCACCTGCGGCAAGGAGCCGAGAGCTCAGCGGCGGTAGCGGGAAGACATGGGTTCGAGGGGACTGAGGAGGTGCAGGATGCTGAGGAATGAGTAAATTAAGCAAAAGCACCAGACCTCCCCCACCCAGGGTAAAGACAATGTGACACTTTCACACCCCCGCGACTGTCGCCCCGTTTCCTGTCACCTGTATGAGACAAGTTTGCCAAATCTGTCGATACTGTGATGGATATTGAATTGATTATTGACAAAAACACAAGAGGCTACTCTTTTTACTAAATCAGAGGTTAGATATCGAGGACAACATTCTGTCACACACACTCTGCGGAAGGGCGGTGTGTGTTAATATTGTCGTTACTGTTGTTACTTTTCCCGCCAGTCACCTGCAGGGCCAGCGCTCGCGCGTCGCTGCTCTGGAGCGCCGCGCGCATGTCCTCCACCAGCTCGCGCAGGCTCGCGTTCTCGTCCTCGAGCTTCACCACGCGGTCCTCGGCCTCCTCCAGCGCCACGACCTCCTCGTAGCACTCCCGCGCGCACGAGCCCGGCTCGCCGCAGCCGCCGGCGGTCGCGTGGCGGCGCCGCGACGCGGGAGGGGCGCGCGCGCACGCCGCCGCAGCCGCCGCTGCGGCGCGTTCCCTGCGGCGCAGAGGACTGCGCAGGCGGATCTGCGTCTCGATGTGCTCGCTCTCGCGGCCCACGAGCAGGCGCCCGCTCTCGTACTGGCAGCCCGCCTTGGTGCTGAAGTAGCCGCACAGCTTGGCGTGGAACTGGCGGAACGTGAGCTCCGCGGGCACGTCGTCCAGCACGCCGCGGCTCTCCTCCAGGTGCGCGTCCCCGCCGAGCCCGAGCACGTCGCAGAGTATGTGGAAGTCCTCAGCGGACACCTTGCCGAGGCCCTGGATGTCCATGTGGTGGAAGATCTCCTGGAGATACTGATCCAGGCCGGTGGCCAGCACGATGATCTCGTTCTCGACGCCCCGGTCCAGCCCGTAGTGGTAGGCGAGCGCGCTCACGATCCACTGCGTGCGGCGCGCGGGCCGCCGGTAAGGGTCGCTCGAGTCGCCCCTGTCCATCTTCAGCAACGAAGGAAAAGGCAACGAGTGGAGTGCAGCAGCAACAACAACAACAACAAAAATAAAATAAAACAAAACAAAATAAAATAAAGTCAGCTTGCGAACCTTCTGCCTAAATTAAAAGGGGCGCACGCGGAGGCGGCGGCTACAGCCCGCTGGCCGCACGCGCCGCTCCCCCTGCGCTCGGTCCATGGGCGCGCTGCGGACCTCCCCACGACGGTGTGCACGCGGAGGCGTTCCTGGGAACCTACTTTTATAGCCCCCCGTCCCAACCCGGCCCCGAAGTGCAGGTCCCGTCAGAAATAAACCGCAACATGTGTGCGATGACGTCAGAGGGCTCGAGCTGCCTCCTTCTCCGCACAAAATCGTGTCTAAAACGGAGTTTAAATTTGCTTTAAACTTTACAGGCACGCGATAACATATGTGTTTTGTTTGTGCTCTCGTGTTGTTTTAATCTGTTTACATATAAAGTGTCTAAAATCAGACGGGGTTCGCAACTTGAGGTCCACGGAAGGGCTGCAGGGGGTCCTGCGAAGCGCAGCCCTGCCGCTCTGTTTAAAAAAAAAAAAAAAAAAAAAAAAAGCATTGTCATCTAAATAAAAAGTTACAAGTGAAATAAACATGTTTACGCTTCTGCTCTCTGTGATATAACTGCGTGCGACGGTAAAAGAGCTTTTCAGCGCAACACTTTATAAGAATTTATTTATGGACGTTTTTCGAGGAGGTTCCGTTCCTCAGCCACCATCACCTTGTTCCAGTCAGGGGTCTGTGGCCAGGAGAATGTTAAAAAGGTCGGCCTTAAACGAACGCACTAACGTGTTTGTGCTTTTATTCATTCCTCTCGTTTTCCTGTTTATTACGCACGGAGCGACTCCATTCGCTGCACTGTGTTCGAGGCTCCCACCACACACGGCGGGCGAGCCGTTCGGCTCGGGCGCCCGATTGGGACGGAAGAGCAGCTGCTCCTCCTTTGTGTCCCGCGGTGGCGCTCAGATGTTCCCGCTTTACGACCCCCCCCCCCCCAAAAAAAAGAAAAAAAAAGACCAACAAAGTACGACTCGTGTAGCTGGACGTTCCAAGCGGGGAGCGTCTTCAAACGCGCGTTCACAGCCCGGGGACATGGAGAGTCACTGTCGCTTTTATATTTACGTTTACATTTATTCATTTAGCAGACGCTTTTCTCCAAAGCAACGTACTGAGAAATACAATTTGTGCATCACATTAGCCTAGGAGAAAGAGACATGCAGATGTGATTCTTAAGTAAACTTTGTTTGTTTCTTTCATTTATGCACTGATGTTCATGCACGAGTAGGTGCATAAAACTCATAGACGAATCCTGATCATTTTCCTACAATTTTTTTAAAAAAGATACACAAACATTTACATGCAATACAAGAGTAGCGGCTGTGTAAAGGCCTATCTGGGCATGATCATAAAGTTACCGTGCATGAACATTTACACCATACATCAGCTGGAGAGATCATGGGCAAAGTGAGTCAGGAAAAGGTGAGTTTTCAGACCCCTCTTGAATGTAGACAAAGATTCAGCAGTTCTGAGTGAGAGGGGGAGGTCGTTTCACCACAACGGAGCCAGAACCGAGAACCTCCGCGCTTTACCCTTAGTGCGCGGGACCACCAAGCGAGCAGAAGTAGACGAGACGAGCATGGGATCTGGTTGGGGTGTAGCGGTTGATCAAGTCCTGTAAATAGCTGGGAGCAGTTCTATTGATGCTTTTGTAAACTAAACAAATCTTAAAAATCAAAGAAATTAAAAAATAAAAATTAATACAAAAAACGGTTTAAAAATTAAAGTTGAAATAAAAAACTCGCATTTAAACGTCTATGTTTAAGGATACATATTTACACTTAAGAGTATCACCCAGTTTACAGATCATTTACCGAAACAGCTTGGCTCTCATTTCAATGACAAAAGGTTGGAGAGATTTTAAAATCAGCCATTAAAGCGAACATAAAAATGTCACAATAAATTAAACGCCAGAAAAACGGTGTTCTGAGCTTATAGGTGGCTTATTGATTCCCCTCTTTTGTTATGAAAAGATATTTTCACTCTCCATCTGCTATTTATTTAGAAAAAAATCAATAAAAACACAGCCAGTAATGACTAATATCTACTACACACATGTTTTCCAAGGAAATTAAACTTTTGGTCTTTGCCAGTAACTCAATTTGGTATTTATTTTCAAGGGAATGCTCACGTCCTATCTTTGTTTATTATTTTCCTTTTGTTTTCTCTTCTCCTTTTTGAAGACTGCAGTGTTTACATGAATTTACTACTTCTGTAGCCTGTTGTTGGAGCAGTAAATATTTATTTATTTACTTAGTATTTGTTTATTTACTCATCTCTTTATTTAACTGTCCTTCCTTTCTGCTGCTGTTGTTCTGAGGGCTGCCACACAAAATTTCATTGTATTGCATTGCATACAATAACCATAAAGTATCTCTCTCTAAATGTGTTCAGCCTTTTTTTTTTAACAGTTTTTATGTTTTACTGTGTACAGATCCCTTCGAGATGTCGTTACAACAACACCACATTTAGATTTACATTTTATATACATTTACATTTATGTCACCAATTTGGACATTGTTTATATCAAATATATTATTACGAAATAAAGGCAAAGGAACAAAGCTTAGTATTTTAATAATCACGCTGATTAATAAAAGTTCTGTGAAATCATTACATTTTTCATTTTTTTATATTAGTTTACCCATGTATTGCCCATGTATAAACCAGTGTTAATCTTTACTTATTCATACACCAGTACTTACACTGTCATGCCCATTTACCACAGTATAATTTTATATTGTATCGGTTCAGTACCTCGATCAAGGATACTAGAGTAAGAAGGGGATTCAAACCCAGGTAAATCCACCCCCCCACAGAGTGAAGTAAAGAGAGTAAAGAGTAAAGCAGCAAAGCCCCCTGCTGACCCCATTTCCACACTCTTAATTCAGGATGTAATATATTTTGTCTTTACTCAAGGGCCTACATATGAAATCTGAGCAGCAGATTAACAAAATAATTTACACTTCAAAAATCAAACGGTACCAGTTGTGTACCGTGACTTCCAAAATGCAGAAACCACCCATCCATACACATCAATTAATAACTTTTCAAGTACATTTACCAAATATTACTTCCTAACCCTAATGGCATTATTTATTAACAGACTTATTAAAAATTGAAACAGTGGGGCAATCCGGTGGTAAAATATATACTTGTTTTAAAACATTGCAGACAGTTTCCAAAGAAGGGACTGAAATTGCAGAAACACCACACACACTCGTGTGTTTCATACCAAAAGCGTCGGCGCTTAACATGTCTCTCAATTAGCGGTTCACGAGCCTCGCGGAACAGGCCCGCACGCGCTCCTTGGTCAAGGGGGCGTGGCTTAGGTGCCTGGTCCGAGAAGGGACACGAGTGTTACAGCCAGTGTCTCAAAGGACACATCACCTTCGGAAACGTTCAGCTTCACAAGCGGAGGAACAACAATTCAGAGCGATAACAAAAGTCCAGTTTATATATATATTTATACATTTATATATATATACACATTTGTATATATTATATATGTACACACAGCATCCGACATATTTACTGATGTAACCCTTACTGCTGTGGTCCAGTACGTCCGATCTGCTCACTTTCACCGCGCCTGCAGAACTACAATCTGCGACACCCGTTACCATGGCGACGTTTACATCTCTGCTTTACGGTAAAGCACATTGAAATCACTCCGCAGAAGCCCGTAATGCTCACTGTGTGCACATTTGTAGTGGACATACAGTGTACGTAAAATATAACAGCATTCTGTATATAACGACAACAAAGTACCAGAGATGAAACACTGTCCACATTATAAATAAAAAAAAGAAATCTTCAGATGTAATTATTTACGTCGCATCAGACACTATTGTCTTCAATAAATCTATCAATTTTCTGCATACGTGAAAGACGTATTAGTT
Organism: Scleropages formosus; assembly: GCF_900964775.1. Lineage (NCBI taxonomy): Eukaryota > Metazoa > Chordata > Actinopteri > Osteoglossiformes > Osteoglossidae > Scleropages > Scleropages formosus. Next base: position 17,965,516 of record NC_041827.1, read on the forward strand.
TACTGCTCCACTGAGTAGACTCTTAAGTAAAAGGACTATTTATTTGCGCGGAGGGCGCCTCGCGCCGGTTGCCATGGAGAAGCTGCTTTGTTTATGGACCATGCGAAGCGCTGTAACTTTGGTCTGCGGAGTTCTCAGAAATGCATCAGGATGCCCATCCCTTTGTCTAGAGCTCTCAGACAGAAGGCAATACGGTATGAATATGAATATGAATTATATTGGAGATGTTTGCTATCTGAAGAAACATGCATTTAGATAGATGTCGGACTGTACATGTTTTATTTTCTGGTTGGCTTGTTTATGTCTTTATGCTATTAATTAACAGCACATGTCCTCAGTTAATACAATACTTTCTGATTAACTAAATATTATGAATAGTTGGTACATAATGTAGAGATGCAAAAATATATATAACTGACAACAAAAATGAACTAAAGATAAACATATAATTGTTTACTGTAAGGCTGGATTAGTTTCCGATTGATCGGCTTCAAATTCTTATGGACTTTCTATGCACCTGTATCACTCAGTCACTCACTTACTATGACGTGTGTTTTATTGTGTCCTTTTCACTCATCTTAGTGCAGATGATTGGTGGGCTCTTCTGGACTTTGAGAGCATCAGGAAGTCAGGGATTGCAGGGGGCCTGCGGCTGCGCATTCGCCTCTACCAGAAACAACGGCTGTCGGATACGATGGAAAGCAGCAACTCGGAGAGGGGCGCAGACCCCAGAGAGAGCCGTACGGACTTTGCACAGAACAACCCGCTGGCTGATGAACCCGAATGTGGCAGTGCCTCTGGAGATGAAGGGAAAAAGGTGGACGACGACTCGCAGGAAGCAGAAAGGGGGGACAAATGCGGGACCCAGGAACTCCATACATCTGAGCCACATGTAAGCCAGGCAGTGACCAACATGAATGCCCCTCGGTGTGAAACCAAATCTGCGGAATCCAAAAGCCATGAGGTCACGCTCACAGTCAGCATTGCAATGGCTCTTCCCCAAGGTAGGTCTGCTGTTCCTCTCAGAGGGTATTTCGAATTAAGCAGCAAAATGTAGCTCCAGCAGACTGTGCCAACTGTGCTATTGCTGACATAATGATCAGAACACATAAACGGACTTTGGCTGTTTTCAGGAGAACAAAAAGTGAGATACACACCTTACGAACACAACCGGGACTAGAAATGTGTTCGTAACTCAATTTGTTTGTAAACCCAAGGTCACGTTAACAAGTTGCAATCAATAAAAGGTTAATGATATAGACGTGGGGGGTGCGGTGGCTCGACAGGTGTGGCCGGGTCCCATTCTCTGGCGGGTCTGGGGCTCGAGTCCTGCTTGGGGTGCCTTGCGACAGACTGGCATCCCATCCGGGGTGTGTCCCCTCCCCCTTTGGCCTTGCGCCCTGTGTTACTGAGTAAGGCTCTGGTTTGCCGCAACCCCGCTTGGGACAAGCGGTTTCAGACAGTGTGTGTGTGTGATATAGACATTGATTTATTTGCTGGTGAGCTTCTGTTACACCTTGCAAAAATGCTATAAAACAAAAATAAAGACATTTATGCAATGTCTTTTTTTATTACTTCAAATTAAAACTAATGTAAAATCATTTCAAATAAAAAAATACATTGTTCCCGCAACCTAATGTATGAAGACAAATGTTTTTCACTCTGTTCTTAAATTTCTGCTCTAATATTGGCAACACAAGGAGCCAGTGTACATCAAAATATTTTTTCATTAGGTTTGCATTGTCCATGCGGCCCTGGGGGGGAGGTGTTCACCTGTGAACACATTATACGTATCAGGGCGATGATCTTCGAATTTTTTCAGGTTTCTCTGAAGGTGAAGAGGACCCAGTTATCGCAGAGAAGAGCAACAGAAAAAAGCCGAAGCAGGTTCTGCCCAGCGGAGTTCTGGAAGCTCCTAAAGCGCAGAGCTACTACCGCATTGAGTTCACTTTGCTCCCTGATGACCCAGAGCCGATGAAATTCGACCTGGTGATGTTCGGTGTAGCAGCGAAAATCTACACGGACAATGAAACCAAGGTAAACTGCTGCACACAGAGTTCAGTCACTTCAGTCTGACTGCGGGCTCTCTGCTGTACTGGGGAACCCAACAGTACAACGGCAGGGTTCCTCTTATGACCCTTGCAAAAACGTCATCCAAAAATAAGGAGTGAGCTGTGTTTCCAGTACAAATCCAAAAGATGTAATTCCCGTAGGATTCATGCACTGATGTGTCACTTTTCTTTTCTTCTTTCACACGCTGTTGATTGCTGCCTTTGGGAAAAGTGAACTATTTTTCGAGTCACTGCTCTATACGATCTCCAGCGATTGTGCGTTTTATTTATGAACTGGTAACTTTATAATCCAGCTAGCGAAGTGTCACGGGTTTGGGTGTCGGGCGCTCAGGCTATGTGGTGTTCCCAGCCTAAACATACAATACGGGTGATCGACAGATACCTCATCAACAGATCCACTTGTGCCAGTTTCTGATGCGAAAGTCAGCTTTGGTTACTCCGGCAGGTAACTGCCGAGTCAGCACCTAGGGAAAGGTAAAGGGGAAATGAGCACCACGTGTGGCCACTGAGTCTTAACTGAGACTATATGAAGAAATACAAGAGTGATACAAAGTAGAGGGACCTGATGGGGTCTGAACCTCAGCTGGGTGTTAGCCACTCAGTAGGGATCCAACCCCCACCTTATGTGGAAACTGATCTTTTTCTCTTCCGTTACTTCACAGTTGTTTTGCATTGACTTCATTTTTATATAACAGATCATACAAATAAAAAGAGCAATCCTACATCTGCATCGTGCTCCGTCACTTTCAGAATGGGACGTGTCTAGAAAATAGTCTAGATAAATGTTTAGCAAAAACGATATGGTGGCATAAAGAATAAACATTATGAAACCAAATAAAATGTAGAGTTTTGACATCGAGAGCTTGTTTTTAATGTAAGTTTTTTTAAAAATATGTGGTGGGTGTACATGGGTAGATCAGTGTAAGCTGTCTTGGAGGGAGGTGTCAGATCAATGAGTAAATAATAAGATTAGCGTGTGTTGTGCTCGAGTCCCGCTGAGGAAATGAAGCCCCGTTTTGTGCGCAGGTTTTGATGCCGTGGCAGGAGGGGGACCAGGTGTGGCTCGCCTGGAGTCACTGTGTGAAGGCTGCCATCACCAGGGACCTGGTGCTGAAGCTGGCCTCGCACAGGGTCGCCTTCCGTGTGTGGGACACCAAGGACAGGCTGTCCTCCAAAGCCAGGCGCGACAGGCCCAGAACGTTTCGGCTGCAGCAGGGGCGTGGGGGGGACGACGCCGACCACGAGGGTAAGTCGGGGCCCTTCTGTGTGGCCGCTTCATGGAACAGCAGGAAGCGCAAAGTGTGTGTGCAGGCAGATTAATGCGCTGTTGTAACCGCTGCTGGTGTAAAACATCAGGTTCTTCCTGACTGCCTCTGTGTGTGTGTGTGTGTGTGTGTGTGTGTGTGTGTGCCACAACGTTGGTTTTGGGGGAAAACCTGCTAATGACTTACATGTGTGGAATTTCTTATGGCGATCCACCCCCCCTCTCCAAGATGACTTACAGTAGAGCTGCTCTTACTGTATGGCTGTACATACATTTCAGTCGGTCGGTCACAGTCTTCATCAGGGTCATGGAAATTCCAACGTGACACTGTGGACATGTTTATAATAACAATTTCATAATAATTTTGTGAAATCATTTTAAGGCGGCGTCAAGGCCATGGTGCAGCATCTGAGAAGTGTTTTTGAAATGGAGCGTCCTAAGTGCCGACCCTCAGTCAAAAGACGCAGAGACTCTGCCGTTTTGGATGCTGCGAGACCTTCAGAGCTCGACGATGGTTCAGGTGGGAACCTTTAGGACATGTTAAGAAAGCACGGAGGAACAGCTACAGCTGTGGTCTCAGATGCCCTGCGGGAGGTCTCCATGCGGCTCTGAGCAGCTGTGTGAAGCTCTCCTCTGCTTTTTTTCTTTTCCAGCCAAAGTTTGATGAGATACGTGTGTGTGTTGTGAATGTTTGTGATAATTCGGTGTAAAAAGCCCGGTATCTGTTTTCAATGACTTTGCCAGTTAAGGCCAAAGCATCTGCAGCAGAAGTGCTGGCCAGCGAGAGGGTTCGAACCACAACTGCCCTGAACAGGGATGGGTGCAGCGTCCCAGAAAAGGGGCGTTCTGCTCATGACAGGTATGGCGTTCTGGTTTGATCGGTCACCGTATAACTGAAAGACGCGGGTTTGAATCCCACCACTGCTAAATGAATACATAATATTGGCCATCCTTACAACTGGGACCACATTCGCATCTTGCAGATGGGCGTAGATCTAATACGACATCAGCTTTATGTGACTCTTACGACACTCCAGCCAACGTGTGTGTGTGTGTGGCTCTCAGTTTTTCTACACGTAGGTGTGTCGCTGTCAAAAACTACGTCGCACAGAGTCTTCGTAAATGTTCCCAGACTGTGCATTTTAAAACATAATCGGCAAGTAGTTTTTTTAAAGGAAAACCACAAAACAAAAGATAAGAACCAATTATGTTTTAAAAGAAAAGCTGCATGTTATATTAGATGTAATATTTACCAGTATATTGCCACATGGCACCAAAAATATCAAATTGTAGCCATGTTTTTATTTTATGTACAGTTTCTCTAAGGAAATTAAATAGCTGTCCATGTGGTCGTATTGTAGTTATTTTCATCTGCTTTTGGAAGGTTTGCAGTGCTTGAATAGGCAGCAAAGGGGGTCATGGGCTATTTTATTTGAAGAGAAGGGCGGGCCGCTGCCCTTTAATAGAGACCCACCTAAAGCCATGTAAACTTGTCCATGGCAATGATGTCATGGGGAGGGCTGCTCATCAAAGGTGGCTGTGGCCGTGCTGCGTTCTGCCCGCTCTTTTACTGCACTGCACCGTGAGACAAGCACTGTGGGTCTCCCTCAGATCTCTGGGCTGTGACGGCCAACGGGACGGCAGCGGGGCCAATCCGAAGGGGACGGTTCGCGACAAGGAGAAGGAGCTGCCGCCCATAGCGAAAGCGGCGCAGGAGCGGTCTGCCGGGAACCAGTCCTCGAAAACACACAAACAGCAGAGCAAGGCTGACGTCTGTAGGTACCACCGAAGAGAGCATTCACTGAAGCATCTCGTCCACCTTTCTGTAAAAAAAAAAAAAAAAAATGCAATTTTTGATGTGCATTGAAATGAGCTTTCAAAATTGTCCCTGGCAGGGCTGTCAGACAGCAGCAAGGGGAACTGTACACGGTGGATTTAATCACAACTACTTCCTTAAAACTTGGGCAGCATGGTGGCACGGCGAGTAGCGCTGCTGTCTCACAGTGCCTAGGTGGGGCAAAAGGATGTGGGTTTGATCTCCCCTCAGTCTGTGTGGAGTTTGCATGTTCTCCTGTGTCTGTGTGGGTTTCCTCCCACAGTCCAAAGACATGCTGTTCAGGTTCCCCCATAGTGTGTGAGTGACAGAGAGAGTGTGTGTGTTCCATTGATGTATGGATGAGGGACCCAGTGTAAGTAGTGTACCTAGCAGTGTAAGTTACCATGGTGAATAAGGTGTGTGGGCTGATAACACTACATAGAGTTTGTTGCAAGCTGCTTTGGAGAAAAGCGTCTGCTAAATAAATGTAAAATTCTATGATATTTCTTAAAAAAAAATATTAGAAAAGAAACGTTAAGTACTTTACTAGGATTTTTCTTCATAAGGGACAAGAAAGAACAAGACAATGCATTGTGATATTTAAATAAATGTACATGTGTAGTTAAGAATCATGTAAAATAATGGAGTAATTGAACAATTTAAGGACAGCAAACCGGAGCAAAAGGTCTCTGCATTAGTGCCACATTTGGGTTCTCAGATGAGGTCCTATACCTCCGCAAAGTTCAAAGTGCAGTGCCCCAACAGGACGCAAGTAAGAACCTCAGTTAGAATCCAGGTGCTTTGACTTACCTGCTGCCCGCTGCTCCTCTCTGTACATCAAGTCTGAGTCTCAGGTGTCCGACTCTCCTCTTCCCAAAGCGGCTCTGACATCCAGCGGTGTGAGAGACCAGCCCCAGGTCGTCAATCAGAAGTCACTGTCCCACAGAAACGCCCTGGAGAGCGCTGCCTGCACTGAGAACACTCATAAGAACGGCGTCGCCTCGGTGGAGCTCAATCCAGTGCACCTGCTCGCAGGTATGCGTACAGCCCTGTTTCAGTCAGAATGGGGGGAATGCAGCGCAGGCTTCCCTTGCATAACAAATACAAGTCACTACTGAAAATCTGCCTAGGATGGATCTAGGATGGATTCTCATACAACAAACTCATCATTACCCTTAACTCAAAGGGAAAAAATAAAGAACGCATTCTTGAGCCCCTGAAGGTTCACCCATTTTTCCCTAAACATGCAAAATTTCTGCCTTTTAAAAACGGAGAAAATCTAATTCAAAAACAAGTCCAGAATATAAGAGCGCTACCTAAAGAGTTAACTCTGTAATTAATGCAATCACTCACAATTTGTAAAGTATCATTTGCAATAATCCATCCATCAATACACGCTCACACACACACACACACACACACACACACAAATGGAGAATTCAGAGTCACCAATTCGCCCGAATCTGGAAGGAAACCAGAGCACCTGGAGGAAACCCACGTGAACACAGCAAGAACAGACTGCACACAGACTGATCTGCATTCGAACCCAGGGTACAACCCCAAATCCATAGTCACCCCGCTACCCGCTGTGCCACTGCATGGTCTTGTGTGATGCTTGCTGTCACCAAGGCTCATGTTGTGAACTGAAATCTCTGCTCTCTTAAGACATCTCTTGTGCGAGTTGATCCCTTATTTGAATTTTACGGTACAAATTACACATGATCCTAAGTGTGAGTTCTTAAAATGTGAACACCAGCTACGTGGGGGAAGACAACACTCCCACCCACAGCGGCTCCAGCCACATTAATTTGCTGTGATACAAATACAATGAGGAGAACCATTCAAAACACCCGACACATCTTAACTCTTAAGTTTTTCCTTATTTACTGCCTTGGATCCTTTAACTACATCTTCATGTTACCAAAATGATCACTTTATTACGGTGAGATGATGGATAAATCATAATTATATAATCAAATCCACTTACCATTTCACCATGTAAAAATGTCATTAACAGCTGTCATGTTTAGTCATTTTTACTTGTGTTTTTTTTTGATGGGCACCTAAAGCAGCACTGAATCGTAGTTTGTATGGCAGTAACAGTAATAACTGTAGCGCTCATATGATAATAACCACTGACATTCCTTTGCCGCAGCCTGCTGTTAGGAGTTTAGCTGGGAGTTACGTGTGATGGGAAGGGCGCAGCGGCTCGAGTGCCTTCGCCCAGATGAGGCCTCTAATTGGCTGCAGAAAGGCAGCAGCGTGAAGCCCTGAGCTGTGCATTTCATGTGTTCCTCTCCCGTCAGAGAGACCGTGATTAAAGCCAGCGCTTGGGAAAAGTTCAGGCTGCGCTCTCGTAAAACTGGAGCCAGACAGATCACGCAGTGTTTCTCTCCAGCACAGCCTTTAAAGAGCTCCGATGTTTTACACGATCCCAGCACTAAGATCCTCCCAGCAGTTACTGGCGCTGCTACAGCTGTGCCCTGCGCTTGTATTGTCTGTCACTTGCACGTATTGTTCCTTACGCACGCGACCGTTATCAAAGCCACTCAATTTTCCCCGTTACAGATGCGGTTCAGACCAGGGTTACTTATTTTGAAGCTCCGTGTATAGTTTGTTAAATTCGTTCGCCAGCAAATGTAGCAAAAGCCACACTTCACTGAACCGTTGCTGTAGTTGTGGTTGGAGAAACTGTTTTATGTGGCTGTTGTACTGTTGTTGACAAATTTGAATGACACCAAAGCTTAAATTGGTGCTGGATGTGAACATTAGGAGAGAAGTCGGTCACGGACTACCTGGTGAGCCGCACCCCTGGAATACGCGAAGGCCTCTGCAGCATCACGGTGGACAAGGCGCTCATGTCGGAAGAGCTCAGGATGAAGCTGAACCCCTTGGTCATCACAGTCTTGTCAGCCACGTCTCTCCCGGCTTCACCTGTCCCCTTTCACGTACTCAAGGTGCTTGCGTCCTACCGGAAAACCTTTTTGGGAGTTATAATTTTGAATAGAAGCACCACAAGCTGCATGTTGTGCAAATACAGCCTGCAGTCTAAACTCATCTTTTGGCTATTTCCTACCCAGGAAAAGTGTCTACCGGTGTACTGTCAGTATAAGCTCCCCGACATGACCATGCACAGGACGAAGGGAGAGGAGCATGGCTCAGACCTGTACTTCAGGGATGTAAATGTGATTCTGACTGGTCTCCTGGACCCCGATGAACTGCAGCAGTACCTCGGAGGGCCTCCGTTGGAGATCGAGATCCATGACCGTGACAGGAAGCTGGAGGAACCAGCCACAAGCCCAACTGTGTTTGGCACTGAGGCTGAAGACAACAGGCTGGGAAGCGTCAGCCTACTGAGCTGTAGGAGGACAAGGTTCAACCCCTTCGTCAACAGTACGTCACGGCAAGACCCCTACGGGATTGCCACCGTGGACTTGTCGGAGCTGCTTCGGGGGCAGAGGCGCTTTAAAGCTACAGCAGCCATCAAGTGCTCACCTCCTCCAGACCTGTCTGTGTGTAGATGGGCTGAACATGAAGAAAGGATGCTTGGATTCCCAGGCGTGGCTTACGGACCCCTTGAAGACCCCATGCCCATGGGCCATTACTTTGAAGCCAATTCCGAGCTGAAAGTGCAGGTTGAAATCGCTCACCCTCTCAAGCATAACATATGGCACTTGGGTTACCCTTTTGGCCGTATCATTTACTTCTTCCGGTGCAAGAGCAGCATGGCTTTAACCAGGCTGCGCTCAGAGATCCTGAAAATCAATGCTGCCGCCTTCCATCTCAACTCTGCCACAGAGGAAATGATCGAAAAGACCCTGAGCTGCTATGAAATGAGTGCCAGCGAGAAGAACAGCAAGGAGATGGATGTTGTGACAGGATTCTACTTGTATGACAATAAAACCCACCTCTTCGTTCTGGAGGGACTGAAGGACAAAGCCATTAGGAGGCTCTGGGAGAAGGTTCCCATTAAGTAAGACATGCAGTCCTTCTTGCCTTGCTGCCGAATACGTCCTGTGCCCTCGATAAACATCGATAAATACAGATGATTAGACCCTATCCATGTGGATGGAGTAATCATGACAAGAATATTCTTGTTGATGCAATGTGTGTTCTCAGGTTGTCCGGTAGCGAGGAGGACCAGACCAAGATTCTCTACAACTCAGATCAGAGCTTCTCCACCAGGCTGTACCACACACTGGACTTGAGCCTATCTCCCATACACCTCCATGAGGCACTGGATAACATCATGAAGCAGCCGCTGCTCTACGTGAGGGAGATGGTGCCTCGGGCCTGCTTCCAGGCTCTGTCCCGGTGAGTATTTTGGCGTCCGTTGTCAAGATGTGGTGGATAGTAGGTGATGATTGCAGTGTCACAGGTTTACACCCCAGGTAGAAAATTACTTCAGCTTTAAATTCAATGATACATATAGTACCCTTCACACTTTCATAAGCTGGAAAATGGAACAAGATGAATAACCCCACAACTGATGAATCTATGCACCTAGAAAAATTGACCATCTACCCAGCATAAACTGATCTACAGACTAACTTGCTATTAACCATTTGAGGTTTATCCTCTCCACAAGTCAAAGGAACATTTATGAAGCCATGAATGTTTTTGTTTTTACCTAACATGCCACAGGCTCAGCTATCTGTTCCAGGTGAAGACCATGAAGGATGCTGTCCATGGCGAACTGTTCCCCTCAGCTGAGATGATTCTTAGCATGAGCAAGGAGTTTGGAATCATTCCGCTGAAGAAACAGCAGGAGGAGGTGGTTGTGGTTAGGTGTGAGATGCAGGAGTCTCCTCTGAAAACTACAGAAAAGTTAGGTGAGCCAGCAGACACCTCCCTCAATGACAACATGGAGTTGATGGAAGATAATGAAGAGGAGCAGCACCACGTGGAGACTAAAGACATCATTGAGGTAGTCTCAGTTTCCTTGTAGTTCTTTGTGGCTCAAGACATAAACTAGCCAACAGCTAGAAGAAATGGGTGGCCTTCAAAATGAACAGCTCTGTTGCTTTTTTTTCTCTATGATTAAGGGAAACATTGAGGAGGTACATCTAGCAAACTTGAAGATGGAGAAGCCCAAGCTAACTGACACAGACAGCTCAAAGACAGAGAAGCCCAAACCAGCTGACACAGACAGCCTGAAGATGGAGAAGTCCAAACCAGCTGACATAGACAGCCTGAAGATGGAGAAGCCCAAACCAGCTGACACAGACAGCCTGAAGATGGAGAAGTCCAAACCAGCTGACATAGACAGCCTGAAGATGGAGAAGCCCAAGCCAGCTGAGGCAGAAGCTCAGCTACCTGTAGATAATGTGGTGCCCAATTACAACATGACTCAGTCAGAAAACTGCACCCAACAGGCTTGGGAACTGCTGCGTAAGAAAATGGCAAAGGTTCACAGTACTTTCTCTGCTACCCTTCCTGCAGATTATCATCTGATTTTAGGCCCATAAAACACATATGGTCTCTAGTAGTTATGAGAGGCCCTCATGTAGGTTTGCGTATTTCCAGGGATACCACTCCACCACAGTGGCTTCTGTGGATGCTGATGTGGAGCAGAGGTCCTTGGAGGTCAGGTCCAAAGCCACTCGGCACACCCGTGAAAGCTTTGTGTTACCTGGATTCAGGAGCAGTATGGATTCCAACAAACATCCCCTGAAGCCCGATGAGGCCCGCATAGAAGAGCTGAGACAGGTCCTGTCTGCCTCCAAAGTATCCTTCACTGAGTAATAGTTAACTTTGATAGACAGGTGGGACTGTTTATGGGCATTCCTGAGCGTTTAGACAAAGGGATCGGGTTTAACTAGCACTACCTTCCCAGGGCTCCTCCCAGTGTAGTGACCCACCCGGCTCAGGGTATTGAGTGTCCTGCTCTGAGACGTGGCTAATGCTGAATTATGGAGCTTTTCTCAATGGCACTAAGATGTTTTGGTTTCCCACAGCTCTGTGCAATCCGCTCATCCTATGGTTTAGTGTTGGTTTTAAAGTGTGGAGCCTGCTTAAACAATTAAACGTGACGTTTGAGGGCCGCTGTAATTTAATCTGCACAGGAGCCAACAGTGCCAGCAGCGTCCAACAGTGTTTAATGACGTCACTTATTCCATTCCCCCCTTGAAGCTATACAATGTTCTCTCCCCTCTATCAACTGTCTTCCACGACTTTGGGTGGGATGAGGAACGACAAGTTGCAGAGGCTTAACCTGATCGGCGTGCTGTATGTCAAAGCCACAGAAATGGCCCCGCATCCAGTGGTTTCCATTCTCACACGTGGGGTGTTCATTCTGTCGGCGTCTGCCATGTCTCCTCTGCCTGCAGCCTTGGAAGGAGAACATACTTCACAGCAATATTTTGAGGCCCACGCTCACGAGAGACACGTGGCCCTGGTCCAAGCGTTTCGAAGACTTCAATCTGTACAAAAAACCATCCGGGTTCTTTGACTCCGAGGTTCCTGTCACCATCCACCTGGCTGGTAAGGCTCCGGATGATGCCTGAATCACTCTGATTACATTCAGTCTCAAAAAGAACAGAATCCAAAGTTGCAAAAGGGTTGTTTCATACCAACATTCTAACCAAGCTCTGCATTCCTGTTTCATCCCGATTGTGTTCAAACTGTCATTTACTCATGAAAAAGTGTTGCACTGTCTGTGTTGAGTCTTTGTGCGTAACCCTCCTCCCAGGGGAGTTGCTACAGCAAGAGCAGCGGGAGGCGGCTAAGGTGCAGTACAGCCGCTGGCTCAGGAAGGTGCTCCCTAGTGAGGCTTCTTTGGGGCAAGGGCCTGTCCCAGAGTTCAAGTGCCACATGGTACATGGGGAGTCTGGAAAACTAGGGGACTTGCTGAAGGACAAGCCCATGAAGTACTCACTGAGGACGCCGGGGCTGGAACTCAAGGCAAGGCCCAGGGTTTGGGTTCAGGGTTCGAGGGAAATGCGATGCATGCTGTCCATGTGGGCATCTCTTTGTGGTCCGCTTGCTGTTCTGTGGACATGTGAAAAACGACTGGCCGTTCCCTTCATGTGTTTTACAGCTAAAGTGTAATCATGAACATATGCTGGCCTTACTTCACTGTTGAAACACGAAAACGTTGCACGCATATGTCGATCGGGGAGCGACCGAGGACTTTAGCCCCTCAAATCTCAATTATCCACGGATGTGGGGGTGGGGGGAAACACCAATGTGTTCCCCTTGTGCTCCACTGTGAGGAGCTCCTCTGTTCAGGATGTTGCTGTACTGCTCTGGCCATGCCTGCAGAGCCAAACACTCATCACGTTCCATTTTAATAATGAGCAAATGCTGTTAGCAACATGTGCAGTATAACTTAAGACGGCAGAACTACAGAAAACATGTGGCTCCATGTCCTCCTAGTTCCCCTGTAGCAGTTCACACACATGTAGGATGCCTTAGTGATGCTTTGCACTCACTTTCCTGTCTAGCTTGTCCACATAGACTCAGACTTTGGACTGATACTGTACACAACACAAACACAGTACTGGGTGACTTACAGTGACACTGGGTGACATCTCTAACTACCACCCATGGGTTCAAAGTGTCTTGGGTTCTTCATGTCGAGGAATTCAACCTCAGGGCCTGGCACAACAGGTGGAGATTCTCATCACTATACTGAGGACCAGTTACTACTTTGACTTTTAACCACATCCAACATGTTTTCAATGCACCAGAACATTAGTTTTAGTTTTACAATGCATGTAATGGTTTTTTAAAAAAAAAAAAAAGAAAAAAAAGAAAAAAAAAGACTCGCCTTAATGGGGGGTGTGGTAGCGCAGTGGGTTTGGCCTGTGCCTGCTCTCTGGTGGGTCTGAGGTTCGAGTCCTGCTTGGGGTGCCTTGCTATGGACTGGCGTCCTGTTCTGGGTGTGTCCCCTCCCCCTCTAGCCTTGTGCCCTGTGTTGCCGGGTTATGCTCCGGCTTGCCGCGACCCCCCTTGGGACAAGCGGCTTCAGTCAGGGCGTGTGTACTCACTTTAATCCTGTTACTTTTTATATGGGACATTTCTGTAGTGAATATCTTATGGCTCATTTTGAAAGCTTGATAACATGTGTGGTGTGTCTCTCAGCCAATCCCTGCGCTGTCCGTAGTCCAGCACTGCGAGGATGGAAAACAGCACATGAATGTGGCTTTCAGCCCCGGACCCCTGGACCACCACAGCTTGAGCTGGGAAGGCAACAGGATTCCGCGACAGAAGTCTGACCTGAGGCAGTTCCACTTGAAGTTAGTCATTCTTACTTTATTTTAATAAAAAAAAAAAAAAAAAAAAACTAACTGTTCAAGTGCAAATCGAATTTAAAAAAAGGTTATGTTGAAGTGCTGCTATCTCTGCTGTCCACTCCAGGGAACGTGGGAAGCCGCACTCATTCCTGTACAAGCGGGTGGCCCCACCCCTGTCAGAAGAGGAGAGGCATGCGGTCTGGTTCCAGCACCCGGAACCGTCAGCAGAACCTTTGGGCCCCAGTGACCGAAGTCAATCAGCCAGAAGGGTCACAGAGACCAAAACTTATAAGGGTCTCTTCATGCATGTTCTTTAAAAAGGACAGCCTTCCCTGCGGTCGACACCTTGCTGTACCGTATTTCACATCACAAACACTTGAGTGGTTTTGGCCCACTGATTTGGACACAGTTTGCACAGCTACATTATTTATAGTAAAACTGTTTAAACAAGTTTCACATGTGATTAATTTTCCACTCCAATTTATCTTTATTCATCACTAATTCAGTAATTTTAAGCAGCATTAAGAGCATGTTAGAATAAATTACAGTCAATGTAATGGGCTGGTAAAAGGTACATCTGTCTGAGGCAACATCACAGCCCATCAGAAAGTCCTGTCCAAAGGATGTGAACAGATGTAGGCCCTCTTCGCCAGCACGTCCTTGGCAATCTTCTTTATGCTGTCATCATTGTTCTCTGGGGCATCTGAACCGAAAGAGAACCGAATGAGAATGGAGTCGAGTGCAACAAAGGGGCGAAAAGAGCAACAATGTACGAAAAAGGGAGGGAGCCAACTGGTCTTTATGTGATGCAAGGCACTGCAAGAATTATTTGCAAGTGAAGCAATGAGACTGAGGAACACAGATAGGAGTGTGGGAGGAGCGAAGGCTGGCGCTTTGCAGGCTCAATGGAGACATGCTGTTAGAGATGCAATGAAACCGTCTCCAACAAGCTGTTCCCAATTAGTGCTCGGTGTTATACTTACTCTTTTGCAGCTGAGTCATCAAGAAGTTGTTTTTGTAATAGGCATCAGAGCAGAATGTGTTTGCAAGGAGCACCTAGACAATATGTAGGAAAACAGCATAAGAGTTACAGTAGAAGTTCTTCAGTCTGTAGGCTGGGAGATAAACTCTGTTCTACCTCAAAAAGTTCAGACAAAAAAAAATTCTAACCCCATACTGGATGATAAACATTTTTTTGGACTTTAGAGAAAGCCCTGCAATATAGTTTCAAAGCAGCTGCATAATACACACACACACACACACTAATAAGCAGTGTGCCATAGACAGTGGTGAAATGAGTTCCTCAGAATCACGGATCCTAGCGAGTGCCTTACTGTTACTATAAACCTGTCATCCGGGTTAAGAGGAAATTAGACTATGCTCAAGAGGAAAAGAGAACAAGATGAAACAGCTGTAGATCTCGATGGCTATCGCTCACTGAAAATGAAACGTACTGTAGTACCCACTTCAGACAGTAAAGACCAGTCTTGAAATAACTGAAAGGCACACAGTTCTAAGAAGTATGAAGATACTCTACCAACAGCGTACGTGTAGGAATTTAAGCAGTCAAAAGCAGTGCTCTTCCAGTGGACCTGGCCTGAGGATTGCCTCCTGGGTCAACAGTGCTGTACCTCGTGGTCGTGGTTACGTAATCCGATACTGATGGACCGACTGGCTCGGGACAGGACGGCGGTCATGGCATAGAGGTTAATGAGCACATCTGCTACCTTCTTCAAGGCCATCTGCTCATCGACGATAGTCTTGAAACAAATTAGCATTCTCATTTAGTATAGAGTCAAAAAAAAGAAAACAAAATTTCCATAAAACGGCAATCTGAATTCACAGCCACATCTGTAACTCACTTACATTTAGCACTGTATTTATATATTTTCTCGTATTGAATTCATCCTCCCTACTAGCAAATCTTATACTGTTTGTAGGTGATTGAACATCTTTTGATGTTTCCAACAATATAACCTATGGTTTTAGGAGTGTTAAAAAGTGGTTTGGTGTGGTTTCAAAGTGGAGAAAGGAAGATGGGAACTAGAATTTTCTGAATGGACAGGCTGATTACAATAGCACAGTTCCCACTGAAATCCAGTTTTGGAATGAAAAAGACCCCAAGTGAGCTGTAGAGCCAGCAAACATGACCTCAGCTATACAGGAAAGAGCTGTACTGTACAAGGCTCTGTTAATTGCCATTCATGTTGCCAAAGAGACCGGAAACGTTCAACAAGGGAATATGAGATGAACCAACGTATTTCAAAATTAGGTTTACAGAGAAAACTGTTTGCAAAAATACAGTAAAGATTTGCTGATGCATTCAGTAAGTGTTTTGATTTGTGAAGAATTCATTTCTGTTCTGCAATGTTTAATTCAAAATAAGAACCACAAACGTGCACAACTTACCTTTCCATATCTGTAAAGCAAGCCCTCGACAGTATTGCCAAAGAAGTGCACGTTCTCTTCCAGCTTCTTTGTGCTCTCCTTTGGGGACAGAGGAACAGATACACATGTGCAATCTTCAAATTGTTTTAACAGCTCTTCGAAACATTTATTAATTTACCTGACACCATTCTCCAAAGTGACATAATTATAGATTATTATAATACACTACTTACAATCATGTACTTATTTATACAGGAGGGTAATTTTTGCTGTACCTTGGTAAACACCTTGGTCAACAGTACTACAGTCTTTTAAGTGCAACATTGCAGCTCCAACTGGTATGTCACCTGAACAATAACTTTACTGAATAAAGACTTATATCCCTTACAAAACTTAAAAAAGAAAAAAACACCTGCACCTAAAGTAAGACTTTACATACATTTATTATGTAAAATTGTGATTTTTTTTAAAAATAATTTTTTAAATTAGAAATTGATGAATAATGCTTTAATCTTTATGCAGGTACTTGTATGATGTATACTGATTCATGTGGTGGAATGTGACAAATTGACTACCCTAGAATCAGTGGTTGGATCCAACTCTCTCCTTCGGTTGATGTAATGTACTCATTTTAGTTTTCTCTGAGCTATATGTTGCTTTGAAGAAAAGCGTCTGTTAAATGAGTGAATGTAAATTAACACAGGCCTCAACCCACTGTGTTTATATATCTGGAGCAGAGGTTTACGTGTTGGTGTAGGTTTGCGTGAAGCATACCGTCAGACTGGGATGGACCACTCCGTCCTTCCCCGTCAATCCCAGGTCCACCTTGGTGCTTATAGAATCTCGCAACTTTTTTCCGAACATCTGCAAGGCCACGCCGATGTTGCCCTTCTTCATCTCCCTGCATGTGCACCATAAATGAGCAATATCACTGAGCAGCTAGAACGGTGATGATGTGCAGAGTGCGTGAAAAAGTTGGAATGCTTACTTTATTTTACCAGTGAGTATTTTCCCAGCATGCTGCATCCCAGTTAGAGCGATGTACATCCTCAGAATTTCATTTGTCCCCTAGCAGGAAACACAGTTGAACAGATTGTGCCAAAGTCACACTTGATGGGTCTGCTGAAAGGCACACATCCCATGTTCCTTTGAAGTGTTTTCACGGTACATGTGCTGCACCCCTTGCTGCCCCTGCTGCCTGCTCACCGAACGGATGCCCTCTCATGGTCAAACTGCGGAAAGCAAATCTCACCATGAACCTGACAGGCTGCCACTTTCCATTAACATTTTTTATTTTCTTCTGCGCTCAAGAAAGCAGGACGGCCAAAGCCTACTGGCTCGTCTCTTTTCGGACATTTCCAAGGCAAACCACTAAATGAAGAAAAAAATGAATTTTTCCACCGGCAATTTTAACAGTGACAGGGAAAAACATTCATAATTTTCCCCTCCTTTTTAAATCTTGTAGAACCAATGAAACGAATCCCAGCTAAGAGCAAATAAATTTTATATATTTTTTAAAACTTTTAATAAAATTCTCTAATTTCTTTAACTTTCTTATTCCATGGTTATGGAAAGTTCTTTAGTTATGGAAATTTTTATTTGCTCAATCCACTTTATTGATCTGAAACGTGCTAGATGAATCATTTGGTGGGACCAAGTGGGTCTACAAGATGGTACAGTAACATGTGGGAAGAAGTACTGCTGCATAAAAGTCTCCGGTATCAGGATCTCCACATGCAGTTACTGTGCCTCCGAGGAACCAGAAATCATTATCGCAGACAGGTGAGCGTCGAGTTATAGGATGAGGAAATACCTCGAAGATGAGCAGGATGCGGCAGTCTCTGAGGTAGCGTTCAAACGGGTAGCTCTTCATGTAGCCGACGCCCCCCAGGACCTGCAGGGCTTCGCTGACGCATATCCAGCCCCCCTCAGAACTGAACACCTGCAGAGAAACACTGATGAATGCTCTGATGGTATAGGATGCTCCTGAATTTGGCAATCAGCATCCAAAAGAGGAGCAGTGAGTGAGCAGGACCTTAGGAATGCACTGGGTGTGAGTGGGGAGCTGAAGGACAGCTCTTTGGTCCATGTGGGATCCCACTTATTCTGTCATCTGTTACATTGGGCCTTGGACAGTTATTCAGAACACTGGGCATTTTTCAGGTTTTGTTGCATTTCAATAACTCAGAAATAGAAGTTACATACATAATATATTCCACACAAAGAAAAGCTTAAAAAAAATTACAATACAAAAATTCCCAACTGTATGTAAGGGTTGTATCAAAAGTAATGAGTACACTGAGATAACCACAATACTGAAATGCACAGTATCATAACTACTACTTCCTTCTCTCATCTCACACCTGAATGAAAAATGCTGAGGTGGTCAAAATCTAGGCGTGGACTTTTCAAACCCCCCCTTGCTTCTCTGTTGAATAAATAACTGCAAAGTATAAATTTCCAGTGTTATTTATTAATCATCACCTTAACCCAATAACAGAATTTAAACAGGGATCAGATGTCGATTTGTCTTGTATTTAAAATGTCAAATCTCTCCAGGGGATGTACCTTCTTTTTCACATCACTGTAGTGTTTTCGGTCATAGACACATGCACCAAGATCAAGAGAACTGACTGACAGGGTCAGTATGGAAACCATCTAGTGTGGCAAAAGGGACAGCTGTGATGCTCTGGAGGTCCTGCTAACCTTCACCATGGCAGCTTCCACAGAGCAGTCTGGGATGCCAGGTTTGTCCATCATGCCCGCGGTCAGGTAGGCCATGCTCTCCATCACAAAGGCGTTCATGGCCATCAGAGCAAATTTCTCCTGTTCAAGCACACGGGGAGGCTGCGTGACGAGTCGCTTACACACCTTTTATTAACACTTTTCGCTTAAAAGCATGTCACTTCATATATGAGGTGGGACTGAAAAGTTTTGATTTATTTCAGGTAGTGCACATACATCATGTTGTACTGTCCTCTTCAAACTACTTCTCCAAAATGACACATTTTTGTCCCAGCATTCCTGGCACTTTCTGAAATAATGCTGGATATCTTTAGCAGTCATGTGAAAAAAATCTGCCTTCACACAGTCATGTGAGGTTGGAACATCAACCAATATCTTTGCGTGCGCGCGCGCACACACACACACACACACACACACACACACACACACACACACAATTTCTAAACCGCTTGTTCTTTGCTTTCAAGTTAATTTTTTTCTGCTAAAAATTCTTGAACAGAGACAATAGCATGTGAAGCAGTGCTGTCATGTTGCTAAAATGCACAGTCCACAGTGGAAAAACACACTCCTGAGATGGCACTCCCTCCGCACCAGGGATGTTTGTTGTTTTTTTTGAGAAACCCAATACTAATAACAGTATCAACACCTACAAATAAAGCAAGCAAAAAATAAATAAATACCTGGATCATCCCAAACTCACTGATGCTCCTGTTGAACTGTTTCCTCGTTGCAGCGTACTCTGCTGTCAACTCTGAAAGGCACCGTTATATCCAATAGGTCACTACTCTGAAACAGGGAGGTTTGACCCATCAACACAGCTCCACAGAAGCCCACTGGACTGCCGCCACCCCCGCCCCAAGGCTTCTTCCACTGGCAAGCCCAAAGCACCTACTGTACCCCCCACTCCCCCAGATCTATCTTCTCACCTATGAGCTTCTTGATCATGCCTGCCGTGGCACTACCCATGCTAAACCTCCCGCTGTTCAGGATGTTCATGGCAGCCTGATCCAAGTGGAGAAGGTGGACAACATTAATTTCAATTTATTTTTATAGAGCGCTCTTCTCACGCAGTGACAAGGAGAAGTACTGACAAAAAATGACAAAACATGAACAATGAAAGAAACATGAGAATAATTTTTCATATTGACTATCACACAGCCTCAACTTGAAGACCAACTGAACACAAAATCAAAGAGAGTGAAACTATATATAAACAGGAAACAGATAAAATCTATAGAACGGTAATCTTTCCGTATATTAAAACAGACTAAAAACAAAATGCAACACATTAATTTCTTCATGTTTGTGGAGGTGGAAATAAATACCATAGCAGGGTGTCAAAACTTAATTTGTGAGGGCTTGACAAGATGTAATGTACCTTAAATCCACCTCCAACTTCTCCAATTACGTTCTCCACAGGCACCTTGGTATTTTCGAACAGTACCTCACAGGCTGAAGACAAAACCAAACAGAAAAATTAATCTCATTCATCTACAAAACTACAGGTGACCCAGAGCTCTTTGCTAGCCTGAATGGACTTCTAACTGAACATGGCACTGGTGTCATTCCAGCACTTTAAGCTGCCATTACGCACTACGCAGAAAGTGAGATTTGAGTTTCAAAATCCCTTACTGTTGGAGCCGCGAATGCCCAGCTTGTCCTCCGGTTTGCCACTGGTGACCCCTCCAAATGCCCTCTCCACAATGAAAGCGGTGATCTTGTCCTTCTTCTGGCCGTCTTTGTCCACTACCGCTGTTCTAGCAAACACTGTGAAAATATCTGCCAGCCCACCATTGGAAATCCAGATCTGTGAGTAGGTGGAACACTGAAATTAAGTTCATCTATACTTCAGAAGGAAACACTGAGTCCTTGAGATAGAACCATTCAGGTTACAAGGATTCAACTTTACGAGGAGTTTCATTTAATACTTTGGACTTTGGTTTGGCTCTCAGCTTCAATCAGCCCTTGTTTACTACTTTCTCCTGCTATAATTTCAGCAATTATGGTCTCATTTAGACTGTTCAAACCACATCAACTTGTTCACTGTCAAATCATTTGAATTGTTTCTTTTTCGGTGTTTACAAAAACAGTGTGAATCATAGATATTTATGCTTTGTTTGTTAAGTGTCCAGTATGTAATAGCTATTCAAGAGCTAAATGAGAGCAGATAGACTCTTATATTGTATGTCTGTCTATCTGTCTTATTATGACCAATAATGTCATCTTACAAAGGCTGTTTTTCAGGAATGAGGATCTACCTCCATAAGGCAGGGGTACACACAATGCTTCTGAAAAAGCACTTTTCTGAGATCTTGCTCATCACCTTTGACCCACTGATGAGATAGTGCTTTCCATCTTCGGTCAGCGTGGCCCGGGTCTGGATGGACGCAGCATCGCTGCCACTGAAACACATCAGTCAATCAAAGTTCAACATAAACAGAATGTGTGACAGAAGTTTAAAAAATGGTAATGGATAAAATACACTGCCAATCCATTACATCTTCAGTTAAAAAAAAAAAAGGGCAGCCAGGAGGTAGAAATCAAAACAGGTAAAAATCATGAAGGTGGTTCATACCTCCCTGGCTCTGTCAAGCAGAAGGCAGCCACGTGCTCTCCTGAAGCCAGTTTGGGCAGGTACTTTGCCTTCTGTTGCTCATTCCCAGCAATCAGGATGCCCTAAAAACAGCAGAGCTCCTTCAAAAACCCTTGTAGACACTGACTGTTAACACTCAAGTGGATATATTTTGAACCAAATGTTGTTTTCAGCATTTTTATAAATTTCAGTTCAGAAATGTCTCTCTCTTCATTGGCTTCCTTTAGATGCTAGTTCAACACTCTGATTATGGCCTACAAGACAAGGAAAGGATCCGTTCCCTGATTTGTACTGGATCTGATCACTCCTTACACCACAGCAAGAGTGCTGAGCTCTTCCATCTCCAGCCACTTGGAGGTCCCACTCACAAGGGGTCAAAAATAAAAAAAACTCAGATTCTCAGTTTCTGACATCCAGTTTCATCCAGTGTAAAACAGCAAATTCCACCATCCAGTTAGTGTGAGATATGCGACATGCTTATTCAGAGCTAACTCTACGGAGCACAAGAGCCGTCACCTTCAGGCCTATGGCTTGATGAGCTGCCAGCGTGACTGCGATGGATCCATCCAGAGAAGTGGTCTCCCCCAGTCGTGCATACATGGTGTTCGACAGGCCAAGGCCCCCTGGAAACCACACACATTGTTCACCCCTTCTCTACAGCAAATGAGTTTGTGAAACAAGGAGCCAGTGTAATTAAAGCAGTTACTGAATTCTAACTCAATATACAGCACTGATGAAAAGTGAGAGTCCACCTGGACAACTTGGACAGGGGAAAAAGAACAAAGCAGCATCCAGGAGTCTGACGTGTGTGAAGTGCAACAGAAGAGCTGGGAGAACAATGAGTGGTGTACTCCATACATCCAAACTGCTCATCGGTGTGCTGCACCTTCTTCATGCTGAATGCATTCTCACCATATTCCTCTGGCACCTGAATTCCAAACAGTCCCAGCTGTTTGATCCCTTCCAGGGTTTCTGGAGGAATTGTGGCTTCCCGATCGATCCGCTGGGAGTCCACTGGAAAGGAGAAGGAGAGCCTTTTCACAGAGTTTCATCAAAGATGACAAACTGAGGGCATGTGATGGTCCGAAAGCCATGCAGCCCCCATTCCTGCAGATATGTTGCAAGAACCATACACCTCTGCTTGTGATGTGCAGGAAAAGCCAACTACTGACAACTTTCAGTTTGACTTCAACTTACCATCCTCACTGAAAAACTTCTCCACAGGTGCAACAAACTGGTTGATCTCCTCCAGCTCCTCTCTGCTGATCTCTGGGTACGGAAACACCTCTGCCTACAGAAATAAATTAACATCACATTAATTTACATTAAGATACAGGCTCCGGCACCAGAGTGTTATTTATTTAATTCCATGCACCCAGGCAATTCAAGGAGATGTAAAATAAACCGCTGACAGGTACACTTGAAGCAGGACCATGCAGGACACACACCTTGTTCACTTTCCCCAGAAACAAGTCTTTGGCAAATGCAAGACTTGGAGTTTGAGTCCTGAAAAGACGTCGAAACTGCACATTAGAAACAACTTTCCCGTTTGGGCCGAACAAAGGAATCAAACTTCCCCATGTGACCCGTCTGGAGAGCGTAACTAGTCTGTTTAAACTCATTATAAAATATATTTCTTCTTCCTTCGTCACTAGTTATGCGTCTTCTAACTATGGACCTTTGACCGAATTTCGTCGCCCCTCGATGACGTCATAAAAAGGCTTCCCGTGTTCCTTCTCACCACCCCGTCGCGTGTTGATGACACAATCACCCTGCTGGTGACCTTCCTCTTGAAATTGAATAAACAAAAACTAACACATAAATCAGTGCAAACAATAAAGCATTTCCACAACCATATAAAACATAATCCGTGGTACATGTTATAATACAAATGCACGTTATAAATAGATTTAAAAAAGTAAACACCAGGTACGCATTGCTTTCATGTTTTTACATTTTGAAATACACAGGCCTTACATCTCATTTAAAGTGTTCAAAGGCAAGACTGTTCCCTGGCTATTTTACTTTGTGCATATAATAGCGTGTTCATATAATAATTACATAAATTACATAAGATTTAAAAAAACTCAATTGGACTACAAGTTATTATGAAATCCATTTCTTTAAGATCATATTATGTTCGCAGGTCAATCCAAAAGCTTTTCCCAGCTGATACAAGTAAATAAATGACCGTTGATTAGATTTCAGAGCTACTTTCACAAAAAGCACAGTCATCATACATATTAAAAAATAAATCACCACACAACAAGGGTCTTTACTGGTGAAAATTTCACAAATGTGTCGCACATTAATGACATCACCATCACGCCCGGAATCCCCAGTTCACGTTTCTTTATTTGACCGCTGGATGGCACTCTTCCATTACGTGTGACCTGCAGCACTGCTTTTTTTTTCCCATTTAAATTGACATTTTTCAGTTTTATATATAAACTTTTTTGTTTTAAAGCGTGCAATACTCAGCAAAAAAGGCCTATTTTCTGAGTAAAAAAAAATTGTATGTGTGGTGTGTGTTGCACCACATCTTAATCTTTATAGCAGCTTTATCCCTGGTTTCCACATAGTGCAGTTGCTCATTGCCTCTCCTTCAAAGGTTCTGGGTTCAAATCCCACCGCCTGATGAAGTTCCCTTGACCAAAGTACTGACAACAGGGGGTGAAATGGTTAGAACCACTGTCTTGTAACTCAATTTGAACCCTACCTCTTCTGTAGTTCACCTATTCAATATACTTGTCCTGAACCTCTACAGTAAAAATAACCCAGCTGCATAAGTGGGTGAATCAGTGTGAGAAGCTTAGGGTACAAACCTCACATTATTGTTTTATAGAAAAGTGTCAGATAAACAGTAATATTAACAGTTTTCAAATAATTATTAAGTCACTTTGGAGAAATGCAGCAGCGTAATAAATAGACCTAAATCACTGTAAACGGCACATCTCTTCCGGACTCACTTCTCATCTCCTCTCTGCTCCATAAACTTTTGGTGCATTACTGTTAAAAAAAACTGTACACATGCAAAAAATCATGATACATATACATTTTCATTTATTCATTTGGCAGACGCTTTTCTCCAAAGCGACGTACATCTCGGAGGATAGAATCTGAGACATGAATGAATAATAAAGAATATTAGAGAAATTGCACTTGCCCCCTTTCAAACTGCTGCCTTGTATGACAGCAGCCTGGTTCTTCTTACAAGGACGGGAATTCTGATTTAATTTCGGATTTACTCTGATTTACCTTGTAACTCTTTCGGCCGGACCAGGCTGTTGGAGACTCAAACTCACAAACTCTGGTCTTTGGTCTCTCTTCATCTCTCACACCAGAAAAAACTCTTCTCTGTATCTCAAACAGAATCCAAAACAGCGGACTCATGGCAACCAGGTGCATGTGTCAGGGAGATATGGTAACCAGCACGGTAGGGCAGAAGCAGGTGATATGTATATACATTACACACACACACACACACATTTTCAGAACCGCTTGTCCCTGACGGGGTCACGGGGAACCGGAGCCTAACCCGGCAACACAGGGCGTAAGGCCGGAGGGGGAGGGGACACACCCAGGACGGGACGCCAGTCCGTCGCAAGGCACCCCAAGCGGGATTCGAACCCCAGACCCAGCAGAGAGCAGGACTGCGGTCCAACCCACTGCGCCACCGCACCCCCTACCTTACATTACATTTACATTGATTTATTTAGCAGATGGTAAACAGCAAAACATCACCTTGGGAAAACCCTGAATTGCTACAGACATTTACCTTCATTTATTTATCAGATGCTTTTCTCCAAAGCGACTTCCCATGAACTCTGTGTAGTGTAATCAGCCCATACACCTTACTCACCATGGTGACTTACACTGCTAGATACACTGCTTACACCAGGTCACTCATCCATACATCAGTGGAACACACACACACTCTCTCTGTCACTCACACACTATGGGTAAACCTGAACAGCATGTCTTTGGAGAGTGGGAGGAAACCCACAGAGAGAACATGCAAACTCCACACAGGCTGAGCAGGGATCGAACCCATGTCCTCTCGCACCACCCAGGATGCTGCAGTACATGTATACATGCATGTTAAAGAGACTTGTGTGCGTGTACATTGCGTGTGTGAATTCTGTGCCTTTTCTCCCGAATGCTGCAATTGCATTAAAATATGACTTTTATTGTATAATGGGGGGTGCGGTGGCGCAGTGGGTTGGACCGCAGTCCTACTCGACGGTGGGTCTGGGGTTCGAGTCCCGCTTGGGGTGCCTTGTGACGGACTGGCGTCCCGTCCTGGGTGCG
This sequence comes from Scleropages formosus, assembly GCF_900964775.1. Lineage (NCBI taxonomy): Eukaryota > Metazoa > Chordata > Actinopteri > Osteoglossiformes > Osteoglossidae > Scleropages > Scleropages formosus. The sequence continues at coordinate 17,990,942 of NC_041827.1, forward strand.
TCCCCTTCTCCCTCTGGCCTTACGCCCTGTGTTGCCGGGTAGGCTCCGGTTCCCCGTGACCCCGTAAGGGACAAGCGGTTCTGAAAATGTGTGTGTGTGTGTGTGTGTGTATTGTATAATGAGTATGGGGGGGCGCGGTAGCGCAGTGGGTTGGACCGGGTCCTGCTCTCCAGTGGGTCTGGGATTTGAGTCCCGCTTGGGGTGCCTTGCGACGGACTGGCGTCCCGTCCTGGGTGTGTCCCCTCCCCCTCCGGCCTTACGCCCTGTGTTACCGGGTAGGCTCCGGTTCCCCGCAACCCCGTATGGGACAAGCGGTTCAGAAAATGTGTGTGTGTGTGTGTGTGTGTGTGTGTGTGTGTGTGTGTGTGTGTGTGTGTGTGTATGTGTATATAATGAGTTTGAGTGTTGGAATATTATTTTTACTAATAACCACAGTAACAACTTCACAAACAACATAACCCTTAACAAACCCCAGAGTTCCCTTGAATTCTTTAACATTATATTTCATGTCCACAAATCATTTCTTTGTGCTCTTTTGTATACATGCTGTGCATGTTTAATTGTTGTTCTGTATTAGTTTGTGTCTCCGCAGAAGGTTCTAGAAGCTGGGGGTATCGAGGGGCAAATTGCTGAAGTAATGTGCAGAGCGTTTAAAAGGAATTTAAAATGTGTATTAAGTTGGACAACCCCCAGCACCAACAGGGGTAAAACCAAGACGGATCGATTCAGACTACATCCGGGAAGAAGGTCTCCGTGTCACTTTTCTGTATCTCCAAAGAAGTGGCACTGACCACAATCAGCACTTTCTTACAGCGGTCAACACTTGCCATGGATGGGGTGGGTGGGGCCAGTACCATGATGCATGATACATTTGGCACAAGGCTGGAACGTTGGTCCATCTCAGGAGTGGTCAGACGTGTTCACTTCAGATCCATATTTTTATGTAGTGCTTTTTGTATTACAAACCTCTCAGAGAGCTTCACAGAACATCCATCAGTACTGATCACTCATCTAGGATCATTAAAAGACCCTTCACTGTTAACCTGGAGTCTCTGCCTTTGGACCCAAAGGTTGTGGGTTTGAGCCTCACCTCCAGCCATAGTCCCCTTGATCAAGGTACTTACCCTAAATTGCTCCAGTAAGAAAAAATTACCCAGCTGTACGAATGGGTAAATAATTGCAAATACCTTAATATTGTAAGTCGCTTTGGAGAAAACAGCTGAATGAATAAATATAAACCTGAGCAGCATGCCATTGGTCCTTAGAGGAAATGCCTGCAAACGTTGGGGAGAACCTGGAAACCCGGGAGGGGCGGGTGGAGACAAGGACACATTCGAACAAAGCCACCTGCCAGCTGTGAGGCAACCGCTGTGACAGAACGAAATGGGAGGAATTCGACGTGGCCCTCTGAGAGGACGAGACGCCCCGCGCAGAAACACCCGCAGACACCAGGAGTCTTGTACTGTTTTATTTTTGCGTTCTCAACATGGTCACAGTTATAGTTTTACATCGAGAGGGTCTTATCTACTTACAAACAGAATGCATATTAAAATGAGCACGCTTGTCGTCTTCCCTTTGCGGTTACAAAAGGGGGCCCGCGGTGCGAAGAACGGACGAGCCCCTCGATGGAAAGGAGGAGCGGAGAGGATTACGTAACAGTCTGTTTCTAAGACCTACATCCTATGACATCTGGAGGCAGAAGCAGTTATATGTTATGGTTCCTTTTTCTTTGAGGGAGGAGGCCGAAACGCCTCTGCAGACACAGTATCGGAGTGCTAATAATATACAGGTTATGTACAGGTTCACAGCCCAGCTCAGATGTCCTCGCCCCACTTGGGCCCCTTGTGTCCCTTGGCATGTGTTCATCGTCGGTCCCGTCATCCAGCTATTTACACGTTCAAAGTCCTCGGCTTTGCAGGTGGCCGTCATAAAAGTGCACGTTTGTTCATGAACGCTGGACGCAGGAATTAAATGTAATAATAAGGAAGAAATCAAGAAATCAGGAGTTCCGCATAAAAACAGAGAGAAGCTGGATGTCGACGTGGTCCAGCGTCGCTCCACGCAGCCGTCTTATTAATGTCAGCTGTTACAGGCGCGTCCACGTTGTCATGCAACTTATTGCAACTTATTCGGAAATGTAAAAACAACGGAAAAAAATGCCAACGTCAAACTTAAAAGTCACGGTTCTTGACACCCGTTGTCCTGGACAAGTTTGCTTCGTTTCAGGACTGGCAGGTGACTCGGAGGTTCATTCTGCACCGATTCTACTCAAACTCAACAGAGTAGAACAAACAAATATTCGCAAGGTTATGATTCAATATTACTCAACGTCTTAAATGTGGAAGAAAAAAAAACTGAATTTATATATATTTTATACAATTAAGTGCCAATATTTTTCCAAACAATACTTGGACAAAAATAAAAATCCCTTTGGTGTGTATATGCCTAGGAAGGAACGCACAGACATACATATCCCTCTGGACACTGCTGTCCCATTGCCGTTATTTGAACTGAATCCCTTCTGGAATAACATGTGACAAATTCTCCAGTTGGTGCACAGTGGTATGAAGAGAAGTTCACATATTTTCAATATGTCATCACTTAACTTCAACAACAGTCAATATTAACACTGATATACTTTGCGAATATACAGTATGTAGAGAATAGCCTCACAATATTAAGCACACATGCAAATATTATTTTCTTTGACATTCCTCAGTGCTGCACAAAGCAGGTTCCTGAAAGATCACGGGAATCAAGAGAATATATTCGAGAAAGAAAAAAAACAACAAACATACCGAATAAAAAAAAAAAAAAAAAAAATCATTCTGAATGTTGTTTTAAGAAATAAAGTACATGTATATATTGCACGTGTGAATAGAACAATTAAGCAAAGAGAAAAATAAAGAAGTAAAATCCTAATCATCAAGGAAACACTCACAATGCACATCATTTCATATGGAGACCCTCCCAGGGACCCCTTTTACTCAGAACCACCCTGCATTTCTGAGCTTCCGCAACCACAGAAGTACAAAATAAAATATGGACGTGAAAAGTGTTCCCAGCACAGAGCTCGGTGATGCATTAAGGTCACTGCGATGTCGTAAGTTCACTGTACAGCAAGTCCTCGAGATAACAGCAAAATATAAATTCGGAAATGTAAAGATTTTTAAAGCATATGTACACTGGGTCCTTGTGTTAAGGATGGAGTTACTTAATTTTTGACAACATGAACATTTAATTGTATTTTCTTCTCTTGCCAATTTCAAAAGTTTCGGGGGAGCTGGTAGCGTAGGGGTTCGAGCTGCTACTTTAGGATCTAAGGGTTGCAGGTTTGATCCCCACCTCTGACTGTAACACCCTTGAGCAAAGTACTTGCCCTAAATTGCTCCAGGAAAAATTACCCAGCTGTACAACTGGGTAAATAATTGTAAGCTTGTGACTGTAATAATTGTAACCCTAACATTGCAAGCTGATTTGGAGAAAAGCATCGGCTAAATGAATAAATAAAAAAAAGAAAAGTAAAATTTGTTTTGGATTGAATGCAACTTGCAGTTCTGCAGCCAGCCATTAGTTGGCGGTATAACACACCCCTACAGAGAGGAGCATAGGACTGGATTGATTCAATTCATCTCCCCGGTGTTTACAGCTCCCGTCTGGTGTTCCTGAGTGTCAGCGGTCAATAACAAGGTGAGGATCACTGTTTGCCTTGAATGAATCAGTTGATCATCATCAGAGGAGGAAGTTGTGCAAATTATGTATTTCTATTTCAGGCAATTTTAACCATTGTAGCTTGTAGTTTAGTTTTTAATTTTTTTTTTTTTATTAATGACAGCACTATCTTTTTCCAGAACCTAACCTGTGGTTAAATTGAGGGATGTCTGTATTACATCGCTGTTACTGTTTGTGGCGTAGTGGTAAAAGTGACTTTGGATTTACAAACAAATCAAGTTATGATTGATACAAATTGTTTTTGCAAGTTGAGGACCCTGTGTGTATTTAAGCAATGGTTGTGCTAGAAAATAATACAAATGTAGTGAATTTGTTTATCAAAAACTGGTCCATAAAGCATTTGTACTTGTGCATTATGTCACAACGACCACAGAAAAATGCATCAATATACATATTAAATTCAACATGCCTGAAACTGGACACAGGTCAGGGTCCCGGGAACACGACCAGTTTGTATCTGGGGGACTTGCTGCGGTCACAGGGTCATTAGAAGAGAGGAGGAGAGCAACGGGCTGAAAACTGTGTTTTGCACCTGTGCCCTGAAGAGGGGGGTGGGGGGTGTCAGACTGGGAGGCAGGAACACGGAGCCTGTGAACCACAGAGGAAATAAACAGAGCAAACTCAGCCAGCTGAGAAGTCTTCTGCTTTGTGACACACAGAGGGAGCGTTTTAACCACGTTCAACCATCACGCTGCAGAGCGCTTGCTTTCTATCCTCACTGGCGAAAATGAACACTTTTTACACAACTTCCAAGTTATAATGATGTACAGTATTTCATCTTTTTTTTTAAAAAAATTTTCATTGATCTCTAAAAAAATAGCTTAAAAAAATAAAAGGAAGGTGGACAGGCAGCCGGGACCGATCGGAGGAGGTTGAGATGCACCACTCCGACCTGGTGGTGAACCCCGCCGTATCGCCCGAGGACCCCCCAGGACCCCTGCACGCTGCAGCTGCATTCTACAGTTTTTATACAGTTCTATTGCAAAGGCAACCAGAGATGTCTGAGTGTTTGAAAGGCCTAACTAGTGTGAGCATTCGGTTCGTGTCTACAGCAGAGAGACTGTTCGCTACATCAGGCTATAATACTATAAAAGACTTAATACGCCTCTGAACATCTCATTTGATAAGAAGAACAACTGATGCTATTATTATTATTATCATCTTAAAAAATACTATATGCACAATATACACAAAGCAAATGTCGGACTAAAAGAGTTAAATGCTTTAATAATTGGCACATTGATTTATGGTTGCTAAGAGAAAGTACAGACAGCTGTGAGTTACAGCTACAGTAAATACTGGAGTAACTACTTCTTCTGGGACAATGTCTGTCCACGGTGAACTAACTCCATCTGTTGGTCTACAAGTAATTGTATTGCTCTTGCTCTAGGTGAGGGTACCCAAGTGGGACCAACGCACGCACTGCCGCAACAATTTTGAGGAAGAATAATTTACTGCCGTGAAGACTACAATACGGATTATTGAGCTACGCTTCCGAGAAGTTCAGCTGGGAGCTAGGGTTAGAGCTGGAGATAAGGTTCGGGCTGGAGCCTGGCCTATGGCTGGAGCTAGGGTTAAGGCCGGAGCTAGGGTAAGTGCTGGAGCCAGGCTAAGGGTTTCAGCTTTTTGCGGGGCCGGCGCTGTGGTTTGCGCACCAGCCGGAGTTCAGCTGGGAGCTAGGCTTAGGGCTGGAGAGAGGGTTAAGGCTGGAGCCTGGCCTATGGCTGGAGCTAGGGTTAAGGCCGGAGAGAGGGTTAGGGTTCGGGCTAGGGAAAGTGCTGGAGTCCGGCTAAGGGTTTCAGCTTTTTGCGGGGCCGGCGCTGTGGCTTGCACAGCAGCCAGAGTTCAGCTGGGAGCTCGGGTTAGGGCTGGAGATAGGGTCGGGGCCGGAGCCTGGCCTATGGCTGGAGGTAGGGTTTTGGCCGGAGCTAGGGTTAGGGTTCGGGCTAGGGCAAGTGCTGGAGCCCGGCTAAGGGTTTCAGCTTTTTGCGGGGCCGGCGCTGTGGCTTGCACAGCAGCCAGAGTTCAGCTGGGAGCTAGGGTTAGGGCTGGAGATAGGGTCGGGGCCGGAGCCTGGCCTATGGCTGGAGGTAGGGTTTTGGCCGGAGCTAGGGTTAGGGTTCGGGCTAGGGCAAGTGCTGGAGCCCGGCTAAGGGTTTCAGCTTTTTGCGGGGCCGGCGCTGTGGCTTGCACAGCAGCCAGAGTTCAGCTGGGAGCTAGGGTTAGGGCTGGAGATAGGGTCGGGGCCGGAGCCTGGCCTATGGCTGGAGGTAGGGTTTTGGCCGGAGCTAGGGTTAGGGTTCGGGCTAGGGCAAGTGCTGGAGCCCGGCTAAGGGTTTCAGCTTTTTGCGGGGCCGGCGCTGTGGCTTGCACAGCAGCCAGAGTTCAGCTGGGAGCTCGGGTTAGGGCTGGAGATAGGGTCGGGGCCGGAGCCTGGCCTATGGCTGGAGGTAGGGTTTTGGCCGGAGCTAGGGTTAGGGTTCGGGCTAGGGCAAGTGCTGGAGCCCGGCTAAGGGTTTCAGCTTTTTGCGGGGCCGGCGCTGTGGCTTGCACAGCAGCCAGAGTTCAGCTGGGAGCTCGGGTTAGGGCTGGAGATAGGGTCGGGGCCGGAGCCTGGCCTATGGCTGGAGGTAGGGTTTTGGCCGGAGCTAGGGTTAGGGTTCGGGCTAGGGCAAGTGCTGGAGCCCGGCTAAGGGTTTCAGCTTTTTGCGGGGCCGGCGCTGTGGCTTGCACAGCAGCCAGAGTTCAGCTGGGAGCTCGGGTTAGGGCTGGAGATAGGGTCGGGGCCGGCGCCTGGCCTATGGCTGGAGGTAGGGTTTTGGCCGGAGCTAGGGTTAGGGTTCGGGCTAGGGCAAGTGCTGGAGCCCGGCTAAGGGTTTCAGCTTTTTGCGGGGCCGGCGCTGTGGCTTGCACAGCAGCCAGAGTTCAGCTGGGAGCTCGGGTTAGGGCTGGAGATAGGGTCGGGGCCGGAGCCTGGCCTATGGCTGGAGGTAGGGTTTTGGCCGGAGCTAGGGTTAGGGTTCGGGCTAGGGCAAGTGCTGGAGCCCGGCTAAGGGTTTCAGCTTTTTGCGGGGCCGGCGCTGTGGCTTGCACAGCAGCCAGAGTTCAGCTGGGAGCTCGGGTTAGGGCTGGAGATAGGGTCGGGGCCGGAGCCTGGCCTATGGCTGGAGGTAGGGTTTTGGCCGGAGCTAGGGTTAGGGTTCGGGCTAGGGCAAGTGCTGGAGCCCGGCTAAGGGTTTCAGCTTTTTGCGGGGCCGGCGCTGTGGCTTGCACAGCAGCCAGAGTTCAGCTGGGAGCTCGGGTTAGGGCTGGAGATAGGGTCGGGGCCGGAGCCTGGCCTATGGCTGGAGGTAGGGTTTTGGCCGGAGCTAGGGTTAGGGTTCGGGCTAGGGCAAGTGCTGGAGCCCGGCTAAGGGTTTCAGCTTTTTGCGGGGCCGGCGCTGTGGCTTGCACAGCAGCCAGAGTTCAGCTGGGAGCTCGGGTTAGGGCTGGAGATAGGGTCGGGGCCGGAGCCTGGCCTATGGCTGGAGGTAGGGTTTTGGCCGGAGCTAGGGTTAGGGTTCGGGCTAGGGCAAGTGCTGGAGCCCGGCTAAGGGTTTCAGCTTTTTGCGGGGCCGGCGCTGTGGCTTGCACAGCAGCCAGAGTTCAGCTGGGAGCTAGGGTTAGGGCTGGAGATAGGGTCGGGGCCGGAGCCTGGCCTATGGCTGGAGGTAGGGTTTTGGCCGGAGCTAGGGTTAGGGTTCGGGCTAGGGCAAGTGCTGGAGCCCGGCTAAGGGTTTCAGCTTTTTGCGGGGCCGGCGCTGTGGCTTGCACAGCAGCCAGAGTTCAGCTGGGAGCTCGGGTTAGGGCTGGAGATAGGGTCGGGGCCGGAGCCTGGCCTATGGCTGGAGGTAGGGTTTTGGCCGGAGCTAGGGTTAGGGTTCGGGCTAGGGCAAGTGCTGGAGCCCGGCTAAGGGTTTCAGCTTTTTGCGGGGCCGGCGCTGTGGCTTGCACAGCAGCCAGAGTTCAGCTGGGAGCTAGGGTTAGGGCTGGAGATAGGGTCGGGGCCGGAGCCTGGCCTATGGCTGGAGGTAGGGTTTTGGCCGGAGCTAGGGTTAGGGTTCGGGCTAGGGCAAGTGCTGGAGCCCGGCTAAGGGTTTCAGCTTTTTGCGGGGCCGGCGCTGTGGCTTGCACAGCAGCCAGAGTTCAGCTGGGAGCTCGGGTTAGGGCTGGAGATAGGGTCGGGGCCGGAGCCTGGCCTATGGCTGGAGGTAGGGTTTTGGCCGGAGCTAGGGTTAGGGTTCGGGCTAGGGCAAGTGCTGGAGCCCGGCTAAGGGTTTCAGCTTTTTGCGGGGCCGGCGCTGTGGCTTGCACAGCAGCCAGAGTTCAGCTGGGAGCTAGGGTTAGGGCTGGAGATAGGGTCGGGGCCGGAGCCTGGCCTATGGCTGGAGGTAGGGTTTTGGCCGGAGCTAGGGTTAGGGTTCGGGCTAGGGCAAGTGCTGGAGCCCGGCTAAGGGTTTCAGCTTTTTGCGGGGCCGGCGCTGTGGCTTGCACAGCAGCCAGAGTTCAGCTGGGAGCTCGGGTTAGGGCTGGAGATAGGGTCGGGGCCGGAGCCTGGCCTATGGCTGGAGGTAGGGTTTTGGCCGGAGCTAGGGTTAGGGTTCGGGCTAGGGCAAGTGCTGGAGCCCGGCTAAGGGTTTCAGCTTTTTGCGGGGCCGGCGCTGTGGCTTGCACAGCAGCCAGAGTTCAGCTGGGAGCTCGGGTTAGGGCTGGAGATAGGGTCGGGGCCGGAGCCTGGCCTATGGCTGGAGGTAGGGTTTTGGCCGGAGCTAGGGTTAGGGTTCGGGCTAGGGCAAGTGCTGGAGCCCGGCTAAGGGTTTCAGCTTTTTGCGGGGCCGGCGCTGTGGCTTGCACAGCAGCCAGAGTTCAGCTGGGAGCTAGGGTTAGGGCTGGAGATAGGGTCGGGGCCGGAGCCTGGCCTATGGCTGGAGGTAGGGTTTTGGCCGGAGCTAGGGTTAGGGTTCGGGCTAGGGCAAGTGCTGGAGCCCGGCTAAGGGTTTCAGCTTTTTGCGGGGCCGGCGCTGTGGCTTGCACAGCAGCCAGAGTTCAGCTGGGAGCTCGGGTTAGGGCTGGAGATAGGGTCGGGGCCGGAGCCTGGCCTATGGCTGGAGGTAGGGTTTTGGCCGGAGCTAGGGTTAGGGTTCGGGCTAGGGCAAGTGCTGGAGCCCGGCTAAGGGTTTCAGCTTTTTGCGGGGCCGGCGCTGTGGCTTGCACAGCAGCCAGAGTTCAGCTGGGAGCTCGGGTTAGGGCTGGAGATAGGGTCGGGGCCGGAGCCTGGCCTATGGCTGGAGGTAGGGTTTTGGCCGGAGCTAGGGTTAGGGTTCGGGCTAGGGCAAGTGCTGGAGCCCGGCTAAGGGTTTCAGCTTTTTGCGGGGCCGGCGCTGTGGCTTGCACAGCAGCCAGAGTTCAGCTGGGAGCTCGGGTTAGGGCTGGAGATAGGGTCGGGGCCGGAGCCTGGCCTATGGCTGGAGGTAGGGTTTTGGCCGGAGCTAGGGTTAGGGTTCGGGCTAGGGCAAGTGCTGGAGCCCGGCTAAGGGTTTCAGCTTTTTGCGGGGCCGGCGCTGTGGCTTGCACAGCAGCCAGAGTTCAGCTGGGAGCTCGGGTTAGGGCTGGAGATAGGGTCGGGGCCGGAGCCTGGCCTATGGCTGGAGGTAGGGTTTTGGCCGGAGCTAGGGTTAGGGTTCGGGCTAGGGCAAGTGCTGGAGCCCGGCTAAGGGTTTCAGCTTTTTGCGGGGCCGGCGCTGTGGCTTGCACAGCAGCCAGAGTTCAGCTGGGAGCTAGGGTTAGGGCTGGAGATAGGGTCGGGGCCGGAGCCTGGCCTATGGCTGGAGGTAGGGTTTTGGCCGGAGCTAGGGTTAGGGTTCGGGCTAGGGCAAGTGCTGGAGCCCGGCTAAGGGTTTCAGCTTTTTGCGGGGCCGGCGCTGTGGCTTGCACAGCAGCCAGAGTTCAGCTGGGAGCTCGGGTTAGGGCTGGAGATAGGGTCGGGGCCGGAGCCTGGCCTATGGCTGGAGGTAGGGTTTTGGCCGGAGCTAGGGTTAGGGTTCGGGCTAGGGCAAGTGCTGGAGCCCGGCTAAGGGTTTCAGCTTTTTGCGGGGCCGGCGCTGTGGCTTGCACAGCAGCCAGAGTTCAGCTGGGAGCTCGGGTTAGGGCTGGAGATAGGGTCGGGGCCGGAGCCTGGCCTATGGCTGGAGGTAGGGTTTTGGCCGGAGCTAGGGTTAGGGTTCGGGCTAGGGCAAGTGCTGGAGCCCGGCTAAGGGTTTCAGCTTTTTGCGGGGCCGGCGCTGTGGCTTGCACAGCAGCCAGAGTTCAGCTGGGAGCTAGGGTTAGGGCTGGAGATAGGGTCGGGGCCGGAGCCTGGCCTATGGCTGGAGGTAGGGTTTTGGCCGGAGCTAGGGTTAGGGTTCGGGCTAGGGCAAGTGCTGGAGCCCGGCTAAGGGTTTCAGCTTTTTGCGGGGCCGGCGCTGTGGCTTGCACAGCAGCCAGAGTTCAGCTGATAGCTCGGGTTACGGCTGGAGATAGCGTCGCGGACAGAGCCTGGCCTATGGCTGGAGGTAGGGTTTTGGCCGGAGCTAGGGTTAGGGTTCGGGCTAGGGCAAGTGCTGGAGCCCGGCTAAGGGTTTCAGCTTTTTGCGGGGCCGGCGCTGTGGCTTGCACAGCAGCCAGAGTTCAGCTGGGAGCTCGGGTTAGGGCTGGAGATAGGGTCGGGGCCGGAGCCTGGCCTATGGCTGGAGGTAGGGTTTTGGCCGGAGCTAGGGTTAGGGTTCGGGCTAGGGCAAGTGCTGGAGCCCGGCTAAGGGTTTCAGCTTTTTGCGGGGCCAGCGCTGTGGCTTGCACAGCAGCCAGAGTTCAGCTGGGAGCTAGGGTTAGGGCTGGAGATAGGGTCGGGGCCGGAGCCTGGCCTATGGCTGGAGGTAGGGTTTTGGCCGGAGCTAGGGTTAGGGTTCGGGCTAGGGCAAGTGCTGGAGCCCGGCTAAGGGTTTCAGCTTTTTGCGGGGCCGGCGCTGTGGCTTGCACAGCAGCCAGAGTTCAGCTGGGAGCTCGGGTTAGGGCTGGAGATAGGGTCGGGGCCGGAGCCTGGCCTATGGCTGGAGGTAGGGTTTTGGCCGGAGCTAGGGTTAGGGTTCGGGCTAGGGCAAGTGCTGGAGCCCGGCTAAGGGTTTCAGCTTTTTGCGGGGCCGGCGCTGTGGCTTGCACAGCAGCCAGAGTTCAGCTGGGAGCTCGGGTTAGGGCTGGAGATAGGGTCGGGGCCGGAGCCTGGCCTATGGCTGGAGGTAGGGTTTTGGCCGGAGCTAGGGTTAGGGTTCGGGCTAGGGCAAGTGCTGGAGCCCGGCTAAGGGTTTCAGCTTATTGCGGGGCCGGCGCTGTGGCTTGCACAGCAGCCAGAGTTCAGCTGGGAGCTCGGGTTAGGGCTGGAGATAGGGTCGGGGCCGGAGCCTGGCCTATGGCTGGAGGTAGGGTTTTGGCCGGAGCTAGGGTTAGGGTTCGGGCTAGGGCAAGTGCTGGAGCCCGGCTAAGGGTTTCAGCTTTTTGCGGGGCCGGCGCTGTGGCTTGCACAGCAGCCAGAGTTCAGCTGGGAGCTCGGGTTAGGGCTGGAGATAGGGTCGGGGCCGGAGCCTGGCCTATGGCTGGAGGTAGGGTTTTGGCCGGAGCTAGGGTTAGGGTTCGGGCTAGGGCAAGTGCTGGAGCCCGGCTAAGGGTTTCAGCTTTTTGCGGGGCCGGCGCTGTGGCTTGCACAGCAGCCAGAGTTCAGCTGGGAGCTAGGGTTAGGGCTGGAGATAGGGTCGGGGCCGGAGCCTGGCCTATGGCTGGAGGTAGGGTTTTGGCCGGAGCTAGGGTTAGGGTTCGGGCTAGGGCAAGTGCTGGAGCCCGGCTAAGGGTTTCAGCTTTTTGCGGGGCCGGCGCTGTGGCTTGCACAGCAGCCAGAGTTCAGCTGGGAGCTAGGGTTAGGGCTGGAGATAGGGTCGGGGCCGGAGCCTGGCCTATGGCTGGAGGTAGGGTTTTGGCCGGAGCTAGGGTTAGGGTTCGGGCTAGGGCAAGTGCTGGAGCCCGGCTAAGGGTTTCAGCTTTTTGCGGGGCCGGCGCTGTGGCTTGCACAGCAGCCAGAGTTCAGCTGGGACCTAGGGTTAGGGCTGGAGATAGGGTCGGGGCCGGAGCCTGGCCTATGGCTGGAGGTAGGGTTTTGGCCGGAGCTAGGGTTAGGGTTCGGGCTAGGGCAAGTGCTGGAGCCCGGCTAAGGGTTTCAGCTTTTTGCGGGGCCGGCGCTGTGGCTTGCACAGCAGCCAGAGTTCAGCTGGGAGCTCGGGTTAGGGCTGGAGATAGGGTCGGGGCCGGAGCCTGGCCTATGGCTGGAGGTAGGGTTTTGGCCGGAGCTAGGGTTAGGGTTCGGGCTAGGGCAAGTGCTGGAGCCCGGCTAAGGGTTTCAGCTTTTTGCGGGGCCGGCGCTGTGGCTTGCACAGCAGCCAGAGTTCAGCTGGGAGCTCGGGTTAGGGCTGGAGATAGGGTCGGGGCCGGAGCCTGGCCTATGGCTGGAGGTAGGGTTTTGGCCGGAGCTAGGGTTAGGGTTCGGGCTAGGGCAAGTGCTGGAGCCCGGCTAAGGGTTTCAGCTTTTTGCGGGGCCGGCGCTGTGGCTTGCACAGCAGCCAGAGTTCAGCTGGGAGCTCGGGTTAGGGCTGGAGATAGGGTCGGGGCCGGAGCCTGGCCTATGGCTGGAGGTAGGGTTTTGGCCGGAGCTAGGGTTAGGGTTCGGGCTAGGGCAAGTGCTGGAGCCCGGCTAAGGGTTTCAGCTTTTTGCGGGGCCGGCGCTGTGGCTTGCACAGCAGCCAGAGTTCAGCTGGGAGCTAGGGTTAGGGCTGGAGATAGGGTCGGGGCCGGAGCCTGGCCTATGGCTGGAGGTAGGGTTTTGGCCGGAGCTAGGGTTAGGGTTCGGGCTAGGGCAAGTGCTGGAGCCCGGCTAAGGGTTTCAGCTTTTTGCGGGGCCGGCGCTGTGGCTTGCACAGCAGCCAGAGTTCAGCTGGGAGCTCGGGTTAGGGCTGGAGATAGGGTCGGGGCCGGAGCCTGGCCTAGGGCTGGAGGTAGGGTTTTGGCCGGAGCTAGGGTTAGGGTTCGGGCTAGGGCAAGTGCTGGAGCCCGGCTAAGGGTTTCAGCTTTTTGCGGGGCCGGCGCTGTGGCTTGCACAGCAGCCAGAGTTCAGCTGGGAGCTCGGGTTAGGGCTGGAGATAGGGTCGGGGCCGGAGCCTGGCCTATGGCTGGAGGTAGGGTTTTGGCCGGAGCTAGGGTTAGGGTTCGGGCTAGGGCAAGTGCTGGAGCCCGGCTAAGGGTTTCAGCTTTTTGCGGGGCCGGCGCTGTGGCTTGCACAGCAGCCAGAGTTCAGCTGGGAGCTCGGGTTAGGGCTGGAGATAGGGTCGGGGCCGGAGCCTGGCCTATGGCTGGAGGTAGGGTTTTGGCCGGAGCTAGGGTTAGGGTTCGGGCTAGGGCAAGTGCTGGAGCCCGGCTAAGGGTTTCAGCTTTTTGCGGGGCCGGCGCTGTGGCTTGCACAGCAGCCAGAGTTCAGCTGGGAGCTCGGGTTAGGGCTGGAGATAGGGTCGGGGCCGGAGCCTGGCCTATGGCTGGAGGTAGGGTTTTGGCCGGAGCTAGGGTTAGGGTTCGGGCTAGGGCAAGTGCTGGAGCCCGGCTAAGGGTTTCAGCTTTTTGCGGGGCCGGCGCTGTGGCTTGCACAGCAGCCAGAGTTCAGCTGGGAGCTAGGGTTAGGGCTGGAGATAGGGTCGGGGCCGGAGCCTGGCCTATGGCTGGAGGTAGGGTTTTGGCCGGAGCTAGGGTTAGGGTTCGGGCTAGGGCAAGTGCTGGAGCCCGGCTAAGGGTTTCAGCTTTTTGCGGGGCCGGCGCTGTGGCTTGCACAGCAGCCAGAGTTCAGCTGGGAGCTAGGGTTAGGGCTGGAGATAGGGTCGGGGCCGGAGCCTGGCCTATGGCTGGAGGTAGGGTTTTGGCCGGAGCTAGGGTTAGGGTTCGGGCTAGGGCAAGTGCTGGAGCCCGGCTAAGGGTTTCAGCTTTTTGCGGGGCCGGCGCTGTGGCTTGCACAGCAGCCAGAGTTCAGCTGGGAGCTAGGGTTAGGGCTGGAGATAGGGTCGGGGCCGGAGCCTGGCCTATGGCTGGAGGTAGGGTTTTGGCCGGAGCTAGGGTTAGGGTTCGGGCTAGGGCAAGTGCTGGAGCCCGGCTAAGGGTTTCAGCTTTTTGCGGGGCCGGCGCTGTGGCTTGCACAGCAGCCAGAGTTCAGCTGGGAGCTCGGGTTAGGGCTGGAGATAGGGTCGGGGCCGGAGCCTGGCCTATGGCTGGAGGTAGGGTTTTGGCCGGAGCTAGGGTTAGGGTTCGGGCTAGGGCAAGTGCTGGAGCCCGGCTAAGGGTTTCAGCTTTTTGCGGGGCCGGCGCTGTGGCTTGCACAGCAGCCAGAGTTCAGCTGGGAGCTCGGGTTAGGGCTGGAGATAGGGTCGGGGCCGGAGCCTGGCCTATGGCTGGAGGTAGGGTTTTGGCCGGAGCTAGGGTTAGGGTTCGGGCTAGGGCAAGTGCTGGAGCCCGGCTAAGGGTTTCAGCTTTTTGCGGGGCCGGCGCTGTGGCTTGCACAGCAGCCAGAGTTCAGCTGGGAGCTCGGGTTAGGGCTGGAGATAGGGTCGGGGCCGGAGCCTGGCCTATGGCTGGAGGTAGGGTTTTGGCCGGAGCTAGGGTTAGGGTTCGGGCTAGGGCAAGTGCTGGAGCCCGGCTAAGGGTTTCAGCTTTTTGCGGGGCCGGCGCTGTGGCTTGCACAGCAGCCAGAGTTCAGCTGGGAGCTAGGGTTAGGGCTGGAGATAGGGTCGGGGCCGGAGCCTGGCCTATGGCTGGAGGTAGGGTTTTGGCCGGAGCTAGGGTTAGGGTTCGGGCTAGGGCAAGTGCTGGAGCCCGGCTAAGGGTTTCAGCTTTTTGCGGGGCCGGCGCTGTGGCTTGCACAGCAGCCAGAGTTCAGCTGGGAGCTCGGGTTAGGGCTGGAGATAGGGTCGGGGCCGGCGCCTGGCCTATGGCTGGAGGTAGGGTTTTGGCCGGAGCTAGGGTTAGGGTTCGGGCTAGGGCAAGTGCTGGAGCCCGGCTAAGGGTTTCAGCTTTTTGCGGGGCCGGCGCTGTGGCTTGCACAGCAGCCAGAGTTCAGCTGGGAGCTAGGGTTAGGGCTGGAGATAGGGTCGGGGCCGGAGCCTGGCCTATGGCTGGAGGTAGGGTTTTGGCCGGAGCTAGGGTTAGGGTTCGGGCTAGGGCAAGTGCTGGAGCCCGGCTAAGGGTTTCAGCTTTTTGCGGGGCCGGCGCTGTGGCTTGCACAGCAGCCAGAGTTCAGCTGGGAGCTCGGGTTAGGGCTGGAGATAGGGTCGGGGCCGGAGCCTGGCCTATGGCTGGAGGTAGGGTTTTGGCCGGAGCTAGGGTTAGGGTTCGGGCTAGGGCAAGTGCTGGAGCCCGGCTAAGGGTTTCAGCTTTTTGCGGGGCCGGCGCTGTGGCTTGCACAGCAGCCAGAGTTCAGCTGGGAGCTCGGGTTAGGGCTGGAGATAGGGTCGGGGCCGGAGCCTGGCCTATGGCTGGAGGTAGGGTTTTGGCCGGAGCTAGGGTTAGGGTTCGGGCTAGGGCAAGTGCTGGAGCCCGGCTAAGGGTTTCAGCTTTTTGCGGGGCCGGCGCTGTGGCTTGCACAGCAGCCAGAGTTCAGCTGGGAGCTCGGGTTAGGGCTGGAGATAGGGTCGGGGCCGGAGCCTGGCCTATGGCTGGAGGTAGGGTTTTGGCCGGAGCTAGGGTTAGGGTTCGGGCTAGGGCAAGTGCTGGAGCCCGGCTAAGGGTTTCAGCTTTTTGCGGGGCCGGCGCTGTGGCTTGCACAGCAGCCAGAGTTCAGCTGGGAGCTCGGGTTAGGGCTGGAGATAGGGTCGGGGCCGGAGCCTGGCCTATGGCTGGAGGTAGGGTTTTGGCCGGAGCTAGGGTTAGGGTTCGGGCTAGGGCAAGTGCTGGAGCCCGGCTAAGGGTTTCAGCTTTTTGCGGGGCCGGCGCTGTGGCTTGCACAGCAGCCAGAGTTCAGCTGGGAGCTCGGGTTAGGGCTGGAGATAGGGTCGGGGCCGGAGCCTGGCCTATGGCTGGAGGTAGGGTTTTGGCCGGAGCTAGGGTTAGGGTTCGGGCTAGGGCAAGTGCTGGAGCCCGGCTAAGGGTTTCAGCTTTTTGCGGGGCCGGCGCTGTGGCTTGCACAGCAGCCAGAGTTCAGCTGGGAGCTCGGGTTAGGGCTGGAGATAGGGTCAGGGCCGGAGCCTGGCCTATGGCTGGAGGTAGGGTTTTGGCCGGAGCTAGGGTTAGGGTTCGGGCTAGGGCAAGTGCTGGAGCCCGGCTAAGGGTTTCAGCTTTTTGCGGGGCCGGCGCTGTGGCTTGCACAGCAGCCAGAGTTCAGCTGGGAGCTCGGGTTAGGGCTGGAGATAGGGTCGGGGCCGGAGCCTGGCCTATGGCTGGAGGTAGGGTTTTGGCCGGAGCTAGGGTTAGGGTTCGGGCTAGGGCAAGTGCTGGAGCCCGGCTAAGGGTTTCAGCTTTTTGCGGGGCCGGCGCTGTGGCTTGCACAGCAGCCAGAGTTCAGCTGGGAGCTAGGGTTAGGGCTGGAGATAGGGTCGGGGCCGGAGCCTGGCCTATGGCTGGAGGTAGGGTTTTGGCCGGAGCTAGGGTTAGGGTTCGGGCTAGGGCAAGTGCTGGAGCCCGGCTAAGGGTTTCAGCTTTTTGCGGGGCCGGCGCTGTGGCTTGCACAGCAGCCAGAGTTCAGCTGGGAGCTCGGGTTAGGGCTGGAGATAGGGTCGGGGCCGGAGCCTGGCCTATGGCTGGAGGTAGGGTTTTGGCCGGAGCTAGGGTTAGGGTTCGGGCTAGGGCAAGTGCTGGAGCCCGGCTAAGGGTTTCAGCTTTTTGCGGGGCCGGCGCTGTGGCTTGCACAGCAGCCAGAGTTCAGCTGGGAGCTCGGGTTAGGGCTGGAGATAGGGTCGGGGCCGGAGCCTGGCCTATGGCTGGAGGTAGGGTTTTGGCCGGAGCTAGGGTTAGGGTTCGGGCTAGGGCAAGTGCTGGAGCCCGGCTAAGGGTTTCAGCTTTTTGCGGGGCCGGCGCTGTGGCTTGCACAGCAGCCAGAGTTCAGCTGGGAGCTCGGGTTAGGGCTGGAGATAGGGTCGGGGCCGGAGCCTGGCCTATGGCTGGAGGTAGGGTTTTGGCCGGAGCTAGGGTTAGGGTTCGGGCTAGGGCAAGTGCTGGAGCCCGGCTAAGGGTTTCAGCTTTTTGCGGGGCCGGCGCTGTGGCTTGCACAGCAGCCAGAGTTCAGCTGGGAGCTCGGGTTAGGGCTGGAGATAGGGTCGGGGCCGGAGCCTGGCCTATGGCTGGAGGTAGGGTTTTGGCCGGAGCTAGGGTTAGGGTTCGGGCTAGGGCAAGTGCTGGAGCCCGGCTAAGGGTTTCAGCTTTTTGCGGGGCCGGCGCTGTGGCTTGCACAGCAGCCAGAGTTCAGCTGGGAGCTAGGGTTAGGGCTGGAGATAGGGTCGGGGCCGGAGCCTGGCCTATGGCTGGAGGTAGGGTTTTGGCCGGAGCTAGGGTTAGGGTTCGGGCTAGGGCAAGTGCTGGAGCCCGGCTAAGGGTTTCAGCTTTTTGCGGGGCCGGCGCTGTGGCTTGCACAGCAGCCAGAGTTCAGCTGGGAGCTCGGGTTAGGGCTGGAGATAGGGTCGGGGCCGGAGCCTGGCCTATGGCTGGAGGTAGGGTTTTGGCCGGAGCTAGGGTTAGGGTTCGGGCTAGGGCAAGTGCTGGAGCCCGGCTAAGGGTTTCAGCTTTTTGCGGGGCCGGCGCTGTGGCTTGCACAGCAGCCAGAGTTCAGCTGGGAGCTAGGGTTAGGGCTGGAGATAGGGTCGGGGCCGGAGCCTGGCCTATGGCTGGAGGTAGGGTTTTGGCCGGAGCTAGGGTTAGGGTTCGGGCTAGGGCAAGTGCTGGAGCCCGGCTAAGGGTTTCAGCTTTTTGCGGGGCCGGCGCTGTGGCTTGCACAGCAGCCAGAGTTCAGCTGGGAGCTCGGGTTAGGGCTGGAGATAGGGTCGGGGCCGGAGCCTGGCCTATGGCTGGAGGTAGGGTTTTGGCCGGAGCTAGGGTTAGGGTTCGGGCTAGGGCAAGTGCTGGAGCCCGGCTAAGGGTTTCAGCTTTTTGCGGGGCCGGCGCTGTGGCTTGCACAGCAGCCAGAGTTCAGCTGGGAGCTAGGGTTAGGGCTGGAGATAGGGTCGGGGCCGGAGCCTGGCCTATGGCTGGAGGTAGGGTTTTGGCCGGAGCTAGGGTTAGGGTTCGGGCTAGGGCAAGTGCTGGAGCCCGGCTAAGGGTTTCAGCTTTTTGCGGGGCCGGCGCTGTGGCTTGCACAGCAGCCAGAGTTCAGCTGGGAGCTAGGGTTAGGGCTGGAGATAGGGTCGGGGCCGGAGCCTGGCCTATGGCTGGAGGTAGGGTTTTGGCCGGAGCTAGGGTTAGGGTTCGGGCTAGGGCAAGTGCTGGAGCCCGGCTAAGGGTTTCAGCTTTTTGCGGGGCCGGCGCTGTGGCTTGCACAGCAGCCAGAGTTCAGCTGGGAGCTCGGGTTAGGGCTGGAGATAGGGTCGGGGCCGGAGCCTGGCCTATGGCTGGAGGTAGGGTTTTGGCCGGAGCTAGGGTTAGGGTTCGGGCTAGGGCAAGTGCTGGAGCCCGGCTAAGGGTTTCAGCTTTTTGCGGGGCCGGCGCTGTGGCTTGCACAGCAGCCAGAGTTCAGCTGGGAGCTAGGGTTAGGGCTGGAGATAGGGTCGGGGCCGGAGCCTGGCCTATGGCTGGAGGTAGGGTTTTGGCCGGAGCTAGGGTTAGGGTTCGGGCTAGGGCAAGTGCTGGAGCCCGGCTAAGGGTTTCAGCTTTTTGCGGGGCCGGCGCTGTGGCTTGCACAGCAGCCAGAGTTCAGCTGGGAGCTCGGGTTAGGGCTGGAGATAGGGTCGGGGCCGGAGCCTGGCCTATGGCTGGAGGTAGGGTTTTGGCCGGAGCTAGGGTTAGGGTTCGGGCTAGGGCAAGTGCTGGAGCCCGGCTAAGGGTTTCAGCTTTTTGCGGGGCCGGCGCTGTGGCTTGCGCAGCAGCCAGAGTTCAGCTGGGAGCTAGGGTTAGGGCTGGAGATAGGGTCGGGGCCGGAGCCTGGCCTATGGCTGGAGGTAGGGTTTTGGCCGGAGCTAGGGTTAGGGTTCGGGCTAGGGCAAGTGCTGGAGCCCGGCTAAGGGTTTCAGCTTTTTGCGGGGCCGGCGCTGTGGCTTGCACAGCAGCCAGAGTTCAGCTGGGAGCTAGGGTTAGGGCTGGAGATAGGGTCGGGGCCGGAGCCTGGCCTATGGCTGGAGGTAGGGTTTTGGCCGGAGCTAGGGTTAGGGTTCGGGCTAGGGCAAGTGCTGGAGCCCGGCTAAGGGTTTCAGCTTTTTGCGGGGCCGGCGCTGTGGCTTGCACAGCAGCCAGAGTTCAGCTGGGAGCTCGGGTTAGGGCTGGAGATAGGGTCGGGGCCGGAGCCTGGCCTATGGCTGGAGGTAGGGTTTTGGCCGGAGCTAGGGTTAGGGTTCGGGCTAGGGCAAGTGCTGGAGCCCGGCTAAGGGTTTCAGCTTTTTGCGGGGCCGGCGCTGTGGCTTGCACAGCAGCCAGAGTTCAGCTGGGAGCTAGGGTTAGGGCTGGAGATAGGGTCGGGGCCGGCGCCTGGCCTATGGCTGGAGGTAGGGTTTTGGCCGGAGCTAGGGTTAGGGTTCGGGCTAGGGCAAGTGCTGGAGCCCGGCTAAGGGTTTCAGCTTTTTGCGGGGCCGGCGCTGTGGCTTGCACAGCAGCCAGAGTTCAGCTGGGAGCTCGGGTTAGGGCTGGAGATAGGGTCGGGGCCGGAGCCTGGCCTATGGCTGGAGGTAGGGTTTTGGCCGGAGCTAGGGTTAGGGTTCGGGCTAGGGCAAGTGCTGGAGCCCGGCTAAGGGTTTCAGCTTTTTGCGGGGCCGGCGCTGTGGCTTGCACAGCAGCCAGAGTTCAGCTGGGAGCTAGGGTTAGGGCTGGAGATAGGGTCGGGGCCGGAGCCTGGCCTATGGCTGGAGGTAGGGTGATGGCCGGAGCGAGGGCTAGGGTTCGGGCTAGGGCAAGTGCTGGAGCCCGGCTAAGGGTTTCAGCTTTTTGCGGGGCCGGCGCTGTGGCTTGCACAGCAGCCAGAGTTCAGCTGGGAGCTAGGGTTAGGGCTGGAGATAGGGTCGGGGCCGGAGCCTGGCCTATGGCTGGAGGTAGGGTTTTGGCCGGAGCTAGGGTTAGGGTTCGGGCTAGGGCAAGTGCTGGAGCCCGGCTAAGGGTTTCAGCTTTTTGCGGGGCCGGCGCTGTGGCTTGCACAGCAGCCAGAGTTCAGCTGGGAGCTCGGGTTAGGGCTGGAGATAGGGTCGGGGCCGGAGCCTGGCCTATGGCTGGAGGTAGGGTTTTGGCCGGAGCTAGGGTTAGGGTTCGGGCTAGGGCAAGTGCTGGAGCCCGGCTAAGGGTTTCAGCTTTTTGCGGGGCCGGCGCTGTGGCTTGCACAGCAGCCAGAGTTCAGCTGGGAGCTCGGGTTAGGGCTGGAGATAGGGTCGGGGCCGGAGCCTGGCCTATGGCTGGAGGTAGGGTTTTGGCCGGAGCTAGGGTTAGGGTTCGGGCTAGGGCAAGTGCTGGAGCCCGGCTAAGGGTTTCAGCTTTTTGCGGGGCCGGCGCTGTGGCTTGCACAGCAGCCAGAGTTCAGCTGGGAGCTAGGGTTAGGGCTGGAGATAGGGTCGGGGCCGGAGCCTGGCCTATGGCTGGAGGTAGGGTTTTGGCCGGAGCTAGGGTTAGGGTTCGGGCTAGGGCAAGTGCTGGAGCCCGGCTAAGGGTTTCAGCTTTTTGCGGGGCCGGCGCTGTGGCTTGCACAGCAGCCAGAGTTCAGCTGGGAGCTCGGGTTAGGGCTGGAGATAGGGTCGGGGCCGGAGCCTGGCCTATGGCTGGAGGTAGGGTTTTGGCCGGAGCTAGGGTTAGGGTTCGGGCTAGGGCAAGTGCTGGAGCCCGGCTAAGGGTTTCAGCTTTTTGCGGGGCCGGCGCTGTGGCTTGCACAGCAGCCAGAGTTCAGCTGGGAGCTAGGGTTAGGGCTGGAGATAGGGTCGGGGCCGGAGCCTGGCCTATGGCTGGAGGTAGGGTTTTGGCCGGAGCTAGGGTTAGGGTTCGGGCTAGGGCAAGTGCTGGAGCCCGGCTAAGGGTTTCAGCTTTTTGCGGGGCCGGCGCTGTGGCTTGCACAGCAGCCAGAGTTCAGCTGGGAGCTCGGGTTAGGGCTGGAGATAGGGTCGGGGCCGGAGCCTGGCCTATGGCTGGAGGTAGGGTTTTGGCCGGAGCTAGGGTTAGGGTTCGGGCTAGGGCAAGTGCTGGAGCCCGGCTAAGGGTTTCAGCTTTTTGCGGGGCCGGCGCTGTGGCTTGCACAGCAGCCAGAGTTCAGCTGGGAGCTAGGGTTAGGGCTGGAGATAGGGTCGGGGCCGGAGCCTGGCCTATGGCTGGAGGTAGGGTTTTGGCCGGAGCTAGGGTTAGGGTTCGGGCTAGGGCAAGTGCTGGAGCCCGGCTAAGGGTTTCAGCTTTTTGCGGGGCCGGCGCTGTGGCTTGCACAGCAGCCAGAGTTCAGCTGGGAGCTAGGGTTAGGGCTGGAGATAGGGTCGGGGCCGGAGCCTGGCCTATGGCTGGAGGTAGGGTTTTGGCCGGAGCTAGGGTTAGGGTTCGGGCTAGGGCAAGTGCTGGAGCCCGGCTAAGGGTTTCAGCTTTTTGCGGGGCCGGCGCTGTGGCTTGCACAGCAGCCAGAGTTCAGCTGGGAGCTCGGGTTAGGGCTGGAGATAGGGTCGGGGCCGGAGCCTGGCCTATGGCTGGAGGTAGGGTTTTGGCCGGAGCTAGGGTTAGGGTTCGGGCTAGGGCAAGTGCTGGAGCCCGGCTAAGGGTTTCAGCTTTTTGCGGGGCCGGCGCTGTGGCTTGCACAGCAGCCAGAGTTCAGCTGGGAGCTCGGGTTAGGGCTGGAGATAGGGTCGGGGCCGGAGCCTGGCCTATGGCTGGAGGTAGGGTTTTGGCCGGAGCTAGGGTTAGGGTTCGGGCTAGGGCAAGTGCTGGAGCCCGGCTAAGGGTTTCAGCTTTTTGCGGGGCCGGCGCTGTGGCTTGCACAGCAGCCAGAGTTCAGCTGGGAGCTCGGGTTAGGGCTGGAGATAGGGTCGGGGCCGGAGCCTGGCCTATGGCTGGAGGTAGGGTTTTGGCCGGAGCTAGGGTTAGGGTTCGGGCTAGGGCAAGTGCTGGAGCCCGGCTAAGGGTTTCAGCTTTTTGCGGGGCCGGCGCTGTGGCTTGCACAGCAGCCAGAGTTCAGCTGGGAGCTAGGGTTAGGGCTGGAGATAGGGTCGGGGCCGGAGCCTGGCCTATGGCTGGAGGTAGGGTTTTGGCCGGAGCTAGGGTTAGGGTTCGGGCTAGGGCAAGTGCTGGAGCCCGGCTAAGGGTTTCAGCTTTTTGCGGGGCCGGCGCTGTGGCTTGCACAGCAGCCAGAGTTCAGCTGGGAGCTCGGGTTAGGGCTGGAGATAGGGTCGGGGCCGGAGCCTGGCCTATGGCTGGAGGTAGGGTTTTGGCCGGAGCTAGGGTTAGGGTTCGGGCTAGGGCAAGTGCTGGAGCCCGGCTAAGAGTTTCAGCGTATTGCGGGGCCGGCGCTGTGGCATGCACAACAGCCAGAGTTCAGCTGGGAACTAGGGTTAGGGCTGGAGATAGGGTCGGGGCCGGAGCCTGGCCTATGGCTGGAGGTAGGGTTTTGGCCGGAGCTAGGGTTAGGGTTCGGGCTAGGGCAAGTGCTGGAGCCCGGCTAAGGGTTTCAGCTTTTTGCGGGGCCGGCGCTGTGGCTTGCACAGCAGCCAGAGTTCAGCTGGGAGCTAGGGTTAGGGCTGGAGATAGGGTCGGGGCCGGAGCCTGGCCTATGGCTGGAGGTAGGGTTTTGGCCGGAGCTAGGGTTAGGGTTCGGGCTAGGGCAAGTGCTGGAGCCCGGCTAAGGGTTTCAGCTTTTTGCGGGGCCGGCGCTGTGGCTTGCACAGCAGCCAGAGTTCAGCTGGGAGCTAGGGTTAGGGCTGGAGATAGGGTCGGGGCCGGAGCCTGGCCTATGGCTGGAGGTAGGGTTTTGGCCGGAGCTAGGGTTAGGGTTCGGGCTAGGGCAAGTGCTGGAGCCCGGCTAAGGGTTTCAGCTTTTTGCGGGGCCGGCGCTGTGGCTTGCACAGCAGCCAGAGTTCAGCTGGGAGCTCGGGTTAGGGCTGGAGATAGGGTCGGGGCCGGAGCCTGGCCTATGGCTGGAGGTAGGGTTTTGGCCGGAGCTAGGGTTAGGGTTCGGGCTAGGGCAAGTGCTGGAGCCCGGCTAAGGGTTTCAGCTTTTTGCGGGGCCGGCGCTGTGGCTTGCACAGCAGCCAGAGTTCAGCTGGGAGCTCGGGTTAGGGCTGGAGATAGGGTCGGGGCCGGAGCCTGGCCTATGGCTGGAGGTAGGGTTTTGGCCGGAGCTAGGGTTAGGGTTCGGGCTAGGGCAAGTGCTGGAGCCCGGCTAAGGGTTTCAGCTTTTTGCGGGGCCGGCGCTGTGGCTTGCACAGCAGCCAGAGTTCAGCTGGGAGCTAGGGTTAGGGCTGGAGATAGGGTCGGGGCCGGAGCCTGGCCTATGGCTGGAGGTAGGGTTTTGGCCGGAGCTAGGGTTAGGGTTCGGGCTAGGGCAAGTGCTGGAGCCCGGCTAAGGGTTTCAGCTTTTTGCGGGGCCGGCGCTGTGGCTTGCACAGCAGCCAGAGTTCAGCTGGGAGCTAGGGTTAGGGCTGGAGATAGGGTCGGGGCCGGAGCCTGGCCTATGGCTGGAGGTAGGGTTTTGGCCGGAGCTAGGGTTAGGGTTCGGGCTAGGGCAAGTGCTGGAGCCCGGCTAAGGGTTTCAGCTTTTTGCGGGGCCGGCGCTGTGGCTTGCACAGCAGCCAGAGTTCAGCTGGGAGCTCGGGTTAGGGCTGGAGATAGGGTCGGGGCCGGAGCCTGGCCTATGGCTGGAGGTAGGGTTTTGGCCGGAGCTAGGGTTAGGGTTCGGGCTAGGGCAAGTGCTGGAGCCCGGCTAAGGGTTTCAGCTTTTTGCGGGGCCGGCGCTGTGGCTTGCACAGCAGCCAGAGTTCAGCTGGGAGCTCGGGTTAGGGCTGGAGATAGGGTCGGGGCCGGAGCCTGGCCTATGGCTGGAGGTAGGGTTTTGGCCGGAGCTAGGGTTAGGGTTCGGGCTAGGGCAAGTGCTGGAGCCCGGCTAAGGGTTTCAGCTTTTTGCGGGGCCGGCGCTGTGGCTTGCACAGCAGCCAGAGTTCAGCTGGGAGCTCGGGTTAGGGCTGGAGATAGGGTCGGGGCCGGAGCCTGGCCTATGGCTGGAGGTAGGGTTTTGGCCGGAGCTAGGGTTAGGGTTCGGGCTAGGGCAAGTGCTGGAGCCCGGCTAAGGGTTTCAGCTTTTTGCGGGGCCGGCGCTGTGGCTTGCACAGCAGCCAGAGTTCAGCTGGGAGCTCGGGTTAGGGCTGGAGATAGGGTCGGGGCCGGAGCCTGGCCTATGGCTGGAGGTAGGGTTTTGGCCGGAGCTAGGGTTAGGGTTCGGGCTAGGGCAAGTGCTGGAGCCCGGCTAAGGGTTTCAGCTTTTTGCGGGGCCGGCGCTGTGGCTTGCACAGCAGCCAGAGTTCAGCTGGGAGCTCGGGTTAGGGCTGGAGATAGGGTCGGGGCCGGAGCCTGGCCTATGGCTGGAGGTAGGGTTTTGGCCGGAGCTAGGGTTAGGGTTCGGGCTAGGGCAAGTGCTGGAGCCCGGCTAAGGGTTTCAGCTTTTTGCGGGGCCGGCGCTGTGGCTTGCACAGCAGCCAGAGTTCAGCTGGGAGCTCGGGTTAGGGCTGGAGATAGGGTCGGGGCCGGAGCCTGGCCTATGGCTGGAGGTAGGGTTTTGGCCGGAGCTAGGGTTAGGGTTCGGGCTAGGGCAAGTGCTGGAGCCCGGCTAAGGGTTTCAGCTTTTTGCGGGGCCGGCGCTGTGGCTTGCACAGCAGCCAGAGTTCAGCTGGGAGCTCGGGTTAGGGCTGGAGATAGGGTCGGGGCCGGAGCCTGGCCTATGGCTGGAGGTAGGGTTTTGGCCGGAGCTAGGGTTAGGGTTCGGGCTAGGGCAAGTGCTGGAGCCCGGCTAAGGGTTTCAGCTTTTTGCGGGGCCGGCGCTGTGGCTTGCACAGCAGCCAGAGTTCAGCTGGGAGCTAGGGTTAGGGCTGGAGATAGGGTCGGGGCCGGAGCCTGGCCTATGGCTGGAGGTAGGGTTTTGGCCGGAGCTAGGGTTAGGGTTCGGGCTAGGGCAAGTGCTGGAGCCCGGCTAAGGGTTTCAGCTTTTTGCGGGGCCGGCGCTGTGGCTTGCACAGCAGCCAGAGTTCAGCTGGGAGCTCGGGTTAGGGCTGGAGATAGGGTCAGGCCCGGAGCCTGGCCGATGGCTGGAGGTAGGGTTTTGGCCGGAGCTAGGGTTAGGGTTCGGGCTAGGGCAAGTGCTGGAGCCCGGCTAAGGGTTTCAGCTTTTTGCGGGGCCGGCGCTGTGGCTTGCACAGCAGCCAGAGTTCAGCTGGGAGCTCGGGTTAGGGCTGGAGATAGGGTCGGGGCCGGAGCCTGGCCTATGGCTGGAGGTAGGGTTTTGGCCGGAGCTAGGGTTAGGGTTCGGGCTAGGGCAAGTGCTGGAGCCCGGCTAAGGGTTTCAGCTTTTTGCGGGGCCGGCGCTGTGGCTTGCACAGCAGCCAGAGTTCAGCTGGGAGCTCGGGTTAGGGCTGGAGATAGGGTCGGGGCCGGAGCCTGGCCTATGGCTGGAGGTAGGGTTTTGGCCGGAGCTAGGGTTAGGGTTCGGGCTAGGGCAAGTGCTGGAGCCCGGCTAAGGGTTTCAGCTTTTTGCGGGGCCGGCGCTGTGGCTTGCACAGCAGCCAGAGTTCAGCTGGGAGCTCGGGTTAGGGCTGGAGATAGGGTCGGGGCCGGAGCCTGGCCTATGGCTGGAGGTAGGGTTTTGGCCGGAGCTAGGGTTAGGGTTCGGGCTAGGGCAAGTGCTGGAGCCCGGCTAAGGGTTTCAGCTTTTTGCGGGGCCGGCGCTGTGGCTTGCACAGCAGCCAGAGTTCAGCTGGGAGCTCGGGTTAGGGCTGGAGATAGGGTCGGGGCCGGAGCCTGGCCTATGGCTGGAGGTAGGGTTTTGGCCGGAGCTAGGGTTAGGGTTCGGGCTAGGGCAAGTGCTGGAGCCCGGCTAAGGGTTTCAGCTTTTTGCGGGGCCGGCGCTGTGGCTTGCACAGCAGCCAGAGTTCAGCTGGGAGCTCGGGTTAGGGCTGGAGATAGGGTCGGGGCCGGAGCCTGGCCTATGGCTGGAGGTAGGGTTTTGGCCGGAGCTAGGGTTAGGGTTCGGGCTAGGGCAAGTGCTGGAGCCCGGCTAAGGGTTTCAGCTTTTTGCGGGGCCGGCGCTGTGGCTTGCACAGCAGCCAGAGTTCAGCTGGGAGCTAGGGTTAGGGCTGGAGATAGGGTCGGGGCCGGAGCCTGGCCTATGGCTGGAGGTAGGGTTTTGGCCGGAGCTAGGGTTAGGGTTCGGGCTAGGGCAAGTGCTGGAGCCCGGCTAAGGGTTTCAGCTTTTTGCGGGGCCGGCGCTGTGGCTTGCACAGCAGCCAGAGTTCAGCTGGGAGCTCGGGTTAGGGCTGGAGATAGGGTCGGGGCCGGAGCCTGGCCTATGGCTGGAGGTAGGGTTTTGGCCGGAGCTAGGGTTAGGGTTCGGGCTAGGGCAAGTGCTGGAGCCCGGCTAAGGGTTTCAGCTTTTTGCGGGGCCGGCGCTGTGGCTTGCACAGCAGCCAGAGTTCAGCTGGGAGCTCGGGTTAGGGCTGGAGATAGGGTCGGGGCCGGAGCCTGGCCTATGGCTGGAGGTAGGGTTTTGGCCGGAGCTAGGGTTAGGGTTCGGGCTAGGGCAAGTGCTGGAGCCCGGCTAAGGGTTTCAGCTTTTTGCGGGGCCGGCGCTGTGGCTTGCACAGCAGCCAGAGTTCAGCTGGGAGCTAGGGTTAGGGCTGGAGATAGGGTCGGGGCCGGAGCCTGGCCTATGGCTGGAGGTAGGGTTTTGGCCGGAGCTAGGGTTAGGGTTCGGGCTAGGGCAAGTGCTGGAGCCCGGCTAAGGGTTTCAGCTTTTTGCGGGGCCGGCGCTGTGGCTTGCACAGCAGCCAGAGTTCAGCTGGGAGCTAGGGTTAGGGCTGGAGATAGGGTCGGGGCCGGAGCCTGGCCTATGGCTGGAGGTAGGGTTTTGGCCGGAGCTAGGGTTAGGGTTCGGGCTAGGGCAAGTGCTGGAGCCCGGCTAAGGGTTTCAGCTTTTTGCGGGGCCGGCGCTGTGGCTTGCACAGCAGCCAGAGTTCAGCTGGGAGCTCGGGTTAGGGCTGGAGATAGGGTCGGGGCCGGAGCCTGGCCTATGGCTGGAGGTAGGGTTTTGGCCGGAGCTAGGGTTAGGGTTCGGGCTAGGGCAAGTGCTGGAGCCCGGCTAAGGGTTTCAGCTTTTTGCGGGGCCGGCGCTGTGGCTTGCACAGCAGCCAGAGTTCAGCTGGGAGCTCGGGTTAGGGCTGGAGATAGGGTCGGGGCCGGAGCCTGGCCTATGGCTGGAGGTAGGGTTTTGGCCGGAGCTAGGGTTAGGGTTCGGGCTAGGGCAAGTGCTGGAGCCCGGCTAAGGGTTTCAGCTTTTTGCGGGGCCGGCGCTGTGGCTTGCACAGCAGCCAGAGTTCAGCTGGGAGCTAGGGTTAGGGCTGGAGATAGGGTCGGGGCCGGAGCCTGGCCTATGGCTGGAGGTAGGGTTTTGACCGGAGCTAGGGTTAGGGTTCGGGCTAGGGCAAGTGCTGGAGCCCGGCTAAGGGTTTCAGCTTTTTGCGGGGCCGGCGCTGTGGCTTGCACAGCAGCCAGAGTTCAGCTGGGAGCTAGGGTTAGGGCTGGAGATAGGGTCGGGGCCGGAGCCTGGCCTATGGCTGGAGGTAGGGTTTTGGCCGGAGCTAGGGTTAGGGTTCGGGCTAGGGCAAGTGCTGGAGCCCGGCTAAGGGTTTCAGCTTTTTGCGGGGCCGGCGCTGTGGCTTGCACAGCAGCCAGAGTTCAGCTGGGAGCTCGGGTTAGGGCTGGAGATAGGGTCGGGGCCGGAGCCTGGCCTATGGCTGGAGGTAGGGTTTTGGCCGGAGCTAGGGTTAGGGTTCGGGCTAGGGCAAGTGCTGGAGCCCGGCTAAGGGTTTCAGCTTTTTGCGGGGCCGGCGCTGTGGCTTGCACAGCAGCCAGAGTTCAGCTGGGAGCTAGGGTTAGGGCTGGAGATAGGGTCGGGGCCGGAGCCTGGCCTATGGCTGGAGGTAGGGTTTTGGCCGGAGCTAGGGTTAGGGTTCGGGCTAGGGCAAGTGCTGGAGCCCGGCTAAGGGTTTCAGCTTTTTGCGGGGCCGGCGCTGTGGCTTGCACAGCAGCCAGAGTTCAGCTGGGAGCTAGGGTTAGGGCTGGAGATAGGGTCGGGGCCGGAGCCTGGCCTATGGCTGGAGGTAGGGTTTTGGCCGGAGCTAGGGTTAGGGTTCGGGCTAGGGCAAGTGCTGGAGCCCGGCTAAGGGTTTCAGCTTTTTGCGGGGCCGGCGCTGTGGCTTGCACAGCAGCCAGAGTTCAGCTGGGAGCTCGGGTTAGGGCTGGAGATAGGGTCGGGGCCGGAGCCTGGCCTATGGCTGGAGGTAGGGTTTTGGCCGGAGCTAGGGTTAGGGTTCGGGCTAGGGCAAGTGCTGGAGCCCGGCTAAGGGTTTCAGCTTTTTGCGGGGCCGGCGCTGTGGCTTGCACAGCAGCCAGAGTTCAGCTGGGAGCTCGGGTTAGGGCTGGAGATAGGGTCGGGGCCGGAGCCTGGCCTATGGCTGGAGGTAGGGTTTTGGCCGGAGCTAGGGTTAGGGTTCGGGCTAGGGCAAGTGCTGGAGCCCGGCTAAGGGTTTCAGCTTTTTGCGGGGCCGGCGCTGTGGCTTGCACAGCAGCCAGAGTTCAGCTGGGAGCTCGGGTTAGGGCTGGAGATAGGGTCGGGGCCGGAGCCTGGCCTATGGCTGGAGGTAGGGTTTTGGCCGGAGCTAGGGTTAGGGTTCGGGCTAGGGCAAGTGCTGGAGCCCGGCTAAGGGTTTCAGCTTTTTGCGGGGCCGGCGCTGTGGCTTGCACAGCAGCCAGAGTTCAGCTGGGAGCTAGGGTTAGGGCTGGAGATAGGGTCGGGGCCGGAGCCTGGCCTATGGCTGGAGGTAGGGTTTTGGCCGGAGCTAGGGTTAGGGTTCGGGCTAGGGCAAGTGCTGGAGCCCGGCTAAGGGTTTCAGCTTTTTGCGGGGCCGGCGCTGTGGCTTGCACAGCAGCCAGAGTTCAGCTGGGAGCTCGGGTTAGGGCTGGAGATAGGGTCGGGGCCGGAGCCTGGCCTATGGCTGGAGGTAGGGTTTTGGCCGGAGCTAGGGTTAGGGTTCGGGCTAGGGCAAGTGCTGGAGCCCGGCTAAGGGTTTCAGCTTTTTGCGGGGCCGGCGCTGTGGCTTGCACAGCAGCCAGAGTTCAGCTGGGAGCTCGGGTTAGGGCTGGAGATAGGGTCGGGGCCGGAGCCTGGCCTATGGCTGGAGGTAGGGTTTTGGCCGGAGCTAGGGTTAGGGTTCGGGCTAGGGCAAGTGCTGGAGCCCGGCTAAGGGTTTCAGCTTTTTGCGGGGCCGGCGCTGTGGCTTGCACAGCAGCCAGAGTTCAGCTGGG